>NW_027397094.1:1775688-1835985 GCF_003265705.2 Callorhinus ursinus | reverse complement strand
CTCTGATTACATTACATCCTTCAGTTCAGCATGGCGGTGGGTAAGAATCTGTGGCCCAACATCAAAGGCTGAAGACTTCACCGGAGACACAAATCCTTCTCTCGGAGTCATCAGCTTTTAGAACTGAACACAATTCTAAGACTTTGTTTTCCTTCTCAACTTTTAAGTTAATTCTATTCTAACTTTTATTCGATGCTACCGAGTAGTAAAGAAGCCTGAAGGCCACTGTTTTGTTCTGAAAAACAAATGAACAAAGAAAAGACATGTAACTCTAATGAAATCAGGGTAGAATACAGAGTCCTTATTTTAAAAGAATACAATTATTTCTAATAACTGTGCTTTCATTTCAGATGATTTTCAACAACTATAAGGACAGAGAATAAATACAATCCTAAGACAAAGCCAGGTTGCTTTTTTTTTTAATTGAATTGCTTTGTATGTATTTATTTTTTATAGTTGTAGCTACTCAAAGCCAAGGAAATGCTGAATGCCCATAAACTTTCCGTCTCTGTGTTAATCTGTTTTCTTTTGCTGTCATCCACTATGAAAATTCTCTTAGGTAAAACTTTTTCAGGTATCCTTCACAAGAGTTAGGTCAGGTGTTATTTGTTGGAGCTTTTCGCCTGTGAATCTACTTTCTTAATCCTGGAAAACTTACTATTCCTAAGAGTGTCCAAAGAGCAAAAATGAATAATTGCAGCTGTATTTTCATTTGAATCTATAAAAATACACATTTTCCCTTTCCAGATCATGACAAGCATTTTTAGTTATAGGATAATCTTTGTATACACATAAGACTACCAAGCAGTCATATCTGATTTTATACTTTTCTACTGTTTTCCTCCCAAACACTTGTTCAAAATGTTCGCCTTTCAGCAGCCTGAACTGTGTGTCGAGCATGGCCATAAACATGTTACTTGAATTATATCATTAAAGTCTGTTAATACTCAGGAGGTCTCAGCAGGGAGGAAACTGAGGTAAAGAAGCTTTCAAGAAAAATGTCCAGTTTCAGAGCAACGAAACATCAGAGCCCGGAAGCCTAACTACCCACCTTGTACCATTAACCAGTATTTTGTAGTGACCCAAAAAGGTCCAGAGGAGGTGAGTCTGCTAGGACCCGTGCCATCCGGAACATCACCTGACCTGCAGGAGTCGGGTCTGGATGAATACACATGAAGAGAACACGCCTGACGTGAGGACAATAGAATTGGATGAAGAACTTGTCCTGTGCTTCATGAAACAGAGTCCGGAATTAAGTTACAAATTAAATACTGGAAAACACTAAATGCATGATTATAAGCATACTCTGTTTGGTAAAACTCTCTTTTCAGAAAAGGTATTTATACCCTACAAAAAAGGCACCCACATATGTTGATATATTGAACCCAATATTCCATGTTACTTAAACACTAAAAATAAGAATTTCCTTCATGAAGCAAAAAAAGAAGGAGTCACACAATTAACTTCTAAAAATACAAAACACAAACTTGCAAGTTGAGGGCAGTATTTTCTTTTTTTTATATAATAAGTGTGAAAACTATATCAGAATAGAAAATCCTCAAAGTGAAACGGGTGCTTGCAGTCAGCAATCACACGCCGCTAGAGGTGAGGTTAGCAGCGTCTACCATCTGTGTTAAATTGTGGCCGGTGGTATTTATGAACCACCGAGAGCCCTTGGGGTGCAGAAGTCAAGAACACAGCTTCTAGAGTATTGATTCTAACTCCAACTCTTACTGCCTGACTTTGGCCAAAGGTCTTAACCTTCCTGAGCATGCATTTTCTTATCAATAAATTGGGGAAATAATAAGATTTACTTTATGAAGTTATAAGGATTAAGTGAGTTAGTAAATGTAAAACTCTTGAAATAGTAACTGGCATAAAATAGTTACATGATAATTTATTATTTTTGCTAATCTTATTATTTATTTTTTAGTCCGAGTACAGTTATTGTATGAAAATAAAAATATTACATATTTTTTATTTTCTAAAATGTTTTTGACTACTTATCATGTAGAAAAATATGGCCTTCTAGAATAGTATTTAATGTAGGAGTTATATACAATATTTATTTTACAAAAACTGGAATGCCATAATTTTTAATCAGTTTAAATCTCATTACAGTAAGTCTTCATTGGCCAACTTTTTATTTATTAAATTTTTGCCTAAAGCAATTAGTGTCCTTTCCTAAGGAAAGGAAAGATGTATTTCTAAGCATACGGTCTTTTTTTCCCATTAGAAAGATGAGTAAAAGTACTACTCCACCATTTTTGTTAATTAATATGCTCCTACCTAAGAATATGTTCACAACGAACAGAGACTCACTGCATTTTTACCAAATTTAATCTATTTTTGGAAACAGAATGTTTATAATGGATTTGTAATTCCTTAATCCATGCCAAATGTCATCAATATGTCATGGCCAGATGGATTCTAAATGCCAAAAGAAAACCAATTGCTAGAGCTAAGTACACATGATATATTTTAGATTGTGAATAACTGTGGGGAGTTTGGTGACCATGGGCCTTCTTTAAAAACCATTATTTGTGCATGCATGTGTGCGTGTTGTACATATCTGCACAGGGTTATTATTTTGATACCTCAGGATATCAGAGTATAGAATCAAATTATATTCCCTCAACTTGTCACACAGTGATCCACAATAATATATATAGTATACCCTAAAAATTTACCATGATATGTTCCATAAGCCAGTATAATCCTTTTTAGAGAGAACAATATAACACCTCAAAAAATGGAGCACGAGGTCTCCAGGTTTATTGCTAAGTCATAGCTGATTCAGAATTTAGCTGTCGTATAGTAATTAATACATTATTTTTTCAATTGCATTAATTTTTCAGGATTCAACACCTATAACACTTTAAACTTTATAAAATATAATGCAAATAATGATATCAGCTCAACTTTATATATACATTTTAGCATGTAAAGACCCTTTTAATAATTTAAAATTTTAACATTTACAAACCCATTTAAGAGAACATAAAATGCTATGCAGATGTTAGTTTAATACATATTGCATTATCTGAAAATTGTTCTGAATAATATATATCGTGTTAATGTTACAGAATTATTTTTAAAACAGTAACACTGTTTTAAGTAGTAATGTACTGTTTCAAAAATGCAGTAATTAGATTCCATTAATCCATGAAATGATTAAATCACAATATTGGTGAATTCAGATTATTTTTACTCTTCTAAGTACACTGATATCTACCAGAAAGCACAGTACAAATAATAATTTGAATAGCATTTGGCTTATGTGTTTTCACAGAGAAAAAAATAAGAACTGGGACATTATGGATTTTTAAGTTATACCTATTTGATTGGTAGTTATCCTTTAAAAAAATATTCTTAGAAAGGAATTTCAAATCAAACCATTAGATTAATAATTGTTTAATTTCTCAAAAAAGTCTGTCCTCAGTAGCAATGGGGAGAAGGCTTCAAAATGAAAAGGGATAAACATGGCAATTAGAATAAAGTTCAAAAGGAAAGTTCTAGTACATATATATTCTGTATGTTATGTATGAATTTCTAAAATATATAAAAGATCTTATTGTTTTTGGAAACATGTAGGAAGAAAAAAAACATGAGAAAATAACTTTGAGAGCCTTTTTTTTTACATGGTTCTTCATTAAATATCTTAGATGTACTTCCCTTCCCTTCCTTACTCCATTCACGAAAAGAATTCATCACTGAGAAGAGGTGGGGATTTAAGTAATTCACAAATAAAAACTGTAGGAAAATTAGAAAACACTAAAGTCATGAAGTCACTTCTAATGTTTTATTCATCTGTAAAACAGAAGGCAGCATTTCTGTTCCACCCTACTGTGTGCAGCTGTAGCATGCAGTCCAGAGACATCTCAGTATTCTGACATCACTTGTAAGACATTTTATTTAAATGAAGTCCTTGACCAACCACAGCGGCGTTGCTCTATCAGTAACCAAGGAGATGCAATTCTTAGAAGACAATTATGTTAGGGTTTTAAGAATTAAAGGATGAAGAATTCCTTTTCAACAGGAATGAAACTTGTAGTGGTCATCCTATAAGACAACTTCTCAAATGTCTGGCCAAAGAAGAAGTGCGAGAGACAGGTGCGCAAGTGTCCTCCCTCCACTCCCAAAGACAATACAGACTGGAACAGACATGACCACTTCTCCTGCGCCTTCCACTTGTTCTTTCTACCACAGCTGTGTCTTCTAGTGTGATCCCACTTACAAACTGTGCCAACAGCAAAACCAAGAGAAACAGGCTCTGGTATGTGGTCTCCCTTTCTAATGTGTCCCTAGTCCCTGGATTAGTGGTAATGTCCCATTCCCCCACCCAAATCTCAGTACTGTACTCTACTATTGTTTGTTGTGTACACTGAGGTCCCGGGGAGGTTCTAGCACACCAGTCATGAGGTAAGCTATACGGGAGAGGTTGCAGAGCTGGCCTCATATACTGGTGACCGCGCTCTGCAAAGCGTTAACTTGTAGAAATTTTTGTCTAAGACCTGAAAACCCTCACTGGCAACATGTGTTAGGATTTGTCTTCTTCTAGAGGCCCTCTATTAAAATGCAAATGACCTGTTAAGGAATCCATTAAGTCACGGACTTAGTGTGAATGGATTTTTCCTGGTAGCATAGAGGAATTTAAGATAAACAGATGGTGTGGGAAGAAGAGGAACCATTCTGGTTTTAAGAACATAGAACAGAGATGAGAATATATGTAACATTGTAGTTGACGAGAAAAGTATATATCTAGTAAATGTGAAATCACTCTAGGAGATAATATCTTCTATAGCTATGGAGTGATTTATATCAGAACACAGGGCAGGACAGTGGAAAAAATATAGGAGTCATGGCTTCTAGGTTTTCTTGGACAGAGACTGGGAAATCATTTTTTAAAAGGCCGTCCTTGGCAACAATGGGCACTCGGACCCAATAAATAGTATGTTTACTAGGAAAATGCTGTCAGAAAATTTATCATTAGAGAAAAGTCCAATGTTTCCACTGGGATACATGTAGCTAACGATGGTTCAAGGGTAGAATTATGTGAAATATTATTCATCACAATAGTGCCATCATGTGGGCTATTCTCTCTTTCACCCCATGGGGAGAGGGGCTACGTAAGAGAAAAGGAAGTTTCCAGAACTTCTAAGTAAAATTCCACATATTTTTAAACATAGAAATAGATTGTCTTTGCTATCAGTGATGTCATCATTTTACAAAAAGTCTTTAAAATGTGGCAGGAATCCTGGACCACATTTGAATCTTTGTATATCAGTTATAGCATCTCTGATTTGGAGCTAATATGAAGCAAACCCACACCTTCCTTAGGTTGAGGTTATCTTGCTAGGATGAAAATAGTTCTGTGATTTCCTTCCCAGATTTCCCACATCTTACCATGTCATCAACCAAATATCCAAAGAGGTTGCTGAAGTTTCAACAAAAAACAAAAACAAAACTCAACTCAAAAATTAGCATGAAATTCATAATACTCTGTGCTGTAAATCACTCGAGAGGTAACTGTTATTAAAACAGTAAGCTGCACTTTCAAAAACTTTCAACATGTACATAGTTTAAAACAGTAGTCAACCAACATACATATACAATTGGATAAAGTGGTTTTTTAAAGAAAATACATACAATATCCACTTCCTTTAACCATTCGTGATGCCATACTTTTAGGCTGCAAACTTTTTAGTAATAGGAAGCTCTAAATGCTTACTAATGTGAAAACATGTTCTGTACAAGCTACATTGTAGAGAAAATACGATAAAACACAGAAGTGAGAACTCTGATAACGAAATGTCAATGAACACCACACATCTTGAAGACCATGACAATAAATGGCCAACTTGCTTTGGCTGGAAAGAGTGGGAAAAATTAAGAATTTCATGGAAATGTCACTTGCAAAATAAGACCCCCCAAAAATGACCAGTTTTTTCACTGGGTTCAGGAGTTCATCAATCCTTTCCTTCACTTTTTGGTCACCTTCATGAAGTTTTACTAATGGAGAAAGTAGAAAAAATTGTAGCGATTTTTAAGCTTACTTTCTCTTTTTATAATACCATGTAAGCTACTTGAATTACTTGCATTATTAGCAAAAACATAAATACGTAAATATATGAAATAAAAAGATTAACATTTTAAAAAATGATCTCCCTCTGGTGGGGAAGAGATAATCAAACCATCAAGTACATTTTTTTTAACATAAAATCTCAATCCTGAAGCATTTCTATCACCTCAGTGACAGAGGCACATTAGTGCCTCCTGGTTTCAATCTCAAATGGCCTCCATCCATCATTTCAAATCCACAAACCATAGAAGCTTGATATTTGGGAATAGTCATCTCCTAACAGGACAGATGTGACAAAATGACATGGATAATGGAAAACAAGGAAAATTCAAGAAGATAACAAATACTAGGAAAAAATTTCAGATTAACATGAGACCCTCCCTAAAAGTAAGTTCATTAACATCAAGCCTGTATTTTTCACAGAATAATTCTTGAGCTAGAACTGGAATCACCCACGGTGTTAAACATGCAGTTAACTGGATCCTCTTGAACAAATTTCTCCAGCGTCTGGGGTCATAAATCTCCATTTTTATACATCCTAAGGCACTAAAATTTGACAAAAACTGTCTTAGCCCCTAAGACTAAAGAGTTAATTTGGAAGTGAGTAAGTACAGATAAGAGCCGCTTATTTCCTTGGGGATTCCGAATTCTTTTTAAAGCACATACCAAGCAAGGAGTCTGACCTTTGAGATAAACCTACTCGTGCAGCTCTATCTAAGATAAGACTGATTCCTGATGAAAATCCAACCTCTACACACAGACATACACACACACAACTAAAATTTTAGCTCTATTCCTTCCCTTCTGCCCTGCCCCCATTCTCCTTCAGTACAACCCATGCTCCTAGCTTAGGAGTGTTGTCTCCCCTCCTGCCCCCCTGCACATCTGGCTTAGCAAAAGGCTTGCTGAGTACACAACCGCACATTTACTGCTGGGGTATTAACATTTCAGTTCAGAGCAACCCCAGCTCAGGGCTGCCCCGTGAGAAGGAAGGCGTGAGGGACAGAGCTTACTGCACAGAGATTTAGGTTCAGATTGGAAGCCACAAGTGCAAAGGAGCAAGAGAAGGAGGAGGAGTGGAGGAAAGAGGAAGAAGCTCCAGACTCCCCTGGTTGCAACCCATGTGAAGGATTCCCTGTAATGGCGAGATGGCAGTGTAGCCAGGCTAGGTCCTGGACCTTGGCTCTTCTTGCAGGACATCCTGGCATCTACAGCACCTAGGCGTGAGGAAGTAAATCAACCCATCCAACACCATTCTCTTACCACAAATGAGGTCAGAAACGAGATGGAACAGCAGTCTTTCTACAGATCAGGTACTGCAGGCTGGGAATACTAACTGTTCATTTATTTCCCTGATTACCATATGTAGATATGAAATCCCACTGATTTTCAATAAACCACCCTCTGCAAGTTAACTTACCTTCCTGGATCCCTCTATGCATCCATATTCTTGATATGTAAATTTTGAGGATGATTTTTTTTTTTTAGTTTCCCCACAGTCCAAAAAATATTGTTTGGCAAAAAAATCAAAGGCTTTTTCCATCATGTCATGCAATTTCTGTCATTAGTTAACATGCAACTGTAGGGATCAATTACACACACTATTTACAAAATCTTACCATGCTGAATTGCACCCCAGATACTAGTTCAGTCTTACCCCAAATTACCTCTTTTAACTAAAAAAAGATCAGGTATTTAAATAAAAACTTCAGACAAGGATGGAAACAGCAAAGTATTTCATCTTCCCTGCAGACTGTAAAAGTGATCCACTCTCTCTGCGATCCTAGGCTTTGTTACCTGGGCAGCACAGGGGAAAGGGAGGGAGGGAAGGAAGGAGGAAGGAGGAAGGAAGAAGGAAGAAGGAAGGAAGGAAGGAAGGAAGGGAGGAAGGGAGGAAGGAAGGGAGGAAAGAAAGGAGGGAGGAAGGCAGGCAGGTTGGCTACAACGTCCTTGACATATTATACTTTAAAAATAGGGGAGCCCCCTCCCCAGTTTATAATAAAGCAAGCCAAGCCTCCAGGATGCACTACATCTGGACATTAGGAAAACTTGCATGGGGAAAACTTTTGGGGGGAAATGAAGGTGATTTCTGAGCTGGACTGCAGCTGTATATGACCCTGACATTTATTTCCCATAATTCTTGCCCACAGGAAACACATCCTTTAAAGAAACTGAATAAAATCAAGTTGGACCTTCTCAAAATCTACAAGCTCTCAACTTCGCAAGGAAGCTCACATACCCCAACATGCAGCTCAAGCAGTGAGGCATTCAAGCGAGGAGCGGCGGAAGGCAGTCCACCTTGAGAGTGCATCTGGCTGTTCCTGAGCCTGAATCCGACGCGGGGAGGGCGCGGTGGGAAAGCAGGGACAGGGGAAAGCCGCGGCTCTAGAGAACCAGACAGCCCTTCAGGATCTAGGCTGAGCGGTAGAACCCGATCCCACCCCCTCGCCTACCTCCAGGCTCCAGGAGCATCCGCCGGCGTCCTCCCCTTCGCTCCCTCCGCAGCCGCGGACGCACGGATCCCAAGCAGCCCAGAGCTTGGGTCCCGCAGAGCGCTCGTGCCAAGCGCTGGGCTCGATTAGTTAGCACGGGAGAAAAGGGGATTAAATCCAGTTTCCAGGCACCCGCGTCCCACAAGGTTCCGACTCCTGCTCAGCGCCCTCACGCAGCTCTTTCTCACGGCGAGGGGTGGCCCCGGCCGACAGCACGTCCTCTCTCGTGCTCCGGCTGATCGCTCCGGTCTCCGCCGCCACCACACCGAGCGCCCCGCTAGTCACTCACCGCGCAGCGAGCAGGCCTGGCGCGACCGCGCGGGCGAGGTGGAGGGATGGAACCCAGAGATTTTTCGGGGAAGGAAGGGAAAACTTTGATGTTGGAACCGCACACGCAGGACTGAGAAGACACCAAAACAAGTTGCAGGTGCCGGGGCGGGAAGGACGCTTTCACCAGCTGTGAGAAAAATCACCGCTCCCCAAAATCCGGGAGAGGAAGCTCACTGCTCCGTGGGCGATCCCCGAGCGCACCTCGTCAGCTCTGGTCCTCGAGTCCACCGGAAAAGCACAGGGCTGGGGAAGCACCGTGGGTCCTCTCCTGGGGTGCAAATACCAAACGCGCCTCCCGCTGGAGAGGCTACCGCGGACGTGGCGCCAACACAGTGAGGCGAGCCGGAGCGCAGACGCGACTCCCTTCAGGCAAAGTAACTGCTACAAAGTGTGCTCCCTCCTGCGCAGGGACCGACCCGTTTAAGGGCCCGAGCGGACGTCAGCACCAGCTGAGCTGGCTGGGTGAGCGCCGGGGCTGCCCGCCCCGCGGGCTGGAGCGCGCAGATCTGCTCGCGCCCGGAGAGGGGCTGTCTTCGGGGAGCACACAGTTGCTGGGGGCGCTGCGGAGTGTCAACTCCCCGAGCCCATCCTCACAAACCGTCTTCCGCCGGCATTTGTACTGTGGGTGCGCTCCCCGAACTGAGCCGAGCCAGAGCTGCGTGCAGAGGGATCTGGCCACTCTGCGCGCGCGCACCCGGGATAGGGTCACCGAGGCGCTCCAAACCTGGTTTTCAGGGAAATCACTCTCCTCTTTCGCTGGAGTCTGAGTCATCACTCGGATTCATTTTGCAAAGTTAGTTGAAATCCACGGGGACGCCTTTTAGGTGAACGGGATTAGATTTCCCAGTCTCGAAATCCCAATCCAGATAATCACACATCTTCCCCTACCCCTACAGGCTTCCTTCCTAATTCAGTCCTATGAATACATGAAGCTCCTCGAAGCGTTCCAGTGATCTTTACTCCTTCTCTGAGATGATTTTCATGCTTAGATGTCCACTGGGAACCCAAGGGCCTTTCTTTGCACAGTGAAGTCGCATTTGTTAAGAGTCATATGTTATTCTAAGTGGCATTCTCTAAGGTTTTTGTTATTTCCAGGTTGGTGGCGAGGAATTAAATTCAAACTCAAATACCATGGGGGGGAGGAGTATGTTTCTTCATCCTGTGTAAGATCATTGATGGCCCCGGCTGAGTTTTCCATTTTTTGCCAGAACAATGATACATCAACAGTATTTTAAAAAAAGTATAGAGTAAGATGAAACGGAGGTGGAGAAATAATTAAGATAGGAGTCACAAGTCCGCGGCCCCTTCCTAAACTGTCCTTCAGGACAGAAAAAAAATGAGCGCACTTGTAAGCTGTCCTGGCTCCGTTCTAGGCACGCGGACACATGCAGTGTCCAGCGCAGTGAACGAGGGGTAACAGAACGGGGAGCCCCCAGCCCAGAGATAACTGTGGCTGTCAAGGACCAAGAACCCCTGTACCCCCCAGCTCTGGTGCGCTCCAGCCTCACCAGGGCGGACTCCTCTGGACCACAATTACTGGAAGCCTTTTTAAAGTGGAAAACGCAAACTCCGCCAGAGAGCAGCTCCATGTTTATTTGCTCCAACCCGCGCGGCGGCACGGCCGCCCTCCCTCTAGCGGACGAGCGCGGGAAACGCGCGGAGTGCGTGCGCGCGCGTGCGTGCCGCGCGCGCGCGCGTACGTGTGTGCGTGCCGCGCGCGTGCGTGCCCATGCGCGGGTGGGAGGGGGGATCACCGCGAGCGCTCCGGGACGTCCGCGGCTCCCCTGACCCCGCCTCCTCCCGCCAGGAACGGTCCCCCTGGGCGGCACAGGTGCCCCTCCTGGAGCCTCCGGCTCCAAGCGCTCTGAGCTGCGCGGGTCCGAGCAGACCTTGCGGAGACCCGACTGCGTCAGGGCGCTGGAAACTTTGGAAACTAGCAACGGCCACAGTGTGTGCTCTTTGTAGTGAATACACCCAGAAAGAGCAGAGCCCCGGGGAGCGGGGAGGGGAGCAGGGCGAGAGAGGGCTTTAGGAAAACACCAGTAACAGAGAGCAACTGACTTTTTCTGCAAACAAACAGGCTTCCCCTGAAAACCCCTAAGAAGTCAGGGGACAGAGTCGTTTCTTGCGCTGGCACCAATACCCTGCACTCCCGCTAGGTTCCGGGTCTTCCAAACTTAGCGCTCCCTCCAAATGCTTTTGGGATCGGGGGAGGGCTTCGTCACAGAACAGGGAAGACTGTCCCAACCCCACCCGCACGATCTGTGTGGCTTTCTGAGCGGCCGGTTACCGCCGGAATCACCACCTGTGACCAGGAGAGGCGAGAGTAGCCAGTCTCCCGGTTCCATTCGTGACTCCGACTCAGGGTACGGAACAAGAGGTGAACAGGGACCCAGGTGGGGACGCCAGCGGGGCCACGTCTCCGGCACGGCCCGAGCAACCTGGAAAGGCACTGGCACCACGTTCCCGCCCGGAGGCTCGGCTGCCAGCCAGGCTGGGGGAGGAAGGCCGCACCTCGACGCTTTGGACACGGATCCTCCCAGCCCCCACGGCCCGGCCCGGCGGCGCTCTCTGCGAGGTGGGCGGAGAAGGGCGCCCTTGGCCGAGCGGGATCCCTGTGGCCGGAGCGCCCGGAAGCTTCTCCCGCAGACCGAGAGAGGGCGCGGGCCGAGCGGGATCCCCCGGGAGGCACGCCGAGCGAGCACAGCCACACGGGCTCAGGGGGGTGCCCCCGGGAGGGCGCGCCCCACTAGCACAGCCACGTGGGACCAGGGGGGGTCCTCCCGGGAGGCACGCACAGCCACTTGGGACCGGGGGGGGGGGTCCTCCCGGGAGGGCGCGCCCCGCGAGCACAGCCTCTCGGGACCAGGGGGGGTCCTCCCGGGGAGGGCGCGCTCCGCGAGCACAGCCACACGGGGTCAGGGGGGACCCCCGGGAGGATGCACCCTGGGAGCAAAGCGGGCTGGCGGGCACACCCGGCGGAGGGCGCCCCCGGCGGTGCTGGGCCTTTAGGGGAACAGCGGCCAGGGTTCCCGATCCACCGCGCCGGATGTCCCGCAGGCCTGAGCGGTTGGCTGGGAGCAGGAGCACCTGGTGAACGCAGGAGACCCGCACGCCCCTTGGTGGGCTGTGCCTCCTCCCACATTTCCCTCGGGGGAGACCAGTCTGTTTCCCAGCGAGCTTCCCGGCTCCTACTTGTTCCTTTGACTCTGACTTGGATTCACCTGCACCCCGCCCGGGTAGCAGGAGACCTTAGAGAGGGTGGCACAAAAGCGCAAGGAAACAAACTTCCTCTTGAATGAGCCCCCAAATATCAACTTTCTCTGAAGGTGCTCATCCTCAGAGCAGAGCGGACTTCACTTAGCGCGCATGCCCTCACTGCCTTTGTTATTCTCATGCTTTGACAAGTTCAAGACAGATTTGTGGAATTGGATACACTCACAATTATTTTCGCTTCTATAAGCTAATCAATACATTTTATTTATTTTCTGTCCTAAAATAGTGAAACTATCTTGGTGTGATACATAGAAAAGTCACATATTAATATTACTTAATTAGATTAAATTTTCATGATAGTAAACAGTATGAATTTCCATTTATTATAACCTACTTTTGTTAAAATATAAAACAAATCACTTCCTCAGATCTAGGAAAAGCACACCTAGAACATTAAAATAGAAATACTATTTTAAAAATATTCAGTTAAAAATACCTTTTATGTATATTGATATTCTTATAGATTAAATTATAATTTAGTGATCCAGATAAAAAATACTAAAAATAAATCTCAAAGAGATTATTGGAGAGAAGATGGCGGAGGAGTAGGAGACCTAGATTTCGTCTGGTCTCAGGAATTCAGCTGAATAGGGATCAAACCATTCTGAACACCTACGAACTCAACAGGAGATCAAAGAGGAGAGTAGCAACAACTCTCTGAACAGAGAAGCGACCACTTACTGGAAGGTAGGACGTGCGGAGAAGTGAATCGGAGGCGGAGGCGATATTTGGGAGGATAGACGGCGGGGGAGGGGCCTCCGTCGGCCGCTTCAGGCAAGTGCTAGAGCCGCGGAGCACAAAATCGGACCTTTTAGAAGTCGGCTCCGCGGAGGGGCGTTGCTGCAGTGGCTAAGCGGGGGGTGGAACCCTCGTGGGACAGTGTGGTCTCAGGACCCTTGGGGTCACAGAAAGACCGGGGGTGCCTGAGTGTGGCAGAGCTCCCAGGGATCGGAGCGGGGAAGCCGGCTGCAGAGACGGAGCCGAGGCGCGGGCGCTCAGCTCGGGGTGGCCATAAACTGTGATCCGCGGCCCAGTCGGGCCACTGCTCCTCCAGCAGGGACCCAACAAGCGGCAGATCCGGGGAGACTCCCCTTCCTCCCCCGGGAGGAGCGGCGCGGGAGCACACCGCAGGGATCTGCTGGGTTTGGAGACTCCACACGGGGTCGGGTGCCAGAGATAGAAACGCTCGGTCACAGGCCGGGTGAGCACGGAGTGCGGCCGGAGACCGGGGACACGGGAGTGACTGCTTTTCTCTGGGGGCGCACTGAGGAGCGGGGCCCCGAGTTCTCAGCTCCTCTGGGTGCAGATTGGGAGGCCACCATTTTTGCCCTGGTCCTGCAGGGCTGTGCCGAGAGCTTGCAGGGAACAAAAGCTCCTGAGAGCAAACCTGAGCAGATTGCTTAGCCCTGACCGACAAGGGCGGGGCAATTCCGCCTCCGGCAAAGACATTTGGAAACCACAGCAACAGGCCCCTCCCCCAGAAGATCAGCACGAACAGCCAGCAAGCCAAGACCAAGTTTACCGATCAAGGAGAACGGGAGAACTCCAGCGCTAGGGGAATACTGCACATAAAATTCATGGCTTTTTTTTTTCCAATAATTCATTAGTTCATCAAAGTTAATTTTTGTTAACTCTTTTTTTTATTTTTCTTTTTCCCTTTTTCAACCAACATCTTATCAATCACTTTTAAAAAAAAAACATTTTTTATTTTTCATTTTTAGAGTCATATTTTATCCCTTCATAGTAGTTACCCTTATTTTTGGCATATATATATAAGTTGTTCTCTCTTTAAAATTTTGAGATACAGTTTCTTCTAACAGATCAAAATATACCTTAAATCACTAGTGTATGGCTCTGTTCTAGTCTCCTGCCTGATCACATTCTCTCCCTTTTTTCTTTTTTTTTTCTTAAATCTTTCTTTTTTCAAACAACTTTTATCAAGTCCTTTTATAAAATCTTTTATAATTTTCATCTTTACAGTCATCTTCTATCCCTTCATTGTATCAACCCTTACTTTGTACATATATGTCTTCCTTCCTTTAAAATTTTAGGAGGCTCTTTTTTCTAACAGACCAAAATACGCCCAAAATCTAGTGTGTGGCACTGATCTATGCACTAGCCTGATCATATTTGATCATATTCTGCTTTTTTTGTATTGTTCTGTTTTTGTTTTTTTTCTTTTTTTCTTTTTTTTTCTCTTTCTTTTTTCTTTCCCTTTCTTTTCCCCTGGTTTCAGGTCTTTTCTGATTTGCATACAGTATATTTACTGGAGACGTTGTAAACCTGTTAGCATTTTGTTCTCTCATTCATCTATTCTCCTCTGGACAAAATGACAAGATGAAAAAAATCACCTCAGCAAAAAGAACAAGAGGTAGTACCGTCAGCCAGGGACCTACTCAATACGGACATTAGTACGATGTCGGACCTAGAGTTCAGAATCATGACTTTAAAGATACTAGCTGGGCTTGAAAAAAGCGTGGAAGTTATTAGAGAAACGCTTTCTGGAGAAATAAAAGAACTAAAATCTAACCAAGTCGAAATCAAAAAGGCTATTGATGAGGTGCAATCAAAAATGGGGGCACTAACTGCTAGGATAAATGAGGGGGAAGAGAGAATTAGTGATATAGAAGACCAAATGATGGGAAATAAAGAGGCTGAGAAAAAAAGAGAGAGAAACAACTACAGGATCATGAGGGCAGAATTCGAGAGATAAGTGATACGATAAGACGAAACAACATTAGAATAATTGGGATGCCAGAAGAAGAAGAAAGAGAGAGGGGGGCAGAAGGTATATTGGATCAAATAATAGCAGAGAACTTCCCTATTGTGAGGAAGGAAACAGGCATTAAAATCCAGGAGGCGCAGAGAACCCCTCTCAAAATCAATAATAATAGGTCAACACCCCGACATCTAATAGTAAAACTTACGAGTCTCAGAGACAAAGAGAAAATCCTGAAAGCAGCTTGGGAGAAGAGATATGTAACCTACAATGGTAAAAATATTAGATTGGCAACAGACCTATCCACAGAGACGTGGCAGGCCAGAAAGGACTGGCATGAGATCTTCAGAGCACTAAATAAGAAAAATATGTAGCCAAGAATACTATATCCAGCTAGGCTGTCATTGAAAATAGAAGGAGAGATAAAAAGTTTCCAGAACAAACAAAAACTAAAGGAATTTGCAAACACGAAACGAGCCCTCCAAGAAATATTGAAAGGGGTCCTCTAAGCAAAGAGAGAGCCTAAAAGCAGCAAAGATCAGAAAGGAACACAGACAACATACAGTAACAGTCACCTTACAGGCAATACAATGGCACTAAATTCATACCTTTCAATAGTTACCCTGAATGTAAATGGGCTAAATGCCCCAATCAAAAGACACAGGCTATCAGATTGGATTAAAAAACAAGACCCAACAATATGCTGTCTGCAAGAGACTCATTTTAGACCCAAAGACACCCCCAGATTGAAAGTGAGGGGGTGGAAAACCATTTACCACGCTAATGGACACCAAAAGAAAGCTGGGGTGGCGATCCTTATATCAGACAAACTAAATGTTAAAACAAAGACTGTATAAGAGATGAGGAAGGACACTATATCCTACTTAAAGGGTCTATCCAACAAGAAGATCTAACAATTGTAAATACCTATGCCCCAAACATGGGAGCAGCCAATTATATAAGGCAATTAATAACAAAAGCAAAGAAACACACTGACAACAATACAGTAATAGTGGGGGACTTTAACACCCCCCTGACTGAAATGGACAGATCATCTAAGCAAAAGATCAACAAGGAAATAAAGACTTTAAATGACACACTGGACCAAATGGACTTCACAGACATATTCAGAACATTCCATCCCAAAGCAACGGAATACACATTCTTCTCTAGTGCCCATGGAACATTCTCCAGAATTGATCACATCCTAGGTCACAAATCAGGTCTCAATCGGTACCAAAAGATTGGGATCATTCCGTGCATAGTTTCAGACCACAATGCTTTGAAACTAGAAGTCAATCACAAGAGGAAAATCGGAAAGAACTCAAATACATGGAGGCTAAAGAGCATCCTACTAAAGAATGAATGGGTCAACCAAGAAATTAAAGAAGAATTAAAAAAATTCATGGAAACCAATGAAAATGAAAACACAACTGTCCAAAATCTTTGGGATACAGCAAAGGCAGTCCCGAGAGGAAACTATATAGCAATACAAGCCTTTCTCAAGAAACAAGAAAGGTCTCAAATACAAAACCTAACCCTACACCTAAAGGAGCTGGAGAAAGAACAGCAAAGAAAGCCTAAACCCAGCAGGAGAAGAGAAATAATAAAGATCAGAGCAGAATTCAATGAACTAGAAAGCAAAAGAACAGTAGAACAGATCAACGAAACTAGGAGCTGGTTCTTTGAAAGAATTAACAAGATTGATAAACCCCTGGCCAGACTGATCAAAAAGAAAAGAGAATTGACCCAAATCAACAAAATCATGAATGAAAGAGGAGAGATCACAACCAACAACAAAGAAATACAAACAATTATAAGAATATATTATGAGCAACTCTATGGCAGCAAATTAGATATCCTGGAAGAAATGGGTGCATTCCTAGAGATGTATCAACTACCAAAACTGAACCAGGAAGAAATAGAAAACCTGAACAGACCTATAACCACTAAGGAAATTGAAGCAGTCATCAAAAATCTCCCAACAAACAAAAGCCCAGGGCCAGATGGCTTCCCAGGGGAATTCTATCAGACATTTAAGAAGAATTAATACCTAATCTCCTGAAACTGTTCCAAAAAATAGAAATGGAAGGAAAACTTCCAAATTCATTTTATGAGGCCAGCATTACCTGGATCCCAAAACCAGACAAAGACCCCATCAAAAAGGAGGATTACAGACCAATATCCTTGATGAACATGGATGCAAAAATTCTCACCAAATACTAGCCAATAGGATCCAACAGTACATTAAAAGGATTATTCACCACGACCAAGTGGGATTTATCCCTGGGCTGCAATGCTGGTTCAACATCCGCAAATCAATCAACGTGATACAATACATTAACAAAAGAAAGAACAAGAATCATATGATCCTCTCAATAGATGCAGAAAAAGCATTTGACAAAGTACAACATCCTTTCTTGATCAAAACTCTTCAGAGTATAGGGATAGAGGGTACATACCTCAATATCATAAAAGCCATCTATGAAAAACCTACAGCGAGTATCATTCTCAATGGGGAAAGGCTGAGAGCCTTTCCCCTAAGGTCAGGAACGCGGCAGGGATGTCCACTCTCACCACTGCTATTCAACATAGTATTAGAAGTCCTAGCCACAGCAATCAGACAACAAAAAGAAATCAAAGGCATCCAAATCGGCAAAGAGGAAGTCAAACTCTCACTCTTTGCAGATGATATGATACTGTATGTGGAAAACCCAAAAGACTCCACCCCAAAACTGCTAGAACTCATACAGGAATTCAGTAAAGTAGCAGGATATAAAATCAATGCACAGAAATCAGTGGCATTCCTATACACCAACAACAAGACAGAAGAGAGACAACTCAAGGAGTCGATCCCATTCACAATTGTACCCAAAACCATAAGATACCTAGGAATATATTTAACGAAAGAGGCAAAGAATCTGTACTCAGAAAACTATAAAATACTCAGGAAAGAAATTGAAGAAGGCACAAAGAAATGGAAAAACGTTCCATGCTCATGGATTGGGAGAACCAACATTGTGAAGATGTCAATGCTACCTAGAGCAATCTACACATTCAATGCAATCCCCATCAAAATACCATCCACTTTTTTCAAAGAAATGGAACAAATAATCCTAAAATTTGTATGGAACCAGAAGAGACCCCGAATAGCCAGAGGAATCTTGAAAAAGAAAAGCAAAGCTGGCGGCATCACAATTCCGGACTTCCAGCTCTATTACAAAGCTGTCATCATCAAGACAGTATGGTACTGGCACAAAAACAGACACATAGATCACTGGAACAGAATCGAGAGCCCAG
Organism: Callorhinus ursinus; assembly: GCF_003265705.2. Classification (NCBI taxonomy): domain Eukaryota; kingdom Metazoa; phylum Chordata; class Mammalia; order Carnivora; family Otariidae; genus Callorhinus; species Callorhinus ursinus. The sequence goes on along the minus strand of NW_027397094.1, from coordinate 1,817,786 downwards.
AAATGGACCCTCAACTCTATGGTCAACTTATCTTTGACAAAGCAGAAAAGAATGTCCAATGGCAAAAAGACAGTCTCTTCAACAAATGGTGTTGGGAAAATTGGACAGCCACAAGCAGAAGATTGAAACTGGACCATTTCCTTACACCACACACAAAAATAGACTCCAAATGGTTGAAAGACCTAAACGTGAGACAGAAGTCCATCCAAATCCTAAAGGAGAACACAGGTAGCAACTTCTTCGACCTCAGTCACAGCAACTTCTTCCTAGAAACATCGCCAAAGGCACGGGAAGCCAGGGCAAAAATGAACTATTGGGATTTCATCAAGATAAAAAGCTTTTGCACAGCAAAAGAAACAGTCCACAAAACCAAAAGACAACCGACAGAATGGGAGAAAATATTTGCAAACGACATATCAGATAAAGGGCTAGTATCCAAAATCTATAAAGAACTTATCAAACTCAACACCCAAAGAACAAATAATCCAATCAAGAAATGGGCAGAAGACATGAACAGACATTTTTCCAATGAAGACATCCAAATGGCCAACAGGCACATGAAAAAGTGCTCAACATCGCTTGGCATCAGGGAAATCCAAATCAAAACCTCAATGACATACCACCTCACACCAGTCAGAATGGCTAAAATGGACAAGTCAGGAAACGACAGATGTTGGCGGGGATGTGGAGAAAGGGGAACCCTCCTACACTGTTGGTGGGAATGCAAGCTGGTGCAACCACTCTGGAAAACAGTATGGAGGTTCCTCAAACAGTTGAAATTAGAGCTACCATTCGATCCAGCAATTGCACTACTGGGTATTTACCCCAAAGATACAAATGTAGGGACCCCAAGGGGTAGGTGCACCCCAATGTTTATAGCAGCAATGTCCACAATAGCCAAACTGTGGAAAGAGCCAAGATGTCCATCGACAGATGAATGGATAAAGAAGATGTGGTATATATACACAATGGAATATTATGCAGCCATCAAAAGGAATGAGATCTTGCCATTTGCAACGACGTAGATGGAACTGGAGGGTGTTATGCTTAGTGAAATAAGTCAATCAGAGAATGACATGTATCATATGGCCGCACTGATATGAGGAATTCTTAATCTCAGGAACAAACTGAGTGTTACTGGAGTGGTGGGGGGTGGGAGGGATGGGGTGGCTGGGTGATGGACATTGGGGAGGGTATGTGCTATGGTGAGCGCTGTGAATTGTGCAAGACTGTTGAATCGCAGTTCTGTACTTCTGAAACAAATAACGCATCATATTTTAAGAAAAAAGAAAAAGAAGGAGAAAGCAGGAGAGGAAGAATGAAAGGGAGTAAGTCAGAGGGGGGAGACGAACCAGGAGAGACGATGGACTCTGAAAAACAAACTGAGGGTTCTAGAGGGGAGGAGCGTAGGGGGATGGCTTAGCCTGGTGATGGGTATTAAAGAGGGCACATTCTGCATGGAGTACTGGGTGTTATGAACAAACAATGAATCATGGAACACTACACCAAAACAAATGATGTAATATATGGTGATTAACATAACAATAAAAAATTTTAAAAAAAATTATTGGAGATAGGGCAAGGAATTTGGAAAAAAATATTTAGGGAAATATGTAACTGAAAAAATGTGCTTTATATAGAATTTTTAAAGTTGATAATATAATTAATATTTATTTTTAATAATGGTAATAACATATAAAATTTATCATCTTAACCGTTTTTCAATATACAGTTGAGTAGTATTAAGTTTATGTACATTACTGTGTACATAAACAGATCTCCAGAACTTTTCCATCTTGCAAAACCAAAAGTCTATACCCATGAAGCCACTTCCCCTCTCCTGGCCTCTCTCTCTGTCTCTGCATATGCACAGAAGAAAAGCCATTTTCCAATGCAGCAGGAAGATCATCTGCAAGCCGGGAAGAGGGCTCTCACCACACACCAAGGCAGCTGGCCCGTCCATCGTGTGTTTCCCAAGTTCCAGATTTGTGAAACAGGCTTCTGTTGATTAAGACACCCAGTCTGTGGTGTTTTGTTATGGCAGCCTGAGCAGACTAGTAAGTATGCTAATTCTATTTTTAAATTTTTATTAGGAAACACCATACTGTTTTCCATGGCAGCTGCACCCTTTTACATTCCCACCAACAGTGCACAAGAGTTCCAATTTCTTCACATCCTCACCAACACTTATTTTCTGTTTTATTGATAATAGCCATTATATCGGGTGTGAGGTGATATCTCATTGTGGTTTTGATTGGCACTTCTCTAAACTTTAATGATATTGAGCATCTTTTCATATACTTCTTGGCCATTTGTTTGTCATCTTTGGATAAATATCTGTTCACGTCTTTTGCCCATTTTTTAATCTGGTTGTTTGTTTTTTGTTGTTGAGTTGTAGCAGTTCTCTATATTTTCTAGATTAACCCCTTATCAGATTACATGATTTGCAAACATTTCTTCCATTCCAGCGGTTTCCGTTTGACTCTGTTGATTATGTCTTTTGATGTAAAATAATTTTTAAGTTTGACATGTGTATCTTTATATTAAGCTATATCTTGTCTCAGTGATAGCTTTCCTATTTTGGAAATTCACATGTAACCACTGAAACTCTCCTTAATATATGAATTTTGTTGATAAGTCATGAGTTCTTCTTACTCCATATTAACATAAAAATTATTGCCTTAACTTGTCTATATTTCAAAGCATTATTTGGTTGTGGCTTATTTGACTTACCACTGTACTGCTGATGTAATGATCTCATACTTTTTAAAATGTTTTGGAAGTTTAATATACTTCACATATTAGAGAAAAGTAATATATTTGTATAATGAGAGATCTGATTATTTTTAAAGTTACTGTAAAATGTCCTATAATATAAAGTGAAATACATATATTTATTTATTTATAATGAAAACTTCAAGCAATCCAACCTTTTTTTTTAAAAAATGATTTTATTTATTTATTTGACAGAGAGAGACATAGTGAAAGCAGAAACACAAGCAGGGGGAGTGGGAGAGGGAGAAACAGGCTTCCTGCTGAGCAGGGAGCCCAACGCGGGTCTCGATCCCAGGACCCTGGGATCATGATGTGAGCTGAAGGCAGATGCCTAACGACTGAGCCACCCAGGTGCCCCAGCAATCCAACCTTTTTAAAGAAAGGATTGGCCCATTTGATGATAATAATAATAATAATGATAATAAGTACAGTTTATGTGTGTTGAATTGTAGGCCTAATTATACTTCCAAGAGATCATTCTTTCGCATTCTTAATTGTGCTGCATGCATATGTAAGGTTCATATTTTAATAGTTTCGGATCCACGTAGAACTAAGATGTTCTTGACTGGACAACCCTGTGTAGTCTCTAAAGTAATTCTTGTAATCACTAATATATTTTGTTTCAAAACTAGATAATCTGAATATATGAATGATTATATAAGACTTAGGGCCCAAATTAATGGATAAGCATATTTTTATGTATCTTTTGTAATTCAGTTGTGTTAAATATGTGTATGTAATTCTAGGAGGAGGAAAAAATTAGAATATATTTATCAACTCAAATTTAAATATAAAAAAAATTACCTAATTTGCTATTTTCTATTTAAGAGATCCAGCTGAGTTTTGATTGAAGTGTTAAACTGTATTTATACGTTTATATGTTTAAAATAGGTTTGGATTGTTTTTTGTTTGAGACTATGCATCCCCTAATTTTAAAAAATAGAGCCCTTTTCCTATCTGTTAATCTACGTGGTTAGTGTCCTTATTAATGTCAGGATTTTTGGGACATCCTTAGACAATGAACAGCAGAGTTTGGCTCTTCTGGTGAGAAGTGAAACAGGAAGATCTGTGAACAACCATAGGTTGTTGCCAATGGCACTTTTAAAAGTCTTCTGTAAGAATTTGCACGTTACCTTTCTTTTTTCCCTGCTTAGAGATGTAACCTGTTTTCTTTTTGACAGCCATCATGTATTTACTATCTCCAGCAAAGCCCAGAAATTCTTAGAGAAAGCAAAATGTTATGCAAACTGATATATATGCTGTTATTAGAACTAAATATAATCAAGAGGAATCATTATTGCAAATCATGTTGACAGCAATAGCCATCTTTGAAATGATTAAAAGGATACTGAATAAAATACTAGATGTAGAGGGGCGCCTGTGTGGCTCAGTTGGTTGAGCGAGTGCCTTCGGCTCAGGTCATGATCCTGGAGTCCTGGGATCGAGTCCCGTATCGGGCTCCCTGCTCAGCAGGGAGTCTGCTTTTCCCTCTGACCCTCTTCCCTCTCATGCTCTCTATCTCTCATTCTCTCTCTCTCAAATAAATAAATAAAATCTTTAAAAAAATAAATAAAAATAAAAACACTAGATGTAGAGACTGTTTTCAGTAAGTATAATGTGCAAATAGAATGTTACAGGAAAGTTACTTTCTGGCTCACATTGTGTACTTAAGAGATCTGGTTCACTAGCAGTGAGCTCTATCAAATTAAATGGAAAATAATTTATTTATCAACAAATATTTCATAACAAAATCTGCACTTTCCTCCTTATAGCTACTGTACAAATTCATGTTTAATCAGTTACAGAGTTCGTGTCTACACCTGCGCCATTCACCCATTTGTTATTGTCAGAATGTCCCAACATTAACAGTGTCCTATGGTTATTTTTATATATAAATTATATGGACTGGGTGAAGTAAAAAAAATTACTATTGCAATCCAGTTTCTACCCAGGACTGATAAAATCACTTTAGGAAGAGCCCCCAGGAAAATCAAATTTGCTTAGGATTTTCTCAGGTGCTTGAGAAGCAGACCGTCTTTGATTCTACTTAAAAATTCCTATGGGGTTGGAACTAAGTTACCAAGGCCACTAGGAAAAAAGAAAAGAAAACTTGAAAAATTGAAGGTATAGCTCTCCCTGACAAATAAATAAATAAAATCTTAAAAAAAAAAAAAGGACACCTGGGTGACTCATTCGGTTAAGTGTCTGCCTTCAGCTCAGGTCATGATCTCAGGGTCCTGGGATCAAGTCCCACATCGGGCTCCCTGCTCAGCAGGGAGCCTGCTTCCCCCTCTCCCTCTGCCTGCCACTCCCCCGCTTGTGCTCTCTCTCTGATAAATAAATAAATAAAACCTTTAAAAAAATTGACGGTATAATATCAATCTATGTAAAAATACCTTATAGAAGCTGTTTCAAGCACACAATAGATGATAAGTTTGGTCAATAATTCTAGTGTTAAGTTTCAGAATGAAAGAACTGTTATTTCCTTTCTCTTTTCCTTTTGCTTAAAAGTATTGTCCTTGGGAATTCAATGAGAGCAAACCATTAGAAATCAGACACAATACGTATGTTCACACGTAAATTGAGAACAGTATATTTCTCAGTTTCTTAAGATGTGTATTTCCTATAAATCTCATCTCTTAGAGTAATGTTTAAAAAGTGCTTTGACAAACCAAATATGTTCTTGAATATTTGAGCAGCTTGTGTTAATTTTTTTTCTGCCACCTTCAGTGACTATCACAGAAAACAGATGCAAATAGCATCTGTTTCCATGACAGATGCCAAGGTGGCATCGGCATCCTCGAGAGGTACACAGGGTCTGTCTGGACAGTGATTAGCTGTCCTGCCATTAACTCTGCAGTAACAGAAATACTGTTAAATAATCTAATGTTTTTATGATTATTAATTTTCTCTACAGTACTAAACTGCAAAAACGATGTTAATGACATACTTCTCCAAATTATATTGAAACATTTCCCAAGTACATTTACACTATTTATAGCTAATTAGCAAATTATAAAAATTCAGGAGGAATAGATAAAAACGTGTATACTCTTAAGGATATTTTTCTTTTCTTTCTTTTTTTTTTTTGTATTTTTAATGACTGAAACAAAACAGATCTAAAACTGCAGCTTCTGGAACAACCATTTGTTGGAACTGGTTTTGTACCTCTCCTCGAACTTGACCTTGGCCCCTGTTGGGCCTTGCATTTAGGAGCAGGGTCTCTTAAAGACGTTCTTGTTGACCACGGTTTTGTCCAAAGGGATACCCACAGAGTACCTTGTGGGCATGAGGTGACTGCTTATTTGTGGAACATAAGGAAGAGCATGGAGGACATTAGGAAAAGGAAGGGAAAAATGAAGGGGGGGGAATCGGAGGGAGACACGAACCGTGAGAGACGATGGACTCCAGGAATCAAACTGAGGGTATTTCCTCATGTCTTTGTCGTCTAGTGGTGTTTATTATCAATAATAGTAGAACTAACATTTACTGAGTATTTCTCGTTTGCTAAGTTCTACACTAAACATTCACATTTATTACCTCATTACTTCCTGACAACAAATAAGCAATTTTACAGACCAGGAAATTGAAGCTTTTAAAGACACAATCCGGTGGACAAACTGTAAGAGCTGGAGTCAGGATGGGTCCAAGACTGAGGTCAGGGTGTGACTGGTAGGTAGAACAATCACCCCCCAAAGATGTCTGCTTCCTCATCCTTGGAACCCACGTATATGTGAGATGACATAGCAAAGGGGATCGTCAGTGGAATGAAGGCCGCCAATCAGATGACCCTCAAAGACGGAGCTTATCCTGGACTACTGGGGTGACCCTGAAAAGAGAGAAGCAGAAGAGGAGGTCGTAGGGACGCTATGTGCGAAGGACCCGACCTTCTCCTGCAGGCTTTGAAGGTGGGAGAGGAGGGCATAGGCCAAGGAATGGTGTGGCCTAGAAGCTGGAAAAGGCAAGGAAACAGAGTCTCCTGGAGATCCTCCAGAAATGTACCCTGCCGAACTTAATTTTAACCCAATGAGATCCACATCAGATTCCTGGTCTTTCGAATATAGGATTAGAAAAAAATGTGTGGGGCTCAGTCGGTGCAGCGTCCGACTCTGGATTTCGGCTGCAGTCATGATCTCTGGTGGGGGGGCCGAGCCCTGTGTTGGGCTCTACATTGAGCGTGGAGTCCGCTTTGGATCCTCTCTTTGCCTCTCCCTCTGCCCCTCCCCCCCTCAAAAAAACTACTGTGTTGTATTCAGCCACGAAGTTTGTGATGAATTGTCCAAGCAGTAACCGGAAGGCCCTACACCGAACCAGGTCTTTCTGCCTCGGTACCCTCACCGTTAACATCTACATGTTTCAGTCAGTGGCCATCATTTTGCTGAGACGAGGGTTATCTATAAGGACCAAGTAAGAAATTCTTTGGAGACTAAAGAAAAGAATCGGGGAGGTTTGACATGGATTCCACTTCCCCAACACTAACCAAGGCACATACATCTTGCGGAGGATAGAGGTCAACACTGTACTTGTTCATACCCTATGTGGTCACTTCACACACAAGAAAATCACTTTATATAAAATCAGATGGATTATTCAGTCATGTATCTAGTTAGTTATAAACTGTCTTGTTCTAAAACAATACGTATCATTTTATTATGTTATGTTAGTCACCATACAGTACCTCATTAGTTTTTGATGTAGTGATCCAAAATTCATTGTTTGCGTATAACACCCAGTGCTCCATTCAATACGTGCCCTCCTTAATACCCATCACCGGGCTAACCCATCCCCCCACCCCACCCCCAAAACCCTCAGTTTGTTTCCTGGAGTCCATAGTCTCTCATCGTTCATCTTTACCTCCGATTCCCCCCTTCATTTTTCCCTTCCTTTTCCTAATGTCCTCCATGCTCTTCCTTATGTTCCAGAAATAAGTGAAACCATATGATAATTGTCTTTCTCTGCTTGACTTATTTCATTTAGCATAATCTCCTCCAGTCCCATCCATGTGGATGCAAGTGGCGGGTATTCATCCTTTCTGATGGCTGAGTAATATTCCATTGTATATATGGACCACATCTTCTTTATCCATTCATTTAAGCACAAAACCTAGCAAGCAAAATAAACTTTCAAAGCCAGGGAGAGATCAAGAGGAGATAAAAACTCAAAATTAAGGAGTTTGTGGTGAAGGTGTTAAGTAAAGTGCATAAATCATTCAAAAGAAAAATAATCAGAGATTTTAAAAGGGGGAGGACTCCCTATGTTTCTTATAAGAATCATACCTTAGGGCGCCTGGGTGGCTCAGATGGTTAAGCGTCTGCCTTCGGCTCAGGTCATGATCCCAGGGTCCTGGGATCGAGTCCCGCATCGGGCTCCCTGCTCCTTGGGAGCCTGCTTCTCCCTCTGCTTCTCTCTCTCTCTCTTCCTCTGTCTCTCACGAATAAATAAATAAAAAATCTTTAAAAAAAAAGAATCATACCTTATATATAGGGACAATAAAATGTTTAAATCAATAAATTATACTCCAGCCAGGACATAGAAAAATCTCAAGAGACCATTGCTCCACACCTAGCAAAGGGGGAAGAGGTAGCTAGGCTGCCCGTTCATAGTTTTGGGGACCCCATCAGAAGTATGGTGATGCAGTAGAGCAGGAAAAACACTAAGTTCCAAAAAGGGATGGGCAGTTCTTGAGAGAAATGAGTTCCACAGTGGTGACAGGAGATTAGGAAAGGGAGATACACTGTGGAGGAGGGTGGGAAGAACATCTTACATTTCAGCACATTTTTACTGTGACACGGGAGTGAGCCTGTAGGATTAGAATCCAGAGAAGCCAAACTTATCTAAGGCGAATACACTTGCCAGTTCCTTCTTAAACAGCATTTGTGAGTGCACAAGAGCACTGTGATAAAGGCCGGGGAAGAGCAAAAGACCTGACAAACACATCCCCACAAGATTCAGGGTTGCATTTGTCCTTCTGAGCGGCTGTAACAAAATGCCACAGACCAAGTGCTTGTAAATGACAGACGTTTATTCTTCACAGTCCTGGAGGCTGGAGGTCCAAGATCAGTGTGCTGGCGTGGCTGAGTGAGGTCACAGGCTTTTCAGTGTTTCGCACATGGAGGACAGGGAAGGGGTCTCTGGGGTCTCTCACAGGGATGGATGCCTCCTCAAGGAGGGCTCAACCCTCAGGACCACATCTCATACCAAAGTCCCCGGCTCCTAACATAATCACTTTGGGCGTTGGGTTTTTAACATGAATTTTGGAGGGACACAAGCATTCAGACCGTAGCAAGAATCTTAAGGAGCTTAGTATGATAGTGCTCTACAGTTTGGGTTTAGGACAGGACAGTGAGAGAAATACCAAATAAGAGCTCAAGCCCTTCACTGAGTCTGTTGTGGGATACCGGCTGGGGACCTTCGCCCTAATGTCTGGGACCAAGTCATCAGATTGGAGAGAATTTTTTTTTCCCTAGGTACAGAAAGAAGGGGGCTTCACTAGAGAAAAAGGAGAATCCCTCCCAGCTGCCCAACATCTGGACTAAAAGTAGAAATAGAACTCTGACAGCACCCTGATGATCAGATACCAAACGTTACCAGAGTTTTATCTACCCTTGAAACAGCTGAATGGTGGTGAACGAACGTCCCAACGAAGCCTAGATCCCGCTAAACGACGCATTCGATGGACTCAGCCCAACCCGAACCCTAGTGTCCTCACAGGACTAAATGCACTTGGCATTCAGTCTGCAAACCCTATTTACTGTCCTTTCTACTGTCTTTTTCTACATATCCAGGATACATTTACAAAATATAATACATTAGGAAAAAATAAGAAAATATATAATCAAGAGAAAAAAAGTAGTCAATACAAGCAGGTTCACAAAATACCCAGCTATAGGATTACTACACAAGGACTTTACAACAGCTATTATAAACATGTACAAGGGATTAGTAGGCAGGGAGTCAAAATGTGTGAACATCTGAGGAATTTTCTAGAATGTTGGAAACTTAAAAAACTAATTGGACATTCTAGAGCTAAAAGATAAAACAGCAAAAATGGGTATAGCTATTGACTGGACTTAGCAGCAGAAATTAGGGCACCTTGAATAGCCCATAAAAATTAACAAACCAGAAGCACAGAGAGAAAAAAAATGAAAATTATGTCTGATACATATGGAACAATATCAAAATGAAGAACAAAATTCTAACTATATATCAGAAGGAATAAAGATAGTGAGTAGGAAGAAGACATGTTATATGAGATAATGCGTATGAATATTTCAAGATTGATGAAGCTCAGCAATCTCCAAGTAGCATAAATGCAGAGAAAACCACACTGAGATACATCACAGTCAAATTGCTGACAGACAAAAATACGGGAAAACAGCAATATACAGGGGCCCTCGTGCACTGCTGGTGGGAACGCAAACAGGTGCAGCCACTGTGGAAAACAGTATGAGGTTCTGTAAAAAATTAAAAATAGAACTACCCTATAATCCAGTAATTCCACTACTGGGTATTTACCCAAAGAAAACGAAAACACCAATTCGAAAAGATACATGCACCCCTATGTCTATTGCAGCATTATTTACAGTAGCTCTTAAAATATTTATTGACATACTCTGTATCCCTGCCCTCAATCAACTTCCAGTCTTGTTGCAACAAAGGAAAGACACTTCTTAACCACCTGTGTAGGCACAAAATCTGTGAAGAGACAGGGACAAGGAGTGTAATTTTCTTAGTATAGTGAGCTATCCTGCAACATTATAACATATTCAGTATTTAAAGACCTGCAACTCAAAACGAATAAGATAAATAGAAGTGTTGTGACTTAAGTGCAAATTAAGCTCTCAGAAGTTTTAAAATATAGGCTTTGTATGTAATTAATGAAGCAATGAGAGTGTAAATATTATGTAGTAATTAGATTCGTTGTGGTAAAACTGAGGTAACTGGTGATTTATTTTCCTATGTCAGGAACAAATTTTAAAACAAATATAATAAACAGCAATTACTACTTTGTGATTATAAATAAGGTCATATATTTAAGATTTGAAGGCTCACTCAAACATTCCTTCAGGAGTACTTTAGTCTGAATTATTACAACTTTCCAGTTTAAGAGCATTCCCACTGATTTCAGGTTTAGGTTGTCCTAGAACCATATTTTCAGGGGCAATCACTTATGTTTTGTAAAATTTAAGTGTGGTAGGCTATTTACTAATTGATAAGTTTATAAAATATAATTTTGACAAAACAAGGTATATTGTGATTACGTGGATAAAAAAGGTGAATTCCTTTTAAAATTATAATAAATCAATCAAATACCTTACCATCAAAATAAAAAGTACAGTTTGTTTCCTTTTTTCAAGTTAATGATCTGTTGTTAATTAAAAGAAATACGAGGAGTCTGACTTTCAATTAGAAGCTGGCATTTTCAGCTTTTGTTCTTGTTCTATTAGGAACTCAATATGAACGGATTAACACTAACAAACACGCAGACCCTTAGTTCTGTTTTCTCTGCCTATTACTTCCATGCATGCTGTCCCCAAATCACACTCGGCCTCTGATGTGGAAGTCTCTAACACATTCTCCATCACCTCGTTCCCCATTTTCTCTGTGAGGACGACCCACCCTCCTCTTTGCATCTGAAGACTTATGGGTTCATCCTCCTGGCATCATCTGAGTTGGCATGCCCACTATGACCTGGACTCCCCTCCCAGCACTTCCTGCCCGCACCTACACGAGTGTACAGCAACTGGTATACCAGCATGTATAACCGAGTACAAAGTGAGACCTGTGGCAGGGCCGTCAGATGAGAAGGGTGAGCACAGTAGTGAGGCTTAGAGTTTGGTTTACAATACCAGGTGTATCTCAATTATCCGGCATAGTATACACACTGGGCACCAATGTTCATTTATGGAACGTAGGAATACCTAAATCTATAACATTCAATATGCATACCTTTGGTTTGCTTCTTATAAATCAGCTTCCCTGTTTTGTTTTGTTTTTAAAGATTTTATTTATTTATTTGAGAGAGAATGAGAGATAGAGAGCACGAGAGGGAAGAGGGTCAGAGGGAGAAGCAGACTCCCTGCTGAGCAGGGAGCCCGATGCGGGACTCGATCCTGGGACTCCAGGATCATGACCTGAGCCGAAGGCAGTCGCTTAACCAACTGAGCCACCCAGGCGCCCACAGCTTCCCTGTTTTGTATCACAGTCCTCTCATAAACTTTGTGAATTTTTCCTTGCTCTCATTTCTTAGTTTTCTGAGGCTTCCTTAGGTCCCTAATATTTGAGAGAACCTCAAGGGACCCATGAATCTTACTCTTAGAAAATGTGTATACCCAATAATCTCATACATTTTTTGCAAAATGTATGGAAATCATGAGGTTCTAGCTTTAATCATTCTTGGTGGGTAACAGCATCAGCCCATGTCTTATCATTAATCACCTTCAAAGAGTCACCTGATAACACTGAAATATATACAATTTAGAACTCGAAATGAGGCAATCGTAGTGGTAAGGGATTGGCAGGAACACGTAAAGATATAGTAAGCATTTGGTGATCTGATTAAAGAATAGCCTGAAATGTGGTTACAAAATTGTAATATTCAAAAGATAATCTGTTTAGTCCTTAATGAAAGAGGTCCTTCCTGGTCAGGTTAGTAAATATGGAGCTCTCTGCAATTACCCATGCTCAAACTTTCTGTTAAATATAAAACGCAATGTTGGGCCTCAAAAGCAGTTGTGTTCATGATCTGTTGCTGTACAAAAAATCACACCCAAAATGGAGTGGCTTCAAAACAACCACCATAGAACCAAGGCTGATGATCCCAGGAGTACGGGGACCCCTCCTGCTGCATGGCCTCGAGCGGGAGGAAGTTCCCACACACTTGGGAGGATCAGCCTTTTGCTCTATTCAAGCCCTGGCCGGCTGCATAGGACCTGCCCATATGAGGGAAAAATGAACAGTTGAAAGAAATATGCATACTATATTTATAAATGAGTATTATATTTTAATAAGTTTATTTCATAGTAAGCTTAGCTTATATCATTATGTTTCATATTTTAATAAAGTGTAAACTCTTTTCAATGGAAATAAAGATTTCCATCAAAAAGCACAAAGGAGGGGTGCCTGGGTGGCTCCATCAGTTAAGCTTCTGACTCTTGGTTTCGGCTCTGATCATGATCTCAGGCTCAGGTCATGAGATTGAGCCCTATGCTGGGTTCAACACTCATTGTGGCAGAGTCCGCTTGAGATTCTCCCTCTCTCTCTGCCCCTCCCCCTGCTCATGCACACGCTCTCTCTCGAATAAAAAAATTAAATTTTTAAACACACACACACAAAGGAAAAACGACTACCACTGTATGACTAGCATGTTTTGCAATTCATTTGAGGTTCAGGGTTAGAGACACTTTGATGAAGAAAAGACTAGAACAAAACAAACTTTGCCATGCCTAGTCTTAAACTAGGCAACACATTAGATTATATTTAGAGAGGCAGTGTGGTCAGTCTCCATAGCAATCAAAATTCTATATTTTGGATACAAATGACAGGCAAAAGGGAAAATGTTATAAATATTCTGGGAAGAGACTGTAGAGAAAGCACCGGGATTATGCCAAACAAGAAGGACCCTCCAGGAAATGGAATGAGCAGCGATGCCTTCTTGATGATAGATGAAAATCAACAATACCTATGCTTGAGTTTAGGGCCTAAAACATGAAGTGGGGAAGTTAAAGTCTGAAATATCCTCTTTAATCTTCTAGAACGCCTTTGATCCGTGATATGAAATAAGTAGGCTGGCTCTCAATACGTTATCAGTGATTGAAGTTTTGCCAGAGAGCAGTGAAGGAACTTGGTAGAGTATTTGAAAAGTAAAGATAACTATCAAATTGCTATCCACCTGGATTTATAGGTTTAGGTCTTTGCAAGACAAAGAATTTTCCAGGAGTGGAGGGCTCCACCGGGTCAGACACAGATCGCAGTCCAGGACACCAGTGAGTCCAGCCTCTTCACCTGCTCCCTCTGACTTTTCAGTGCACTTCTTAGGGTCGCATCCAGAATAAGGCCCTGCTGGCTCTCTTCTCGGGATTGGGAGGTAGTGGAGTTCTTCCATTCCCAAATAATCCCTCTTTTCAGTACCTACTTCAAAACCTTGCCGGAAGTTTACCTAATTACTCCAATATACCTCTGAAGGTGTGCAAAAGAAGCCCTCCAAAATATGCCACTTGGGCATGTGGATTATTCTGAGCTTTAGGCAATCACAGCCCAGCAGTCTCTCCCTTCACTGCCTACAGGAATTTAGACAAGGGGGCCTGTACCAGGAAGACTGCTATGCCAGAGATAACTTTTGTATCAGAAAGACTTGTGGAATGGCAATTTTTTAAATTTATTTATTTATTTATTTATTTATTTATTTATTTATTTAACCAAACACTTGCTCTTTTCATCTTTCCATGACTTGTCTTCCTCCCTTTGAAGACCCCACCCCTTTTCCTTAGCTCAGGCTGGGCCATCACCTCGACTGCCTGACTACCTGTGAGCCTCCTGTCTTTACAGGGCTCTCATATGTTAGTAATTGGATTTGTTTTTCTCCTGTTAATCTGTTTTCTGTCAATTCAATTATTAGGCCAGCCAAAGGACCTAGAAGGGAAGAAGAGAAAAAATTTCCACCCCTACACATTTATAACTATGTCTTCTAAATTTCTTTAGCACTGGTCTGAAATCACAAACAGAATATTCAGAGATAGAGATTCTCTTCTGCTTTTGTGAATTCATTTAAACAACTAACATTTATTTGATACTGAGCTTTATTCTTTCAAATAAGAGTTCTCACAAGCACTCAGGGAATGGATCATTCAGTCAGAGGAAGAGTGCACTCCTGAGTGCTTTGCAATATAAACTGATAGCTCTGATGAGATACGGACTTGTATAGACAAATGACATTTCTCAAATATCCACTATATACTTAATATATATTGTGCCTGCTGTTTGCTTTTGAGGTTTCTAAATAAACAGATAAATAATCACTTTGTGAAGATCCCCAAGACTCTTGTTAGAGAGAGAAGAAACAATACATCAAATAATTTTAAAATTTTATAGAATATAATTATATACTATGTTGTTATGGGAGTTTAGAAGGAGAAAATTAATGACAAATACTCTTTTCTTATATGCCATAGATCTTGAGCTTCAAATGAAAAAATATTACATATTATAACTATAACCATATATGTCTTTGGTAATCTGCACTTTTTACTCTCAGACATATCTCAGGTAATCTGCATTTTCCCTGGTACCAGGAGCAACCAGCCACAATACCACACTATATTTTACTGCTGTTCTTAGCTTAATATTTTCCAAGTCTAAAGCCTTTATTGGGTCCAAATCTAATGTTCTAAGTTAGTACATTTGAAAATTTCTGCCCTAAGGCCTCTGGGAAAATATAAAATTCTACTCATAATATAAAAATAAATGCCTCAAATGTCTAAAATTTCCACATATCTCTAGGCATAGCTGTGGGGAGAAATATTGCATAATCACCTTATTAAGATGCTTTATTTTTCATATTCTTATAATGTTTAAAATAAGTTAATTAAAAACAAATAAGGTAAAAGTAATAACTACAATACATTTTATAAAGTCAAATGCAGACTTTGTAATTAAAATGCAAATAATCCACACTGTGAACCTCAGGATCAAACTTACTATTTTTTGCCAAAACCAAAACTTCATTTTTCTTTTGCCTCCGAAACATCCATATGGTGAGGGATCAAAGAAAGGAAAATTCAGTGGAAGTAAGAGTCAGTTAAGAATGTAAAAAATAGGTGCACCTTGCAAGCTTAGGTTATGGGTTCTGATGAGCACTCAGGAAAGACCCTGTTCTCAAACACAGAAAGACGTGCTCATGCACCACAGGTAGATTAACAAACAAAACCTGAGGTTAGCAAAACTGATATCCTTTGATCACAGGTCATTTATATTTTCAATGAGTCCCTAGCTGTCTTCTCAAGAATTACTGTGAATCGGTCTGTAAACACTTCCTGAAAACCAACAGTGTCAAGAATTTTCCGTGTCTGATGAAATACAAGAAGGTGGGAAGAAGTACAATGAGATCCTTATAAGTATGCAGAGTCACTGTATGACATTAGATAAAATTTTGTGATTTTTTATTTTTATGTACATATATAGATATGTAAGCATATGCTAATAAATACAAGTTTTCAAAGTAGATTATTGAATGAATAATTAAATGTGAGTTTTGTGTACATTCTTACTTAAAAAGAAAACATGAGAACGAAGGAAATGTAGAAAATGTGATAGTTTTATATACCTACAAGTGTGCTTAAAATGAAACAAAGAAAAAAAATACTAGTATTAAACGTTGACAACGACATGGAGCACCCAGAACTCTCAAATATGAACGATGTGAATATGAATTTATTTGGCTACTTGCAAAAACTGTCATGTCCTATCAACTGAAGCTGAATATAGCTGAATGTACACACTCTACAAACAGGACATTTCTTCCACCTGTAAGTAAACTCAACAGATAGGTATACATGTGTTCAATAGCAACAATAAAGTTAACTGAAATATTTATAACAACCATATTTGTAATATCTTATCAAGGGAAACTACCTGTATTCATTAGAAGCATAAATACATTGTCATATATTCATAGCGCAGAACTCTATCCAGCAATGGAGAAGACAAAAGGCATAATTAGACACAAAATGTGAAGCAATTTCACAAACATAAGGTTGAGCAAAATAATTCAGACAACATGATTGCATTTGTATAACTTCAAAAAGAGACAAATGTATGCAGTAGGAACAGAAGTCTGAAGGGTGGTTACGTTTGCAGGGAGGCAGTTGGAGGCTGGAGAGGAAGCAGGAGGGAAGCACCTTATGTGTGGAGCGCTACCCGCCTCTTACTCAGGAGTCACATCCAGTTTCTGAAAAATGTATCGAGCTATAAACTATAAACTGTGCACATTTCTGTTTTAATGTAATTTTTCTACAACAAGCTGAACATTACGAATCGGAGTTTCTATGATATTTGTTAGAGGAATGTCAGATTTGAAATGCGTCATTTCAAAAAAAAAAAAAAGCCATTTTTAGCCAGTGAATGTGAGCAGCTAAGTCCGTTAACTTGGTTAATATGTTAACTGTAGATGCCATATCCTGACTAAGTTGCTGGATTTGATAAATCAAGGCTACATAGATTACCTTTTAAAAGTAGTTCAGTCTGTATAAATTCTATAGAACGTTTTGCATAACTTCTCTCTAAAAAGTGAATCCAAAAGAGAAACCCAATTAGAGTGAGACTGTGCTCTGGTATCAGCCTTCACCTCTGGTCTCTGTCGCCAAGATACCAACTCCAGAACAGATCGACACGGGGCAAAACGCACACGCGGAAGGCTGGTCCTGCACACTGCATTTACACAGCGGTTCTACACGAATGAGTGTTTGCCATTATATTGCTACTTTTGGTTTCTGTGTAAAGAATTATTTGTATTAATAGAGATAAATTTCAACCTAAATTGGCTATTCCTTGCCTTTAGTTCTTTTGTTATACTTATTTGAAGGGAAAAACAAACGTCATAAAAAATTATTTTTTAAAATGCTAAAGCACTCGACAGCTTTATGCTTCTTTCATAAATTTAATCTATTAATTTGTCAAAAATATTGCAATCCTGTGTTTATTATTGCAATTCCTAAAATATATACGTGTGTGTGTATTTATATATATATGTTTATATATATATTTATGTGTGTGTGTGTGTGTGTGTGTATATATATATGTATGTATGCAAAATATGTGTATATGGTTTACTGGGGCAGCACTGTCAGATTTCAAAGTAAAAATCCAACAACCTTCTCTAGTACTAAATGCAAGACAGCTCTGAAATGCTGAATTCTCTGAGTAATGCAACTCTCCATTGCTGGGAAGCATTTCTCCTAGGCTGGGGGCCCCCTTAGGCACGTCCCTCCTCTCTCAGCCTTGCCCATCCTTCTGGGAGAATCTGAGCTCCATTTATTCCCTGGCTTTCATCAACAGTTTGCCATCTCTCTCTCCTCCCCTCAGGACATCTAAGATTATCTTGCAGTGGGTGTTTTTGCTTTTGTTTTTTTCAAAGAAAAGAACGGAACTCTTCAATCTGTTTATATTTTCAGTCCAAAAAATAAGCCCTTTGTAAACTACAGCTTATTCAGCCACCCACCTATTGATGACAATCTGGGTTGTTTCCAGTTTTGGGCTATTATGAATAAAGCTGTTAAAACATTTATGTATGAGTCTTCATGTCAACATTAATTTTCATGTTTCAGAGATAAAAGATCAAGAGTGCTGGATTGTATGACAGTTCTGCATTTAGATCTTTAAAGAAACTTCTCAATTGTTTTCTGGAGCGGTTGTAACATTTTATATTCCCACCCTCAATGCATGTGTCCTTACCAACATGGGGTGTTGTCATAGGTTTTTAGTTTGGCCATTTCGAGAGCTGTGTAGTGATATTTCACTGTTTTTAATTTGCATTTCCCTGATGCCTACTGTTGAGTTTTTGGAAATTTTATATATTCCAGGTATCAATTCTTTGTCATGTATGTTGTTCGCAATTTTTTCCCCCAGACTGTCCTTAGAATTTCATATTCTTAGCGGAGGTGCTTGCAGAACATTTCCCATTTTGATGAAGTCAAATTATCAAGTTTTCTTCTCAGGGGTCATGCTTTTGCTGGCAAGATGAAGCACTGTTTGCTGAGCTCTAAACTTCAAAGACATTATCTTATATTTTTTCTAAAAGACTTATATTATTACATTTGACATGTAAGTCCTTGTTTCATTTTGAGTTATTTTTTGTGCAAGGTGCAAGACTTAATGTCTGTCCCTTTGCTAATGCCAAGAGCCTTGGTGACAGTACCTATGTGGTAAGTCTTAACAGTAGGTAGACTGATGACCCTTGTCTTGTCTATTTCGGGATGTTTTGGACTATTCTAGTTCCACTCCCTTCCTTTCCTTATAAAATGCTTTACCTTTGTAAGTTTTAATTCTAGTTCCTTTGCCTTTCTCCTTTTATATCTGCAACAAGTCTCACGGGGATTTAGACAGGAATTGCAGGAAACGTATAATTAAGGGAGAACTGACATAGTCACTGTTTGAACATTGTAATCTCTATTTTTAAGATTTTATTTATTTATTTGACAGAGAGAGACAGAGAGAGGGAACACAAGCAGGGGGAGTGAGAGAGGGAGAAGCAGGCTTTCCGCGGAGCAGGGAGCCCGATGCGGGTCTCGATGCCAGGACCCTGGGATCATGACCTGAGCTGAAGACAGACGCTTAACGACTGAGCCACCCAGGCGCCCCTGAACATTGTAATCTATGAGCCTGTTTGTCTCTCCAAATTTTTAAATGGTAAAATCTGTGATTTCTTTCACGAGAGCTTTGTAGCTTCTAGCATACTGGTCCCATGCATATTCTGTTAAGCGTAAACCTAAGTATTTTATCTGAATGATTGTAAATGAATCATATTTTTAAGTTTGGTTCCCATATATTAATTGCTGGGACAGAAATACAATAGACTTTTTTAAAGATTTTATTTATTTATTTTTTGAGAGGGAGAGAGAGAGAGCGAGCCCATGATTGGGGGGAGGGGCAGAAGGAGAAGCAGGCTGCCCGCTGAACAGGGATCCTGATGCTGGACTTGATCCCAGCACTGAGATCATGACCTGAGAGGAAGGCGAACACTTAACCGACTGAGTCACCCAGGCACCCCTACAATAGACTTTTATATGTTTATTTTGTATTCTTGACTCCGCTAAACTCACTTATTAGTTCTACGAATTTTTTGTAGATTTCCTTGGGATTTTGTATGGAGACAATCATGTCATCTCCTATCAGAAAGTTTTATTTCTGGGGATCCTGTGTGGCTCAGTTGGTTGAGCATCTGCCTTTAGTTCAGGTCATGATCTCAGGGTCCTGGGATCAAGTCCTGCATCGGGTTCCCTGCTAGGGAGTCTGTTTCTCCCCCTGCCCTTCCCCCTGCTCGTGAAATGTCAAGAGCTATAGGAGGAGTGGAGACTGTTTAAGCTAACCTAATTTTGTGGAAGAGAACACTGAGCTCCAGAAGAAATAAATGACAAATTGAGCCAGGTATTAGTCCCACTGGTATGTCTTTTCACACGCTAATTTCTGTTCTGAATCAAGGTAAAGTATGTTGGAATAATATTAATTACATGTAATTTACCTTCACAAGAATTAATTCTGAATCCTAGATGCATTTTAAAAATCATGTTTTAAGATCTGAGCTACAAGAATGTTATTCTCAAATACTTTAGCCTTATTTCTCACAGAGTAGAATTTTATCCTTTTAGTTAAGTAAGACAAAAGTAAAGAAAGTGGGCTATTAAATACTATAAGTGAGGGCACCTGGGTGGCTCAGTTGGTTAAGCGACTGCCTTCGGCTCAGGTCATGATCCTGGAGTCCCGGGATCAAGTCCCGCATCAGGCTCCCTGCTCGGCGGGGAGTCTACTTCTCCCTCTGACCCTCCCCCCTCTCGTGCTCTCTGTCTCTCCTTCTCTCTCTCTCAAATCAATAAATAAAATCTTTAAAAAAAATACTATAAGTGATCACAGTTTAATATTATATCCCTGAATACTATACTACCTAACATTTTAACAAGATTTTGAGAAACCAAAAGAAATATTTTACCTTCATATTTTTTTGTCTAAGTTAGCAAATATCTTAAGCAACCACATTATAAAGATACAATTTTATAACTAGCTTCCCTTTGGACACATATGCAAATGATATGGTTGATAATCAAATCAGATTTCATCCTTTGTTTCTTGGTGCATCACAATTTAAACTAAAACATAATTTTATTTTATATACCAACAAAATTGTCATCCAGGAAAATAGCCTCATATTATATACTAAGACCATATAAAATGAATTGTTATTGTAACTAAAGTATGTGCCGTGAAATGACTTATTGTAGTCCCGCTTAACAATGACAATGACATAGAAGTGATGGGCTCTAAAGAACAGTGTAGAATTAGAAACAGAAATGACTGTACATCACATTGCCATTTGATAGAATACACTGTGGCCAGCTGACAGTAATCTTAATGAGGATTACACTAGAGATATAAAAAATATATGTTGTCATCCATTAACAATCAGATACTCAAAGGATTTATCTTGTGTCTATATTTGCATGCTACTTTTAAAAGGCTCTTATTTCAATTAACAGAATGTTGAAATCCCATTTGAAAAGAAATTTGAATGCTAAATTAAACCATCAATAAAATTCAACAGAGAGAACATAATGAGGAAAAGCAGAAAATTTGAATGGTATTGAAATTTTGATTGTGAAGGACAAATTAAATTCAACTGGGAAGATGTATCATCCGGTACTAACATTCAGAAAATTATGCAAGATTTCGGCATTGGCTCACCAGGTGGATAATATGCCTTTGTGTACCTTTACTCCCACAGGATGAGCAATCATATAATTAGTGGCCTATATTTGCTGCATTGCCACTGAAAAACCTAAGTGTATCTTTCAATTTTTAGGACCTTGTCATTTAAACATATCAAGGATCCTAATTTAAGTGGGGCGCCTGGGTAGCTCATTTGGCTAAGCGTCTGACTCTTGGTTTCCGCTCAGGTCATGATCTCAGGGTCGTGAGATTGAGCCCTACATGGGGCTCTGTGTTCAGCAGGGAGTCTGCTTGAGATTCTCTCCCTCTGCTTCCCACCCTCGCATGCACGCTCTCGCTCTAAAAAATAAATAAATCTTTAAAAAATAAAAGGATCTTAATCTAAGTAATAAAAGGTTAAGGTTGAGGGTGAAGCTTATTGACTAAATACAACCAAGAAATTGAGTAAGTCAACAAAAAGGAAGGGAGGAAAGTGGACCAAAAATTCATTTAGATCTCAAACTCTGGTTCATCTAATTTGTGTTAGATTATTATTTTTTTCACATTTTTCCTACATGATGTAAACTTGGCAAACACCACCTTCCAAGTTTCTACCTTATAGCTTAAGCTTTTACTCAGTTGAGATTTTTTAATCCTAGGTAAAGTTTCTGGTTTTCCCAGCTTGAGTTTCATTCTTATACATGACTAGGGTTTCACTGGATAATGGGAAAATGAAGAAGTTATACTGTGGGCAAATTTGTTTGGAATAGCATGAAGTTCATGGAGGGGGTTGTTGTTCTCAAAAGAGGAAGACATAATAAGCATACTAAATAATTTGTGCCTTGTGCACATTCTTATAGTCGCATATAAAACATATGCATATAGAGAAACTATCCTCAGGTCTCTGTTTAGGTTAATTAATTCACCCCAAATTAGTTAGCAAGTACTTTCTCTGTGTTAGAAGCTGTGCGAGGCACCTGGGATCCCACAGTAAACAACATTGACAGCTTCTTTGCCCTCAAGTAATGCACATTTCAGTGTGGAGACGGCTAGATTACAGGTTAACAAGCAAATACAGAAATAGTCATAGGTATCATGTGCTAAATAAACAAAGAATTGAGATGAAGAGTGGTGTAGGGTGGCTATTTTACATAATACGGCCAGTGAAGATCTTTCGGAGGCATCCTCCGAGTCAGTGAAAGGGCAGCAGGTGCAAGGGTGTGGGTTGGGAAAGGTGGCGATCCGTTCAGGCAAACCCATGGCCCATCACCAGTGAAGTGCAGAGGAGTTTTAGTGAGGGTTAGAGAAGCCGTCAGATCAGATGGGACCTCGAAGGCCTGGAGTATGAAGATTATTCTCAGTGCATTGTGTAGTCTTTGGAGTATTCATGTCAAGCTAGGGAGCAACATGATCTCATTCATATCTTAAAAATATCACTCTTGCTGTTCTGTGGAGAAGGAGTTTGGGTGATGGATGAGAGAATTTATTTGGTGATACTCTGGATATGGGAGTTGTGAGAAATTTAACCTAAAATAATTCCTTGCTTGGGGATTGAGCAGAGACAAGGTGCCACCTAGCACAAAGACCGAGGAGACCTGTGTCTGCAGAAAGAGCTGGGCCAGGTTGAAATGGAGAATTCACAGTAGTGTATGATGTTGATGTTGTGAGAGACATAAATGGGAAAAAAATCAGGGAATAGATACGAGAGTCTAGAAGTTAAAGTGAGGACAGGATCTGCTTTAAAATGGCCTGCTGTCTCTCACCTGATTACACGGCCTCAATTTAGATCCACAGGGGTTGACATTGTGACTTTGTTTTCCATCCTGGCTAACCAAAAGTCCTAAATGGATCGTTTTCCTACCAAGGATATATTTATAATATTAGAGATTAGAAGGTCTACTAGGTCCTAATGGACCCAAATAGCAACAATGCCTGGAGTTTCTACAAAAAAAGGATTTTTTTTGAAGATTTATTTATTTATTTTAGAGACAGCGAGAGAGTATGAGAGAGAGAGAGAGAGAGAGAGAGAGAGAGAGATGGCACATAAGCAGGGGAATGGGCAAAGGGGGAGAGAGAGAATCTCAAGCAAATCCCTGTTGAGCATGGAGCCTGACCTCACGACCCTGAGATCATGCCCTGAGCTGAAATCAAGAGTTGGGTGCCAAACAGAGTCACCCAGGCACCGCCCCTCTGCCAGCTTTTTCTGTTCTACACCTAACTTAAAACAACCATTACTTAAATAAATTATTGAAGGTCTTTTGTAGGAGAAAATATCTACTAAAAATAGTTGTCATGAATTTTCATGTCCTTCCAAATAGGAATATGGGCTCTCTTTCAGTATGGTTTCGTGTCTACGAAACTGCCCATGGACAGTGACTTCATGGGGGCGGGGGTGCTGTTTTGCCTGGTATCCTGAAAATCCATTTTTAACCTGCTTCATTATAGAGGTTAATCCATACTTTTGTTGACTGTCCAAGTATCTTTCCTCTGGAAACAAGGCAATCTATCATCTCTGTGACTCTCTGAAAATGGACCACTTCAGCTGCCATTCTGATGTTGCTGTTCATTGCATTCCTTATGCCCACCTGGCTTTTGACATGTAATTGCCACCACCTGACCTCTCAGGGAACCAATTCCTTTACAGCATCACCTGCTCCAAGCTTGGCCCACAACAGGGAGCTGTCACTCAAGGATGATGGTGTCCTCTCAACAGCACACCCCTCATCACTTCAGCAAACGGAGTATCCTCCAGGCTCTTCAGTAGAATATTGTTGGCCACTGGAATTTCTAACTTTATGTTGTATATTTACTTTATAATCCCCAATCCTCTAAGCCTATGATTCTTTCCTTCACTTTCACATAATTTTGGAATTTCTATTTCATTAAAATGAGTCATCACTTTATCTAAGCTTCAAAGAGAAACCCTAACAGTGTGGTAGCATCACCTACCAGGATTATTGTCAGGATGTTAAATTTTACATCACAGGAGGTTTCCCTCATATCAACAAACCCTCTCCTATTCAATTTTATGTTCTCCCTGCTCTATCAAACATCCTCAAGATCCAGTCACAGCTCCTGAAAATACCTATTAACCAGATCTTGAAACATTTTTTTTTATTACCTCTTCTCCCTTCAAAATCACAGCTTCTGTTCAGTTGGGCTATGTTAGGTTTGAATTTAGTTATTGATCTAGTTGCCCAGAAGGTACATGAGGGTGAATCCTGAGTCAGAAAAGCTTTGTTTTGCAGGTACCCTCATGATCTCCAAACAAGGAAGAAGACACTGTCTTCCAATAGAGGTGATGTGCCCCCTTTGTGGGCTCGCTTAGTTCAGAGGAATCTGTAAGTAGAAAGTTCCCAATTGTCTCTCAGCTGCTATCCCCATACTAATGATTTTCTATTAGATCCCTACTAGTTTTAGTAAAATCGTAACATTAAATATCTACTGAAAGAGGGAGACTTTCTAAAGCAAAAGAGTACATATATAAACTCATGAAAATATAAAGAGATTACTAATTAGCCAAATGTGTTTCATTTCAAAATAAAAGGAAAGAAAAAAAATGAAATTACCCTACCAAAGTTTTTTTTGTTTTTTTTTTTTTTTTTAAGAATGACAATAATCTCAGGGCTCCTGGGTGGCTCAGTCAGTTAAGCTTCTGAGTTTTGATATCAGCTCAGGTCCTGATCTCAGGGTCATGAAATCAAGCTCCGCAATGGTGTGAAATCTGCTTAGGATTCTCTCTCTCCCTCCCGCTCGGCCCTTCCCACCCCTGCTCACACTCTCTCTCTTTCAACAATAACAACAAAAAAAGACAATAATCTCTTCATTATGAGCAGATTCCTATAACTCAGAAAACAGTAATTTGCATATAATATATTGAAATATTCAAATGAAATCTTATACAAAATGATCTTGTAAGGTTATATATTATAAAAATAGATATAAGAGAAATGTTTGTCTAATGTGTGGTTAATTTGTGACATTACGGTGTCATTGGGACAATTATTTCAATTCTCTGATACTTGGTTACTCATCTGAAAGCTGTGATTACAAACAATACAACTTCATAGTAGTTTGCTATGAATATTAGGAATAAAATATGTAAGGATCTCGGTATATGGTAAGTACTTAATAAATGTTTCTTCAATAAATGAATTTAAATAATTCAATGCAAAATACAATCATGTTTATGATAACTCTGAGAGGAATTTTGTCTGTGTCTGACAGAATTCTCAGAAAAATATCTTATTTTGATTATATTGGGGGAAAAAAGAAGAAAAAGAAAAGCCTTTTACATTACTATCTTAAACTTATCTTCCTAGCAGGTCTAAAGATTTGTAATATATTCTGAGGAAAAAGAGTTGATGGTTTCAGACCTTAAGGCACTGAAAATTCAATTGACATATTTTATTGCATTTTATGATGAAAAATGGCTCTACAAAGAAATCGAGAAATTAAAATACAGATTTAATATATTTTATTTATTTAACCAATTTATGAAATCCTATGCATATTAATGACCCTTTCCTCTGCAATAATCTAGGTGCTACATGGTGTTTTGATGATGCTTTTATTGTCCCCAAACTTTTTTAAATCTCTCTTTGAATTCTAACTTTAGAACTAATATATGAGAATACACAACACACATACACACACACATTACATAAATTTATAACCAACCTTTATTTCTTAATAAAAGGACAGAGTTTTTATTTTTAATGAAGTCAAACATCCCAAGGTTCCTTTTATGGACAACGCCTTTGGTGTTATATTTAAAATTCATTGCCAAACTAAGGTCACCTAGATTTTCCCCTATGTTATCTTCTTGGAGTTTTACAGTTTTGCATTTTACATTTAGGTCTACAATCCATTATGAGTTAATCCATGTGCAAGGTGCAACATCTGTGTCTGGATTCATTTTTCTACATGTGAAGGTCCTGCTACTCCAGCACTGTCCTTTGAAAAGGTGCCTTTCTCTATTAAGTTGCCTTTGCACCTTTGTCAAAGATCAGTTTACTCTATTTGTGTGGTCTGTTTCTGGCTCCACGTTCTGCTCCAATGATCTATTTGTCTACTCTTTCTCCAATACCACACTGTCTTGATTACATAGCTGTATAGTAAGTATTAAAGCTGAGTGGTGTCAGACCTCCAACATTGTTCTTCAATATTGTATCAGCTATTTGGTGTCTTTTACCTTTCTATATAAAATTTAGAATCACTATGTAACTGTCCACAAGGTAATTTGCTGGGATTTGGGTCAGGATTGCATTGAATTTGTAGATCAAGTTGAGAACTGACATCTTAATAATTTTGAGTCTTCCTATACCTGAGCATAAGACATGTCTCCATTTATTTAATTCTTCTTTGATTTTGTCTATCAGACTATTATAATTTTCCTCATATAAAACTTATACATATTTTGTAAGATTTATACCTAATTAGTTCATCTGGGGGGTATTAATGTATATGGTATTGTGCTTCTAATTTCAAATTCCATTTGTTCATTGCTAGTATATAGGAGGCAACTGAATTTTATATAATAAAGTTATATCCTAACAACTTGCTATAATTAGTTAATAATTCCAGAAGGTTTTTTTTGATTCCTTGGTATTTTCTTCACAGATGATCATCTCATCTGAAAACAAAGACAGTTTTGGAGGGAGGAGCAAGATGGCAGAGGAGTAGGAGACCTAAATTTCATCTGGTCCCAGGAATTCAGCTGGATAGTTATCAAACCATTCAGAACACCTACAAACTCAACAGGAGATCGAAGTAAAGAATAGCAGCAATTCTATGAACAGAAAAGCAGCCACTTTCTGGATGGCAGGATGTGTGTAGAAGTGAATCTGAGGTGATATACAGGACGATAGACCATGGGGGGAAGGAGCCTCCATCAGCCAGGTATCAACTTTTTTCCCATGATTCCTTAATCTTTCAAAGTTAATTTCTTAAATATTCTTTATTTTTCTTTTTCTAATTTTTAGTTGAATTTTTCTTTTCCTTTTTTAACCAACATTTTGTCAATTCCCTTTTTAAAATCTTTTTTAATTTTCATTTTTACAGTCATATTCTATTTCTCCATTGTATTTAACCTTATTTTATTTGTGTGTGTATATATATATAAGTTTTTCCTTCTTTAAAATTTCGGGATAAAGTTTCTTCTAACAAACCAAAATATACCCTAAATCTAGTGAATGACATTGTCCTAGTCTTCCACCTGATCACATTCTCTTTTTTTTGTAAAATTTCTTTCATTCTTTTTTCAACCAACTTATTTTATCAATTCCTTCTTTAAAATCTTTTTTTAATTTTTATCTTTACAGTCATATTCCATCCTTTCATGTTTACCCTTATTTTTGTATGTGTGTATATATATATATATATGGTTTTATTTCTTTAAAATTTTGGGAGGCAATTTCTTCTAACAGACCAAAATACACCCAAAATCTAGCGTGTGGCTCTGTTCTATTCAGCAGCCTGATTATATTTTTTTTTTCCCTTTCTTCCCCCAGGCCCTGGCTTTGGGTCTCTTCTGATTTGTTTAGTGTATATTTTTCTGGGGTCATTGTTACCCTTTTAGCATTTCGTTCTCTCATTCATCTATTCTCCTCTGGACAAAGTGACAAGATGGAAAAACTCACTTCAAAAAAAAAGAACAAGAGGCAGTACCAACTGTCAGGGACCTAATCAATACAGACAGTAGCAAGATGTCAGAACAAGAATTCAGAATGACGATTATAAAGATACTACCTGGGCTTGAAAAAAAGCATAGAAGACAGTACAGAATCCATTTCTGGAAAAATAAAAAAACTAAAATCTAACCAAGTCGAAATCAAAAAGGCAATTAATTAGGTGTAATAAAAAATGGAGACTCTAACTGCTAGGATAAACGAGGCAGAAGAGAGAATTAGTGATATAGAGGACCAAATGATGGAAAATAATTAAGTTGAGAAAAAGAGATAAATAACTACTGGATCATGCGGGGAGAATTCGAGAGATAAGTGATACCATAAAGCAAAACAACATTAGAATAATTGGGATCTCAGAAGAAGAAGAAAGACAGAGGGGGGCAGAAGGTATATTGGAGCAAATTATACCAGAGAACTTCCCTAATTTGGGGAAGAAAACAGGGATCAAAATCCAGGAGGCACTTAGCACTTACCATGCTAATGCACATCAAAAGAAAGCTGGGGTGGCAATCCTTATATCAGACAAATTAGATTTTAAACCAAAGATTATAATAAGAGATGAGGAAGGACTCTACATCATGCTTAAAGGGTCTACCCAATTGTTAGATTTAAAATCTAACAATTTTAAATATCTATGCCTCTAACATGGGAGCAGCCAATTTTATAAGCCAATTAATAACAAAATCAAAGAAACACATTGACAATAATACAATAATAGTTGGGGACTTTAAAATCCCCCTCACTGGGCGCATGGGTGGCTCAGATGGTTAAGCGTCTGCCTTCGGCTCAGGTCATGATCCCAGGGTACTGGGATCGAGTCCTGCATCAGGCTCCTTGTTCCTTGGGAGACTGCTTCTCCCTCTGCCTCTCTCTCTCTCTCTCTCTCTGTCTCCCATGAATAAATAAATAAAATATTTAAAAAGTAAATAAATAAATAAATAAATAAAATCCCCCACACTGAAATGGACAGATCATCTAAGCAAAAGATCAATAGGGAAATGAAGGCTTTAAATGACACACTGGACAAGATGGACTTCACAGATATAGTCAGAACATTCCATCCCAAAGCAACAAAATACACATTCTTCTCTAGTGCACATGGAACATTCTCCAGAATAGATCACATCCTGGGTCACAAATTAGGTCTCAAAAGATTGGGATCACTCCCTGCATATATTTGGACCACAATGCTTTGAAACTTGAACTCAATCAAAAGAGGAAAATTGGAAAGAACTCAAATACATGGAGGCTAAAGAGTCTCCTACTGAAGAATGAATGGGTCAACCAGGAAATTAAAGAAGAATTTAAAAATTTCATGGAAACAAATGAAAATGAAAACACAACTGTTCAAAATCTTTGGGATGCAGCAAAAGTGGTCCTAAGAAGAAAGTATATAGTAATATAAGCCTTTCTCAAGAAACAGGGAAGGTCTCAAATATAGAGCCTAACCCTAAACCTAAAGGAGCTGGAGAAAGAATAGCATATAAAGCCCAAAACCAACAGGAGAAGAGAAATAATAAAGATCAGAGCAGAAACCAATGAAATAGAAACCAAAAGAACAGTGGAACAGATCAACAAAACTAGGAGCTTGTTCTTTGAAAGAATTAATAAAATTGATAAACCCCTGACCAGACTTATCCGAAAGAAAAGAGAAGGGACCCAAATAAATAAAATCATGAAACAAAGAGGAGAGATCACAACCGACACTGAAGAAATACAAAGAATTATAAAAACATATTATGAGCAACTGTATGCCAGCAAATTACACAATCTGGAAGAAATGGATGCATTCCTAGAGACGTATTAACTACCAAAACTGAACCAGGAAGAAATAGAAAAGCTGAACACACCCATAACCACTAAGGAAATAGAAGCAGTAATCAAAAATCTCCCAAAAAACAAGAGCCAGGGCCAGATGACTTCCCAGGGGAATTCTACCAAACACTTAAAGAAGAATTAATACCTATTCTTCTGAAACTGTTCCAAAAAGAAGAAGAAGAAGAAGAAGAAGAGGAAGAAGAAGAAGAAGAAGAAGAAGAAGAAGAAGAAGAAGAAGAAGAAGAAGAAGAAAAGAAATGCAAGGAAAACTTCCAAACTCATGTTATGAGGCCACCATTACCTTGATACCAAAACCAGACAAAGACCCCATCAAAAAGAACAACAGACCAATATCCCTGATGAACATGGATGCAAAAATTCTCACTAAAATACTAGCCAATAAGATCCAACAGTACTTTAAAAGGATTATTCACCACAACCAAGCAGGATTTATTCCTGGGCTGCAAGGTTGATTCAACATCTGCAAATCAATCAATGTGATACAATACAATAATAAAAGAAAGAACAAGAACCATATGATCCTCTCAATAGATGCAGAAAAAGCATTTGACAAAGTACAGCATCCTTTCTTGATTAAAACGCTTCACAGTGTAGGGATAGAGGGTACATGCCTCAATATCATAAAAGGCATCTATGAAAAACCCACAGCAATTATCACACTCAGTGGGGAAAAACTGAGAGCTTTCCCCCTAAGGTCAGGAACACGGCAGGGATGTCCACTATCATCACTGCTATTCAACACAGTACTAGAAGTCCTAGCCTCAGCAATGAGACAACAACAACAACAAAAAAATGAAAGGCATTCAAATTGGCAAAGAAGAAGTCAAACTCTCACTCTTCACAGATGACATGATACTTTATGTGGAAAACCCAAAGGCTCCACCCCAAAACTGCTAGAACATATACAGGAATACAGTAAAGTGACAGGATATAAAATCAATACACAGAAATCAGTTTCATATCAATACACCAACAACAAGACAGAAGAAAGAGAAATTAAGAAGTCGATCCCATTTATAATTGCACCCAAAATCATAAGATACCTAGGAATAAACCTAACCAAAGACACAAAGAATCTGTATTCAGAAAACGATAGAATACTCATGAAAGAAATTGAGGAAGACACAAAGAAATGGAAAAATGTTCCACGCTCATGGGTTGGAAGAACAAATATTGTGAAAATGTCTATGCTACATAGAGCAACCTACACTTTTAATGCAATCCCTACCAAAATACCATCAACTTTTTTCAAAGAAATGGAACAAATAATCCTAAAATTTGTATGGAACCAGAAAAGACCCCGAATAGCAGGAGAAATGTTGGAAAGGAAAAGCAACGCTGGTGGCATCACAATTCCGGACTTCCAGCTCTATTACAAAGCTGCCATCATCAAAACAGGATGGTCCTGGCACAAAAACAGACACATAGATCAATGGAACAGAATAGAGAGCCCAGAAATGGACTCTCAATTCTATGGTCAACTAATCTTCAACAAAGCAGGAAAGAATATCCAATGGAAAAAAGACAGTCACTTCAAAAAATGATGTTGGGATAATTGGACAGCCACATGCAGAAGAATGAAACTGGACCATTTCCTTACACCACACACAAAAATAGACTGAAAATGGATAAAAGACCACAATGTGAGACAGGAATCCACCAAAATCTTTGAGAACACAGGCAGCAACCTATTTGACCTCAGCCACAGCAACTTCTTCTTAGACACATCGCCAAAGGCAAGAGAAGCAAGGGCAAAAATGAACTATTGGGACTTCATCAAGATAAAAAAGTTTTGCACAGCAAAGGAAACAGTCAACAAAACCAAAAGACAACCGCCAGAATGGGGAAGATATTTGCAAATGACATATCAGATAAAGGGCTAGTATCCTAATCTATAAAGAACTTATCAAACTCAACACCCAAAGAACAAATAATCCAATCAAGAAATGGGCAGAAGACATGAACAGACGTTTCTGCAAAGAAGACATCCAAATGGCCAACAGGCACATGAAAAAGTGCTCAACATTGCTCGGCATCAGGGAAATCCAAATCAAAACCTCAATGATATACTACCTCACACCCGTCAGAATGGCTAAAATTAACAAGTCAGGAAATGACAGATGTTGGCGGGGATGCGGAGAAAGGGGAAACCTCCTACACTTTTGGTGGGAATGCAAGCTGGTGCAACCACTCTAGAAAAGAGTATGGAGGTTCTTCAAAAAGTTGAAAACAGAGCTATGGTATGACCTAGCAAATGCACTACTGGGTATTTACCCCAAAGATACAAATGTATGGATCTGAAGGGGCATTTGCACCCCATTGTTTATAGCAGCATTGTCCACGATAGCCAAACTATGGAAAGAGCCTAGATGTCCATCAACAGATGACTGGATAAAGAAGAAGCGATAAATATGTGCAATGGAATATTATGCAGCCATCAAAGAAATGAAATCTTTCCATTTGCAACAATGTGGATAGAACTAGAGGGTATCATGCTAAGTGAAATGAGTCAACCAGAGAAAGACAAGTATCGTATGATCTCACAGATACGAGGAATTTGAGAAACAAGACATTGGATCATGGGGGAAGGGAGGGAAAAATGAAATAAGATGAAACCAGAGAGGGAGACAAACCATAACAGTCTCTTAATCTCAGGAAACAAACTGAGGGTTGCAGGACTGGAGGGGGTGGGAGGGATGGGGTGGCTGGGTGATGGACATTGGGGAGGGTATGTGCTATGGTGAGCACTTTGAATTGTGTAAGACTGTTGAATCACAGATCTGTACCCCTGAAAAAAAATAATACATTATATGTTAATAAAAAAATTAATAAAAACAGAAAAAGAAAACAGACAGTTTTATGCCTTCTTTCCTGATCGATATAATTTTTATTTCCTTTTGGTCTCTTACTGTATTAGCTAGGACTTCCAGTACCAACTCTAACAGGAGTGGTGAGAGGGAATACCCTTGCCTTGTTCCTGATTATAGGGAAAAACTTCTAGTTTCTCACAGTTAGTAATGGTTCCTGCAGGTTTTGTAACCCTTCTTATCATGTTAAGGAAGTTCTTTCTCTTTTCCTACTTTTTTGAGAACTTTTATCATAAATAGGACTTAGATTTTGTCAAGTCCTTATGCTGAATTTAGTGATGTGATTGTATGATGTTTCTTTTTATCTTGTTGATGGAATGGACTACTTTAATTGGTTTCTGAAGTTGAACCAGCCTGCATACTTGTCCTTATAAATAAATTAAAGAGTGTTCTCTCCGCTTCTGTTTTCTAAAATATATTATAGTATCATTTGCTATTCAGTTTCTGCCTACTGAATCTGTTCATTTCTGATAGAAGAGTGTTAAAGTTTCAAAATATAATACTATTTGCAGTTCTATCAGTGTTTTCTTCATGTACTTTGATGCCCTGTTGTGTCAACCTTAAAATTAAGTTTTACCAGCAAATGGATTTATTCATAAATAGCAGAGGAATTACAATTCAGAACAAGCAAGCTATAGCAAAGCCATGGGCAGTCAGGAAATCAAGGGAGAGGAACTTTATAGATAAAAGAAGAAAGTTGGGAGGAAGGGAACCTGCTCTAATTGGAAGTACACAGGAGGAAGGCGAGAGTTCAAGGTGGTGATGGTTCCTCACCAGCTGAGTGGGGCATTTTCTTATTGGCTGATGAGCTTGTTGACGGGCACGGACAAAGTCTTCCTGTGTCCTGCTTGGGGGGGTGGGGTAAAGTAGGCTCTTCCTGCTGGGAACACAACTGAGGACAAGTGGTAGGTGGGAGAGCTCCCCCTCAATTTCACAGTTTTTAGGCACATACACATGAAAGATTGTTAGGTCTTCTTGATGCATTAATCCCTTTATCATGTAATTGTCTTTCTCCCTGACAATTTTTCTGGCTTTGAAGTCGGCTATGTCGGATATTAATATAGCTATTCCTGATTTTCTCCAATTAATGCTAGCATGGCTTACCCTTCTTCACTCCTCTACTTTTATCCTATTTGTATCTCTATATTTAAAGTGAGTTTCTTGTAGACAACATGTAATAGTGCCATGTTTTCTGATTCACTCTGACAGCTTCTGTCCTCAAGTTGGTATATGTAGTCCATTTATATTTCATTTGATTATTTATATAGAGTGATCCTGACCATATTTATGACTGTTTCCTACTTGTTGCCCTTATTATTGGCTTCTTCTTTTTTTCCTTTCACTCTTTCCCTGCCTTTTATTATTTTAAGTGGGCATTTGATATAACCTCATTTTCTTTCTTCTATTAGCATTTAATGATATCTCTGCTAATTCTTTTAGTGGTTGCCCCTAAGTTTGCAATAGATATTTACCACGGATCATGTTCCACTTTCAACAGCACTATACCATTGCATGGGTATTGCAAGTACCTCATAAAAATGTAACTCCAATTCTTCCCTCCCATCCCTCATTTATGTCATTCATATATCCATAAGTTATATTCATCCAACACATTGTTGCTATTATTAATTGAACATACTGTTATCCCTTAAGAATATGAAAAAACAAAGGATTTTATTTTGCTTTCATTTATTCCTTGAAAAACATTCCTCCTTATGTAGATCCATATTCTACTCTGCATTATCTTCCTTCTCTCTGAAAAAAATTTTTTTAAATTTTATTTATTTATTTCAGAGAGAGAGAGAGAATGAGAGATAGAAAGCACGAGAAAGAGGGTCAGAGGGATGAGCAGACTCCCTGCCGAGCAGGAAGCCCGATGTGGGACTCGATCCCGGGACTCCAGGATCATGACCTGAGCCGAAGGCAGTCGCTTAACCAACTGAGCCACCCAGGCGCCCTGAAAAAAATTCTTTTAACATTCTTTTAACTCAGTACTGCAGGTAACAAATTCCCACAATTTTTGTTTGAGAAAGTTTATTTCTGCTTCACTTTTGTAGGATAATTTCACCAGATACAGAATTCTAGGTTGGTGTATTTTTTTTCCTTTTGATACTTATATATTTCATTCTACTGCAGTCATTTTGCTTGAGTTTCTCTGACTTCTCACTCTTGTGGCAGCTATTAGCCTTGGGTTTGAACAAGGAGAAAAAGGTATCAAGGAAAGATAACCTTTTGTTTCTTAAGTGACAAATACCTGCTACTTCCAAATCCCATTCCTGAATCTATAGCTGCCATCATATATCTTCCTCTAGGAAAGGTTTCAGAACACAGCATTGGTGTATTTTCCTGCAGTTCAGAGGACCACATCTAATTCAAGTTCTTCTTATAAAGCAAGCAGTTATTTTTTATGAGATTCATCTTATTTGGTCGAATTTGCTATTTCCTCCAGTCAAATAGCACATGATCCTATAATCGCATATGGAAACACTCAGATAATCAATCACAGACAGCCATCCCTACTATCCTTTGACTCAACTGTGAAGCACTACAATATAAAGCATTATTATCAAATATTTTCCAGTTTAAGTTAATCCATTATTGAATTAGAAAATAGAATTAGCTTAGAAAACTTTTGATACCATTTATTTCCATAGCATATAAACTCTCATTTTACTGTTTTATGTACATTGGATGTGAAGAGATTAAAACATTCTTCTTTCTCTTCCTGGGTTATGATTTGATATATTCTTTTATTTATAATAAATATAATTAGGGATGATGACTTAGGTCTATGACAAAGGAGACTTCCTAGGACTTACTTCGAATCTGAACTTAGTACTTAACCATCAAAGACAACAACTGCAGACGTATAGCACAGGGTCAGGTCACCTAACATAGGAGACTGGGAACCAATGTATTCATACCAAGTTCATAGTCTTATTACTATTGAGCGCTGTGAATTGTGTAAGACTGTTGAATCACACACCTGTACCTCTGAAACAAAGATATAATAAATTATATGTTAAAAAAAAGAAGATAGTAGGAAAGGAAAAATGAAGAGGGGGAGACGACCATGAGAGACCATGGACTCTGAGAAACAAACTGAGGGTTCTAGAGGGGAGGGGATGGGTTAGCCCGGTGATGGGTATTTAAGAGGGCACGTTCTGCGTGGAGCACTGGGTGTTATAGGCAAGCAATGAATCATGGAACACTACATCAAAAACTGATGATGTAATGTATGGTGATTAACATAACATAATAAATAAATAAATCCACACTTCTCCCAGTGTGGATTTTGAAGACACAGTAATTTAAAGCAACAGAAAAGGAAATTGATTCTCACATTCTCACACTTTCTCCCCAAATCTCTAACAAGATATATCCGTACATGAGGGATGAAAAGGTTATCTCACATTCTTTTTTCCCTCTAGGAAGTAGAGGGAAGTGTTCATCTGTCATGGAAATCTGACGTAAACTTGATCACTGAACAATAAGTGTCAGACAGCTACCAGTTTCTGGTCTGTGATGACTCTGTCAAATTCTCTTCAAGCTTATGGGGAGTCTATGCAGTACTGCGACTCTCCGACTCTCCGCAGGAGCATTAGTAATGAATCCATAGCCTCCAGGGAAATCTGAAGAGCAGACAATGTTAGTATGACTATTCCTAACATATGGGAGGAAACTCTGAAGTTCTGCATGCTTCACTTTTTTTGTGCCGGTGATTTCTGGGGAAGAATGAAAACACTTCCTCTTCCTGAATATTCCAGAAAAAAACTAAATACTGGAAAAATAATTTATATACTTCACCGAATATAGAACCAAATGGTAATTAACAAAAAGTACCATGTCATTTTAATATAAGAAGCTTTCTTGTATGAAAACTGTTACTCTCAAAGATGTTCTCAATAAAATAGTAAGATTACCTTGGGTTAACTAAAACCATGTTTTCAATGACTATTTAATGGAATGGGGAAATTACCATGATGTAATGTTAATTTTTTTAAATGTCTATGTGTTTTGTCATTATTAAGCTGACCCATGCATGAAAATACATTCACATGTTCATTAATTTTTTTAGGGAGAAGGAAATATATTTACATTTTTTAAAATGATCTGCATGGTGAAATATGGGTGAATTTTACTTTTGTGTCATATCTCTCTAGATTCTCTAATCTTACCTTGACTTAACCTAGGGATTCTGAGGGAATCTCTATATAATTAGCAGTGCATCTCCTAACAGCACAAGGGCACTAATTTTGTTTCAAGTTAAAATTACCTTTCCATGTAAGCAATCATAAAAGGAAACTTTAGTTATTTAGGGGACAGCTTTAATTTTATTCTAATTTTTTGATTCAAGTTAAAAGAAAATATTCCCTTCAGCATAGCTGAAGATTAACTGTAATATTCTCAGCACAATTGTTAACTCATTTGTCACAACAAAAGCACAACAAAATCTTACTGACTTACAGGAGTCAGTAAGATCCAGGCCAGAATCCTGGTATTGCGGACTCCAGTGTCAAGGCTTTGGGCAAACTGCTGACCCCACATAGTGTTGGTGAACAGTAACTGAGCCAATATATGCATACCAAGTTCACAGTCTTATTACTATTGTAATCACATTCAAGAAAATTAAGCTTAACTGAGAAATGAAGAATTTCTTTAATAATATCAGTGTCCATTGTGTAACATCTTCTCATTTAGATAAAAAAAATTCCTTCCCCAAATGAGTATACATTTTACAGTATTGTATACAGGCAGCTTGTTTTATTATGTATATTAAAATACTATTCCCCAATTTTAGAGACTTTCTAGTAAACACTTAAAAAGAAAGTTGTTTGCAGTATAGACTTTCATTTCTATATTATCTCATTGTGCAAAGGTTATAATTGGCTATCAACTTTTTAGGTTAAATGCATCAATAAGTCTTTCTACTGTAAGTACTGTCTGCAAAACTTTGGATTTGCAAACTATACAAATATATGCCAACATTTTAGGAATGTCTTTGCAAAACAATATGTAGAAAAAAGTTTATGCTACTGTAAATATTTAATTTTTTCAAACATTTGTCGTTTATATATTTTGATAAATTCAAATATATAATTGACTTAAGCATGTAAAGGTATATATCTGAATGTCAGAGAAGTAAATATATTTTAATTACCTTACTTAGAAATAGATTAAAAGTATGCAGTGTTTTGAGGAACCAAGGATAGGAAAGAAATGTTATATTTTTTTAAATATCAATTCCAGTATAATTAACATACAGTACTATGTTATTTTCAGGTGTATAATATAGGGATTCAACAATTCTATACATTACTCAGTGTTCATCATAAGTGTGTTCTTTTTTATTTAAAGTTCTTATTTATTTATTTGACAAAGAGAGACATAGCGAGAGCAGGAACACAAGCAGGGGAGTGGGAGAGGGAGAAGCAGACCCCCCGCTGAGCAGGGAGCCCGATGCGGGGCTCTATCACAGGACC
Organism: Callorhinus ursinus; assembly: GCF_003265705.2. Classification (NCBI taxonomy): domain Eukaryota; kingdom Metazoa; phylum Chordata; class Mammalia; order Carnivora; family Otariidae; genus Callorhinus; species Callorhinus ursinus. Next base: position 1,779,722 of record NW_027397094.1, on the reverse strand, counting down.
CTGGGACCATGACCTGAGCTGAAGGCAGACGCTTAACGACTGAGCCACCCAGGCGCCCGATAAGTGTGTTCTTAATCCCCATAACCTATTCCCCCATCTCCCCACTCACCTCTGCTCTGGTGACCATCAGTGTGTTCTCTGCAGTCAAGAGTCTGTTTGTTGTTGTTATTTGTCCCTTTTCCCTTCGCTCACTTGTTTTGTTTCTTAAATCCCACACATGAGTGAAATCATATGGTATGATTGATTTAATTCCCTTAGCATTATACTCTCTTGCAAATGGCAAGATTTCATTCTTTTTATGGCTGAGTAATATTTTCTTGTGCATATATATATTTATTTTATTTTATTTTATTTTATTTTATTTTATTTTATTTTATTTTACTATGCTATCTTGTCACCATATAATACATCATTAGTTTTTGATGTAGTGATCCACGATTCATTGTTTTCGTGTAACACCCAGTGCTCCATGCAGTACGTGCCCTCCTTAGTACCTGTCACCAGGCTAACGCATCCCCCCAACCCCCTCCCCTCTAGAACCCTCAGTTTGTTTCTCAGAGTCCATAGTCTCTCATGGTTCACCTCCCCCTCCGATTTCCCTCCCTTCATTTTTCCCTTCCTTCTCCTAATGTCCTCCATGCTGTTCCTTATGTTCCACAAATAAGTGAAACCATAGGATAATTGACTTTCTCTGCTTGACTTATTTCACTTAGCATAATCTCCTCCAGTCACATCCATGTTGATGTAAAAGTTGGGTATTCATCCTTTCTGATGGCTGAGTAATATTCCATTGTATCTATGGATCACGTTTTCTTTATCCATTCATCTGTTGAAGGGCATCTCGGCTCTTTCCACAGTTTGGGTATTGCAGACATTGCTGCTATGAACATTGGGGTGCATATGGCCCTTCTTTTCACTACATCTGTGTCTTTGGGGTAAATACCCAGTAGTGAAATTGCTGGGTCATAGGGTAGCTCTACTTTTAATTTTTTGAGGCACCTCCACATTGTTTTCCAAAATGGCTGTATAAACTTGCATTCCCACCAACAGTGTAAGAGGGTCCCCCTTTCTCCACAACCTCTCCAACATTTGTTGTTTCTTGCCTTGTCAATTTTAGCCATTCTTACTGGTGTAAGGTGGTATCTCAATGTGGTTTTGATTTGAATTTCCCTGATGGCTAATGATGATGAACATTTTTCATGTGTCTGTTAGCCATTTGTATGTCTTCTTTGGAGAGGTGTCTTTTCATGTCTTCTGCCCATTTATTGACTTGATTATTTGTTTTCTGGGTGTTGAGTTTGAGAAGTTCTTTATAGATCTTGGATACCAGCCCTTTACCTGTAGTGTCATTTGCAAAAATTTCCCATTCTCTGCATTGCCTTTGTTTTGTTGACTGTTTCCTTTGCTGTGCAGAAGCTTTTTATCTTGATGAAGTCCCAAAAGATCATTTATGCTTTTGTTTCACTAGCCCTTGGAGATGTATCTTCAAAGAAGTTGCTGTGGCCGATGTCAAAGAGGTTACTGCCTATGTTCTCCTTTAGGATTTTGATGGATTCCTGTCTCACATTGAGGTCTTTCATCCATTTTGAGTTTATCTTTGTGTATGGTGTTAGAGAATGGTCGAGTTTCATTCTTCTGTATATAGCTGTCCAATTGTCCCAGCACCATTTATTGAAGAGACTGTCTTTTTTCCACTGCATTTTCTTTCCTGCTTTGTCAAAGATTATATGAGGTAAAAGATATATACTCTAGGAACTACAGAACATTCATGAAAGAAATTGAAGAAGACACAGAAAGATGGAAACATTATATGCTCATGGATCAGAAGAATAAACATTGTTAAAATGTCTATGCTACCCAGAGCAATCTATACCTCCAACGCCATCCCAATCAAAATTCCAATGACATTTTTCAAAGTGCTGGAACAAACAATCCTAAAATTTGTGTGGAATCAGAAAAGACTCCAAATCACCAAGGAAATGTTGGAAAAGAAAAACAAAGCTGGGGGCATCACGTTGCCTGATTTCAAGCTATATTACAAAGTGGTGCTCACCAAGACAGCATGGTACTGGCACACAAATAGACATATAGACCAATGGAACAGAATAGAGAGCCCAGATATGGACCCTCAACTCTATGGTCAAATAATTTTCTTGTGTATATACACTACATCTTCTTTATTCATCCATCAGTCAATGGACACAGGCTATTTCCATATCTTGGCTATTGCAAATAATGCTGCTATAACATAAGGGTGCATATATTTTTTCAAATTAGTGTTTTCATATTCTTTGGGTAAATACCCAGTAGTGCAATTGCTGGGTCATAGGGTGGTTCTATCTTTAACTTTTTGAGTAACCTCCATACTGTTTTCCCCTGTGGCTGCACCAGTTTGAATTCCCACCAACAGTGGAAGAGGGCTCCCCTTTCTCCACATCCTCGCCAACACCTGTTGTTTCTTGTGTTGTTGATTTTAGCCATTCTTACAGGTGTGAGGTGATATCTCATTGTGGTTTTGATCTGTGCTTCCCTGATGATGAGTGATGTTGAGCGTCTTTTCACGTGTCTGTTGGCCATCAGTGTGTCTTTGGAGAAATGTCTTCTCATTTTTAATTAGATTATCTTTTTTTTTTTGGCGTTGAGTTGTGTAAGTTCTTTATATATTTTGGATACTAACTCTTTATCAGGTATGTCATTTGCAAATATCTTCTCCTATTCAGTAGCTTCACTTTTAGTTATACTGATTTTTTACTTCATTGTGCAGAAGCTTCTATTTTGACGTAGTCCCAACAGTTTATTTTTGCTTTTGTTTCCCTTGCTTCAGGAGACATATCTAGAATCAAGTTGCTACAGGTGGGGGCGGAGCAAGATGGCGGAGGAGTAGGAGACCTAGATTTCGTCTGGTCTCAGGAATTCAGCTGAATAGGGATCAAACCATTCTGAACACCTACGAACTCAACAGGAGATCGAACAGGAGAGTAGCAACAACTCTCTGAACAGAGAAGCGACCACTTACTGGAAGGTAGGACGTGCGGAGAAGTGAATCCGAGACGATATTCGGGAGGATAGACGGCGGGGGAGGGGGCCTCCGCCGGCTGCTTCTGGCAAGTGCTAGAGCCGCGGAGCACAAAATCGGACCTTTTAGAAGTCGGCTCCGTGGAGGGACGTCGCTGCAGTGGCTAAGCGGGGGGTGGAACCCTCCCGGGACAGTGTGGTCTCAGGACCCTCGGGGTCACAGAGAGACCAGGGGGTGCCTGAGTGCCCCAGAGCTCCCAGGGATCGGAGCGGGGAAGCCGGCTGCAGAGACGGAGCAGAGTCGCGGGCTCTCAGCACGGGGTGGCCATAAACTGTGATCTGCGGCCCAGTCGGGGCACGGCTCCTCCAGCAGGGACCCAACAAGCAGCAGATCCAGGGAGACCGCTTCCTTCCCGGGGAGGAGCGGTGCGGGAATGCACTGCAGGGATCTGCTGGGTTTGGAGACTCCGTGCGGGGTCGGGTGCCAGAGATAGCAATGCTCGATCACAGGCCAGGTGAGCACGGAGTGCGGCCAGAGACCGGGGACACGGGAGTGACTGCTTTTCTCTGGGGGCACACTGAGGAGCGGGGCCCCAAGTTCTCAGCTCCTCCGGGTGGAGATTGGGAGGCCACCATTTCTGCCCTGGTCCTCCAAAGCTGTACCGAGAGCTTGCAGGGAACAAAAACTCCTGAGAGCAAACCGGAGCAGCTTCCTTAGCCCGGACCGACAAGGGCGGGGCAATTCCGCCTCCGGCAAAGACATTTGGAAACCACAGCAACAGGCCCCTCCCCCAGAAGATCAGCACAAACAGCCAGCAAGCCAAGACCAAGTTGATCGATCAAGGAGAATGGGAGAACTCCAGCGCTAGGGGAATACTGCACATAGATTCATGGCTTTTTTTTTTTTCTACCATGATCCATTATTTCATCAAAGTTAATTTTTGTTGACTGTTTTTTTTTATTTTTCTTTTTCCCTTTTTCAACCAACATCTTATCAATCCCTTTTTTAAAAAAAAAAA
>NW_027397094.1:1754308-1755688 GCF_003265705.2 Callorhinus ursinus | reverse complement strand
TGCACCCAAAACCATAAGATACCTAGGAATAAATTTAACCAAAGAGGCAAAGGATCTGTACTCAGAAAACTCTAAAATACTCAGGAAAGAAATTGAAGAAGACACAAAGAAAAAAAAAACATTACATGCTCATGGATTGGAAGAACAAACATTGTGAAGATGTCAATGTTACCTAGAGCAATCTACACATTCAATGCAATCCCCATCAAAATACCATCCACTTTTTTCAGAAAATGGAACAAATAATCCTAAAATTTGTATGGAACCAGAAGAGACCCCGAATAGCCAGAGGAATCTTGAAAAAGAAAAGAAAGCTGGTGGCATCACAATTCCGGACTTCCAGCTCTATTACAGAGCTGTCATCATCAAGATAGTATGGTACTGGCACAAAAAAAGACACATAGATCAATAGAACAGAATCGAGAACCCAGAAATGGACCCTCAACTCTATGGTCAACTCATCTTCAACAAAGCAGGAAAGAATGTCCAGTGGAAAAAAGAGAGTCTCTTCATCAAATGGTGTTGGGAAAATTGGACAGCCACATGCAGAAGAATGAAACTGGACCATTTCCTTACACCACACACAAAAATAGACTCCAAATGGTTGAAAGACCTAAACGTGAGACAGGAGCCCATCAAAATCCTAAAGGAGAACACAGGCAGCAACCTCTTCGACCTCAGCCGCAGCAACTTCTTCCTAGAAAGATCGCCAAAGGCAAGGGAAGCCAGGGCAAAAATGAACTATTGGGATTTCATCAAGATAAAAAGCTTTTGCACAGCAAAAGAAACAGTCCACAAAACCAAAAGACAACCGACAGAATGGGAGAAAATATTTGCAATGACATATCAGATAAAGGGCTTGTATCCAAAATCTATAAAGAACTTATCAAACTTAACAGCCAAAGAACAAATAATCCAATCAAGAAATGGGCAGAAGACATGAACAGACATTTTTCCAAAGAAGACATCCAAATGGCCAACAGACACATGATAAATTGCTCAACATTGCTTGGCATCAGGGAAATCCAAATCAAACCCTCAATGAGATACCACCTCACACCCGTCAGAATAGCTAAAATTAACAAGTCAGGAAACGACAGATGTTGGTGGGGTTGCGGAGAAAGGGGAACCCTCCTACTCTGTTGGTGGCAAAGCAAACTGGTGCAGCCACTCTGGAAGACAGTATGGAGGTTCCTCAAACAGTTGAAAATGGAGCTACTATACGATCCAGCAATTGTACTACTGGGTATTTACCCCAAAGATACAAATGTAGGGATCCAAAGGGGTACGTGCACCCCAATGTTTATAGCAGTAATGTCCACAATAGCCAAACTGTGGAAAGAGCCAAGATGTCCATCGACAGATGAATGGATAAAGAAG
>NW_027397094.1:1729359-1754208 GCF_003265705.2 Callorhinus ursinus | reverse complement strand
ATGTATCATATGACCTCACTGATATGAGGAATTCTTAATCTCAGGAAACAAACTGAGGGTTGCTGGAGTGGTGGGGGGTGGGAGGGATGGGGTGGCTGGGTGATAGACATTGGGGAGGGTATGTGCTATGGTGAGCACTGTGAATTGTGCAAGACTGTTGAATCACAGATCTGTACCTCTGAAACAAATAATGCAACATATGTTAAAAAAAAAGAAAAAGAAGAAGATAGCAGGAGGGGAAGAATGAAGGGGGGAGTAAGTCGGAGGGGGACAGGAACCATGAGAGACGATGGACTCTGAGAAACAAATTGAGGGTTCTAGAGGGAAGGGGGATGGGGGGATGGGTTAGCCTGGTGATAGGTATTAAAGAGGGCACGTTCTGCGTGGAGCACTGGGTGATATGCACAAACAATGACTCATGGAACACTACACCAATAACTAATGATGTAATGTATGGTGATTAACCTAACAATAAAAAAAATAAATAAATAAATAAAAAATAAAATCCACATGGCCACTTTGAAACCAAAACCTCAAATAAATAACATGAATTGAACTTTGTTTTTTCAATGCACCAGAGCTCAAAACATCCACATTCCCCTTTTCATAGGAAGACTCTCACTCCCAACTCAGAGAGCATGCAAAATGCTTTCGGGTTTATGTAAATGTATGATATTAGCTTTTGGTTCCCAGATAAATACAAAATGTATATGAACTCATTACTGCATAGCAGCAATTTGAGGAAGACAGATTAAGAACTGCAAGGTGTATAAAGATTTTTTTTTGCTTATATTTTTTCAAGTAATCAGAAATAATTTTATGTAGAGCATTTTATTTCCCTAATAATTTACATTCACTGAAAGAATTTTGACTATTACTTGTGGTATGGTTATAGTCTTTTCTTTTTGCTACTGTTATATTCTATTTGTGTCCAATAATATCGTTTCTAGTGATGTAAAAGCTAATCATAACATGCAAATCAATTAAATCTAAAAGTTCTATATTTATGTGAGAAAACAAATGTGTTTTCCCACTTTCATTGGGGCACCTGGGTGGCTCAGTCGGTTAAGTGTCTGCCTTCCGCTCAGGTCATGATCTCAGGGTCCTGAGATCGAGCTCCATGTTGGGCTCCCTGCTAAGCAGGGAGTCTGCTTCTCCTTCTCCCACTTCCCCCTGCTCATGATCTCCCTCCCTCTCTCTCTCTCTCAAATAAATAAATCCTTTAAAAAATAAAAATAATTTAAAAATCAGAATTTTCTGCTTCTGTCCACAGTAAAGTAACTTATGTTGGACTCAGTTTCATGCCACCAAGAAGTGTGAGACTGGGTGAACTGTTTTCAGACAACAAGGTCGTTCATACAATGGAAAGTCTCAAGGTGAGCCCCAGGAGAACTCAGGCTTCGTGACTGCATGTTCTTGTTGACTTCATCCCAAGGATGAAGTATTAGAACTTACTAAGTTTGTCATTCCAGCACGAACTTCCATCAAATTAAGTGACTATAATGGCAGTTGCCAAAATTCTGACTTGAGATATACAATTACATATAGAGTAACTTTTAGTGGGACTATAATCTCACTTTGAGGCCTTCTATAAGACCATCTATAAGATCATCAAATATATATATTTTTAGAGTAGTCTGTTCATGAAATCTAAGACAGGCAAAATCTGTTGATTTACTCTAGGTGATCATTCTTATAATTTTCATTGACTACAAATAAAGTCTTAGAGGTATTAATGATCCATATCTATGGTAAACTGGGATCTTTCATTATTGTAATTCAAAGGGGAAATTTTCCATTTTATGAATTCAGATCAGAAGTTAACATTTGTTGCCTATCGATGAAGTGTCCCAAGTAACTGCTCAATTAACCTGCCTTGAATTTCTTTGAAAGACCATAAGTTCAACTGCTCTAGCTCTCTATCAAAAATTTTATAATCAAAAGGAACATAGTTGTCAGGGAAACAGGGTAACATATTTTAAAGATTAGGTGTTTTGCCATGTTGTCAGGATAAGATATCACCATTAGTTGAAAAAGAAGGAGAAGTATAAAAATAATCTGGAATTTCTCAGTTCCATATGTCTTTATAAAACCTTACTATGGAATGCTAAAGGGAATATCTAAGCAATAACCCTACGGAATTACTCTTGCTTGCAGCTTTGAGTGTTCTCAGTGAGTAAAGTCAGTATACAAGCCATATGGCAAGTGGACTTACCGAGACTCAAGATGTCCACTCCCCTAAACATTTACAAATTCATATCCCAGAAAGGTAGCAAAGTACTTAACTTTAATAATAGCCCCAATAAAGGCATGGTTTCAGGTTGAAAGTTTATTTTCTACTGAGTTAAAAATCACTGGTTTCAAAAATCAAAACTGACGTATTTGATGTATTTATTTCTTTATATTTCTGAGTGCATGTGGTGACCTAGCTGTCATGAGTCGATTTATTTTGGTTAAGGTATCCCTAGGAGGCTGGGCTATGACTGTAATACTGTTAAGTGTACTTTTGTATTCATGTATTCTTAAACCGGGTATAAATTAATTTATGCTGAAATGACATTTAAAAAGAAAATCAAATTTTGAGGACACACATGCACACACACACACACACACACACACACACACACACACACACACCAGCTATGAAAATTAGGTGTCTTCTTTCACGCAATCCTAAACAGAACCTACAATGAGCTAAGGGGAATTTCATTAAAATCTAAAATCCTTCCCAGTATAACCCCATCTCTGGCTTGGGCATGTCAGGCTCTTAAGAAATTTAGTGTGAAAATTTCTTCAGATGTCTTACTTCTCTTGCTACTCCACATAAGGTATCTTACTATTTGCAATTTACTCAGGAAGAATCGAAGATAATCTCTTAAAGCAAACTTAATCTTCAATCAAATTTTACAGGCTTTTGGTGCCACAGTTCTTGGAAAATTCTTATGAGCTACAATTTGCTACAAGTCTTTTTAATAAGGACCTCTCGCTTCCATCAGTGGAGAATATTAAGCAGGACTTATAATACTTGCAGATCTTAATCATCAAGATTTTGCTTTTCCAAAAATAAAACTGTGAACTGAAGTTTTAGATAGAATGCTTACTTTAGATTACTCCCAAGTTAAATATAAACTTGACTTATGATACTCCATAAGTCAATATTTTAAAAATAAATATATTATTTGCTTTGAATCATAATTGTTACCTAGTTACATCATCTGCAAGCCTATTCAAAATTTAACAATTAGGCACAAAAGTCCCAAATTGAAATGTACTAGAAGGTTTACAATCTATAGTTTCTACTACTGTCTTTTGTTCTCAGAAATTCAGGAAAAAATAACAAATGTCGAATGCATAAATAAATAACAAGGCACTCTATGTACATGGTCAAATGGTCTCTATCAGTTCTATTTTTTAAAAAAACTAGAAAAAATAAATTATTTTACCAGATTAATATTTGATTAGAAAAGAATCAATATCTTTTTCAGACAAAAGAAAAATGAAACATTTTTATTTTTGTTTTGCTTGTCCTTTACAGGAAAGGAGGTGAAGGACCACAGCACACTCGACTACTCAGGTATCAGAATTCACTTTCATGCTGATTATCACCTACACTGATCCAGATTTACTTTGAAAATTGCTCCTTAGGCATTAGGATTTACAAAACCTAGATCTGATAATACACGATACCTGCTATCAAAGTGTAAATGGCAAGGAGGCTTTTATCTATTGTATTTATATATGATTTCGGAGAGGCTAAATTACTTTTGTGGATTAAGGATATGCAGGGAGGTCATGTATCTTCATCTAATTTTGAATTTTATTCTCGGCCTCCACAGGACAAATGTGTATTATGCTTTAGTGCGTATCTGTATGTACCACACAAGGGGGGTGTCTAACTCTTCAGAAAGTCACTACGGGATTATCGCTCATTTTTGAGACTGACTCAAGATGAAATGCACCATTGATTTGAAAACTCTGCTTCATATGTGTTAAATTTTTAATGAAATTTTTGCCTTGCTTATTTTAAATATATCTATCTTCACACAAAGGAGTCCACATTTGCTAGCCTTTTTTTTTTTTTTAATTTGAAGCACTATTTTAAACTGTAAGGAACGGAAGGTTGAGCATGCTTATCTATATTAAACTCTGGTTACTTTGTTCAGAAAATCACATTGATTAGTATGAAATATAAGACTTAAAGAAGAGAAGCATATTTATCTTCTGGGAATTTCCACTGGCTTTGTTAACTTATTGTAAAAAAGGGGGAAAAAAAGTCACTCTGCCCATATAGAATTGTTTTGGAAGAAACAAAGATGGGCAGTGGCCAAAGTCCATTTTATAACTACTATTTTCTTATTTATTTTTGAGATGGGGATCACTTGAGTAAAAGACAACCTAGAATGTACTGAGAATTAAAATTTCTGATTTTAGAATCCCTACCTCCTCTCCTGAGGGAAACAAATGTGTGTTTCCCCACCTTATTGAAAAATGACAATGATTTCATGATTTTTATATTTATGGTTTTTAATGTTTATATTTGTGTAATATATAAAAATATATTGCTGTTTATGTTTTATATTTGTGGTTTTCCTACCCAATGATCATTTCTCCTTTGCAATCATATGACTGAGAAAGGAAGCCAGGCTTTACAAGGTAAGCCACGGTTTCCTCCCGTCCGACATAAACAGTTTCAAAGATCACCAACTTCAGCTATAGCCACTCTAAATCACAATCGGGATGGACCAAAATAAGACCACTCCTATTAATCACATCTGAGTATAGAAAAAAAAGTAAGAACTCTGTCCAAGCCACAAAAACGGCCAAGCATTCCCCTTTTCATCATGTGAGTTCCTGATGCCTCTTTGTCAATTACAGCTTTAGACCTGCTGCATTTCTCCACCATCTACATAAAGCCTGTTCAGATGCCCAATGATAGAACTCCTTTTGCTCTCCCACGGCACTCAAGGCAGAGCAAGACACAGCAGACCTGAACCGTCTCCAAAATCACCCACCGGAAGCCCAAATCATGCAACAACCTACTCCTAATAACACCCTCTTGCTGAGAAGTCCCTTATTTCTTCATGGTGGACTGTCTTCCTTGTTGCAAGGAGCTGATAAACTCTCCCTCAGTTGCCGGCATATATGTTCCTAATGATCTTTGGCTAAAGAGCAGTAGCATGATGCATGGGAGTGATTCTGCACACATATAAAACTGTCTGTGCATGGCCCTCTGTAAACATGTACCATTTCTTTGTGTCTCCATGACTTAGCTGTTAGATGACTTCTCTTTTCTCTTACATTTGTATGTACGTGACACTATCAGAATATAAACTTAAACTTTGATTTGTTTTTAAGTAACCTGTTGTAAATATATTGAACATGCAAATAAATTCAACACTGTCTTTCATTTTTTTTTTAGCATTGAAGTATAAATGACAGACAATGTTTATTAGTTTCGGGTGCACAACATACTGATTGGACAACTCAATGCTCACCACGAGTATAATCACTGTGTGTCACCATACAACGTTATTACAGTATTATTGACATTCCCTGTGCTGTACTTTCCATCTCCATGACTTATTCATTTTATAATTGGAAGTCTGTTCCTCTTAATCTCCTTCTTCTATCTCCCCCACCCCCACACTCCCTCTCCTCTAGCAACCATTAGTTTGTTCTCTGTATTTAAGAATCTGTTTGCTTTTCATTTGTTTGACTTTTAGATCCCACATATAAGTGAAATCATATGATATTTGTCTTTTTCTGATTTCACTTAGCACAGTACCCTATAGTTCCATCCATATGGAACCAAATGGTAAGATTTCATTCTTTTTTATGGCTGAGTCATATTCACCACATCTTCTTCATCCATTTATCTATGATGAACAGTTAGGTTGCTTCTATCTTTGCTACTGTAATGTTGAAATAAAGATAGGGGTGCATGTATCTTCTCAAAATATTGTTTTCAGGGACACCTTGGTGGCTCAGTCAGTTAAGTGACTGCCTTCGGCTCAGGTCATGATCTCGGGGTCCTGGGATTGAGCCCCACATCGGCTCCCTGCTCCGTGGGGAGTCTGCTTCTCCCTCTCCTTCTGTCTCACCCCACTCTGGTGTGCTGTCTCTCTGTCTCTCTCAAATAAATAAATAAACTCTTTAAAAAAATTGTGTATTCATTTTCTTTGGATAAATACTCAGTAGTGGAATTACTGGATCATGTGAGAGTTCTATTTTTAAGTTTTTGAGGAAGCTCCATACTGTTTCCAGAGTGGCAGCACCAGCTTGCATTCCCACCCACAGTGCACGAGGGTTCCTTTTTCTCTGAATCCTCACCAAGACTTGTTGCTTCTTTTGGTTTTGATTTTAGCCATTCTGACAGGTGTGAGGTGATATCTCCTTGTGGTTTTGATTCGCATTTCCCTGATGATGAGTGATGCTGAGCATCTTTTCATGTGTCTGTTGGCCAACTGGATGTCTTCTTTGGATAACTGTCTATTATGTCCTGTGCCCATTTTTAAATTGGATTATTTGTTTTTCAGGCATTGAGTTATATAAGTTCTTTATATATTTTGAAAACTAACCCTTTATCAAAATTGTCATTTGCAAATATATTTTCCTATTCAGTAGGCTTTTTGTTTTGTTGACTGTTTCCTTTACTGTGCAGAAGCTTTTTATTTTGATGTAGTCCCAATAGTTCATTTTTCCTTTTTTTTCCTTGCCTAAGGAGACTTATCCACAAATATGCTGTTAAAGCTGATGTCCAAGAAATCACTGCCTGTGTTTTCTTTAATTAGTTTTATGGTTTTAGGTCTCATATTTAGGTTTTTAATCCATTTTGAGTTTATTTTTCTGTGTGGTGTAAGAAAGAGGTCCAGTTTCATTCTTTGCTTGAGGCTATCCACTTTTCCCAACATCATTTACTGGAAACACTACCTTTTCCCCCAAAATTATCTTACTGAGTGCCTATCATATGCTGGCCAGTCTTCTGTGTGCTTGACAACACTTGAAAAAATAATACGAACAATGTTCTTGCTCTCTACTTAAGAAGGTACTGTGTGCCAGATCCTGGTGTCTATTAACTCATTTTTTAAATCTACATGTAATTCTAATATTGCTAAGGAAAAGGGCATTGTGTAAATAGAAGCATTTAAGTAATTGTGGAGTAGAGGGAAAGTGTTAGCATGAGTATGTGAATGTTGAGACAATTTTCTGTTTGTAAAAGATCTTGCTCTCTAGCTTATGTTCTCTTTAATCTTGTTTTGAAATCCAACCAATTTCTGCCTGAGCTCATTTCATTGTTGTAGTACCTTGTGGAAAGGCAGGCAATAGCGTCAAAAACACAAATGCACGTACTCTTTCCTGTACTTTCCTTGACCACCTGCTTCACAGTCCCGTGTTCTGCCTTCCAGATGATAGCAAATGACATTTTACTAAGTATTTCGCACTTTATAATGTGAGTCTCTAGCTTTCCAGCCTGTTACCTCATTGCTGCAAGCCCAATTCCTAACCAATGTCAAATATTTTATGGCTAATTATGAACTAATTTCTCTATTGGTTTAGTTATCACTTGCTGGTATAAATACATCTTGACTTACCATTGGCTTGGGAAGATAAGAGTTGGGTACTCATTCAGGTCATCATACAGGTGTTCTTGTTGAGCAGCCTTGCATCTGACTCTGCAGGACTCAGACTCCTCTCTTGTGAGGCCTCCCTTCTCTAGATCCTCAGTCCTCCCCATCATCCCGGAAGATAGGGAGAGAGCACTCCCATATCCAGCACTTGGCCCGACACAGACAGATAAGTATTTGTCCATGTTATTGGCCAGGACACAGGAAATTACCTCATTTAAGCACAAGGGAAATTGTAAAATATGGCTAAACAGAGTAGGTGGTAGGAAAATGAAATCGGTTTTGGTGAACATGTCACAGTCCACCACGGGAACTTAAAGCCCATTTGTTTTCAGACTGATGTTGCTGTCACTAATAACTTTCCAAATCCACGGTAGCAAATGACTAGAAATGGAACTAGGGGAACCAAATTCTAGGGCATTTCTTTTCCGAACTGTCCCATTTTCCTAACGTCAGCTAAAGAACTGTTATTTGTTACCCGACTCATAAAAATCAGAGAGAACAACTGTTGTGCCTCAACGTGTGCGTGAGTTCTCATTTAAAATGTTCTCTTATTAATATCAGGCCAGGTATTTGTTCAGAGTATTTATTCACAGGCAGTAACAAATCTGCAGCATTTGAGAAAATGGAGGGAAAGAGCAAATTTGCCGGTATTTCTACCACGTTCAACAGTTTCTTTAATGCACTGCGAAGCATGTGACTTAAATTCAGCTAATTTCCAGTTCCTGGGGTTGATGAAGACCCCTTGGCTTCCCTGTATGAGCTCTATGACAATCTGGGCAGCAAAAATCTGAGCACAAAATATGCATGCTCTTCTTATTTCTATAATAACTTCAGATTCATTTGTGAGAAGAGGAAACAAAAATGTCACCTGCTGGTGACTTGCTATTTTGAATATCTGGATTGGGTTTCTCAACTGGCATATAAAATGGATGTTCCAGGAAGAAGTTTTCTAGACCATTTTCTCACAATACAAGAAAAAAGGTACTCTTGAAATATTTGGGGTTTTTTTCATAGTTAAGTTAAAGGCCACCTAAAATCATACGCATTTAAAAGTTAGAGTCCTCAATAGGAAGTTTACTTGAGAATTTTTCTTTATACTGTTATACAGTTATGCTTTACTCTTGTTATATTTTTAAATTGTTTGTTTAACACTGGATGGTATAAAATAGTTTAATCCTTGATTTTTAAGAAGACATTGGAGGAAGTTGGTTGGTGGATGGAGAAACTGTAATAAAAAAATAAAATTGATTCATTGACTCAGTATTTTTTGCTGCAGTTGTTTTATGTGAGTTAGCAGAGAGCATCATTCCTCCTCCATCACTGACACTATGGATGTTACTGGTCACAAAATGCCAGCAGTGGGCAATTCTCGACCAGGGGCCCCAGCCCAGGGTTTCCCCATGTTGAAGGGCATCAAAATTTGTGAAGTATTAGTTGAAAATTATTTTTCCCATTCTTAAAAGGCAGAAAAAACTTCTCAAGTGCTAAGAAGACAATTCGGATTAAACACACAAACTCTAAAGTCTACGGAGATATGCGAGGCCACTTTGAGTGACAGTCAGCAAGAGCTACATGAGTACGAGTAAGGGAATAATCTTTCTAAAACTTGGCATTCAGGTCCTCACTTGATCGCTGTTCTTGATTTCAGAAAATTGTATTTAAGAAGAAAAGAAATAGAAACTGGGGAAATTACAGAGTAGAATGCAAATTGAAGGGTTGAGAATATAATAGATAAAAATATAGGAACTAGGCAAACATTTTAAAATAATTGGAATTACAGTACATTTTCACATATTCAAGCTGATTTGAGAAAAATATTTCTGAAAGATTGAATGGAAAATCAGTTACACTTTTGAACATTGTAGGGCATCAGTGAAGCAACATTTTACTTAGACTACCCAACTCAACTTATAAAAACATAGATTAATTATAAAAGTAAGTCAATACAAAATGATTAGTGGGTTAAATCCTATGCATTTTATTGCATTTGCAAGGGTGGACTCTGGAAACCTTGCTCCAGACCTCTCTGATTTCATGCCATTTGTTAATTTGGATTTAGTTATTAAAAAGCCTTGTTTCTCCTTCTGTTATTCTGTTTAGCTCCGGCTCTCATTTGAAGGTAGTTTAGAAACAGGAAGTGAGTGGCTGTCTTCAAATAAGCCACATAGCAGAAACAAGAAGTAACTGTCAATACTGAAGGAAAAATTATTCAGCAATTTCTAGAAATTAAAATGATATTATTCCATTTAGTATAATTGAAAAACTCCAATACCCATGAGTATATCCTTGGGTCCCTAAAAAATTATATATGATTTAATGGTGATCCAGAGAAATCAAAAGACATTAATTTCAGACCAATACAAAGTTTAATAAAGAAGAGCCCTATTTTAATCCAAATAAATTTTAAAGTTTTAAAGATCTGACCACATATAGAAAGATCATCATTCATAAAACATAAATGCTCAATGATGTTCTCTTCCAAAGAAGTGTTTCACTATTTCAAGTGCAAGTTTTAATTTAAATTCAAGTAGCCAACATATAGTACATCATTAGTTTCAGTAATTCATCAGTTGCATATAACACCCAGTGCCCATCACATCACAGGTCCTCTTTAATACCCATCGCCCAATTACCCCATCCCCCTACCCGCCTCCCCTCCAGCAACCCTCAGTTTGCTTCCTATAGTTAAGAGTCTCTCATGGTTTTTCTCCCTCTCTGATGACTTCCCATTCGGCTTTCCCTCCCTTCCTCTATGATCCTCTCCACTGTTTCTTATGTTCCGCATATGAGTGAAACCATATGATAATTGTCTTTCTCTGACAGATTTACTTCACTTAGCATAATACCCTCCAGTTCCATCCATGCTAATGTAAATGGTAAGTACTCATCCTTTCTAATGGCTGACTAATATTCCATTAATATACATATACCACATCTTCTTTATCCATTCACCTGTCAATGGGCATCTGGGCTCTATCCTTAGTTTGACTATTGTTGACATTGCTGCTATAAACATTGGGGTGCATGTGCCCCTTCATATCACTACATTTGTATCTTTGGGGTAAAAACCTAGTAGTGTAATTGCTGGGTCATGGGGTAGCTCTGTTTTCAACTTTTTAAGGAACACTGTTTTCCAGAGTGGCTGCACCAGCTTGTATTCCCACCAACAGGGTAGGAGGGTTCCCCTTTCTCCACATCTTCACCAACATTTGTTGTTTCCTGACTTGTTAATTTTAACCATTCTGACTGGTGTGAGGGGGGATCTCATTGTGGTTTTGACTGATGCTCAATCACCGATGCCAAGTGATATTGAGCATTTTTTCATGTGTCCGTTGGCCATTTGTATGTCTTCTTTGGAGAAATGTCTGTTCATGTCTTCTGCCCATCTGGATTCTTTGTTTTTTGTGGTGTTGAATTTAGTAAGTTCTTTATAGATCTTGGATACTAAACCTATAATTATCTGATATGCCATTTGCAAATATCTTCTCTGATTCTGTAGGTTGGCTTTCAGCTTTGTTGACTGTTTCCTTTGCTGTGGAGAATGTTTTTATCTTGATGAAGTCCCAATAGTTCATTTTTGCTTTTGTTTCCCTTGCCTTTGGAGATGTGTCTAGCAAGAAGTTGCTGCGGCTGAGATAGAACAGGTCACCACCTGTGTTCCCTCTAGGATTTTGATGGACTCCTGTCTCACATTGAGGTCTTTCATCCATTTTGAGTCTATTTTTGTGTGTGGTGTAAGGAAATGGTCTAGTTTCATTCTTCTGCATGTGGCTGTCCAATTTTCCCAACACCATTTGTTGAAGAGACTGGTCTTTTTCCACTGGATAGTCTTTCCTGCTTTGTTGAAGATTAGTTGACCATAGAGTTGAGGGTCCATTTCTGGGCTCTCTTTTCTGTTCCATTGATTGAGGTGTCTGTTTTTGTGCCAGGACCATACTGTCTTGAAGATTATAGCTATGTAATAGAGCTTGAAGTCCGGCATTGTGATGCCCCCAGTTTTGGTTTTCTTTTTCAACATTTCTCTGGCTATTCAGGGTCTTTTCTGGTTCCATACAAATTTTAGGATTATTTGCTCTAGCTCTGTGAAAAAATGGTATTTTGATAGGGATTGCACTGAATGTGTAGATTGCTCTGGGTAGCATAGACATTTTAACAATATTTACTCTTCCAATCCACGTGCATGGAATGTTTTTCCATCTCTTTGTGTCTTCCTCCTCCATTTCTTTCATAAGTGTTCTGTAGTTTCTAGAGCATAGATCCTTTACCTCTTTGGTTAGCTTTATTCCTAGGTATCTTATGGTTTTTGGTGCTATTGTAAATGGAATCATTTCCTTTATTTCTCTTTCTTCAGTCCTCATTGTTGGTGTATAGGAATGCCACTGATTTTTATGCATTGATTTTTTTATCCTCCCACTTTACTGAATTCCTGTATGAGTTCTAGCAGTTTTGGGGTGGAGTCTTTGAGTTTTCCACATAAAGTATCATGTCATCTGTGAAGAGTGAGAATTTGACTTCTTCTTTGCCAATTTGAGTGCCTTTTATTTCTTTTTTTTGTCTGATTGCTGAGACTAGGACTTCTAGTACTATGTTGAACAGCAGTGGTGATAGTGGGCATCCCTGCTGTGTTCCTGACTTTAGGGGAAAAGCTCTGTTTTTCCCCATTGAGCATAATAATTTGCTGTGGGCTTTTCATAAATAGCTTTTATGATACTGAGGTATACTCCTTCTATCCCTACACTGTGAAGAATTTTAAACAGGAGAGGATGCTGTACTTTCTCAAATGCTTTTTCTGCATCGGTTGAGAGGATCACATGGTTCTTTTATTAATGTGATGTATCATATTGATTGAATTGCGAATGTTGAACCAACCTTGCAGCCCAGAAATAAATCCCACTTGGTTGTGGCAAATAATCTTTTAAAGTACTGTCAGATCCTATTGGCTAGTATCTTGGTGAGAACTTTGGTATCCACGTTCATCAGGGATATTGGTCTGTAATTCTCCTTTTTGGTGGGGTCTTTGGTTTTGGGATCAAGGTAATGCTGGCCTCACAGAACAAGTATGGAAGTTTTCCTTCCATTTCTATTTTGAAACAGCTTCAGAAGAATGTTTATTCTTTCTTCTTTAAACGTTTGGTAGAATTTCTCTGGGAAGCCATCTGGCCCTGGACTCTTGTTTGTTGGGAGACTTTTGATTACTGCTTCAATCTCCTTGCTGGTTATGGGTCAGGAAGCTGGTTCTTTGAAAGAATTAACAAGATCAATAAAGACCCAGCCAGCCTTATCAAAAAAAAAAAGATAAAGGACCCAAATTAATAAAATTATGAATGAAAGAGTAGAGATCACGACCAACACAAAGGAAATACAACAATTTTAAGAATATATTATGAGCAACTATATACTAACAAATCAGGCAATCTGGAAGAAATGGATGCATTCCTAGAAACTTATAAACTACCAAAACTGAAACAGGAAGAAAAAGAACCTGAACAGACCCATAACCTGCATTTCTTTTTTTTTTTTTAATGTGACCAATCTTGTAGCATTATACAATGGGAACAGCTCAGGAAATCTTTTTTTTTCTTTTTATTCTGTTTAAATCATAATTTGCTAGTGTGAAATTCAGCAGTCTTTACCATAGATGTTTAAAACTACTTAGAGTAGTTAGTTTGAGTTAGATTATATTCAAAATTAATTTTTTTAGAATTCATGAAATATCTATTAATGGCTATTTTATTAGTGTCTTCTAAATTCATCTTCCTGCTCAATACTAGAATAGGTGTCACAGAGGGACATCATGTTTTAGAATAGGGAAATAACTTTATCAGTTGCATTTCCTAATCTGTTTATTTTAATTTTTAGTCATTATTGGAAAGAAACATCAGAATCTCTGATTTATCACATAGACAAGGCCTCATTCTCTTGATCAGTGTTCTCATTTTCACTTGTTTCAAGATGTACTCAGGTGTCTGTTTTTCTACGTTGGTGGATCACACTTTCTTAATATGTTTTCACCACAGGATTTTTGAAAGTGTGTTGTCAGACAGTTGATAAAACAACAAAGTCAGGCTATTCCTGTAGCTGGTGCACCATTTGAGATATTGTTTGATTTTTCTAAGTTTCCTTTCCTCCCCATTTGCTACAAATTGCTTCCATTTTTCTCAGTTAACTCATTACATTTTGTTGTTCTCCCTTTGTTTAGTTCTTTCTTTTGTTCTTAGCTTGCTGTCTTACACAACTATGCATATTTACCAAAAAAAAAAGTTTTCTGAATTTGTTTATGAGATAAAGCACATTCACAAATATGTTTCTGAAAATTCCCAGATAATTCTAACAACTCCTCTTCTTTTTTGAAACTATTAGCACCTGACCTCTGTAATGTGTTCAAAAAGAAACCATGGTTTGGTGCTGCAATATGCTACATTTTCTTGACTCCAAGGGATAATTTACACACCATAATATTCATTCCTTTTATGTTTGCAATTCAATGATTTTTTTGTAAAAATCCAGAGTTGTGCAAGTGTCATCACAATCAAATTTTAAAACATTTCTATGACCCCAAGAGAATACTCTTGCCCATTTGCAATCACTTCCAAGCTGTAGATAACCATGAATCTACTCTCTGTATAGATTTGCTTTTTATGGACATTTTATGGAAGCAAGTAATATGTAGTCTTTGGTCTCTGGGTCCTTTCACTTAACCTGATATTATGGAGTTCATCCACATTGAAACATAAATCAGTACAATACCTTTTATTTTTCTTCCAAATAGTTTTCCATTGTATGGATATACCACAATTTATTTATCTATTCAGAAGTTGATGGGCTTATGGGCTATTTCTGCTTTTATTATTATGAATAATTCTGCTATGACCATGCATTTACAAGTATTTGTGTGTGCATATGTTTTCATTTTTCCTGGATATCTTGGACTATAATTGCTGGGTTGTATGCTAAAATAGAAAATTATGTTCAAAATTTTAAGAAAATGCTAAACTGTTTTCCAGAGTGGTTGCATCGTTGTATGATCCAACCAATAATGTACGAAGTTGGCATGTAGCTCAAGTTATTTGAAAGAATAAAATCCACAGTTGTACAGTTTAAATGTATTCTGGAAACCAAATGTGTGTGTTTCTAGACAGTAGTCTATATTAAAATTCTTTGAAGATGTTTTTAGCATAGTCATAAAAGGTTAATATTGAGTATATATCACATTTTATAATAATAAACATTTTAACACAGTTTTATGATAATAAACACTTTAAATGTTTTGTGACACTCATACTCATCAACATCACCCTTTCAGCATTAATACACTTAAGTGCTATGTACTGGGTACACAGCACTGAACAAACAGGCAGTGTCTCTCCACAGACATATAATGCAGCATAACGGAGAAGATAGCAAACACCTAGTTGCTATATACTTTTATTCTGGTTACTACTCCTGCAGAACACATCACCCCAAACTTAGTGCAACTATTTCATCTGGTGGGTCATGGTTTTAGGGAGAGTTTGAATGAACAGTTCTTTCTTGAGGTCTCCCACGCAGTTGCAGTCAGATGTTGGCCGGACTACAATTATCTGGTGGTTCGTCAGGGCTGGAGATGACTCATCCACAAGGCTGGCAGCTGGGAACTCAGGTCAACTACAGGTAGCCTCTGTATGCAGGATTTTCTCAAACTACTCAGATTTCTTACCTGGTACTTGTCTTTTCCCAGAGATAGCATTCACATAGAATCAGAGGAATCTGGATTGCCTTCTATGGGTTTTTCTGTCTCCATAGTTTTTCTTGCATCACTTCAGATCTGTTCTACTGGTTACAAGTGAATCCCTAACATTGACCTGGATTCAAGAGAACCCACTTCTCAATGGAAGAGGTCCCAAAGATTTTAGAAACACTTTTATTTAAAAAGATTTTATTTATTTATTTGAGAGAGAGAGCACAAGTAGGAGGAGTGGCAGGCAGAGGGAGAGGGAGAAGCAGACTCCCTGTAGAGCAGGAAGCTGGATGTAGGGCTCCATCCCAGGACCCTGGGATCATGACCTGAGTCAAAGGCAGACACTTAGCTGACTGAGCCACCCATGTGTCCCAAAATGATAAAAAGAATTTTATAAACCTGGAAGGTAAAATGTTTCAAAGTTTGCTAAAAGCAAAAGGGGAAAAAGATGGCGGAGGAGAAGGGAACCCTATTCCAGCTGGTCCCCGGAATTGAGCTGCATATCTACCAGACCACTCGGAACACCTACAAAATCAGCCTGAGGTGTAAGAAGATAGATCTGGATCTCTACAAACAGAATATCGCAGGTGGTTGGTTTTGAGGTACAAAGCGGGAGCCGTGATTCCGTGGGCAGATATTGGAGGATAAACGGCAGGGGGCAGGACTAGCCATGGAGATCCTACCCTGCCAGTGAGCGATAGCCTCCCACGCTGGGGACGGGGCAGGCACAGACTCAGAACGGTAGTGGGGAGGGGAGGACTTTAGCACAGCCCACCGGATGGAAACTGGAGCGTTGGGGCCCCACGTATGAACTGGGGGCAGCCGATGGTTTTAGAAGCACAAAGAGCAGAGATGTGCCCCCGCCTGGAGGCGAGGACTGGGAGCACAGCAGAGGGTCACACAACCCGGTTTATAACAGCATGGACAGAAACGGAGATAGTGTGGCCTGGAGAGCTCACTGAAGAACAGACTGCGATCTCTCTGCTCTGAGGCAGAGGGTTGGAAACAGTCTCTTCTGCTCTGACTCTGGAAGAGATGCGGAAAGCCCCCAGGGAAAGTCGCCAGAGAACCAAAGCCCCCCAAAACCGGTTTTCACTGAGCCCATCTCCCACCATGGGGGCAGGGCAACTCTGCCCAAAAGGGTTGCCTGTATAACAGTGTGGCAGGGCCCTCCCCGAGAAGATAGGCAGGGAAAACCAGAGGTCAGCAACCCTAAGGTCCCTATAAAACAGGTGCATCTTGCTTGGGTTGTGGTCAATAATTTGGACTCTAAACATCCCCTCAACCACCCCTCAACAGAAAGACTAGGAGGAGGAACCCCCCCAAATAGGAAAGACTCAGAGAATATGACTTATGCCACAGATTTACAAATGGATGCAGATATAACCAAGTTGTTGGAGATGGAATTCAGGCTAGCAATTGTGAAGACAATAGCTAGAATGAAGAAATCGATCAGTGGCAACATAGAGTCTCTAAGGGGAGAAATGAAAGTTGAATTGGCAGAACTTAAAAATGCTATCAATGAGATCCAACCTAATCTAGATAATCTAACAGCTACGGTAAGCAAGGCAGAAGAACGAATTAGTGACGGTAAGCAAGGCAGAAGAACAAATTAGTGACCTTTTGATAGACAAAAATGGAAAAGAGGAGGCCAGGGAAAAACAACTCATAATCCATGAAAATAGAATCAGAGAAATAAGTGACACCATGAAATGTTCCAATATCAGAATTATTGGAATCCCTCAGAGGGTAGAGAGAGAGAGAAGACTGGAAGATATATTTGAGCAAATCGCAGCTGAGAACTTCCCTAATCTGTGGAATAAAACAAACATTCATGACCTAGAAGCAGAGAAGACCCCTCCGAAGATCAAGGAAAACAGGCCAACACCCCAGCATGCAATGGTAAAACTCACAAGTCTTAGAACCAAGGAAACCATCTTAAGGGCAGTTAGGGGGAAAAGATTCCTTATGTACAGAGGGAGGAACATCAGAATAACTTCAGACCTAACACAGAGACCTGGCAAGCCAGAAAGGGCTGGCAAGACATATTCAGGGTACTAAATGCGAAGAACATGCAGCCAAGAATACTTTATTCGGCAAGGCTGTCATTTAGAATGGATGGAGAGATGCAGAGCTTCCAAGAGCGGCAGAAACTGAAAGAATATGTGACCACTAAGCTGACCCTGCAAGAAATATTAAGGGGGGTTCTATAAAAGGAGAAAGAGCCCAAGAGTGATATAGAACAGCAATTTACAGGGACAATCTATAAAAACAAGGTCTTCACAGGCAACATGATAACAATTAATTCATATCTTTCAATAATCACTCTCAACGTGAATGGCCTAAATGCTCCCATAAAACAGCACAGGGTTGCAGACTGGATAAAAAGACAGGACCCATCCATATGCTGCCTACAAGAGATTCATTTTGAACCTAAAGATACATCCAGACTGAAAGTGAAGGGATTGAGTTCCTCTTCCATGCCAATGGAATTCAAAAGAAAGCGGGGGTAGTAATTCTTATATCAGACAAATTAGATTTTAAACGAAAGATTGTAGTTAGAGACACAGAAGGACACTGTATCATTCTTAAAGGGCCTATCCAAAAAGAAGATCTAATAATTGTAAATATCTATGCCCCCAACATGGGAGCAGACATCTACATAAGCCAACTGTTAACCAAAATAAAGAGTCATATTGATAACAGTACGTTAACTGTAGAAGACCTCAATATTCCACTCTCAGCAATAGACAGATCATCTAAGTAGAAAATCAACAAAGAAACTAGAGCTTTGAATGATACACTGGACCAGATGGACCTCATAGATATATACAGAACATTCCACACTAAAACAACAGAATACTCATTCGTCTCGAGCACACAGATGTAGTGAAAAGAAGGGCCATATGCACCCCAATGTTCATAGCAGCAATGTCCACAATAACCAAACTGTGGAAAGAACTGAGACGTCCTTCAACAGATGAAAGGATAAAGATGTGGTCCATATACACAATGGAATATTACTCAGCCATCAGAACAGATGAATACCCAACTTTTACATCCACATGGATGGGACTGGAGGAGATGATGCTAAGTGAAATAAGTCAAGCAGAGAAAGTCAATTATCATATGGTTTCACTTATTTGTGGAGCATAAGGAATTGCATGGAGGACATTAGGAGAAGGAAAGGAAAAATGAAGGGGGGCAGAAATCGGAGGGAGAGATGAACCGTGAGAGATTATGGACTCTAAGAAACAAACTGAGGGTTTTGGGGGGGGGATGGGTTAGCCTGATGATGGGTATTAAGGAGGGTATGTACTGCACGGAGCACTGGGGGTTACACAAAAACAATGAATCATGGATCACTGCATCGGAAACTGGTGATGTACAGTGACTAATATAATAAAGTAAAATAAAATAAAAAATAAAATGTAAAAAGAATAAAAAATAAAATAAAATAAAATGTAAGCAAAAACAAAGGCAAAAAACATGACTAGAAATTAAATAAAATAAAATAAAAAATAAAAGCAAAAGGAACAAAGAGTTAAAGAAAAACTCTGATTAGAGAAGGCAGCTCTCTCTAGTGAAAGGGGTGAAGGCAGCATATAATAGAGAGGAACTGAAAATTAAAGAGCATTCCTAATGGAGGTTTATGGGAAGCACAGAAGTGCCAGAAAGTAAGGAGTGTCAAGAGGACCTAAGAAGCCTGAACGGATATCATTTAAGTAGGCTTTATATGTTAGGACAGTTCTAGATTTATAGAAAAATTAAGAGTCATACAGATTCAGTACCATATACTTCTTAATCGGTTTCCTCTATTCTTAACATCTTGCACTAGTCTGATGTATTTGTTAAAATCAATGAACCAATACTGATACATTATTAGGAATGAGTTTATCCTTTATTCAGATTTTCTTAATATTTACCGAATGTCCCTTTTCTGTCCCAGGATCCCATGTGGGCCATCGCTGCACTGTTATCAAGTCCCTAAGGCTCCTCTTGGCTGTGACAGTCTGTCAGACTTCCTTGTTTTAGGGTTTTGACAGTTTCCAGTGGTACTTGTCAGGCATTTTATAACACGCCTCTCAGTTGGGATTTCTCTGGTGTTTCTGTTGTGATTAAACTGGACTTCTGTGCCTTGGGAACCAGAGAGAGGAGGTACCATGTTCAGCATCTCATATCAAGGGCACATATGGTCACCATGACTTACCGCTGTTGATGTTGATCTTGACCACTGGCTGCGGTAGTGCTTGTCAGGTTTCTCCACTGTAGACTCATTACGTGTCCCCCACTTTCCAGATGGTACTAATGAGAAGGACATGACGGCATGCGGCCCCACTGAAGGGACTGGGAATGAGGTCCTCCATGTTCAAGGGTGCAATATTGACAAAAATTATCTGAAATTCTTCTGCATGGGAGATTTGTCTCTTCTCCCCCAGTTATTTATGTACCCGACACTTATTTATATTAGCATGGATTGATGGGAATTTATTCTTTGGGTCATAATCCAATCCAGTACTTTATTTTGTTGTTCAACCTATCCCTGCTTTGGCCAGTAATTGTTTCTCCAACTGACTCCTTTGTCCTTTTGTTCTGTTTTGTTTTTGAGCACTTTTTCACCTTCTCCTAATACAAAACGCTCCAGGTTGCATAATATTCCATTGTGTGTGTGTGTACATACATATATATATATATATATATATATATATATATATATGTATATATATAGCCAAACTATGGAAGGGATACGTGCACCCCAGTGTTTATAGCAGCAATGTCCACAATAGCCAAACTATGGAAAGAGTCAAGTTGTCCATCAACAGTAGTGCAATTGGTTGCATCATAGGGTAGCTCTATTTTCAACTGTTTGAGGAACCTCCATAGAGTTTTCCAGAGTGGTTGCACCAGCTTGCATTCCCACCAACAGCGTAGGAGTTTTCCCCTCTCTCTTCATCCCTGCCAACATCTGTCATTTCCTGACTTGTTCATTTTAGCCATTCTGACTGGTGTGAGGTGGTATCCCATTGAGGTTTTGATTTGGATTTCCCTGATGCTGAGCGATGCTGAGCACTTTTGCATGTGTCTGTTGGAAATGAAATCTTGCCATTTGCAACGACGTGGATGGAACTAGAGGGTATTATGCTAAGCAAAATAAGTCAATCAGAGAAAGACATGTATCATATGATCTCACTGATATGAGGAATTCTTAATCTCAGGAAACAAACTGAGGGTCGCTGGAGTGGTGGGGGTGTGGGAGGGATGGAGTGGCTGGGTGATAGACATTGGGGAGGGTATGTGCTATGGTGAGCACTGTGAATTGTCTAAGACTGATGAATCACAGATATGTATCTCTGAAACAAGTAATACATTATATGTTAAAAAGAAAAAGATAGTAGGAAGGAAAAAATGAAGGGGAGGAAATCGGAGGGGGGAGATGAACCATGAGAGACTATGGACTCTGAGAAACAAACTGAGGGTTCTAGAGGGCTGGGGGTGGGTGGATGGGTTAGCCTGGTGATGGGTATTAAAAAGTGCACGTATTGAATGGAACACTGGGTGTTATATGCAAACAATGAATCATGGAACACTACATCAAAAGCTAATGATGTAATGTATGGTGATTAACATCATAAAATAAAATTAAAAGCAAACAAACAAACAAACAAAAACAAAAATACTCTACAGGATCATCTAACATAGATCTTGTCTCAGTCCTAGAACAAGACATTTTTCCAAGGAGCCCTCGTTCTGTTTATTAGGAAATAGTGTTGAAGACCAAGATCCAGTGTTACCTGTCCTCATTGCTAATGGAGCGTGGCTGAATTTAGGTCTTCTCAGCTGACAGAAAAAAAGATGATATGCATATATATATATATACTATATATATATATACACACACACATATATATATACACACACAATGGACACCACCTGTATTTACACATATCATTAAATATTTACATATGTCAACATCTGCATCTATATTAGGCTAAATATGAGTTACTACTGATTTCTCCAACTCCAGTTCATACCAAATAGATCATTCCAGCTTCCTGCTCTTGCTTATCTGTAAATTGAAACTCTGACAGTGAGAAACCTTGACCCCACCATCAGCCATACATTTGATTGTTCAGTGCAGAGGCACCAGAATTGTGAAGGCGAGTCGATGGACTCCATGCTGTTCCTGATGCCCGAATCTCATAGATCACAGTCCTTCCAAAGGCACTGGAAGCAGCTTTCCTCATAACCCTGTCAGTAAGTTTGTCTCCTGAATTTGTGATGTACTTAGATACTCTCATCAGTCTGCATCCCTCTATGGGATCCCACAAACTCCTAGATTTTTTTTCTAATTTTATATACACGAAGGTTCATTTTTAGTGCTCTAAATCCTGTGGGTTTTGACAAATGTACAACACCAGGTGTTCATCATTATGATACCATAGGATAGTTTCACTGCCCTAAAAATTCCCTGTGCTCCACCTGTTCATCTCTGCTTCCCTCTCCTCTTCTCCAACCCCTGGCAACCCAGGGATCTTTTTAATGTTTCTATGGCTTTGCCTTTTTCAGATCGTTATATAATTGGAATCATGCAGCATTTAGCCTTTTCAGACCAACTTTTCACACTTACCCATATAGAGTTAAGATTCCTCTATGTGTTTCTTCTAGCCAATTTCTTTTTGTGACTTTGTATCACTCACTAGTGTCTCAGTGTATGAATATTCTGCAGCTTCTTATCTGTTCACCTCTTGAAAGGCATCTTAGTTGCCTCCTGGTTTGGTGATTGTGAATAAAGCTGCTACAAAAGTTCACATGCAGGGTTTTTGTATGAACATAGGTTCTCAGATCAAAGGGAAAATATCTTGCCGGATCTTATGATAAGACCCTATTTAGCTCATAGTAAAACACCAAACCATCTCCCAAAGTGGCTTAACCATTGTGTCTGACCACAGAGGGTTTCTGTTGTATCCTCACCAGCATTGGGTTTGTCTTTTTTTTTTTTCTTTTTTTAGCCTTTCTAACAGGTACACAGTGGTATTTCATTGCTGTCTTAAATTTGCAATTCCCAGATGAAAATGATGTTGAGCATCCTTATCTTTTCTTATATTCCATCTACATTGGCATAGCTTCCCTTGTTAAATGGCTACTCACATCTTTTGGCCATTTTGAATTAAATTGTTGTTTCTCTGGTTTTGTCCCTTTCCAGTAGTGGGTTGGCAATTCTAGGTCTTTTGCCTTTCCATACAAGTTTTAGAATATGTTTGTTGAAAACTTCCCAATAACTTTCTGGTGTTTTGATTGCAGTTCTGCTGAGTCGATACATCAGGTTAGCTAGAACTGACATTTTAAACATATCGAGTCTTCCATTCTGTGAACATAGAGTATCTCTCCATTTATTTAGAACTGTTATTTTTTTAGTCAGGAATTATGAATTTCTGCACATAAATCCTTTACATATTTTGTTAGATTTATTGTCAAGTATTCATTGTTTTCCTATGTTAACATAAATGTGTTTTTCATCCCAAGCATTTACCGCCACTATATATAAAAGTAATTGGCTTTTGTATATTAATCTTACATCCTGTAACTTCGCTCTACTCTCTCATTAGTTCCAGTGGTGTTGAGTGATTTGGAGGGAGGCATTTTCAACATAGACAATCATGTCATCTGCAAACAAAGATAGTTTATTTCTTCTTTCTCAATTTGAATACTGCTCTTTTTCCTGTTTTCCTCTTGATGAGCTAGACAGGTCTTTTATTACAATGATTCATAGGAGTGATAAGAGGGGATATTCTTGCCTTGGAATTTAAAAGGAAAGCACCCAGGTTCTTACATTTGGTTGATGCCAGCTGTAGGGTTTTTGTAGATGTTCTTTAGAAAGCTGGAGGAGCTCCACTTTATCTCTAGTTTAATGAATTTTTTTTATTATAAATAGATGGACTTGTCTCATGTTAATTTTATGATTTTAGGAGCCCCTGGGTGACAAAGTCGGTTAAGCATCCAAATCCTTGTTTTGGCTCAGATCATGATCTCAGGGTTTTGAGATCAAGCCAGCCCCACATCAGGCTCCAAGCTCAGTGAGGAGTCTGCTAAAGTTTCTCTCTGTTCTTCTGCCCCTCCCTGTGCTTGTGCTCTCTCTCTCCCTCTCTCTCAAATAAATAAATCTTTAAAAATGTGTATGATCATATAATTTTTCCTATTCATGTTGTTGATGTGATGAGTGACTTTTATCAGTTTTTGAATTTGAGTCCTTCTTGCACACCCGACACAAATGTTAATTGGTTGTGACACATCAGTCTTTCCATACACTGCTGGTTATCAATATGCTAATGCTTTGATGAGAATTTTTGTATCTATGAACATGAAAGATTTTGGTCTTTTTTTTTTTTCCCAGAAATATCTTGGTCTTTAATTGTTTTTCCTATATTGTCTTCATCTGGTTTTGGTATTAGGGTAATGCTGGTCTCATAAAATGAATTAGAAAATGTTTCCTCTGCTTCTTTTTTCTGTAGGAGATTAAGGAGAATTGGGCCATTTCTTAAATATTTGGTGGAATTTATAGGTGAAATCATCCAGGCCTGGTGTTTCCTTTTAGAAGGCTGTATTATAATAATTGCTTAAATTTTAAAAATTAATATAGGGCTTTTCAAGTTATCTGTTTCTCCTTATGTAAGTTTTAGTAGTTTGTGTCTTTTAAGAAATGTTTCCATTTCATGTAAATTGTCAAATTTGTGCTATAGAGTTGTTGCTATTCTTCTTTCATTATTCTTTTTGTTGTCCACAGGGTTGGCAGCAGATGACTCCTCTTTCATTTCTGATATTTGAAGTGTGTGTCTTCTCTTTCTCTTGCTAGTCTGGCTAGATGTTTATAAATTTTATTGGTATTTCCAAATGATTAGCTTTTATTTCACAGATTCTATTTTTTCCTGCTTTCAAGTTCATTGCTTTCTGATTTAATTTTTATTATCTCTCTTCTTCTTTCTTATTAGGCTTAATGTACCTTCTTCCCCTAGCTTCCTCATGTTGTGGCTTAGATCATTACTTTTAGATGTACTTTCTTTTATAATATATGCTGCTTTTGCTGCATCCCACAAATTTTGCCACGCTGTAGTTTTATTTTAATTGAAACAAATAAGGGGGTACCTGGGTAGCCCAGTCAGTTAAGTGTCCAACTCTTGATGTTAGCTCAGGTCTTGACCTCGTGGCTGTGAGTTGAAACCCTACACAGGGCTCCATGCTGGGTGTGGCGGGGGGAGAGAGAGATAAAGAAAAAGAAAGGAAGAAAGGAAGAAAGGAAGGAAGGAAGGAAGGAAGGAAGAAAGAAAGAAAGAAAGAAAGAAAGAAAGAAAGAAAGAAAGAAAGAAAGAAAGGAAGAAAGAAAGAAAGAAAGAAAAGAAAGAGAGGAAGAAAGAAAGAAAGAAAGAAAGAAAGAAAGAAAGAAAGAAAGAAAGAAAGAAAGAAAAGAAAGAAAGAAGAAGAAAGAAAGAAAGAAAGAAAGAAAGAAAG
>NW_027397094.1:1686212-1729259 GCF_003265705.2 Callorhinus ursinus | reverse complement strand
ATCTTCCTGCTACCTTCCTTTTACTGATTTCTATTCTAATTTCATTATGGTCTGAAAAATACTTTGAATGATTTATACTTTTTAAAATTTCTTGTTATATTTTATTGCCCAAAATGAAATTTATATTTTTACAAAATGACTTTATATTGGAGAATGTTCAGTATAAATTTGAGAAGCATATGTGTTTTCTCTAAAAATGTCAATTATATTGAGTTGATTGGTAGTGCTGTTTAGTTCATTTTCTGCCTTTTTATTCTATTAATTATTGAAAGAAGGCTGTTGAAGTCTTCTGCTATATTAGTTACCTGCCCATTTCTCCTTGCAGGTCAACTGGGTTTTGTCTTTTGGACCTAACATTCTGTTAGTGCATATGCTTTAAGGATTACTACGCATTGGGTTGGAGAATAGACCCTTTTGTTATTATGTAATATTCCTCTCTATCCTGATACATTTCCTTGTTAGAAGTGTGCACTGATGAAATAAACATAGTCACTGCAGTTTTCTATTATTGGTGTTAGCATATATCTTTATGCTTTTGCTTTAAATCTTTTTATTTGTAAAAATGGGTTTCTTGTGATAACACACTATGGGTCCTGTTTTTATTTTTACCTACTTTCTCAGTCTATTTTTTCATTGGAATATTTAGGCCATTCACATTTAGAGTAATTACTGATGTTGCTGGATTTATATCTATCATAGTTGTGATATTTTCCTATTTTTTACACATAGTCGTTGATTCTTAATTTTTTTCCTTCCTCTTGTGTTTTTCTTTTTCAAGTTTTTATTTATTTACTTGAGAGAAACAGAGAGAGAGTGAGAGTGAGAACAGAGGGAGAGGGAGAAGTAGGCTCCCTGTTGAGCAGGGAGCCGGACACGGGTCTCAAACCCAGGACCCTAGGGTCATGACCTGAGCCAAAAGCAGACACTTAAACAACTGGGCCACCCAGGTGCTCCTGCCTCTTGTGGTTTTAATCGAATATTTTAAATGATTCTAATTTATCTCTTCCCTCAATATATAAATTATGCTTCTTTAAAAAAATTTTTAGTGGTTGCCCTAGAATTTCCAATACACATTTACAACTAATCTAGGCCACCTTTCAAATAACACTGTACTACTTCACAGGTGATGTCAGTAATGTATCAGAGTATTCCAAGTTTTCTCTCTTAGTCCTTAAAACACTTTGTCATTCATTTCACTTATTCATAATTTGTAATCAACCAAAGCATTGTTACTACTATTACCTTACACAAACAATTATATTTAGAAAAGATTTTACTTCTGTATCTCAGATAACTGTAGATAAATTTTTTGACCACATCATTTCTATTGTCCTGAAAACTTCTTTTAGTATTTCTTATGAAGCAGTTCTGCTGGTAATAAATATTCTAGGGGTTTTGGTTTTATTTTGTTGTCAAGTAAAGTATTTATTCTTCACATTTGAAGGATAATTTCAATAGCTGTAGAATTGTAGGGTTTTTTTTCTTCAACATTCTAAATATTTCAAACTAATATTTTCTTGCTTCCATGGTTTCTGATGAGAAGTCTGATATAATTCTTTTTCTTATTCCCCTGTAAGTAAGACTTGTCTTTCTATGTCTTTTTTGCAATTTGAATATGATATGACCAAGTTTTTTTTTTTCAGTATAAATATTGGTTGGTGTTCTCTAATATTCCTGGACCTGTAGCTTTGTGCAACTTACCAATTTTGGAAAATTCTTAACCATTATTACTTCACATACTTATTTTGCTCCCCTATCTCGTTTTTTTTTTCTCTTTTGGATATTCCTACTATGCATATTATACCTTTTGAAATTGTCTCACAGTTCTTGGATATTTTGTTCTTTTTTTTTTGTTTTCATTCTTATTTCTCGTTAAATTTTCGTTTGGGAAATTTCTATCCATATATCTTCCAGATCACTAATTATTTCCTCAGCCATTTCCACTCTAGTGATGAGCCCATCAAAAGCATACTTCATTTCTGTTACAACAGTTTTTATTTCTAACACTTTCTTTTGATTCTATCATAGTATACATTTCTGTTTATATTATACAACCTTTTATCCATGTTGTCTTCTTTTTCCATTAAAATCATAGCTGAGCCTGGGTCTGATGTTTGTTTTTCTTTTCAGACTGTTTTTCAAGCTTTTGATCATGCTTTAAATATTTTCACTGCTGTTGCTGAAAGCCAAGCATAATGCTTTCAGCAAGAGGAACAGGGCCTGTAGTGTGAGGTTTTCTGTTAATCTGGCTATGCGTTTGGCTTTGCTTAATGTTTTCTGTAGGTGTAGCCTCCAGAGACTTCGATTTTCCCTTTGTTCTTGCTTTGTCTCTCTGGTTGTGTGGATTTCCCTAAGAATTCAGAGGTACCCCGCAGTTGTTTCAGCTGAGATGCATTGTGTTTGTTCTGATGTACTGTTTGTGGGGTGGCAAAGTGTGGTGGAGTGGGAACATTCCCTGATCTTATGATTACATTTTGGTCATTTAGTTGACTGTTGTTCATGGACTACAAAATCCACAAGTGTTTCTAAGCTCTCCTCCTTCCCCTTGGGGAGAAAGTCTCTCCCTCGGGGAGTGTTTGTTCTGGAAAACACTCTGGGAATGTGTGTAAATTGGCAGTCTTCCCTCCCCTGCCTAAGCCCTGAGAGATTTTTCTTGACGCTTCACCTTGAGACCACTGTGGGGATCCTGGAGGAAAAGCCCATGAGAGTGTGGCCCCCTAATGCTGGGGTCTCCAGCAATTCCTCATTCCTCATATTTATGACTTATTTCTTGCTTCCAGTTATGGCACCAGTGACTTCTGCCCCTAGTATGCAGATGTCAGCTCTGGTTCTCAAATTCACCTGCCACCCCCCAGCCTGTTTCATCACAGCTCTTTGTCCTGAAATCTTAACTCTCCAACAGATTCAAGAAAAGGTTCTGATTTTAAATTTGTTCAGCTTCTTTCTGGCGGTAAGGGTAGGACTGACAACCTCTAGGTCCTTTATATGTTGGAGCTAATACTGGAAGTCTCAAGTGAATTATTTTTTTAAGATTTTTTATCTATTTATTTGACAGAGAGAGAGAGAGAGAGAGCACAAGTAGGCAGGCAGGCAGGCAGAGGCAGAGGGAGAAGCAGGCTCCCCGCTGAGCAGGGAGCCCGATGTGGGGCTCGATCCCAGGACCCTGGGATCATGACCTGAGCCGAAGGCAGACGCTTAACTGACTGAGCCACCCAGGCGCCCCTCAAGTGAATAATTTTTAAACAAAATATTTAGCATGGCCTACAGCATGTACATCTCCCCAATCCTACTTAAAAACTGTTTGATGGTTATATGTTTTTCTTGAGAGACAGACACAAATCATCAAAGGTTCTGTATGAACAGCCGTAAACTGTGCCACCATGCCTCATGGTGCTCTTACTCTCAGTAACACAGCCATGTGGCTCTTCTATGTCCACATCCACGCCACGCTTCCATGAGGCAGGAAATCTGCTACTGCTGGTTCCTCACCTTCCCGAACATTACTTCATCTCACTCACACACACACACACACACACACACACACACACACACACACACAAACACACAGAACTGTATTTTCATACTGTTTCCAGCCCCAAGCAAAGAACTTTGCACTGAGTACGTATTCCATTGATATGAAATGACTGAGAGGAAGGTATTTGCAGCATGCAACATTCACAATAGCACAGAGATGGCAGATGCTCAACTGCATAAATCATGCCTTTTTTAGTTTTGGACATTTGAGGTAGTTATCAGTATGCTGCCCTAGTAGGTTTTCAAAACATGTGTTGGATAAATTATTTTATTGTCTATTTTCTATCAAATTTGCATGGATTGCGTTCTCTGAGCCCAGCTTGATAGTAGAGATTTCATCTTCGTTATCTCATGTATTACTCATGCAATATAAACAGGTATTAACTATAATTTACAGATAACACCGGGTTCAATAGGTTAAATGAATTGTCTACGGTAATAGTGCTAGCAAAACAGTATTGGAACTTGTGTCTAATAATAATTTTTGATACATTTTTTCGAGTACTGGCTATTTTGTATTGTAGTAAATCTTGTGTATGCAAATCTACCCCATTACACATCAAAACCTCAGATAAGGAACTGGGCCTAACATGTATTTGGATCTATACTTCCCCTCTAAGAAGTACCAATTCAATAGTTTTATTCTTGGACGTGTGACAAAAGTATTTCCAAGTTTTGTTAAAATGTATCCATTCTATAGATATTTACTGAGCCCCTACTGAGTGTCACTTTATCCAGCAGTAGGAAAACAGCAATAACTAAAATAGATAAAGTCCCTACTTTCCCTAATCATGACAGAGAGGCAAAAATCAAATTCTTACTAAATCACCTTCAGAAAACACATCTCTAGAATTCAAAAAGAATTTTAAAAGCATATAAATAGAATGATCATTTTAAAAGGAAAATATCTATACAATTATTCAATGGATTTTTATTTTTTAGATTTAACTTTTTTCATTTTCATGAATTTAACAGGATACTATCAGTAGAACAACTAAAGTATAGTAGGAGCAGAGCTTAGTCATGTTGGGGATATTTGAGATATTTCTGAAATACACCAGTCAGCAATGGGATTGACGGCAAAATCCCCTGGGGCTCTGAAAGCCTCAGACATCTGAGACAGATAGCAGATCTACCCTTACTACTTCAAAACTGAAATATGAGGTGGCTTAGATTTCGTGTATTTGCATTTTTTGTAAAACCCGCAACAAGAAGGTAGAAACAAGAGTAACTCATCACTTACTAACGCGGTCCAGGACCCTTCATCAAACTCCCAAGTGTCCAAAAGAAACGTAGAAAGTAAAGGGCAAAGACAAAACAGGGTTATAGTCATTTGGGAAATTCTTTTATATTCCTGATGTCAAGAGACTTCACATGGGAGAGTAATTTGACTTCTCAAACTCATTTCAAAATAGCACACTGGGCATAAATCTGTGTGAAACACAGAAACCACTTCTCCCCCAGGTGTAACAGGAAGTGAGGATTTAAGTAGATCTTTTCTGGAGTCCTACATGCTGTATGAAATGCCTATGAAGATTTCGATCGCGCATGCTTGAACAAGCTAGGTGCAGCAGGAATCTAAATTCCCGTGGTATTAATAAATGGCTGGAGGAGAGACGCAGGCAAGATGCACAGCAGACGGCTCCAGAGTCACGGCTGAAGGACTACCAGGCCAGCAGACAGGGTAAACAGAATTTCAAATGCACATGTGGGGGCCGTTCAACCGTTAAATTCAAGATCTCTACGGCAAATTGAAACTGGGAAGAAACATAATGAATTAAGAAATACAACCTGTGTGCCTAATTTACTTTACCTATTACACGGAATGTCTAGAACTTTATTATTGTGTTTACAACTACCATGAACAATTCATGCTGCCATTATCATACAGCTGTTACATAATTCCCGGTAGCGCCTATCATTTCTCCCTTGGCAATAAGGCTACCCACACGCTGAGTGAACTTATCCATCTGTCCAGCTGTGGTACCATTCACAATTCTTAGTGTGCAAGTTTTTACATGGTTGCAAGCACATCGCATGAGCATCCTCAGAACAGATGGCAAGAGCCCTGGGCCCTCTCTCTTACTCTGTCTACTCCCCTGCATTTTTCCTCTCATTTTCATCTCTTTGAACTGAAGATAATTGTACTGGTGGTTGCTTTGGAAGGATGCGTGGGGAAATTAATATTCTGAACACACTGTGATTCCCTGGTGATTTCCTATTTAGTTTTGAATAGTGCTTTCAACGCATTGGATTAAGAAATCATTATTCAAGAAATTACTACCTTAAGTCATCCATTAGTTCACTTACTCACTTATGTGGTCATTTCTTCAACAATCATTTATGATCTACCGTGTTCCAAGAACTCTTCTAAGTGAAAGGGCATTGTTTCTTTCACCAGTTCTATGCGGAGTGATCACTCATAAAATAGTTTAAATATATTACCCAACATTTCTTTTTTATTGTTATGTTAATCACCATACATCACATCATTGGTTTTTGATGTAGTGTTCCATGATTCATTGTTTGTGTATAACACCCAGTGCTCCATGCAGAATGTGCCCTCCTTAATACCCATCACCCAACATTTCTAATAATGCATCATTAGTATTCACTAACCTGCAGAATTATGTTAGTTTTCATCATGAAATTCATCCTAGTATTTTGGTATTCAGAAGATAATTCAGAGAAGAAGGGACTAATCCAATTTAATGCAGAGAAAATCATATCTGTGTCAATAAAACCCAATCTATCACTGATCATTTACCCAATCACTTTATATTGCTCTTTTCTGCTATGAAT
Source organism: Callorhinus ursinus (assembly GCF_003265705.2). NCBI lineage: Eukaryota > Metazoa > Chordata > Mammalia > Carnivora > Otariidae > Callorhinus > Callorhinus ursinus. The sequence continues at coordinate 1,722,923 of NW_027397094.1, read as the reverse complement.
TTTCTCTATTCCTGTGAATCATTATACATTGTCTTTACACAGAACCTTTTCTGTGTTACAATCTCAAAGACTATGCAGTATATAAGTTGTCACACAGTTTAGTGGGAATAGAACAGAGTTTTGTTCTGCTCTTAGGTCTCGATTCAAACCAAACCCCATCTGTGACCTCAGCTTCCTGGTTGGTTAAAAGAGGGGCAAAGTCTATGACACTTGTCATGGTTCCTTTCAGAAGCAGACTTCCATAATTTTCAGGATATCTAGCTAAATAGAACCCAGGTATCGGACACTCATTTGCTGCCCCTCTCTCCTGTATATCATTATGCATTCACAAGGAGTTTCAACAAATTTAATCTTCAATAATCTTCCATCTTAGCCTCTGAAATAAAGGCAATTATAATTGGAAATGTGTAATCATTTGGAGCTTTTAAGATTCACTTGTAGCAAAGCGAAATTTATCCTTTTTTTTTTTTTAATCAGCAAACTTAGTAGGCTCGGATGGCACATGACAATGCAAAGAAAATAATACCTATTTCAATTAACACTCTCATAAGTACTAGATAAACACTCAATAATCAGATGCTCCAAGGGAGTGTTATGGACTCAGAGACTGGAGAATAAGAGGAATTGTCCAGACAATGGGAATACTCCTGAGGAAGTCCGGTATGCGGTGCACTGAACCAGACCACACGATCGTACCTGGCATTTATCAAGTATTCAGAGGTTTTCAAGTACTTTTCTTCACGTACTCTTTGTGTTTCTTGATTCAAAGTGGTGAAAAGTCACAGTACCTACATTTCTTGAGCAGTTAAAATTGTTTAGTTACCATTCATGCTTATTTCATAGTAGAGTCACAAAGCTTCTGGGGAGGGCAGCAATACTATGGTCATCTCACAGATGATGAAATGGAGATGTTGAGGAGTCACACCCTTGTTCAAGTGATGCGATTCATGGGAGTCTGAGGAGCGGAGAATCAAACCCATGTCTGCCGAATGCGAAGCAGCCACAGGATGCTGCCCGCAGGATGGCAGTGATATGTATAGGACGAGACTGGTCAGTGTGAGTTGTAATTTATGTCACCACAAAATTTCGAAGCATCATTGACAGTTGGGACAACTGAGACTTGGGAGTCTGAGGGTCATATGGACATTTCTGTGGTGGTTAGGATGGGTTTTTATGCCTTCTGGTTCTAAGGTCATTATTACCTTTAGTGTACCTTGTCTTTATCACAGATCAAAACAATAAAATAAAATAGAAAGGTAGGGATCTCAGACCCCACTTAGATCATCTCTATCCCTTCTGACTAATGTAGCTGATGCTCTTCACAAGCTCAATGTCTCCATCTAAAAACTGGTCTCATGTGTGCCCACCTCCCTCTCCGTTCCATCAGCCAAAGCAGCTTCCAAGCCAAGTTTGGTCGGGAACTAGAGTTTCTATTGCTGAAATAGGTAAGTTCTCCCAGATTCATACTCAGCAAACATATCTATTTTAATTAATATGTCTATCTTTCCATTCTTGCACTTACAACAGAATAGAGTGACCAGGATATCAAGTTGGCCCATGGAGAAAGACACGGGAATGCCTTACGTGATACAAACTTGGAAGTCACAGCCCCTTCAGGGAGGGTTCAGCCTTCCACCGCGGCTTTGAGCTGCAGACCTGCAGTTCCAGAAGTCAAATCTCCCATGGGAAAGTGAGTTCCAAGACAACTGATTTATTCAGTGTGGATCACCAATCACCAGTGCCTGGCACATGTTTACCCCACAGCAGGTGCTCCCCCTGCTCGCTCTCTCTCAAATAATCTTTTTTTTTTTTTAAAGAAAAGTAGTATAAGCCCCCAAATGTGATACATTAACCTGAGGTCCTTCAGCTATCTTTAACAACAGACTAATTAAGTAATTAATAATGAGATACCCAGCAGGGTCAGCACCTCATTGCATCGGCTATTCAGCTTTGGAAGTAAATGCAGTCGCTGGTTGCAGGAAAAGGCTCTGATTGATTGAGGCAGTGGATTCCTACAGTTTCAAGAGACTTTTCTATACTAATTCTGCACTGAAGACCTAAGAAAACTGGGTTGGATAAGGGGTTTTGCTGATTACTACACTGCTGTGATTTGCTATGATTTCAAGATAAAGTAAAAGACTATTTTCCATAATATTCTAGTTGATTCTATTCCTAGATCAGTGTTACATGGTCTTGGAGAAAATCGGTTATTAAGGTAACCAAGAAGAGAAAAAAGATTCATAGAAGCCGAAATGTGATTTGATTTCCATTTCACATGGGTTTGCTTAATTTTAAAATTTCTCTTGTGACTGCTTCTTCTAAGTCCTATGTGATTCTGACCTTTTATGTTTATGTGGGGTATAAAAAAGTAGCCCACCTTCTTCACCAGAGGAATCATAGTTGATAAAGCACCACTGACTGCTTCAACAAACTGAGCCCCCAGTGTCTCAGCATAAAGAGATGTTTATGTTTTGTTCACCTGAAGTCCAAAGGCAGAGCATTCCTGCTCCTCTAAGTGAGGATTCACAGACATGGGTTTATTTTAGCATAATGCTTCCCCAACTGGCCGTGTGCAGCAATATTAATCAGGAAAAAGCAGGGGACACTAGGTACAGAGTGTGCATCAAGGAGCCCGGACTCCCGGGGTGGATGGGATGACATGTCTGCTAACATCCCATTGGCTACCAGTTAAACACAACGGCCTTGGCTTCCACCTCAGAATGCTGGAGTAGGTGGTGCTGGTGTTTTTCCGGGAAGAAAAACCAATTATTTTGTAAAACAGTTCACCAATCTGGTCACCTATATAAAGAATGTTTATTTTATCACATTTGATTCTGCTATTTTGCACTTTCTCCATAATATTGCCTGTTTTCTTGTCTTCTAAACTTGCCTCCTTCCCTTCCCACTTCCCGGCTCCTTGGTTTTAGTCCTTCACTCATTGAGACAATTACTAAGTATCTTGCCACCAAATTTCTACCAAATCTGTGACAGCCCCACCATGTCTATATAGGAAGGACGGGGCCTCAGTTCAGTTTGAAGAGAGACCTAGAGATTTTCTAGACATCTCCAGTATTTACCCAGTTGTGTTTGTTAAAGTAGACTTGTGTTGGAAGTGGGTTGGAGGAGTTTGGAAAGAACGACAGTTTGGGGGGTGCAGACTGCTGTTCTCTTCAGCGTCCTGTGGAGACGTGTGGGCGGATGAGTGGCTTCCAAACCACTGTAAGTGCACGCTAGTTTCCAGACATTGACTGTGGAAGGTTCTTTATTTTGGGATCAGTGAGCCCCATTGCTACTTATGACTGTCAGCATTTGGCACATTATATAAAACCTAGAACATGAAATATAAAATAAATTGACCTGTTTATTGCTTCTAAGTGCTTATCACATGCAGCAAAAGCATGTTCATTTCATTTTAAGGAAGATGCCAGGTGTTTCTCTTTTGAATAAGGGTTCATTTCAATAAGGTTTCTACAAAAGGAGAACATTCTATCTTCATTTTTAATGTGCTCATAAAAAGATAAATACAGAGCTAGCTGATTTGAATGCCATTCAGAGACAAGTCTGGTAAAAAAACATTACTAATTATGATGATATTCTAAAAATTAGAAAAGGCATTTAATAGTTGTATACATATCACATGTCCCACAAATCAAACATAGTACCTCTATCTGGTAGGCCCCAGGGACTTCAAGGTTGCAGTGACAAATGGTTATAAATCAATATAGAAGAATAATTATTTCCCTGAGTAGTACATCAAATATGAACTTCCTTCTTTTGGATATATAATTAGAAACTACTATCTAATGAATGAATGACTGATATGATTTTAATACATTATTTCTTTTGGCACTAGGGCAAATATAGAGAAATAGGTAAAATCATTCAATGAAAGGAGAAAAGCCCAGAAGACTCAAAATGAAGGCCTACATCGAGAGTGGATTTGGGCTTCAATTTTTAAATTATTCTTGTGGTTCAGGAATACACCAACTTAGAAACTTAAAAATTATCTGGACTGGTTATATCCCCCAGAGCATGTGACAAAAGTATTAAGAGAGCTCCACTGTGGCAAAGTCTGTGGGAGGAGAGACATTCCACCACAGACAAGCCTGGAGGGAAACACAAACTCACAGACAACAGAGATGCCGTCCACTTACGATCACAAAACCTAGTTCATAGCACCTGCCCCGTGGTCCTCACTGATGCGGCCGAACATCTCAGGGAGACTTCTAGTGAAGAGAAACTTTAGTTGTGACACGCTGGCCCTGTGATTTGGACATATTTTTACAGGTCCCGACTCACAGGAACATCTCAGATATAAATACAATCCTCCGCTTGTAAATGTGCTACCCTACTGATCCTGATCCATTGTCCTTGAAATTAAACTTGGCAAATTTCATCATTTTCCCTCTAAAGTCATCTTTCCCAGGAGGTTCTGTGACCTTCAGATAAGTAGACCCCCAATGAGCCTGCTTTATGGGTGCACCAGACACATCTGGACATACTGTCATTTTGATGTAAAAACAGGTGACATTCCCATAGTGCTTCTGCTGCAAGACAGTTACACTTCCACTTTGTACCATCTGGAGTTATTATACAGATCAAGAGGATACAATGTGTGAAAGCATTCTGAAGACCCTACACATTCTGCAGACTCTACACCACGTAGAGCACGAGGGATTGTTATTTAATTTATCCGTGTTTGGTGCTTTACAAAGCTAATTCATCTTTCTAACACTGGATGTTTGGGGCCTGGGAGGGGCTGGGCCAATAAACTATTGGCCGAGTCTGGAAGAGAGATTCACCATCTCAAACTTCAATCACTTACCAGCAGTAACTGTCAAGTGGACAGAGACTCTCCTTCCAGCCCCATCATGAAGATGCTCGAGGACGTGCGCATGCCGCTCTCTGCCCTCCCAGCCCAGGAATATCATGAATGCAGACATTCTGACAAGCATCTGTTGGGCTAAAGGGGAGCCACAAACCTAACAATTCTGAATAAGACACTTCAGTTGAGTGATGCGGGGCTGTCCCTGTCTCTCAGGAGTGTTGTCTGCAAGGTGTTTGTCGCTCTCCGGCTGAGCTGTGGTTGCGTGCGCCCCCTCCCTTGCCCCCCAGCTCCAGCGGCCGGTGTGCAGGCTGGTCTAGGGCCTCGCTCCGCAGCAGCTCCGTGGCAGCGCCGGGCGCTCCAGCGCGCTCTTGAATGGCAAGGCCACACGGCTCAGGAAGGGCAATACAAAACCAGCTTTCCCACCTCAGTAAGGGAGGTCAGTTTGACATTTAGAGACGTGGGCTTCTTGACGGTGCGTCTGCATACTTTGCATGATTTTAAATGCTAAATAAGTCGCTAAACAAACAGAAACTAAAAGCCGAGCAAAAATAAAATTTTCTGCCTGACTGAAGAGGAGGATGAAGACTTAGACTTTCATTATTCTAGATGTTATTTAAAGATTTGCTTTAATTAAGACGAGGTAAAGGGGGAAACGAGACAACAAAATTTAAAAAGAAGTTTCAGTGCTATGAGAGCATAGGAGATTTGAAGTCATTTTGTTTCATTTCTAATGCATCTCCTGCGTTTGGGAAGCTCTGTGTTATTGCGCGTCCACAACTGGGGGCCTCGAGACAAACACACGAGTAAGACCTCTCTCCTTCAGCTCCTGCCCCCACTTCCTGGCCCTGCCCAACCACCCCATTTATGGCTCTGGGCCTCAAAAGGTCTGTGGTCCCGATGCACCCCCCACCCCATGGACCCGGCTCCTGGGCGTCCATGCCTCTGACCATCCCGCTCTCCCTCCATGTGTCCCAGAGCCGGCCAGTCTGGTCAACCACCAGCAAAGCAGCATGAGCTCTGTTCCGTGCTCCGGTCCACCTGGAAAACTGATGTGGGAACCCTGTTTTGATACTTGATTGTATAAAATAAAGGATCACACTAGTAACAAAACAGCTCCATAATATTTTAAGCAGTTTGTAGTGTCACCAGAAAGGAAAAAAAAAAAATGAAATTAAGATAATGGGATGAGTCTACAATGGAGGTAAGAGTCTCATCGGGTCGCCGTGGAAGACTTCTTAGCCACGCCCACCCTTGCCCCACCGCCACCCAGAGAAGGGAGTCACATCAGAAAACCACCTGTGGTTTACCCTAAGTTCTTCTGTTTTGTTGTCTGTTTGTTTGCCTTTGATAAAGTAGCAGCGCAAAAGCTCTGAGCTCAAAAGCTTATGTAAACCAGTAAGAAACAACACTCTCAAATCAGGGCCAGGGATCAACCCCATGGAGGGGCTGACCTCCCGGGAAGCCTGACAAAGCCGCTGTGCTAACCTGCGCTTACCTACCATTTGCACTGAATTAAAAGTGCAAATATTTGGGGTCCAGTCCTACCTGTTATTAATTAGCTTGGGAAAAGTCATTTAACCAATCTAGCGACGGACACAATATACACATTCCATCTGTAAATAGGAGGCCGGCGTGAGTAAATTCCAAGTTCTTTATGGCTCAGCAAAATAACGGTTCAGGACTTTAAAAAAGCAAGTATGTTCAAAATGATGATTGCATCTCATGTGAATTAGGAGTAATTTTCTTTGGCAAATATTTTAAAAGATAAAAATCATCAAATTAATTGTCTTTCTCATTATTTTAAATGTTTAGCCTAATTGTGATAGTGTAAAACCAATGGCCTTTTTTTTTCTATTACAAAACCAAATATAATTTATCTAATTACAAATAAGATCTCCAAGTTCCTTTTCAGAATGGCAATGCAGAGGAGGCCTCTGCAGACATGCTTCCCATTGGAACAGGTATAACTGGTGTCCTAGTCTGTTCAGGCTGCTATAAAGAAATACCAAAAATCAGGTAGCTCAGGAACAGAAATTTGCCTCTCGTAGTTCTGAAGACTGGGAGTCCAAAGTCAAGGCCGCAGCATGATTGCATTCTGGTGAGGACTTCTTCCCGGCTCATAGCCTGTGCCTTCTCGCTGTGTCTTCACCCTCTGGGCAGGAAGGGAAGAGGGAACTCTGTGGGGTCTCTCTTACAAGGACACTAATCCCATTAATATGGGCTCCCTCCTCATGACCTAATCACCTTCCAGAAGCCCTACCTCCTAAAACCATCACATAGGGCATTGAGATCTCAACATACGAATTTTTAGGGGACACATTCAGACCATGGCAACTGGTGGAAAAAATAAGAAAGAACATGCAAAATTTCATGAAATGGTCTTGAAAACACACTGCAAATGGGGAAACATTTATTTAAGAAAACATCCTAATACTCAGTAAGATGGTGAGTCTGTGGTTTGAACCAGAAACTCCTATCTCCCTCCTGCACATGCCCCGAGCCCAGGACGGTGGGGATTCCACAGCAGATGGAGGGGAACAAACACTGGACGCCCTCTCCCCCCTCCCAGTGGAAGGCTGCAGCATCTTCTGGGGAGGGGTGGGACCTCCAGATTTCTCATTCCCACAACCCAGCTACCTGTCCAAGAAGCTAAAATCCAATGAATTTGTCCACGAGGTTGGAGGCTCCGTTCTTCCACCCAGACACGCGCACACAGAACGCCGGTACCCCAGCTCATTCTCAGGGTGGAAGTTCCATTCTTCACAAGGTTTAGATAAAGGGAAACCAGAAAGGCCAGAGATTGCCACCCCTCCCCTTTTAAGGTGGTGGTGTCACTCAGAAAGAGGCCACGATCCCTGGAATCGGCTTCAGATCTGTCACCCAGGAGGAGAGACACAGGCCGTAAGAGAGCTCCGTGGCTCTTCCCAGTTTGAGACATGGTGTGAGAAAGTGCCACCCTAAGGATACTCTCAGAAACAATGGTTTTGGTGAAAAGCAATTAAGAGGAGACCTGTAGCTTTATTAGAGATATGAGTGAAGCCACAGGGCAGAAAGTTTTCCAGAGAGAAACAGGGAAGAGGTGACTGAGAAAATCCTTGTGTAGATAGGACAAACTGCAAACGGGGACTTCAAAAACAACCCCCTTCAAGGAGCCAGAATGTACCTGGATCAGTTTGTGGAGTAGTGTATGCTGCAAGGTGTTGTTGGAGACCGTACAGCAATCAGCTGTCAACTAGCTGAACTTGCAGGCTGGATGGAGTCAGGAAGAGACAGAGAGCCCTGCTGGAACCGTGGCATCCCTAGGTGATAGTGCACACATCTGAGCCGTGCCCTCTGACGAACAGCAGAGGCTTCACAGTGCTCAGAAAATATTCATTAAAGTGGTCCAGCCAGCCAGCCTCTACACACATACACACGTGAACAACCGTCACAAGTTCGGGGAGGGTAGGAAGGAATACACAGAATTGCTACACTGTCAAAAATATCCAAATTCAAACACAAAAACAGAAAAATTAGGAGGCACACAAATTCAGGAAAATGTGACCCATCTACAGAAACAAAACACGCACAATTAACCAAACAACAGAAAGCTTCAAGAGGGACCACATTTCAGATTTTCCAAAAACTTCAAAGCAGCTAGTATAAATATGTTGAAAGAATTCTAAGAAATCATCCTAAAGGAAGCATAGGAAGATATGATTACAGTGTCTCATCAAAGATACCATACCAATAAATACAGAGAAATATTTTATAAATGGACCAAATAAAAACTATGAAATTGAAAAGTTTTAGCCTTTTGGTAAAACTGGTGCAGCCATTCTGGAAAACAGTATGGAGTTTCCTCAAAAAGTTTAAAAGAGAGCTATCCTATGACCCAGAAATTGCACTACTGGGTATTTACCCAAAGGATACAAACATACTGGTTTGAAGGGATACATGCACCCTGATATCGACAGCAGCATTATCCTCAATAGCCAAACTATGGAAAGTGCCCAAGTGTCCATAGACTGATGAATGGATAAAGAAGATGTGGTATATATAGACAGTGAATATTAGTCATCAAAAAGAATGAAATCTTGCCATCTGCAATGATGAGGATGAAGCCAGAGTATACTATGCTAAGCAAAATAAGTTAGGGAAAGACAAATACGATATGATTTTACTCGTAGGTGGAATTTAAGAAACAAATCAGATGAACATAGGGGAACACAGGGGAGCAAAATGAAGGGGAAACAAATCGTAAGAGACTCTTAACAACAGAGAACAAACTAAAGGTTGATGGAGGGAGGTGGGTGGGGGATGGGCTAGATGGTTGATGGGTATTAAGGGGGGCACTTGCTGTGATGAGCACTGAGTGTTGTATGGAAGGGATGAATCACTGATTTCTACCCTAGAAACCAATACTGGACTATCTGTTAACTAATAGAATTTAAATAAACACTTGAAACAAACAAAAAAAAGAAATTATAGTGGAATATGACTTCATTTACAGCAACAAATGTGAAATATGATCACTAAGAATTAGCTTAATAAGAAATAAATGATATCTCCAATAAAGAAAAGAAAGAAAAATACAATAATGGAAATGAAAATTTCACTAGAAGGGCTCAGTAGTGGATTTGACTTGGAAGAAGGAAGACTTACGGAGCAAATATGTGGAAGTTAAACAACACATTCCTAAATAGCCAAAGCGAAATCACCAGAAAATTAGGAAATACCTTCAAATGAATGAATATGAAGACAAACCACACCAAAACCTCTTGGCTCTAGCTAAAGCAGTGCTTAGAGGGAATCTTTAGCTGCATGTGTGTAAATTAAAGAAGAAAGATGTCTTTCTTCCACTGACGAACAGCAGAGGCTTCACAGTGCTCAGAAAATAGACTTCATTAAAGTGGTCCAGCCAGCCAGCCTCTAATCATTCACCTAACCTCCCATCATAAGACACTAGATTAAGAAGAGCAAACTAAACCTAAACCAACAGAAGAAACGGAATAAAGATGAAAGTGAAAATTAATAAAATAGAGAATAAACAGTAGAAAAGTTGATACTATAAAGGAGCAACAAAATGGAGAAGATCAAGAAGCAAACACAGATATCCAACCCACCACTCCCCTCAGTACCATGTGGAGCTTCCAGCCAGGACAGGAGGACAAAATACGAGGCCCCCCAACGGAACAGGAAAGTCACCTCCATGTGCCCAAGATGGGACCTTGTGTACAGGAAGTCCTAAGGAACCCAACTAAAAACTATTAGATCTAGTAAATAAGTTCAGCAAGACACAAAATTATACATTCATTTTATATATGTGCAATGAACTATCTGAAATGAAATCAAGGGAGTAAGCCCATGGGAGTAGTACAAACAAGAACACAAAACTAAGGAATAAATTGAACAAAAGAAGTGCATACCTTATACTCTAAAAAGCCTCTGGAAACATAAGAGATCTGAATAATGGAAATACGGCACCTGTTCACAGATCCAAAGACTTAAGATGTCAGTGCCCTCTGTCATGAGTTGAATGGTGGCCCCCAAAGAGACATGTGTGAGTCCCAATCTCTGGGACCTGTGAACATGACGTATTTGTAAAAAGAGCCTTTTCAGAGGTAATTAAGTTAAAGATCTGGAGATGAGACCATACTAGGTTATTGGAGTTGGGACCTACATGCCAGGACAAGTGTCCCTCTAAGCGAACCACAGAAGGGAGCTACACAGAGAAGAGGAGAGGCTGTGGAGACAGAGGGGAGGGGCGGGGAGGGCCATGGGCAGGGTAGAGGCAAGGGATGGAATCTGCCTTCAAGCCTCAGGAAAGCCCTACTGACCCGGGACTGCAACTTCTGACCCTCGGAACTGTACGCGAATACATTTCTGGCGTACGAGGCCACCATATCTGAGCTACTTCTTGTGGAAGCTCAAGTAAACATCTACAGATATCGGCACCTGGGGTCTGGTGCTGCAAGTGCAAATACTTAAAAATGAGGAAGAGGCTTTTGGACCCGGGGGATGAATGGAAGCTGGGAGAAGTTTGAGGCACAACATAAAACAGGCCCAGAGTCATATGAGGACTCCAGGAGCAGTTAGGAGCATGACGGAGAAACTTCAGACGTCTCGGGGCATATACAAAGTGTCATGGGCAGCATGCTGGTGGAGATGTAAACAGGAAAGAAGCTTCTGGTGAGGGCTCGGGAGGAAATGAAGAACATGGTAATAGACACTGGGGGAAGGTGAGTCTAGCTGTAGTGGAGGAAACCTGGTGAGACTTGGCCCTGCAGTCGAGTGGAAGGCAAAGCATGTAAAAAATTAACTGGCGCATTCAGTTGAGGAGTTTCCAAACAAAGCATTGAAGGTGGTGTCTCCTTGCTGCTTATAATAAAATGAGAGAGCAAAGAGATGAGCTGAGTGAGGAACTATAAAGAAAGAGGCACAAGAACCTGGTGATTTGGAATGTTCTTAGTCAGTCCAGAGTGCAAAGAACACTAAAATTAGGAAATCCACCCCCGAGAAGCTCAAGAGTGGGCCAAGAGTTTAGCTGGACATTTTGCTAAAGCCAGGAGTATTAAATTTTTTCCAGCTTTACTGGAGTATAATTGACAAGTAAAAATCCTATATATTTATGATGTACAATTAATATTTTGATATACTATACACTGTGACAATTACCATAATCAAGCTAATTAGCATACCCAATACTTCACATACTTATGGGTGTGTGTGTGTGTGTGTGTGTGTGTGTGTGTGTGTATGTGTGGTGAGAACACATATGATGTGCCGTCGTAGTAAATGTAAAGGCTTCAGTACAGTATTATTGACTATAGTCACCATGCTGCTCATTGGATCTCTGGAGATTATTCATCCCGCATAACTGAAATGTTATACCATTACGCCAACATCTCGTGTCTCCCACCTCCCTGGCAACCAACATTCTACTCTCTGCTTCTATGACTTCAACTCTTTTAGATTCTTTGGATAAGTGAGATGATGCAGTCTTTGTTTCTTCTGTGCCTGATTTATTTCATTTAGCTTAATGTCATCCAGGTTCTTCTATGTTGTTGAAATGACAGGAGTTCCTTCTTTTTTAAAGGCTAAATAATATTCACCCACAGACACTCAGCTGGATTCCTTCCACTCCCTGGATATTGTGAATGTTTTTGCAATAAACATAGGGGTGCAGTTACGTCTTGAAGATCCTGATTTCACTTCCTCTGGATATACACCCAGAGGTAAATGGATCAAGAAGTGAGATCTGCTGGATCATATGTACGCAGTGAAAGCAAGAACACACAAATGGGTCTGCGTCAGACGCAGAAGTCTCTGCACCAACAAAGGAAATACTTAACAGTGTGAAGAGACAACCTGTGGAATGGGAGGAAATATTTGCAAACCACACATCTGGAAAGGAGTAAATATCCAAAATATAGAAAGAACAAAAACAACTTAAGAGCAAGAAAACAAATAACCTGATTTTTAAAACGGGTCAAGGACCTGAACAGACATTTCTCAAAAGAAGACATACAAAGTTAACAGGTATGGGAAAAAAATGCTCACCATCACTCATCATCAGGAAAAGGCAAATCAAAACCAACGAGATACCACCTCACACCTGTAAACATGGCTATTATCAAAAAGACAACAAATAGTGGTAGAGATGTAGAGAAATGAAGCTGTTGTGCATGGTTGGTAGGCATGTAAACTGGCTCAGCCCCTACGAAGAAAAGGATGTATGGAAGTTCCTAAAAAAGTTAACAACAGAAGTCCCATATGACCCGGGAATAGGATATTTTGAGGAAATATCTGTGGAAGACCATCTTGTCTCATGGTGTGTGTGCTCATGACATAAACAGCAGACACAGTATTGGGAAATGCCGTATCAGCAGAGACACTGCCATCTTGGATAAGGCAGTAGGGACCAGTGAAAAGAGGAACGCGTTTGGACTTGGGAGATTCTGCAGGTAGAACACGGGCCAGTAGAGCCCATTTCTGGCAAACGTGCTAGCCTTGCAGGAAAGGCAGAGTGACCCTGTGGGTAGAGTGACGGGTGGTACCCAAGCAGGCAGTGTCCCCATGGGCAGTGCAGAAGTGGGAATACAGAATGGTGCTCCCACCTTGGAAAATGACCCAGCAGTTCTTCAAAATTTCAAACACAGTGTTATCATTTGACCCAGAACTCCCACTACCAGGTATGTACCCAAGAGAAATGAAAGCATGTATTCACACACAAAAACATGTATATGAATGTTCACTAGAGCATTATTCATGATAGTTAAAGTGGAAACAACCCAAATGTCCATCAACGGGTAGCTGGAGAAACAAAATGTGATATATATCCATAGAATAATCAGTAACCATACCAAAAGAATGAAATACTGATACGGGTATGGATGAACCCTGAAACATGCTAAATGAAATAAAAGAGTCACAAGAGACCACCTAGTGTATGATCCTATTTATATGAAAGGCAGATCTATGGACACAGAAGTGACTGCCTGGGGCTGGGAAGGATAAGGTGCTTGGTGGGTGGAGATCATAGCTCAAAGGTACAGCATTTATCTGGGGGATGACAGAAACATTTTAAGGTTGACCGCAGTGAAAATTTCACAATTCTGTTAATATACTGGAACCACTGAATTGTACACTTTGAATGAGCAAAGCATACAGCTGTGATAATAATTACCAAAAAATCACATTTCTAACATTAATAACACCCTGTGCACAAGTTAAGGCATCCTAAAAATCCACTTTGATACAACATATTGTACACTGTTTGGGCTTTCAGTTAATTTATGTGATTCCTTCTTTGCTTTTATATGAATAAATGCCATAGTGTCATGTTGCAGACACTGCTTTCAGAAATTGTAATGCATTAGCAAACTTTAAAATTTTAAGTGATTGTCCCTGTATTCACAGAATATTTGATTTAAAATCTTCGGACAACTTTGTGAACACAATGTAACTAAAATTATCATATTTATTTACAAAAAAAGTTCTCCTTCACCACAGGACAATGATGTTGACTTACAGAGGAGCTCCTCGAAGGCTGAAAGGATGGTGATGTGAACTCCTAGAAGGAAGACCAGTAGGTCGGTGTCTGCACCTGCCTAGTTCCAGTGCTATGTGACTACAGGGATCGAATGTCGTAGTAAAATTAACCTTTGTTTATTGAAGATGTTTGTAACTCAAACCATAGCTTCCATTTTACATCATAGCTTGACATAATTCTGTGTCTCCACAGTTCATTCTAAGCACATCTGTGATCCTAAGTGTCTTAATTTCCTATGAACATTTTTAACCACAAGGTTGTGTTCTACCCCAAATGGAGTTTTTTTTGTCATTAAATGATCCCCCCCGCAAATATTGAACTCTTAAATGAATTTACAAGAGCACTCATAATTATGCCAGGTGTTTACCTTTATTGGCATCAGCTTCTAAAAGTTGCCTTGATTTGTTCTACAAAATGGAACCCTTAATTGGAGATAACCTATTCAAAACACCTGTTGACATTGATCTAAATCAAGCATAATTTAAATATTTAGATAGTTCTTCCAAGGGTTCTAGCACATTAAAAGCCACAATTCCACCTGTATTTGTGCACAAGAACTGTCATTTTTTGTTTCAATGAAGTCAGGCTTCTCAGAGTAGGGGTAAACCCAGGTTTTGCAACTGAATCTGTTTCTCGAGTATAGTCCTCTACATTATTATTGACTTTTGGAGTAGATGTAAATGCTTCTTTCACAGGGTTATGTCTTCTGATTTTCCTGTTTTCTATGATATCACTATTATCACTCTGGCCCTATGGCAAGTATTAAATGCCAAGGAGTATTTTATGAAAATTATATTTTAATCTCTACTTTTGTAGCATTTAATACGTAGTACCTAAAATCTTATTTTTAACTTTATTTCAAAAAGGGGTTTTGCAGAGTATGTGTTCCTAAAAACTAAAATCCAAACTCAGCAGAGGAATGTTTACACTTTTTCTATAAGCTTTGCAGCACAACTATTTAGCTGCGTGGTAAGCATATTCACGTACACCTAACGCACAACTTCCCGGTCTCCCCTGACCCGACCTACTAGTGACCAGACAGTAGGAGGCAGCAGGATAGCTCAGGACAGCATCAGCAAGCCGGCAGCACCTGTCCAGTGGGCTCCAGAGCATTCCATTCTTCCCCAGCTGTCCTTTGCGCTCACCCTGCAGGATGATTTCTGCAAGAAAGACGGTCGTTGGGCTTTGTGGAGAGCAGCGCAGCTGACGGGACAGAACTGAGCTCTTAGCCACCGTTCATACTGAAGCACACTGCATGACAACCTTTTCCCCCGGGAATGCTTCCGAGACACGGTTAGAGGCGGGAAGTACAGAGTGGTGGCCCCTGGAGCCCATCACGGGTTATTTTCATACATTTCACACAGTAAGATGTTGTAAGATGTTGTGAGGACATGGACCCCAGCAGTGCGGATGCTGAGCTGAATGAGTGCAGGAGCCCAGCGACCAGCGGGGCTCTCAGGCTAACCAACGCTCTGTGTGGAGAAGACGGAACTCACTCAGGACATTTGGTCACACGAGGACACTGGACCACAAAGACGCAGAGTGACCCGGAGCTCTGGACCCAGGAGGCGCTCCTCTCTGCAGTCCGCTGTCCCTGGTCTGTCCAGTGACCAGCAGCGCCTGGCCCGGTAACTGGTAAGGTCTCACAGTGGTTCCTGCCCGCAAAGGAGAATCCGAGGAACTTCATGAGAGAAAATCCCATCCGGTTTCCATGCTGGAAAGGTGACTGAGCCTGTGGAAGTGGCCTCAAACGGCCCCTCCTCGTCGTCCACACCCGAGGGGGAGAACAGAAACTCTCTGTTGGAGGGGCTCCCAGGAAGTGATCTGCTCGCTGGCAGGATGTGTCCCAGATCGGCAAATTAAGCATTCCTTCAAATCAATCTCATAGGCAGGAAAGAGAATCTTTTGAATTGTACTTCTATTTCTCATTATTCTCCAGGTGCTCGAATTAGTCTGCGACAACTGCCTCTGTGAATAGTGTTTTGGAATACATCGCAGAGTGAATGATGTGTTCTGAGTGGAAGCTTCCACTAAAGAAAGATCGTAGAATTTTGAGCAACATGTTTTCATTACTTTGAATAGAAGCACTACCAGAATACAGAGGCAATGGTTTCATATGTATAAATACTACATTCTAAAGGCCTATCGAAGGATACATTAAAGATTTATATTAGGATAATATGTTAAGGGGTTAATTTCTGTACTGTATTTTATTTGTATCTTATCTTTTTAAATGTTTCCTTTAGAATGTGTATTGCAATGAACTTCATGGGTCATGCAGGGCTGTGTCCCAAAGCCTTTTCTGTGGATCAGGGGCAGTCTGGCTCTCTGAAATGCTTCCCTAGAACTCACCAAAATGCAAATTTCTTAACTCCTGTCCTCAACAGTCTGATTCAGTGGGTCTTGGAACTGTTTGCATAAGTATCACAAAGACAAGTAGGAGATATTCCTGACCTTCAGATGTTTGCAGGTTAGAAATGCTTCTTCTACCAGCCCCTTGTGTGCCGTTCTCCCTGCTCTGCCCAAAAACCCACTCACCTTTATTCATGCTTGCAAGACCCTGGGAGCCTGTTCGGTGGGTGTCTGCCCACCTACGGCATCATCCAGTCCTATACCCATCCCTGTACCAGCTACACTTCAGGGAACTTTGCACAGATGCCTGTCCATTGTGCCTCCTGCAAACCCAACCACGGCTCTGCGTTTTCCTCGCCGTCACCTTTGTGTAAGGCATGCCTGTATCTTTCATAAAATACAGGAGTGGGTTCCGGACGGGTCTGCCTCCCCCACATCTCCTCCTCATCGCTCCCTCACAACACAGATGGAGTCCGCAATTGAAAATGCAGCTTGAATCCTAGCATCGCCTGCCCCCTTCCGCACACTTCCCCTTAAACATTTTCCTTCAACAGCTTTTCATTTGCATTTAGGATAAAGTCAAAATTTCCTAAAAGTGCCATGAAGTGTGCCTAGCGCAGCCACAAGCTCCCGACATCTCGCACCTGGCTGGCACTCTCACTTTCTGTCCCGGCCACGGCTCACCCTTCTGGTCCATCCCCTGGACCGCGGTCAACAGAATAATGCTCTCCTCCTCATCCTCAGAGACGCCCACACATCAATCCCCAGAATCTGTGACCGTGTCGCATTACATGGCAAAAAGACGTCAGGATGGCAGTGGAATCGAGGTTGCTAGCAAGTAAGTTTAAGATGAAAGGATTTAAGATGAAAGGATTATCTGGAGCTGCCCTGTTAGTCCAGTCTACATGTACGAGTCCTTACGAGTGAGGAAGAAACGGCAGGTGGGTGAGTTGGACAGAAGGGATGCGCCGCCTTAGCCAAGGAGCCTGGTCACCTGCACACCCAGAGAGGGCTCCCGGTTCATCGGCGGTGGGGAAACCGGGACTCACTTTCACGACCACTGGGTCCCGACTCTGCCATCAATCCCTCTTGAGGAAATGCCCTCTTCCTGGGAGCCTGCAGGAAGGGGAGTGATCTGCCATGACCTTGATTCTTACCCCGGGAGCCACGCTGCACTTCTGACCCACAGAACTGTATGGGATCCATCAGTTTGTTTTAGGCCAGAAAGGCAAATCATCAGAAACAACAGAAAACGAACGCAGTCGCCAGGCCTGAGCCTGCGAGGGTCTCTGCCTGGAGTAGATCTTCCGTCTCATCCCCACTGAGTGACTCCTTGTGATTACTCTCCGATCTCAAATTCAAAAATTCCACTCAGCTTCTACTTCTTCCGTGAGAATGTCTCTCTCAGTTGGAAGGCAATCCTACCTGCTTCTGAATAATTTGGACAACACTGTCCATGTATCTTCTTGCATAGAAGTAAATACCCTAGTTTTATTTCCAAAGTAGATCGTAAACTCCTGGAGAGCCAGACCTAGCATATATCCCCCTGTATTATTCCTTTCCAGCAGTGGTTTTTAATTTTGTTTACTTTTTTTAAAGTCCTAGGATTCTCTTTTCTAGAGAACTAGAACCAGATAAAAGAAGAATGATCTTCTAGAAGTAGGCATTAGGTCAAGTCCCACCCACTGCACCCCATCCTAGAGGCACCTGTGGAACACCCGGAGCCCCCAGGAGGCATTCACTGCAAGGGAAACGTGCTTCTAGATCCACACAACACCTCTACTCCCGACCCCACGGCCCCTCTGCTCCAAGGCCGCTGCCCCAGCACTGTGCCATCCTGCTGGTTTATTCCCCACTCGGTGCTGGAGGGTCTGTGTGACTTTGACTCAAGACACTGGAATCCATGTGCGTTTCCCCTACTCCCATAAGAACAACCAAATGATTCTTCCTCAGACTTCCTTGGATCCAGTCTCTTAAACTTTGATTCTTCAAGGTTCTTATCAACGAATCAAGCCATTTGCCCCTGTCCAGGTTCCTGCATATGGACTATGAATTCCTCCCTCTGGCTGCTTTCTGTAACTGTCCTGCATCCTCCAGACACGATCTAACTCAGTCCTAAACCCGTCATTCTTCTTAGCGCCATGCCTACCCCATGTGGCGACAATACTGATCCCACGTCTTCGGTCGCGGGGCGAGCAGGCATTCTGTCTCTTTGGGAGCCACATGCGGGGGTGACACAGCTTTATTCTAGATCCCTCGAGGTTCATGCAGGGATCCTCAGAGATGGCATGTGAGGTCTGTATCTGCCCCCACAGACCAAGGGTCAAGGGTACTCACCTCACAGCCTCAACTTTCCACAGAGGCTTCATTTTCTCTGGGCTCCACTCGAAGCTGACACTCCGTGTTTCTGGCTGACACGAGCATTCCCAAATATGACAGATGGTTAAAATCCACAAAGATGTACTAAGTGCTTTGTCACTGTCTCAGTGGACTAGAAATTCAGGATGCAATAACGTCGTTATTTGGAAGGGACGCCCTTGGATGGTTCAGACCACGGGGTAACTTGGGGTATCACCAGCTTCCGGCACATCTGTGTCTCATCAAGGATCCTATGGACTGGCCTTTCCAGTGAACATTAATTGATTCTCATCATCCTACCTGATAGGGATTAAAAATAACAATGTGGTAGTTTAACACACCCTATGTTCTGGAAGCCGTATTGAGCCTTTGCACTGAACACACCACATGCAGCAGAATCCTGCTATCAGGGTCACTCCTGGTTAAGGTCAGCCCAGCTCACAGCCTTGTGAGGCCCTCCTTCTGCTGAGTGACACAGAGGCAGGTGCTACCAATGTGGCCTCCGGAGCCAGTGACAACGTCCCCATTCCCCTCACCCAGGGTTCCACGCTACCCCTGGATCACTCACTGGAGACGGGGCCGCTCACTGGCTGCACCTGGTCCTTCCTTAGTGTCTCCTGCCCGCCGATGCGGGGCCCCCATGCTGATTCTGCAGCAGTGAAGTCCATCCTTGCTGATGCTACACTCCGGGACCCGGGAGACAGGACTGGACACGGAGTTTGTCTCTACTGGGCGCTGTGATGGTGCTGGCTTTTCACGGGCGTCAGAACCCGCCCACGACAGGCCAGGAAAGAGCCGTGTGCTTCTTTTCCTCCATTGCACAGTTGTCCCGGGAAGTGGGCATGAGCCTGTTCGTTAAGGGGATTAGGGTCGTGCTCTATACACACTAGCAGCCGCTCTGCTGGGACTTTTCTCTAGTTCATCAGCTTTCTCTCTACGGATACACTCTCCATCTGAGAACCGGCTCGAGTCTGGGAACAGAAAAATACATTTGGTTTTCTACAATGATGAATGTCATCGGCCTACTGCGCCCCTACCTTTAAGGGCTTTCATATAGAGAATGTAAGCAATGCCCTGCTTAGCTCGCGCCCGCCGCACCTGCGGGTATTGTAAGGTTCGCAGCACCCCCAAGCCTGCGGCTCAGGATCGGCTGGCCTGGCTCCTCGTCAGAGCCAGGAGGCCACATTGTCTCTGTCAGCTCAGGACTGCCGTCTGCCGTATGTTCTTGCAAACACTGCTCTTGCCTCTAACGACGGAGGCATCCCTGAGAGCAGCCCCGTCCTGCAGAGGAGAGCCCCTGTCGCCATATAAACTACATTAGTACATTGTTGCTTCCGTGAAGAGTGTGTGTCCCTTGAACCTTCCCGGAGGACTCTGTAAAGTGGTGGGTTGTCTGGTACTATAAAATGTAACCCTTCTCACATGTTCTCCCCTTGGAGCTTTCTGACCATTTCTCCAACACTCTCACAAAGCGGTTTTAGCATTTCCACCCCATTGCTGGTCAGTCATCATTTTGTCCAGGCTCCCAGGGGCCATCTCAGCAGTGCATCGGACCAGCTCCCAGCGTCCCAGAACCAGGATATCCAGTCCGAAGACACAGACAAGCATTCCCCCAAAGGCCTCCTCGCCTTACGTCACTTAACTCCGCTTCCAGCATCTTCAAGATCAAATGCCAAGCACATTTCCAAGCCTGGTGATTTGTTTGGTGGAAAAGAACAACATCTTCCTGTCTCAAATCTGTCATCATGCTTCTGACTGGTGACGTGCTGACATGTGAGCCTAGCGATGAGGACAGGTAGGAGCGAGCTGCCAGTGGTGAAGGCTCACCTAACACTGCTTTTACCCTATGCACTGAGTTAATGACCGGCTGACCCGAGCTGACGCCTCACAGGGGGTAACCCACAAATACATCACAGTCCTGCCTCCACACCCCTTGAGTGACAGGGACCCTGGGTCACCCAGCGCACTGTCTTCCCCCTGGCTCACACTGCCATCTGCCCCGAGGTTAGCATACTAGCATATGCCGTGCAAAGTCTGGAACCCCACGCCACCAGCAGCGGGCTTGCTGCTGCATGTGCTGGCTGGCGATCTACTTCGCAGGGTCACTTCTGGTAGCGGACGTCTTAGGTCGGGCTCCCTGGGCATGCAGACCCTGACACAAGAATTAGAGTGCATGTCAAGAGTAGAGAGTAGGAGCCCAGGGAAGAGTAACAGGGAAAGGAGGAACAGAGAAAGTGAAGGCAGTCAATTATGTGTGCGCTGTCTTCCAAGCGACCGCTGAGCTCATCTACAACTTAACCCCACTAGGAACCCCCAGAAGCCAGTGCAGATCATACACCGAAGAGTTACTCCGTCGCTCAGTGGGTGAGAAGACCATGGGGCTCACACACCAGTCACAGGTGGTCCTTAGCTGAGGACTGTGCACTTTGACAACAAAGGGGAGCTAATCCTTGCTAGTTCCCAGTCAATTCTGGCCTGAAGCATAAGAAGCAGGTGGACTGGAGGCCCACAGAGCCCCAGGGAAAGAAATATCAGCACTGGCTGCTGAGGGGTGGGCCTGTGACCAGGGTGCCAGTGGCAAGGGGCCGGGGCAGGGGTGCCAGCAACGTGCAAAGCATGAGCCTGCTCCTAGGGCCACCATTGGGGGAGATCAGGTTCCTCAATTCCTTCCTCCCTACCCACAGAAATAAGAATATGTCTTTAAAATGTATTTCTGAAGATTCTTTTGTGGACAGACAGCAAAATGAATAAAACAATGACACTGAAAAGATACAAAAGATGAACAAATACAAACTTAAAAATGTCTGTCATGAGTCTTCTTTGGAATCAAAATTCCCTGGTATGCTTGACTCACACATCTTGGCTTCCCGCCACTCCAGGGGTAGATTTACAGCATTCCTCAGATTTCTTTCTGGGACAACTTGGTGGGCATCAAGGCTAGAGCTGGTAGGCTATTGGTTCTTCTTGTTTCCACTTCTTAGAAGATTCCCCTGCAGTTGGAGCTCTGCTATATTCTCCAGAGCCCTGAGTTGCAATGCTTTACTGTAACTCAGTCACTTCCACTACACTTGGTACCCTCCTGCTCACACCCGGGGTCTGACTCTGGAAGGGGCAAGGCCTTGCACGTCAAGTCTGGGGGACATGTCCAGGACATTCACAACTGAAAGAAGGCCACATTGTCATCTTTCTTTTGTAGTATTTCTATTAAAAATAATTAGAAGTGAGGTGCCACGCCCCAGGGAGCCCTACCCCCAAACAACGGTCAGGCTTACAGCTGCATCTACGATAGCCCTACACAAATACACCAAATTAAGTATTTCAAAAGCTATGCCTTTCCTCTACTCCAAGGACATTTCCCTCACGTTAACCCATATTCCTATTAACCTAGTTTGTCTTCAGCGTCTCCTGATAGCCACTCAAATTTGAACGATCTTCTAGAATTTTAGCACTGCAAGTATTCTACCTGGAACAAAAATGGAAATTTTCTGTCATCACTAAGAGAAAACATTTTTTCTTACTAAGAGTACCACACAGGTTTCTACCAAAAATTCTTAGAATAATTAGATTCATAACTTAATTTGACTAGTGATATGAGCTTCTTGTGTACATTTTATTTCTTAATTAAAAGAATGTATTCCACTTTGGGTGTTTGTAATCATTGACTCATTTTATAAGATGTGCTGTATGTCTTCATTATTAGGTCAAAATAATAAGGTTTATTAACCTTCATAAAGCATCAGAAACATATCCCATTTTGGCCATCAGCTTTATGCTATTTAATGAGTCGAGACTGCTCATCTAAAAACCCAAACTTTTCTCAGGAGTCAATGCCCTTCAAAGAGAATTCATAAATATTTTTGACTGAAATATTGAAATATAGCTCAGAAGAAAGAAGCACCGTGTTAAAGGAGTAATTAATTTATACCTAGCTGTGTCTTTCAAGACAGTTTCTATTCATGAACATTTTTCAGAAACTCCAATGGTTTCTTACTCTATCTAGATATCGTTCACTTTCCACAGAAGCAGTTTCATCAGTAGGAGTGTGCAGAACAAAGTCATGACAGGGAAGTCACACCGAGTATGGATTTATTGACCACAGGCTACTGAAAACCTTCCTGGGATTTCCTGTGCCATCCTACTGTAGTCAGCATCAGAACCAGCACTTGGACCTAGCAGTTTGCTTGTGCTCTTTGCTGCTACTGACGGGTTGCTCTGGTCTGTCTCTACCTGGAGGGTGTGTGGCGCATAAGAAACACCCTTAGCTTTTGCAATTTGACAGAACTAAATATGAATTTGGCTGGATCACCTGTTGATTGGTTTGAACTTTGAAAAACTACTCAAATTTTTACTCTATAGAATATTGAATATTATCTGAATTTGTTTGTTGTGACAAACATAGTTGAGTGGAATGACTGGTTTATACTCACTAATTTACTGGGAAATGTATGAGGTCTGCATTGCTGCTTAACAAATTACTGCACGCTTAGCATCCTACAATGGTACCAAGTGACGTACCAAGTATGGCACTAAAGAAAAACAGCAAATCATGAAAGAGCTAGAGAAGAAAGGACCAGAGAATAACTATAAAACAACCACAAAACAAGTAAAAAAAATGGCAATAAATACCTATCTATCAATAATTACTTTGAATGTAAATGGACTAAATGTTCCAAGCAAAACACAGGGTGACAGAGATAAAATAAAACAGAACAAAAACCACCACCACCACCAACAACAACTAAAATAAGACCCACCTGTATGCTGCCTACAAGAGATTCATTTCAAACTAAAGACACGTGCAGATTGAAAGTGAGGGGAAAACATTTATCACACAAATGGATGTCAAAAGAATGCCAGGGAAGCAATACTTATACCAGACAAGAATAGGCTTTAAAACAAAGACAAGAGACAAAGAAGGGCACTACATAGTCATAAATGGGATAATCCAACAAGATATAATAATTGTAAATATTATGTGCCCAAAAAGGAAGCACCCAAATACATAAAACAGTTAATAAATGTAAAGGAACTGAGTGATAATAATACAAAAATAGTACAAGACATTAACACCCCATGTACATTGATGGAAAGATCATCCAAAAAGAAAACTGACAAGGAAACAGTGGCTTTGGATGATGCACTGGACCAGATGGATTTAACAGATACATTCATAACATTCCATCCTAACACAGCAGAATACGCATTCTTTTCAAGTGTGCATAGAACATTCCCCAGAAGAGGTCACATATTAGGCCACAAAACAGGCCTCAACAAATTCAGAAAAATTGAACTCATACCATGCATCTTTTCTGACTGCAACACTATGAAACTGGAAATCAACCACAAGAAAAATCTGGAAAGACCACAAATACATGGAAATTAAATAACATGTTACTACACAATGAATGGGTCAACCAAGAAATCAAAGAAGAAATAAAAAGTACATGGAAACAACGGTCCAAAACCTTTTGGATGCAGCAAAAGCAATTCTCAAAGGGCCATTTATAGCAATACAGGCCTACCTGATGAAGCAAGAAAAATCTCAAATAAACAACCTAATCTTACACCTAAAGGAGCTAGAACAAGGACAACAAATAAAACTCAAAACCAACAGAAGGAAGGAAATAATAAAAAATTTTTTTTTATTTTTTTATTTTTATTTTTTAAAGATTTTTATTTATTATTTGAGAGAACGAGAATGAGAGAGAGAGAGAGAACACATGAGAGGCGGAAAGGTCAGAGGGAGAAGCAGACTCCCTGCTGAGCAGGGAGCCCGATGTGGGACTCGATCCCGGGACTCCAGGATCATGACCTGAGCCGAAGGCAGTCGCTTAACCAACTGAGCCACCCAGGCGCCCCAAGAAATAATAAAAATTTTAGCAGTACTAAATATTACAGAAACTAAAAATCAATAGAACAGATCAATGAAACCAGAAGCTGGTTCTTTGAAAAAAATCAACAAAATTGATAAACAACTACCCAGACTTGAAAGAAAGAAAGAAGAAAGAAAGAAAAAAAGAAAGAAAGAAAGAAAGAAAGAAAGAAAGAAAGAAAGAAAGAAAGAAAGAAAAGAAGAGAAAAATAAAAAAGAAAGAAAAATAAAAGAGAGATAAAGGACTCAAATAAACAAAATCACAATTGAAATAGGAGAAGGAGAAATAACAACCAACACCACAGAAATATAAATATTTGTAAGAGAATATTATGAAAATATATGCAAACAGATTGGACAACCTAGAAGAAATGGATAAAGTTCTAGAAGCATATAACCTACCAAAACTGAAGCATGGAAGAAATGGAAATTTGAACAGTCAGACTACCAGCAAGGAGATTGAATCAGTAATCAAAAAACTCCCAACAAACAAAGTCTAGGACCAAACAGCTTCACAGGTGAATTCTACCAACCTTTTATATAAAGAGTCAATACCTATTATTCTCAAAGTATTCCAAAAAACAGAAAAGTAAGGAAAACTTCTAATTCATTCTATGAGGCCAACCTTATCCTGATACCCAAACCAGATAAAGACACCACTGAAAAAGAGACTACAGGCCAATATTTCTAATGGACATAGATACAAAAAAAAAAAAAAAAAAAAAAAAAAAAACCAAGAAAATACCAGCAAACTGAATCCAACAATATATTTTAAAAAATCATTCACCACAATCAATTGAGATTCATTCTTGGTATGCAGGAATGGTTCAATATTTGCAAATCAATCAGTGTGATACATCACATTAAAAAGAGAAGGAAAGGAACCATATGATCATTTTAATAGACACAGATAAAGCATTTGACAAAGTACAACATCTATTCATGATAAAAGCCTCAACAAAGTAGGTTTAGAGGGAACATTACCTCAATATGATGAAGGCCATATATGAAAAACCCACAGCTAACATCATACTCAATGGGGAAAAACTGAGAGCTTTCCCCTCAGGACAGGAACAAGATAGGGATATCCACTCTCACCACTTTTATTCAACACAGTCCTGGAAGTCCTAGCCCCAGCAATCAGACAACAAAAAGAAATAAAAGGAATCTAAATTAGAAGGAAAACTTGCACTATTTGCAGATGACATGATACTATATATAAAAAACATGAAAGACTCCATCAAAAAAATTCTAGAAATTATAAATGAATTCAGTAAAGTCACAGGATACAAAATCAACACTCAGAAATTTGTTTTATTTCTATACACTAATAATGAAACAACAGAAAGAGAAATTAAGAAAACAATTCCACTTACAATTGCACCAAAAATAATAAAATACCTAGGAATAAACCTAACCAAAGAGGTGAAAGACCCGTACTCTGAAAATTTAAAACACTGATGAAAGAAATTGAAGATGACACAAACGAATGGGAAAATATTCCATGATCATGAATTAGAAAAACAAATATTCTTAAAGTGTCTATACTACCCAAAGCAATCTAGACATTTAATGCAATCTCTATGAAAATACCAACAGCAATGGAATATTAGTCAGCCATCAGAAAGGATGAATACCCAACTTTTACATCAACATGGATGGGACTGGAGGAGATGATGCTAAGTGAAATAAGTCAAGCAGAGAAAGTCAATTATCATATGGATTCACTTATTTGTGGAGCATAAGGAATTGCATGGGGACATTAGGAGAAGGAAGGGAAAAGTGAAGGGGGGAGAATCAGAGGGAGAGATGAACCATGAGAGACTACAGACTCTGAGAAACAAGCAGCGTTCTAGAGATGAGGGGGTGGGGGGATGGGTTAGCCTGGTGATAGGTATTAAGGAGGGCACGTACTGCATGGAGCACTGGGTGTTATATGAAAACAATGGATCGTGGATCACCACATCAAAAACTAAAGATGTATTGTATGGTGACTAACATAACATAATAAAAAAATAAAATTAAATTAAAAAAACAACAGCATTTTTTTTTACAGAATAAGGACAAACAATCCTAAAATTTGTATGAAACCACAAAAGACCCCAAATAGCCAAATCAGTTTTGAAAAAGAAAAACAAACCTGGAGACATCACAATTCTGGACTTCAAGTTACAATACAAAGCTGTAGTGATCAAAACAGTATGGTACTAGCATAAAAAGAAACATATAGATCAAAAGAACATAATAGAAAACCCAGAAATAAACCCACAACTATATGGTCAATTACTCTTTGACAAAGGAGGCAAGAATATGCAATGGGAAAAAGACAGTCTCTTCAACAATTGGTGTTGGAAAAACTGGGCAGCTGCATGCAAAAGAATGAAACTGGACCACTTTCTTACACACAGACAAAAATAAATTCAAAATGGATTAAAGACTTAAATGTGAGCCAGGAAACCATAAAAATCCTAGAAGAGATCACAGGCAGTAGCATAGCGACAACAAGATACGTCTCCTGAAGCAAGGGAAACAAAGTCAAAAGTAAACTACTGGGACTTCATCAAAAGAAAAAAGCTTCTGCACAGCAAAAGAAACAATCAACAAAACTAAAAGAGAACTGACAGATTGGGAAAGGATATTTGCAAATGACTATCTGATAAAGGGTTAGTATCCAATATATATAAAGAACTGATACAACTCAACACTCAAAAAATAAATAATTAAATTAAAAATGGGCAGAAGACATGAACAGGTATTTCTCCAAAATAAGACACCCAGATGGCCAATAGACACATCCAAAGATGCTCAATATCACTTAATATCAGGAAAATGGAAATCAAAACTACAATGAGGAATCACTTCACTTTGAGTCAGAATGGCTCAAATCAACAAAAAACAACAGGGGTTGGTGAGGATTTTGAGAAAGGGGAACCCTCATACACTGTTGGTGGGAATGCAAACTGGTACAACCACTGTGGAAAACATTATGGAGGTTCCTCAAAAATTAAAAATAGAACTACCCTAGGATCTAGTAACCACACTACTGGGTATTTACCCAAAAAGTACAAAAACACTAATTCAAAGGGATACATGCACCCCTATGTTTATAGCAGAATTATTTACAATAGCCAAAATACGGAAACAGCCCAAGTGTCCATCAACTGATGAATGGATAAAGAGGTAGTGTGTGTGTGTGTGTGTGTGTATGTGTGTATGTGTGCGTGTGCGTGTGTAATATTATTCAGCCATCAAAAAGAACGAAATCTTGCAATTTGCAATGACATGGATGGAGCTAGAGTGTATTATGCTAAGTGAAATAAGTCAGTCAGAGAAAGATAACACGATTTCACTCATACGTGGAATTTAAGAAACAAAACAAATGAACAAGGGGAAAAAAGAGTAAGAGAGAGGGAGAAACCAAGAAACAGACTCAACTCTAGAAAACACACTGATGGTCACCAGAGGGGAGGTGGGTGGGAAAGATGGATTAAACAGGTGATGGGGATGAAGGAGTGCACTTGTCATGATGAGTATGGAGTGATGTATGGAAGTGATGAATTACTATATTGTGCACCTGAAATTAATATAACACCTTATGTTAATTATACTTGAAGTAAAAGTAAAAATAAAAAAGATTAAAAAAATAATAATCACGATAGCATTATCATGACATAAATCACAATAATTCTTCGCATTTATCTATTAACAAGCCAGTGTTCAAATTTCCATAATCATCCCACAAATTTTATTTTACTTATAGGTTTGTGTGAATCAGGGTACCAACAGGTTCCACACATTGAATTTGGTTGATATTTTCCTAAGTGTATACTCTCTTACTTTATGTAAGTTTTCACTGAAAAAGAAATTACAGAAAAGTACAAAAGTTAAAATGATACAGTTCAGTTAATCTGAAACCTGCCGACCACTGTCCTTCTACCCAAGGGCACACATAATCCTGACTTCTCAGTCCATAGAGTATTTGTGCCTACTTTTGAACTTAATATAAATGCATGTGTGTAACATTATGAAAAAAAACACAAAATCATAAAATATGTAACAGTTACCCTGACTATAGAAAAATTGTTTAAGATCATTACCCAAATATGAAAGAAGAAAGAATAACATTTTTAGAAGAAAGCAAAGAAGAATGTCTTTATGACATTTTGGTAGCGAAAACTTCTTGATCAGGACACAAAACCCACAATCCATCAAAAATAACAATAAACTGGAAATCATTAAATTAATATATCACATTAATCCAAAGACAGTCTGAAAGAAGATACAAATGATGTATATAAATCACCATAGGAACACAGGCCTTACTTCAGAGATAAGGCAGGAGGTTCCAAAACACCCTATAAAGTGAGTATCACAATAAAGTGCAAGAAAGGAATTTTTTAGTTTCCCAGTGCATAGAAAAGTTGATTACACTTTATGGTACTCTATTAAGTGCACAGTAGGATTATGTCTAAAAAATGTACATATTAATTAAAAATACTTTATTACTGAACAATGCTAACCATCATCTGAATTATCAGCAAGTCAGTCTTTTGCTGGTGGTCTGATGGCTGCTGACCGACCAACCAGGGTGGTGGCTGCTGAAGGTTGGGGCAGCCATGGCAAGTTCTTAAAATGGGAAAACAGTGAAGTTTGCTGCATCGATTGACTCTTCTTTCACAAATGATTTCTCTGTAGCATGTGATGCTGTTTGATAGCATTTTACCCACAGTAGAACTTCTCTCAAAATTGGAGTCCATCCTCTCAAACCCTGACGCTGCTTTATCAACTAAGTTTACGGGATGTTCTCAATCCTTTGTTGTCCTTTTAACAATCTCCATAGCATCCTCACCAGGAATTGACTCCTCTCAAGAAACCACTTCCTTGCTCATCCATAGGAAGCAACTTACCCATTTAAGTTCTATCATGAGATGGCAGCAATTCGGTCCCATCTTCAGGCCCCGCTTTTGATTCTGGTTCTCATGGCATTCCCACCAGATCCGCAGTGACTTCCTCCCCTGAAGTCTTGAACCCCTCACAGTCCTCCATGAGGGCTGGGATCACCTTCTTCCAAACTCCTGTGAATGTTAATATTTTGACCTCTTCCCATGAGTCACATGTGTTCTTAATGACATCCGGAACGGTGAATCTTTTCCAGAGGTTTTCCATTTACTTTGCTCAGATTCCTCACAGGAGTCACCATCTATGGCAGCTGTAGCCTTATGAAATGTATTTCTTAAATAATAAGACTTGAAAGTTGAAAGGACTCCTTGATCCATGGATGCAGAATGGATGCTGTGTTAGCGAGCATGAAAACATTGATCTCATTGAACATCTTCCCTGGGAGCTCTTGGGTGACCAGGTACATCATCAATGAGCAGTCGTATTTTGAAAGGAATCGTTGTTTCTGAGCAGCAGGTCTCTTAGTATATTCAGTAAACTATGTTGTGAACAGATGTGCTGTCATCCAGGCTTTGTTGTTCCATTTCTAGAGCACAGGCAGAGGAGATTTAGCATGATTCTTAGGGGCCCTAGGATGTCTGGAACGGTAAATGAGCATTAGCTTCAACCTACAGTCATCAGCTGCATTGGCCCTAATGAGAGGGTCAGCCTGTCCTTTGAGGCTTTGACGCCAGGCACTGACTTCTCCTCTCTAGCTATGGCAGTCCCAGACGGCGTCTTCTTCCAGTAGAAGGCTGTTTCATCTACATAGAAAATGTGTTGTTCAGTGTAGCCGCCTTCCTGAATTATCTCATCTGGATCTTCTGGAGAACTTGCTGCAGCTTCTCCATCAGCACCTGCTGCCTCACCTGGCACCTTTATGTTATGGAGACGACTTCTTACTTCTATGTCATGAACCAACCTCTGCTGGCTTCAGACTTTCCTCCTGCCACGTCCTCACTTCTCAGTCTTCACAGAACTGAAGAGAGTCATGGCCTTGCTCCGGGTTAGGCTTTGACCTGAGGGAATGGTGTGGCTGGTTTGACCTTCTATGCAGACCACTGACACTTTCTCCACATCAGCAATAAGGCTGTCTACCTTTGTCATTTGTGTGTTCAGTGGCACTTGTAATTTCTTTCAAGAGGTTTTTCTTTGCGTTTACAACTTGGCTAACTATTTGGAACAAGGGGCCTAGCTTTCAGCCTGTCTTGGCTTTGGACAAGCCTTCCACATTAAGCTTAATCACATCTAGCTCTTGAATTAAAGTGTGAGATATGTGACTTTTCCCTTCCCTTGAACACTTACAGATCACGTAGGGTATTAATTGGCCTAATTTAAATACTGTTGTGTCTCAAGGAATGGGGAGCCCCGAGGAGAGGGAGAGAACTGGGGAAGGTCAGTTGGGGTAGCAGTCAGAACACATGCATATTAAGTTGCCATGTTATATGGGTACTGTTCGTGCCCACCCCAAAACAATCACAATAGTATTATTGAAGATCACTGATCAGAGATAACCACAGCAAATATAATAACAGTGAAAAAGTGTGAAATATCACAAGAATTATCAAAAGTGACACAGAGACTCCAAGTGAGCAAATGCTGTTTGGAAAATGGTGCTAATAGACCTGGCTTGACACAGGGTTGCCACAAACTTTCAGTTTGTAAAAAATGCAAATCTGAGTTCAATGACACTAACTGCAATAAAACGAGGTATGCCTATATATACATCAATAGCAACATAGTTTATGCACTTTACAGTTTATATATTATACTTCAGTAAAAAGCAAAGACAGATACACCTGCTTCTTAGGGTAGAGGAGGGTGGGGACGAGCCTTCGGTATTGCAGGAAGAGCCCAGGACCAGCTCTTACATGTCTTCTCTGAACTCTAATTTTTCTTCCAAATCTTAAAGTATGTGCATCATGAAATCTTCCACTATTCTAAGGGTCTATGAACTAAGGAGTAGTGAAAGATACTATCAAATCTTCTCAGAATTCTACTACTATTTACAAAAAAAGGTATAAATTTGAAAATATTACTAATTCAGCATTTTACTAAACTTTATATTTTACTGATGCACATAGAGGTGTAAACCTCCCTTACCCCATGTCATTCCACTCTGAAAAAAATACAGGAAGAGATCTATATTCTTGCAGTTGGCATTTTGAATAATCAGAGGGACTCCATGATTTATCAGTGTCCTCTTTGTCTCCTATTCTGGGGAAGTAATAAAACTTCCTGGTTATATTTTCTGCTCTACAGAAAGAGGAAGTTGAATGTAGAAATCTAGAGTATACAAGCATATCACGACAACCAACACAACTTACTGTATGATTCACTGACTTTCTATGGTCGTCAATGTACTAAATGGTAACTAAGACATTTAATATGCACTCTAAGCATATTTAACTAGAGATGTATCAAATAATGAAGTCATATTGTGAAGCCCTCCTACAGGGGCTTATTCATCATCCTTATCCTTACATTTACCTTGAATTCTCCCCAATTTTTTCTATAAAAATTGTTGGTACATTTAAAAAGTACTAGCTTGAAATGTTCTGTATTGTTCATGCCTCTGATGGCCTGAAAATTCAATTGAAATTTTTTATTTTAAATAAGTTCTTCTGGCTGACAGAGGATTTATAAGATATTTTACTTAACTCTTTGAAATTAAATTTGTCACCAGTAACTTGAAATTGTGTAACCATTGAAAACTAATCATTGCATCTCTCTTTTAAATCCATCAGTGGTTCCTCACTGGGCTGGGGGTAAAGTTCCAGCATATTGCCATGACTCAGAAATCCATGCTGCTTTTCCCTCATGTAGCTGAGCCTCCGCATCCACATCCAGGCTCAACTCCCACTGTCCCTAAGTTCTGTTTGCTAAGTGCAGCTTTACTCGAATGTTTTCAATTTCCTAAACATAGGCTTTCCTTTCGCTTGTGCACATTTCAATAATTTTCATAGTATTTTAGTCCATTTTATAAAATAATCCTTTTCAAATATTGCAATTATACAACACTACGAGAGCCTTCTGAAAATAATAGAATTAAATTTTACTCTGCACGAAAATGAAGTAGCATCTACGCATTAGCATTTCACTGTCGTTTTCCTAGCAACATGCCACTGGGTTTTTGAAGAAACATGTTTGTTTATCAAACCCTTTACACAAGTATAAAATATATTGCAAAAGAAAAAACTACATATAAATGATCTTCCGCTGATTTATAGATCTTAAGAAATATTCAAACAGTGTTGATGTATCTAATTTTCTAATATAATCTTGCTTTTGTTCCTAATTAGTGAATAAATGAGTGAAGTAAAAACTACGGAAACAATAGAGTTCTTTCACTAGCCTAGCTGTGTGATTTGGGGCAATTTATAAAGTCTTTAAACTTCACATTGCCCATGTGTAAAATTGGGTAAAAGTGAGTTGAGGGTTAAATATTTTGTGAATAAAATTTCAAAATAAGCTAACTTAAGACTTCCAATTCCCATGCAGGATGCGGCTATCACCGAGTGTTTGTGAGAGTTTGAAGGCAGGGTGAGCTATCTGAGAAAGCCATCCCTCTGATGTGTGCCTGGGGAGCAGAACATGAGTTTCTGTAGGAAAGACACAATGATCCACATCAATTATATTCTTCTATGCTGCCTATGAAAAAAGAGTTTTAGCCTTTGGAAGAAGGGTAGCAAAGAATAGTGCCTTAGGACAGTGGTACAATGTAATGACAAAAGGGTCAATTCACCAAGAAAGCATAATAATGCTAAATGCCCATGCATCTAAGAATAGAGGTTCAAAACATTTGAAACAACACTAATAGAAGTGAAAGGAGAAACAGACAAGTCAACAAACCTAGTTGGAGACTTCAAGACTTAGATTTTGCTTTTGCACAGAATCAATAGACCAAGTACTGAGGATACCATGAGGATAGAAAACAACTGATCAGCACTACCATGACTTGATCCCCTTGGCATCTGTGCGAGTCTATTTAACTAGAGAAGGATACTCACTTGTTAGTGCACATGCACCAAGTTAGGCCCTATTCTCAGTGATAAAAGAGGAAATAACAAGTTCAACACATTGAAGCCACATGAAAGTTATTTATTGGAATATGATTAAACAGCATTCAATAGCAGAAAGATGAACAATCCAACTATTTAGATATTAAGAAGCAGACTTTTAAAATAGACAATGGGCCAAAGAGAAAGCCAAAAGATGTACTGAAAAATATGTACAATTGAATGAAATTTTCTAAAACATCACATATCAATATTTGTAAGATGGATCTCAGGTAATGCTTAAAGAGAAATGTACATAATTAAATGCCTGTATTGGAAAACTACTCATGTCTAAAAAATAGTCCGTGGTAAAATACAGGCACACTAAATGCAAAGCTTCCTTCAATAGCAGCAGGAAGGAAAAAATAAAAGAGCAGAACAAAAGAACTGAAAACAGAAAACCAATAGAGAAAATTAAGCAGTTACAAACATGTTTCTTTGAAAATATCAGTGAAATTTGTAGAACTGTAGTTAGATTCACCAAAAACAAACAAAAAATAAAAGAAAAAGAAGAAACAAAAAACAGAGAAGATATAAATTACCAATAACAAGAAAGAAGGGGACATAGCTTTAATCTCTACAGATACTAAAATGCTATTAATGGAACATTAGAAACAACTCTGTGCCCTTAATGTTGACCAATTAAATTCACTCGACAACTGATTAGGGAAATAAACTGGCAAAGATTTTCAAGAAGTAATAGAGTGAATAACCTTACAGGCATTAGAGAAAATGAATTCCATTTTACATTCTTTATCATAGCAAAAGGAAAACTCCACATTCAGATGGCTTGTTGATGAATTCCACCAAATATTTAATGAAGAAATGATACCAACCCTACATAATGCATCCTCAAAAAAAGAACAACTCACTTATTTTTATGAGTCCAGCATCAAACTAACACAAAAACCCAACATAGGTATTACAGTAAAAGCAAACTATAGATCAGTGTCCCTTGTGAACACAGATGTATACATATTCAACAGAATATTAGTAAATCAAATTCAAGAATATATAAAATCTTGACCAAATATGGTTTACCTGTCATTTTAGAGACTGGATGAAAGTTAGAAAATCATTCAATGTAATGCACCATATCAACATACTAAAGAAAAAAAAATATGATCATCTTAATGGATGTAGGAAAAGCTTTTGACAAAATCTAACATCCTTTCACAATATAAAACTTACAGCAAACCATGAATAAAAAGGAACATCCTCAATCTGAAAAAGGGTATCTTAAAATAAACAAAACCACAGTTCACATGATAATGAAGAAAAACTAGGTGTTTCCTCCCTATGTTGAGGAAAAGCCAAACATGTCCAGTATCACTTTCTATTCAGCTTCATAGAGAAGGTCCTAGCTAGTGTGATAAGACAAGAAAATAAAAAGACATAAAAAGAGAAAAAGAAGAATATCCATTTGCAAACACCTAGTTGTTTGCATAGAAAAGCACAAATGGCTAACAAAATGCTAATAGAACTAATAAGTGAGTTAAACAGGTTAGCAGGATATAAGGTCAATATAAAATATCAATTGTTGAAACTTCTAAGACTCAGGAAATATAGAAGGACCTGATGATATAAGTGAATAAGATGCAGAAATTGTCTTCAGTATAGGTTATGGAATAAAGCAAGACATAGAAAAACAAATGAAATTATATATTCTACCATATCATATCATATCATATCACAGCATCCTATATTACATTTAATTAAAGTCTATTATATCATAACCAAAATTATGCTAGTGTATGAATGCATTTGCCTGTCCCTCCAACTTTGGGACAGGGATTTGCCCTGTGTCCCCCTCTGTCTTGCAATCCAAGAACTGTTGATTTTGTAGTCTCTTTAGCTTTTTATTTGTTAGGACAGAGTAAACTTCTAAGCTCCTTATATGAGGAACTGGGAACCACATGGGTTTTTTATTCATTTATCTACCTTCTTTAGGTTGTGCACAACTCTTTGTATGTGGGCATATGAATAAATTATAAATGTCCAAAATTAAGAATAAATTCATACACAAGCAGGACTGTTTAGAGGTGGGCTGTTTATAATGGCTGTTCACATTCCATGATGGCTAACATCAGAGGGGATCCTTATTCACCTAAAACCCAACCCATCTGTTTGATGATAATTGTTAATTTATTACAAAGAAAGAACAGTTTATAAACAGCATAGAGAAAAACATGAAAATTGCAAATACAATATGATTTTGACATATCCATACAAAGGTGTGGCATACCATATTCTTTTATGAAATTCTTTCTTCTAAGAAATATTACAAAGAGATTCCTGGTAAAGTTTACTCAGTGTCTCCCAATGTTAACACTTTGTAAAATTTTAGTATGCTATCACAATCAGAGTACTGATGTTGCTACAATCCACTGATGCTATTCAGCTATCTCCTGTTTCACTTTTACTCGTGTGTGTGTGTGTGTGTGTGTGTGTGTGTGTGTGTGTGTGTGTCCTGTCTAGCAGTATCATCTGTATAAGTTCTACTACCATGGTCAAGATACTGAACAATTCCAATTCCATGTGGATTGCTTGTGGTACTGTTTTATCCACCATATCAGATGTTTTTAACATATATTTTATTTATTATTTATGTATTTTGCTATTAGGCAAAGATCCCATAGTATTCTAAGGAGAGAAATATTTCAATTAGTAGGAAGAAAGAAGAAAAGGAGAGAGAGACAGAAACAGAAAGACAGTAACTTTATTAAAATACCCTTTCTCTGGGTTTCCATAAAAGAGCACTTTCTCAATGTTGCTCTGTGAACTGCTTCAGTCACAAAATGCTTCTCGTCTCTCACAAGGTTTAAGATTGTTGGTTTCTGGCTTTCCACTATGCAGAATGCTTTTCAAGTAAAATACAAACCTAGTTCATTTATATCATGCTAAGTCTGTTTGTATCACTAAACAAAAACATCAAATCATCAACTTCATGGAAGTCTAATAAATTTTCAGAATTTCCCTGATTCCATTCTTTTAACAAGTAAATAAAGAGACCTTAGACATGTCTCTTTGATGTTGATATCCTTTAACTAATTAAAGCTATTAAACTCTATTTAAGTTAGGCCATTTCCTTTTTAAGAAAGAACATAATTTTCTATGCTAATGTTTTTTTTTTAAATTTTTTATTGTTATGTTAATCACCATATATTACATCATTAGTTTTTGATGCAGTGTTCCATGATTCATTGTTTGTTCATAACACCCAGTGCACCATGCAAAACGTGCCCTCCTCAATACCCATCACCAGGCTAAC
>NW_027397094.1:1645999-1671212 GCF_003265705.2 Callorhinus ursinus | reverse complement strand
TTTTTTTTTTTTTTTTTGGAATTCTTAGTTATGAGCAACAGAAGGTGGGTCAGTCTGAGTAAAGCAAAAGCATAATTAATTATAGGATACTAGACAACTCAGCAGATCATCAGGAGGGTAAGGATCAAGGGAAAAAAATGCCCCAACTCATTTCATGGAATTTTAACTAGCAAGGAAGCTACTGAAAATGAAGGAAGGCAGGCAGGCAGGCAGGCAGGCAGGCAGGCAGGCAGGCAGGCTGGGGGAAGGAAGGAAGCAAAGAGGAAGGAAGCCAGCTACCTGTCTCCCGCATAGTGTGGGACTGGCTCTGCAGCTACAATTTGAAAGTTAGGTTTGGGTCATCAGGCTGGAGAGCTTAGGTCCTGTGTCTGGCCATAGCTGCAGGAAGGGCTGGAGAGCTATAGCTCCTAAAATGGGGGCACACCCTGTAGAGAGCTGGGAAAGAACTTTCCAGGCAGAAGCCATGTCAGTGCAGAGATCTTGAGGAAGGAGCCCTCCTGCTGCGGGCAATGGGAAAGGAAGGTAAGCAAAGGGTCTGAATGGAGTGCCCGTCAGGGCAAATAGGGCCTAGCAGGTCTTAGTAGGTGCTCTGGGGTGCTCTGGGTTTCCCCTAAGATGGGAGGCGGAGTCATGGAGGGCAGCAAGAGAGAAGTGACAACCCCTGACTCACATTTCAGAATGGTCATTCTGACTCTTTTGTTGACAAAGACCGAAGGGGGCAGGAGGGAAGGGAGAAAAGGCGGCGGGTGACCCACAGGGCTGGTGGAGTAACTCACGGAGAGAAGGGGCTCAGGCACGGCCGGTAGCAGCGTGCTGGCGAGAAACGGCGGCTGCGGAGGTAACAGGGAGGTAGCGCCAACAGTCCTCCCACGCAGATTAAGTATGGGTGGGAGGAAAGGTAGCTTCACGCTCGGGCCTGAGCACTGGCAGGCCGAGCTGTTACCACCTGGGGCAGGTGGGCCGGCAGGTGGAGGGGGTCGGGCGGAGCGGGCAGAGGGTAGCCAGGCCTGTGGGAGATGCCAACAGGAGCTACTTGGGAGAAGCAACTGGACGGCCCAAGGAGACTGAGGAGTGACCAGGAAAGCAGGATTAAAATCGGACGCAGGAGGCCCCCAGCTCCAGCAAGCACCAACCGCAAAGCCGGGGCCTTTCCTCGTGGCACAGTGCTGCCATCTGCTGGAAGGGTGTGTAAGCACCGTGTTACCACGCTCAGGCCCCCAGTGCCCCTCCGAGCACAGGGGCACGCGGAGGAGAAAGCGGGGCCAGCTGGAAGGAGTATCGTGAATGCTCACAGTGGGTTAAGGCTTCTCGAACTGAGAACTGAGTCATGCCTTTAGCAACCTGAGAGATGTGGTGACCTAACAGAGGTGGTTTTAGAGTCAAACAGAGAAATACATGGGTTTAAAAGAAAACGAGAGGAGAGAGCTGGAAGAAAGGGACAGTGGCCAACTGTATGGAGGCACGGTGCTGGAAGGGAAGGGGGGAGGTGGGGGGAGCTTCGAGGGCGTAGGGCGGAGCGGAGCTGGCAGTGACGTGCCAGGGAAACACAGAGGACAGAGCGGGGGCTTTCGGGCTCTGAGGAGGA
This sequence comes from Callorhinus ursinus, assembly GCF_003265705.2. NCBI lineage: Eukaryota > Metazoa > Chordata > Mammalia > Carnivora > Otariidae > Callorhinus > Callorhinus ursinus. Next base: position 1,669,627 of record NW_027397094.1, on the reverse strand, counting down.
GCGGGCCTCAGGTTTGGTATGGAACTTTGGACGTCACCTTTTAAAAATCTGATTACCCGGGTGCCTGGGTGGCTCAGTTGGTTAAGCGGCTGCCTTCGGCTCAGGTCATGATCCTGGAGTCCGGGGATCGAGTCCCACATCGGGCTCCCTGCTCAGCAGCGAGTCTGCTTCTCCCTCTGACCTTCTTCCCTCTCATGCTCTCTCTCTACCATTCTCTCTCTCAATAAATAAATAAAAATCTGTAAAAAAAAAAAAATCTGATTATCCTGGCTGTATGTGTGTAGTCAATTAACACGGGGCACTGCAATGATAAATTTTATAATCTGTAGCCTTCTGTACATTCCTGAAATAAACTGGCCATAAACACGCCACAATGATACTCATATACCCTAGGTTTGGGCTAATGAATTCTTAGACGTGCATTCTGTTCTAGAGAAACAGAACCAGGTAGGATCTCTACCAAATATGAGGAAAGGGCTCACACGGTCACAGAGACAGAGAAGGCCCACAATCTGCCGCAGATCGGATGCTGTCCCTGCTTTCTGGGGAAAGCAGTCTACCTTCCTGAGCCCACCAGTTCAAATACTAATGTCATCCACAAACACCGTCACGGACACACCCAGAAATCATGTTTAATCCAGGCACCCGTGGGGGACACACAAAATTCACCATCATAACAAAACACTGTGCATTCAGTGATGCACAAGTAAGACAGACCTCAAGTATTATGTTTCTGCTCTGTTCAGTCACGTTATCAAAATTATGCTAACCCCCTCAAACATGTGATAAAAACGTCAGTATTATCAAACTGTTGGGAGAATGTTTTCACTCATTGCTTTGAATATGTCCGGACTCTCTGTAAGGCTAGTCCACAGAGTAATCCTAGCTCTTTCTTTAGGGCATAATTACATCTGTGAAAGAGGATGTCTTCACTTCAAAGGATGAAGCATAAATACTGGGCTTGAGATATACTTTTGTTCCAGAATGTAGTGGAAGTTCTGGGCTGCCCAAGAAAATGCTTTATATTTCATATGTTGCAAATCTGGTCAATTGAATTAAATTCATTGTGAGCATCTATAATAGACTCTGAGTAAAATAAACAAAGAGCTTAAGAAAATATGGCAGTATTCCCCTCCGTCTGCATTCACACTAGAATCAAAAATTGTTTCAGGGGGAAGATCAAGTCACCAACAGAGCTGATAATTATTAAAATGGAGAGATGTCAAGCGGAAGAGTAACAACACTCAACTGGTAACACACTCAGGGTCTAATGTGGCCAGTGGCACCTTCTAAAGGCAACCAGCCGGGTTAGAGGACTAGAACGAAATTCATGACAAAAATGGTGTTAGAAATTTAAGTCAAGGGACTAAAGAATAAATATGAAGCGCTCTGGAGACAATTCAGGAAGAACTAATTCAAAGAACTGTGCTACAATAAGCGTTAAGTGAAATGCAATTAATAATAATACCACGGAGCAAAACTAGTAGAAATGTAAAAATTCAGAGTGAGGGAGGACACACACCGAAATCACAGCCTCATACGTCTGAGGCCAGGAGACTGGAAAATTTGATTTTACAATACTGTAGACGCATAACACAGCGAACTCTAAGGACTCATTTCAATATATGGGGCCATTAAGAGGCCCTGCAAGGTGTTTAGCAGGGTATGTTCCATCTTAGCTATAAATTTTCATTTTACCCTCACTCACTTTGAAGAGTCTCCTTTTTAATTGCATGTGAAAAAAAAAATGCACATGCCAAGTGGCTTGCCGTACAGAATGTCCCTCTTAGATAGCTAGAGCAACATGAAGATGCCATGACCGCATCTGGGACTGTATTTTAGCAGAAAGAGCTGAAACAATATGCTCTGCTTCTAATGATGTAAGCCCTCATGAATCACTCGGGAAAATGTTCTCTTTTCAGAACTCTGCCCACAGATTTCTTTTTTTTTTTTTAAAGATTTTATTTATTTATTTGAGAGAGAGAGAAACAGCATGAGAGGGGAGAGGGTCAGAGGGAGAAGCAGGCCCCCCACTGAGCAGGGAGCCCAATGTGAGACTCGATCCCAGGACCCTGGGATCATGACCTGAGCCGAAGGCAGTCGCTTAACCAACTGAGCCACCCAGGCGCCCTGCCCACAGATTTCTAAGGAATAATAACAATAATAATAAAAACATATGGCAGGCAGGTAGCATGAATGCTTCTAGGGAGGAGACAAGCAGATATCAAAGAGCTGATCTTCCTCTAAACTGATATTTGACCATTTATTTGTCATTTGACTATATGGAGACTCCTTTTCTCATTTGATAGATTTGATTTTGGGTTCGTAGATTTAATTATTCCTTAGGCTCAAGATCAATGTATTAACTCCATGTTAGAAACTGGAAAAGAGAAAAAAAAAATGTGTAACTGAGTTTTGAGCTTTAGTGGTTTTATTAACCACTAACCTACTTAACCTTTTATTAAAGAGAATCTCAAAAATATTGATTTTTACACTGTTACAGTGCATTCAAACCACATCTGATCGTCTTTTGGAAAACTGAGATAATCTGAAAGGACTCCATAAGTTTACAAAATATATGGAGAGCCAACACAGTAAGAATTTAAATGAGATGACCCAGTTGTTTTCAATTAAATTATACAACAGTCATAAGACTAAAGCTGAAAACTGCTCTCACACAACTCTGAATTACAGAGGGTAGAAGAACATAAAGTAATACAGAAAGTAATGCAGCGTAAAACTGACCATCTCTGACCACTCTCCCTCGGTACAAAAGGCAGGATACACCTGTTATAATATTTAATGAGTTATGCTGAGCTGCTGTAATCCCAGCTTCTATCTCGTCATAAAGCTGTTTATCCTGTTATAAACCTAGATTCTAGCTGATCAACCACTGGTCTCACGGTGAGGGACTCAGTGTTGCGTGTATTAACTGAAGCTTACAGCGAGAGATTTAGCCCGCGTATTAACCAATATTACAAGAAAATCTAACTACAAGTAATACAGGCTTTGGCGTTTCTGCACAACATGATTAACACATCTTTGGTACGGGCATGCGTGATTTAGGAGACAATGCGATTTCAGCATTTTATTTCTATTACTTTAACATGTGTGACTGAAGGTTAGGAGACGATTTTCTCCCAGAGAAAATCTAATCATATCGAAAGCCTGACATAAGGAAAAGATTTAAAGTTTTAAAGAAGTCCAATGTCTGCTTCCTGTCCCCTCTCTTTCCCCGTCTCACTAGCTCTCTTATTCATTAAGGATTACTGAGCCTCCACCGTGGACCATGCATATTGTAACAGAAACCGGGACTGTTGCTTAGCAGCCACTGGCTGTCAACAACACATTACAAGCATCTGCCTTGGGCTCAGGTCATGACCTCAGGGTCTTGGGATCGAGTCCCACGTCGGACTCCCAGCTCAGCGGGGAGCCTGCTTCTCCCTCTGCCCCACGCCCCACTCGTGGGCTCTCTCTCTCTCAAAAAATAAATAAATAAAATCTTAAAAAAAACAACAAAAAACAAAACCTTGGCCCTAGACCCCACATATTTTCACTGGGCTAATCAGCACACTTCCACAAACCTCTGGGAGTGGGGGAAGTAAGACGAATGTCAAAGATAGGTATGTACTCAGTAAATAAATGTCACGTTTACTATCTTGTCTTTGCAACCTTAACCTTCAAATTTTCCACTTTGCTACTGAAATTGCCTGTTGACACTAGATAAAATGCATGTGTTAATATGAAGTAGGAACGGTGTGCACCATCTTATCAGGTTGAACGCTGAGTAAAAGGCTGTATTGGGCTGAGGCACAAGCAAGTCTTCACAGGAGCAAACACGCCTCCCTGATTTTGCCTCAAGCAACTTCGTCCGATGTGTTCTTGTCATAGCCAAGCTCCTTCAAAGGAGTGCTGACCTCCCAGTTTCCGACTCTTCACTTGGAATTGATGGAAAATACATCACTTCGTTTGGGGCCAACTCACCGTCTTAATCGTCCTAGACTCGCCCAGGCCTTTGACACTCACCCATCCATTCTTCGACTATTAAAACATCAGTTATTAAACAAATCCCCTTCGGTCTGCACCTTCTGCCTGTTGTTCTGGGACACTAACAGAGCATGCCCAGCGTCCTCCACAGCTCTGCTCCAGCTTCGTGCTGGCCACGTACTGAACGTGAAATTCTCGAGCCAGGACTGCAATCCATCAGTTTGCCACAACACTCACTGACTCTAAGGATAAGATGTTTCAATTCCTAGGCAGGAATTACACAGATGAATATTTTAAATGCGTCACGAGACTGTGCAACTACTATCGAATGGGGAAAATTGTAAAGGAAACTATGTGAGGGCAACGTGCTAACAAGTAGAGAAATCAGATGACATCCCACCATGCGTGCTTTGCTAATCACTGAGATTCTCAGCACAAATGCTGGAAAATATGAATGACTTAGAAAGGACGGTACATCTTGGTTTTATTAACTGCCCGTCTGCTTACAGGGAGGAAACGGCTCTCCCTGCAGGTGGGCGTGTTCAGGGTGACGTTTGCAGAACTTCAAGGCTCCTCGATGTTACCTCGCCGTGTCAGGTGCAAACAGCAGGCCCTGTGCAGCTATCCAGAATGCATTCAACCAACCAACAGGACTGAAGTACTCAGCAGTGCCCCTGTCTCGGGGACAATGAATTGTAAGCATCCCCACAGGTGGAACAATCTAACAATGGAGTGGATTTTCGGGTGCTACCTGAAGACTCACTCCTCAGTTACGTTTCATGTTAACATCCAGAAGGCACCTCCTTCTCTGAGGCATTGATAAGCACATGAGTTAGAGGAAGTTCTGCATCAGTAAGAAGCCCTGTGGTTGCTTCTGTCCTGAGGCAGCTGTGACCACAGAGGATGTCACCACTGAAATATGTTTGCACATTTCAGTAAGGATGATGTAGTCCCAGCTGCAGCACCTCGCCGCCAGAGGGAATGTGGGCAGACTACAGTCCGGGTAGCAGCTTGGGACAGGCAATTGGGATGCCTTGGCTATAAGTCATTTATACCTCACACAAAAACAGTGCCTTGACCCACAAAAATCCTTGGCAGTGGCTAATTGTTCATGACTTCCCTAAGGGCAAACTAGACGGGGTGCCTATTAGTAGGGTTTAATTTATGTAAGGGTTTTATTTATGTAACAAGAAAACTTCCACGTCAGGGAGTCAAAAACTGGATTCCCAGTGCCACAGTGTAGACGCACAGCTTGCCACCCAGGTTCCAGACCTGTGCTAATTCAGAGGCGGGGCCCCTTGACGGAGGGAGAGCTGGGGAGACGGCACCACCGTGGATCCTGAGTCCCACCTCCCAACTCTGGCCTCTTGACTTCCAACACCACCACTTCACTCTGCCTCATTCTGAACTTAGTAGGAACATATCACAGTGTCACCTAGATCTCCTAGCCCATCTTCTATAGTGTCCGTAACCTTGCACTTTACGTGCAGGTCCATGATCCATTTTGTGCGAATGGTGTCAGGTCTAGATTCCCTTTTTGCATGTGGACACCCGGTTCCTGCAGCACCATTTGTTGGAAAGACTCTCCTTTTTAGTGCTGGGTTCTGTTTCGGGTTACAGGGACACCATGTTTGGCTGATCAGTCATCTGTTCCTAAGCCTTCAGGTTGTTTCCAGCCTGGGCTATTACAAGCAGGCTGCCATGGCCATTTGTGTTTCGGTTTTTGCCAGGGTATGGATATATGCTATAACTTCTTCCGGGTGAACCCCGAGGTGCAGAACAGGTGGGTACAATGCTGGGTGTTTATGTAAATCTGGAAACTGCTCACTGTTTTCCAGAGTGGCCACTCCCACCACCAGCATATGCGAGTTTCCATTTTCTACCTGTTGCCAACATATGGGATGACCGATCTTTTTAACTGTATTTGTTCTAATAAATGCAAAATGGCATCGAGCATTCTTTTGATGTGTTTATTTGACATTTCTGTGTGTTCTCTGGTAAAAGTGTGTGTTCCCAAACCTTTTCTTTTGATTTTTTTTTTTAAATCAGGTTGTATTCTTCCTTATTATTGAATTTATATATTCTGGACACATATCTTTTATCAGACATATGATTTGCAAATGTTCTCTCCCACTGTGGCCTATACAGTAGAAGTGCAGAATTTCTTATTTTTATGACATCCAATTTATCACTCTTTTGTTGTTGCCAAGGTTCTTTTGGGCATATCTAAGGAATCTTAAGTCAAAAGTCATAAGCTTTGCTTTTTCTGGAAGGTTTGTGGGTTAAGTTTACATTTAGGACTCTGATCTAATTTGATTAAACTGCTCTCTGTGATAAATATTTGGACTGAAGGATAATTAGTAAGTATTAACAAGTTTTTAATTTGCTTTATGGAGCCAAACTCTATAGTCCACAGGTAATAAAGAAAATCTCCTATATTCCTCCTCCTCTTATTTTACATCAACACAATTTGTGCTCAGGCATTTGGTTTCTCAGAACAAACCTTACATGCACCCAATTCGATGTGCTGGGAAGCGTCAGTGAGACGCTTTAGGGAAGTGAAGCTGCTCTGTGCGATACCATAACGGTGGACACACAGCATTATTCACTTGTCTGGACCCACCGAGTGGACACCACCAAGAGTGAGCCCTAATGTAAAATATGTACTTCAGTTAATAATAATGCACCAATATTATTAATGTCGTATCATTAAATTATAATATCAATATTATCACTGTATATCAATAATATTACTGATAATGTATCCATGCTACATACAATGCAGGGAAAGAAAAAAAGGGGTATACGGGAGCTCTCCATCATTGTTTGATTTTTTTGGCAACGTGAAACTGTTCCAAAGTCTATTAATTTTCAAAAAGGAAAAAAAAAAACCCACTCATGAACTGTTGTTACATGTATCATCATGGATGAATCTGAAAGTACTTATATTGAGTGAAAAAGACAAGAATGGCCACACACTGTGTGATTTTATTTACATAAAATTCTATCAGTGCAGACTATTCCATAGTATCAGAAAGAGATCAGTGGTTTCATGGAGATGGAGTGCAGGAGGAGGGAGGGGGTACCAAGGGCACAAAGAAACTTTTGTGGGAGATATTTCCATTCTCTTGGTTCTGCTGGCATTTTCTCAGGTGCCAGTATGTCAAAACTTTTCAAATAATACATGCTGGCGATTCACTTTATGTCAATTACACTTCAATGAAAACATTAAAACATAAATTATCTTCCTTCTATATTTATAAAGAGAGATTACATTTTTCTATATCTGCCATATATGCTTTGGGGCGTATGGTATAGAGATATATAAACAGAGTATTGTAATAATCTTATTTATATGCAGAGCATAGTTTGCATTAAACTTTCAATCTTACTCTATTTTTGTTCTAGGCATTAACTTTCAAAACTGCATATAAAACTATGTACTTAAAATTGGATCATTTCTAGTATAATACAGAAGTTCAACAATGTATAATGACATAATATATAAGTGAAGATGCTTTATATTGACTCATTTTTCTTATTAAAACATTTTCATTGTATGAAGCACTTATTCAAAAGTGTTCACACACACACACATACTGTACTACGTAAGGCAAAATCACAAAGATGAGGCTCATATTAATGATCACTACACTATAAATTAAAATATATTGAACAATTATAGTATTTAGTTTTTAAAGTAACCTATGCTGTTCTATATTAATAGTTTATATATTTTAAATCTTTTTTTTAAGATCTTATTTATTTATTTGAGAGAGAGAGAATGAGAGATAGAGAGCATGAGAGGTAAGAGGGTCAGAGCGAGAAGCAGGCTTCCTGCTGAGCAGGGAGCCCGATGTGGGACTCGATCCCGGGACTCCAGGATCATGACCTGAGCCGAAGGCAGTCGCTTAACCAACTGAGCCACCCAGGAGCCCTAAATCTTTTTTTTTAAGTAAACTCTACACCCAACATGGGGCTCGAACACGCGACCCCAAGATCAAGAGTTGCATGCTCCACTGGCTAAGCCTGCTGGGGCGCCCCTTTCTTGTTTTAACATCTCCTTTTCGGTGACTTTTATGTTATGTAGCTGTATGCTGAGTTTTATTGTAAATGGAATAAGCATATCATAATACAGCTGGGATACACATATTGGATTTGTCCCTAAGTTGTTTTCTGTCATGTTCAAATATTTCAATATCTTTTACAATCCTGGGAAATGGGGGAGGGATACAGCAATATTCTTCAGGTTGGCTGGGTTTGTATCCTTATCTACTTTAGGCTTTGTCTCTGTTGTTCCCAGTGATATCTATAATTAGTCATCATATCATCTTTCGTTAAAATTCTGTAGGATCTTATTACTTTCAAAAAAGTCTTATTTTACATTAAGTATGTTTTACATTTTCTGTTACATAAGAGAGAAATAAAACTACTGGCTAAGAAATAATACCTTTTTCTTTTCCTCTAATGGGAGGTAGTTGAGTACATACATTGTTGCGTTCACCTACAAACATAGTAGAAAGTGCCTTGCTTACAATAAAGACAAGGCTGCATTGTGTTGCTCATCTGTAATAGAAACGGTATGCGTCTCTTGGGCAAACTAAGGTGCCAGGTATATTGAATTCAGTCACCCTGAGTAATTAAGGCTTTACTCATAACCTTCAGATTAGAGATTTCTACTTGATAAGTTAAGTCATTTTCCAAGAGTCTGTTAATTTATCAAAAGGATTGATACATTTCACAGAGGGGATTCAAGCTAAGTTTCATAAAAATCACCAATACCTTAGAGAGAAACTTTTAAACTTATTTTTCCAAACCTAATTCTTTCATGAAGTAAAAAAAGCCCAATATATCAAACGAATGGAAATGGCAAGTAACTGCCTAATGTGAAGCTGAGCGGCCTGGTGCTCACCCGTCCACAGCACCTGATGACCATGATTCCCGCTCAGATCCATGGCACTGTGTGTGAACACCCCCGTTTTATTAGAGTATTGTGGGTTTTAAGGCAACCTGTCCACTCAAAGCCCTCTCCTCTGAGCTCTAATCCATACACCCTATCTGGAGGTCTGCCTGTATGTGTCAGTCAAGGCCACACCGCCCACGGATTGCACCATGGATGGACAGCGGGTTCTAGTGCAAGCTCTCCATCTGCGGGTCAGAAATCAACAAGCCGGGAGTGGGCTGCTCCCTGGGACAGAAAACATGACGGACAGAGCAAAGCCATACAGCTTCAGGGACAGTGTTTCGGGGCCACAGGTGAGCAGCGGGAAACTGGACAAAGAATCAAAGAGAAGAGGAAGGGAATACTTCCCTGGAATGAGAGAAATCGTGAAGGAGCCCCTGCCTCGACGCTGGGCACTCTGAGGTCTCTGTTCGGCTAGCGCTCCCTGTCCTGGATTCCACACTGTCCAGGTCCAAGCCACACACAATATGTTTACATGATCAACGGCAGCAAAGCTCATTAACCAAACAGCTCCGATGAGGACCAAAGAAAAGTGCTATCAGTGTGTCATTTACTATTTGGGGAGGAATAAAGTGAAAACCATTAAGAGCTTTTCAGAGTGGGCTCTGAGATACATGTAAAATGAGATAGGAACTTTTACTAACAGCTCTGCAGCTTTAAAAGTTAAGCAGTCAGATTTCCAAACCGATTGAGAACGTATAACAATCTATTCAGCTACAATTCACCATGCCCAAAATATTTCATGTTGTGCAGTTAAATGATCGCTGTTTGACAAGGACTCAATCAGAAAGTTTGTTTTCAAATTTTCCTCTTGAAGAGGAAACATGCCTTGCATTTCATTGTAAAATTATCCGAGTGTTCCTCTCTTTTCTGTGTTAAGCTCAATATTCTTCAACTCATGAGTTAAAGCACCTCAGAGTTCCCTTCTAAACAGTGTCTTCCCCCCTTGTTCTCATCTCAGAGGGTCACTTCTTTGGAGAAGGTGTGCAAAGGTAAAGAGGAATGGAGGTTCATTCTACTGCAGTGTCATGCTGTAGTTTGTGATAAATTCAGCGACAGTCGTACGGCCCAACTTGAAATTAATTATGAATTTTCTAGACATATAAATAAGAGTGGGATGAAATTACTGTATAAATCTAGTTATGACCATAAAAATAAATAACGTGGCAATAAAAATAGTTTAATGCTAAAATATTTATAGAGTCATAAATCCGATATTTTGTTCAACAAACTATGATTTTTGATTATAAGAACTATAAATTAATATTTAGAGGTAATAATTCCTTAATAATAAGCAATTGGTGATAAAAAACAAAAGATAGTTGAAAAATAAAATGAGGTAGAATGGTTCAAATTCTATATTATAAACATTAGAAATTATATTAAAATTATTATTATTAGAAACTTACATTAAAAATTAACAAATAAATCACCTTTGGAAGTTACTTTTTAAAAAAAATCCCAGGAGTCCCAGAAAAAATCATTATTTTTTTGATCTAGAGAAGCATTATTATGTGACATGTTTATTCCAAATGCATTTTCAAGAGTAACATGCTTTTAATGGCTATAGCACTATTTAAATATTAAGCATAAAAGCCTTTTTGATAATATATTTGGATACAAAAAATATATTAAAGATATTATTTTTCTAAATTCTAAATTTACGTATGCATAAACTATGTTCTCAGATTTTTAAGATGTTCAGCTAACCTGTGGCAATAAGGAAACATCTGCACTTCTCTGTTATATAAAGTATATAATCCATTGTTTTCTGTTATTTAGTGAGGTGATCTTTTCCTTTCCTGAGTAAACAAGAACTCTATTTCATACATCTATATGTGTAAAATACATACATATAAAATAATATATATGTATGTGCACACTCATCTAATAGAAGAATTTGTTCACTTGTAAAATAAAAAAGATACATATGTATGTGTATGTGTGTATTTCTGTTGGACAATTAACAGTAATAAGATGTTAGCAAATTGACATATCTGCTTTCAGAGAAGGATCTGTTGCTGTCCTTATGGGCTGATAAGGGAGGAAACGACCATACCACAAAGAGCTACAGAATCCAAGAGAGTATGCATAGGTCTGGAATCGGAGGGCACGCAGGAACACTAGGCACAGATTCGGATGAGAGCTTGTCGGTGTTAAGAGCACTCTCCATTTCACTCTTGATATGGTACCAAGCATGTTAGGCTCCTAGAATTCAGAGAGGATGGCCCACAGTAACCAAGACTGGGGCGTCGGCGTGGCCTCGGAAGATGGTAGAAAAGGGGCACATGAGAGAGAAATGTAATTCCTGGAAGTCCCATCAGATGCCTAAGTCCCTCTTGAGCCCCCAGAGGAGACACTCTTCCCAGCGCAGTGAGGAACGCGTGGGGACCACGGCACTAGTAAGTCACAGGTTGTGTCCTGTCTCTGCACTGGTCTGACTGGGAGGAGATGCTGGGCCAGGACTAGACTGACCGATACCCACGGGGATGATCAAAGCCCCACACTATGGAGGCCCAGTAACAGTACTTACACTGCAGGAGCTAGGTGGGCACATTTTTATAATGTACGGCTAAGTTAGAGTGCTGTCCAAAGGAGGCTGACTGGTAGAGAGTTACAGAAATGACTGATGGGATCTGACAAGTCTCGTGACCTAATAGACATGCAACCGACAAGATTACAGCTTGATCTCTATAATCAAAGGAAATCAAGCATGGGTAATCAGGAGGTTCAGGGGAATTGCCTCAATAAAAAAAATTTTAAACCTCACACTCTTGCCCAGTTTCCAGAAGGGAGCCAATTTGTAGATCTGTGTTCCTTGAAGGAAAGTTCCTAAAACACTATGAAGTAGACATGGTAATGATTCCCCAGTCCTTCATCAAAGGGACTGTTCATTTACTCAGCTGAATATTTAATAAAGAAAGACATATACCCACATGTTCAAAACTGTTGGAGTAAAGATCCACGTTGACAATGACACTGGAGCCCACAGAGTCATTATGGTGCCAGGTGACAATTGTGCCCTGCCCCAGACCTGGTTCCCTGAGGGTCCACTGAGCCCATGGACTCAATTGCTGTACAGTTCCCTGGTCCCTGAATGTGTAATTGTAATAGACACACTTGAGGAGAGACGCAACCCTCACATTCTTTGGCCTAGCAGGAGTCATCAGAGTGGAGCAGGGTTGGGAGAAACTTCTATAACTTCCTCCCCCTCACCTGTGCCAAACCAGCAAATAGGAAGAGCAGTCCACCCAGGGATAATGCAGGAGCTAGTACCACACTTAAACGTGTATCAGAATCACCATTTCCCCCCACTTCATCTCCTGGGAACCTACAAAAACCAGATGGAATCTGGAACCTAGGAGTGACTTTGAAGAAGCAGAAGTTCTGATTGCACTCACTTTAGCTGATCTACTATATTTGCAAGAGCAGATAAAGTTGGCCACAGGTGTGTGGTGTCTGGCAATTAACCTCGAAAATGAGTTCTTTTAATTCTTAGAATGGAAAATCAGGAAGAATTTGCTTTCTCCTGGAATCAACAATGATAAACATTTACAATCTTGGCCCAGAACAATATTAACTCTCCTGCTCTGTGACATAACAAAGTCAAAGGAATCTGGACCAGCTGGACATCTAGCAGGACATGTCACTGATTCAATACACTGACACCATCCTGCTAACCAGATCTAATGTCTACCACATTCGAGGCCTTGAAGGGACACATGTGTTCTAGAAGGTGAAAGATAATCACCACAAAGACTTAGGGACCCCAGCATCAGTTCAATTTCTGGAATCTAATGTTCCAAAGTATTAAATCATTGAATCTTTCACCTTCAACCACTAAAAAGGAAGCACAGGGCTTCGGATTCTGGAAGATGAATATTCTTCTGCTCGGACCCACATACTGGGTAACATCAAAAGCCAACAGCTCTGAGTGAGGCTCAAAATGGGACTGTTTTTAGGAGCTGGTTCAGGGTACGGTACAAACAGTCCTGCCACTAAAGTCATATGATCCATTAGATCCTACGATATTTGACGTTATTAGTGGTATTAGTGGTGGAAAATGACACTCTGTGGAGTTCATGGTTAAGTCTCAATGGATGAATCACAATGTGGACCCCCAGGGGTCTGGAACCAGGACACGTCATCTTCAATGGGAAGTTATGCATTTTTGGAAAAACAGCTTTTGTCGCACTAATGGACCATGGTAGAGATGAAGCGCGTGGACCTAGGACACCATGTGACCATGAGACACAATGTCCCCTCAGAACTAGAACTGCCCATTGGGAGCTGGATTCCCTCTGGCTCCCCAGGTCATAAATACAAAGAAATAATGGTACACATAGGTGACTTTTCTGGAGGCCAGAAGGCAACAGAACATCTTCAAAGTGCTAAAAGAACAACATTGTCAACACAGAATTCTATACTCAGTGAAAATATACTTCAAAAGTGAAGGTGAAATCAAGTAATTTTCAGACAGGCAGAGGTCGGGAGGCTTTACCCACTGGCCCACGCTACAAGAAAAGGGACTCCTGTTTCGTCACACTGGCTGAGGGATGGGAAGGCGCCAGGCGCTCACATCACGCACCACCGCTGCATTAGCACCCCCTTCATCTGACATAACCTCATGAGAGAATCCTCCTAATGGGCTGATTTACAGAGGAGACATGGATGATGGTTCGTGCGTTACTTTCACACTGCTGTCCTAACAAATTAAACCAAACCTAGTGACTTTCATTTCTGGAGGTCAGAAGCCTGAAATCGGGCTCAGTGGGCTGAAATCAAGGTGTCAGCAGGGTGATGGTCCCTTCTGGAGGTCCTAGGGTAGAATCCATCTTCTTCCTTTTCCCAGTACCTAGGACCTGTCCACTTTCCTGGCTCTTGGCTTTCTTTCCTCCATCGTCCAAGTCATCAACAGTGGGCCACACCCTTTTTACGCTGCCATCCCTCTGGTTCTGCCCACCTCTCCCACTTTTAAGGATGCTGTGATTATATTAGGGAACCTGTTTTAAGGTCAGTCAACAAAAACCTTAATCCCATATTCCCATATAAGGTAACCTTTTCACAAGGTGCAGGGATTAGGAAGTGGACAGCATTGGGGGCGGGTGTTATTCCACTGACCACATTTCAAAAGGGACCAGACTCAGTGTGTGGTTGCAAGCTGAAAATAGACAGCAGCTACAGTAGAGCCCCTTCCAAAGGTAGTCCTCGAAGACACTGGTGAAACCTAACCCAGTACATGTGAGCCTCAATGGCACCAAAACTGTTAAATCAGGAAGCCCGGGAGGAGAAAATCTTCCCTCTGTGCTGAGCTTGGGTGGTGCACCGGGTCATGCTCTTTGTGCAGAAGAACGGGATTGGTGTTAGCATACCCCGATGGACTTCAGCATAGTGGCAAAGAGCTTTACTGGCTTGTCAGGGGATTAAAGGAGAGACCTTGCAAGATGGGAAATAAGAAGTATGGACTGTACATATATAAGTAGATGAATGTCCTAGATAGGCAATAAAGAATTCCTAATAGTGTATACAATGTCCACAATATTAAAAACAAACAAACAGGAAAAATGACTCTTGTAGTTAATCCACGTAGTTCCAGCACACGAGATGCAGAAACATAACATCTATTATTGCAAAGATAGAGAACGTACATGAGTCCAGGAACATGACCAGAGCCTGATCAGGCACCACTACTGGTGAATGTCTAACTTGCCAGAAGCAGAGATTAACATTGAGTCTCCAGTCATGCTCCATCACTGAGAAGACGAGCACACCCACTCAGGAGCAAACTAAGTGTAATGGACTCCTCTTCTGGAAGACACAGCTATTAGCTTTAACAGCGATCGCCACATATTGCAAGTATAGGTTTGCATTTCATGCTCATTTCCACTATTAGAAGGATTACATTGTGACTGATCAAATGGCACAAAGTCTCTTTTAATATTTTAGACCAAGGCACCCATCTTGCAGCAAAAGAATGTCGACGTGTGCACCTGACTTTCTGTAAAGTGGAATGGCCTGCTGAAGTGGCAAACCTGGGGTGATGATTTTCTCAAATTTTAAAGCAAATACATTTAGATGACATCCTCTGTAGGAGGAATGTGTCATCAGTCTGGAAACCATGAAATGGAAACATGATTGGTGCTGCTCATCAAAGTCCTGTGACTGACTTCAGGAGCTCATGCTTCCCACCCTCCCATCTGCAGGCTCTGCGGGCTTCGAGACCCAAACTTCCAAACTGGCGAGGTCAAGACTTCCCTTAAAGACACAATGAAAGTGCCAATGTACCACAGGCCACGGGGGCTACTGGGGCAATGGGCTCCACACACCAAGACCCTGACCATGAGCAGGCAGTGGGGAGAGATGTATTTGGCACTCAGCCCTCATTTAGATGCCTCTTGGTCATACCTTTGCCTGTTTTTGAAGGTAAATAAGAAAATGACTCCATAGTAAATGTCCTTCCTGATATATTCCACCTGCAAGTGAGGCTTTCAAAAGATCTTAACTGTGACTATCTATCTATCAATCATGAGGAGAAGTAGTTAATATTATGCCCATTATTAGAATAAACAGATAATTTAACCATACACCAAGTTTAGTAATTCTCATAAATAACAAAACTCAGATAAAAGGAATGAATAATTGAGAATATCTTGAAGATAATATTTAAAAGAAATTGCAATAAGACATTCCTTGAGAATATGCAAGAAAAGCATACCAGAACTTAAAGCATCAATGCCTTCTTTAGCAAGATAAATCATTCTTCATATTTTCTAGGGACCGTTCTAACATACTCTGTTTTCCTGACTAATTTCAGAGCCACTGAGGTACCATGCTTATTGGTTTCAATCTCTTCTTTTTTTTCTGTGAAGCTCATTATACGAAATTGCCTTAAATACAGTGCATACAAAATCTACTCCTTGCCTGATTTTGCAGCATTTTCCTAAATTTTTATCCTCATCACAATATATTACTCAACGAAATTGAGTAGGCCAAAGGATATGAGTAAAGTATATCAACATGTCCTTCCCTCCTTCCACATACTACCCGTCTTTCCATATACTATCCAGACACTACTCAAACAATTACAGAAAAATGAACTTTGGAAGGCAGCTACGCTCACCACTGTACCCTCAACGCAGCCATCAAAAGGAATGAGATCTTGCCATTTGCAACGAAGTGGCTGGAACTGGAGGGTGTTATGCTGAGCAAAATAAGTCAATCAGAAAAAGACATGTATCATATGACCTCACTGACATGAGGAATTCTTAATCTCAGGAAACAAACTGAGGGTCGCTGGAGTGGTGGGGGGTGGGAGGGATGGGGTGGCTGGGTGATAGACATTGGGGAGGGTATGTGCTATGGTGAGCGCCGTGAATTGTGCAAGACTGTTGAATCACAGATCTGTACTTCTGAAACAAATAATGCAATATATGTTAAGAAAAAAAAAGATAGCAGGAGGGGAAGAATGAAGGGGAGTAAGTCAGAGGGGGAGACGAACCATGAGAGACGATGGACTCTGAAAAACAGACTGAGGGTTCTAGAGGGGAGGGGGTGGGGGGATGGGTTAGCCTGGTGATGGGTATTAAAGAGGGCACGTTCTGTATGAAGCACTGGGTGTTATGCACAAACAATGAATCATGGAACACTACATCAAGAACTAATGATATAATGTATGGTGATTAACATAACATAATAAAAAAAGAGACAGCCATTAAAGGAAAAAGGATAAAAAAAAAAGAAAAGTGAACTTGTAAGCTGCCTCCAATCATGCCATCCAAATCCAACCTTCCACCCTCCAAAAATAAACCCCAAAAAACTGTGCTCCTTCCACAGTTGTGTCTCAGTAAATAGCAATACTCTCCTCCTGGCCGTTCAGCAAAAAACTCAGACATTGCAGTAATATCTTGGAGTGATTCTGTGAGTGATACTGTCAGTTTTCTTCTCAAATCTCTACAGTGGATTTCCATTATCACTTAGAGTAAAATTCAGGCTTCTCATCATGGCCAAAGGCGCCCCAACAACTTGGCCCTTGGGTGCCTCTTGATTCTCATCTCTTAACATTTCCAAGTCCCTCACTCTCTTTAGCCGCACTGGTCACCTGGCTACCCCGTCAGACACATGGAGCATCCTCCTATCACAGAGCTTTTGGGTTTGCTTTGCTCTCTGCCTGGAACATCATCCCCCAGATAATCTGCCCTTACATTCTATGTCCGTGCATGTGTATTCATTTGGCTACTCTCTCCCTTCACTAAAGGGAAAACTCCACATATACTGGGACTTCATTTTCTTTACAACTGTATTCATTTTGACTACATAGTATCTAGCAGTTACGAGATCCATATTTGATGAATGAAGCTCCTGCTCACTTTTACTTCTGTTTGTGACATTTCATCACTTACCAGCACTGTGCAAGCCACCCTCATCCTGCATACTACTGAAAAGTCTTCTATCTGGTGAGGTCATTTCCACCTGTGACCCCTGTAATCCACACTTCACACTAATGTCAATGCCATGATTTGAAAATATAATTCTGACCCTCTGTTTTTAAAGCCTCTCAACTTGGTGTCTGGGTGAATCAGTCAGTTAAGCGTCTGCCTTCAGCTCAGGTCATGATCCCGGGGTCCTGGGATCGAGTCCCACATCAGGATCCCTGCTCGGTGGGGAGTCTGCTTCTCCTTCTGCTCCTCACCCTGCCCCTCCCCCCACTCATGCATTCATGCTCGCTCTCTCTCTCTCTCTCTAATAAATAAATAAAATCTTAAAAAAATAAAACCTCTCAATTACATTCTACTGATCCCAATCCCAAATTTAATAGAAGTTTACAAACCTTGACTTCCTCTCTAGCCTCTTCTTAACTATTTATCTCTTCTCCAGCCATACTCCCTTGTCCTATGTACCTTTAAATATTTTGTCTGTCTTTTTTAACCTATGTATTTTCTGTATATACTGCTTCCCTACAAGTATCTTTTCTGATTCTACATCCACCAAATCATGTTAGCTTCCTTTGTTATATGTCCCGGATCATCCTGCATTTCCCATTTTAATTTATCAAAATTATTTGTGGCTTTGCTCTGCATGAGAGTAGTAGCTTTGCAAATTCACAGGAAGGCTCCCTCAGGCCCCTCCTGGTGTAGGACCTGGTCTGTCTGGAGTTAGCTGTGTCGTTCCCAGGGCTTTTGTGTCAAGCATCAGCTCCCTTCACAGATGCCACTGAGCAAAGGACAGTGACTGCTTCTCCACAGAGAAAGGAAGACCCTGCCATGTCTCACGTGGGACTTGGCAGCACTTTGTAAAAAGAATTCTGAAGCTCTTACCAATGCTATGTAAGGCTGTCTTAAGATCACAAGGTGTTACATTGGATCTGAGATGAACTACATGGCTAGAAAGGCATTAGAAAACAAAATAAATTTTTTAAAGATTTTATTTATTTATTTGACAGAGAGAGACACAGCAAGAGAGGGAACACAAGCAGAGGGAGTGGGAGAGGGAGAAGCAGGCTTCCCAAGGAGCAGGGAGCCCGATGCGGGGCTCGATCCCAGGACCCTGGGACCATGACCTGAGCCGAAGAAAGACGCTTAACGACTGAGCCACTCAGGCGCCCCACAAAATAATTTTTAAAAAGGTCCTTTTCTGTGATCTTTTTCTAAGGCTACTAGATAAACCTCCCAAAAGATACGATATGTCCCTAGTTAGCAATATTCAAGTCTACTATATGTATGAACAGAAATCACCAGTCCTGGGACCAGTGTGGAATATCTGCTGACTGGATGATGCCCCCGCTCCTCATCAAGCAGTAGAATGAACCCTTTTATAGATGTGCTGTTGTTAGCTCTCTAAGTAAGTCTCCTCTTCAGTCAGTACACAACCTGAAAACGACCTTCAGCGAAGACACTCCAGTAATAGGCAGGAAATGGGGTTCAAAGCACCAAATGAGAACTGGAAATAGTAACTCCAGGACTGTCAACAATGAGTGATAGTGCTGACGGATGCAATGCACCTCCAACATCCAGGGAAGTGGTGGCTGACTGAAGGTGAAAGCTGAGCAACTGTGAACACTCCTGGGTATATATATATATATATTTTATTTTTTTAATGATTTTATTTTTTATTTGACAGAGAGAGACAAAGAAAAAGTGGGGGGTTAAGGGTAGAGGGAGAAGCAGATCCCCCGCTGAGCAGGGAGCCTGATGCAGGACTCGATCTCAGGACCCTGAGATCATGACCTGAGCTGAAACCAGACGCTTAACCAAATAAGCCACCCAGGTGCCCCACTCCCAGGTATATTTAAACAAGGACCATGAAGTAGCTGTGGGGAGATGTGGAAACAGAGGAATATCACTAACTTCAGGATTCATCCATGATGTTCCACATCCATGGTGTTTTCACATTATAGATGACATTAGGAAAATTCGAGCTCAGATTTCAGTGACATTCCTCAGACATTGGTAACTTTATCAAATCACATTATGCATTCAGTGGAGAAATATCTGCCTTTCTAGAGCATCTGGGAAGAAATGGTTTTCAAAGTCAACCACAGAAGCTGTAATTTTACATATTTCAGTTGTTATAATAAAAGTTAATGAGAAGGTCTGAGCACTTACTATGCATCAGAGACAATGACTGCTTGATTGCTTCTGAAATTATTTCTTCTGCTACCGACACATCATCATATCTGGAACTCTGGGAGTACTGTCTCAGCCTGCAGGAATTGACCCCGACATTCAAGAGCCATAGATATGCATAGTTCTGCCCCTGCTTTCATTTCAGCATGAACAGTTATGTACATCCTCTCTGCTGTGGTGTGTATGACCAATTGACCTGAGGTTCTCTCATTTTATTTAAAACATCTTATTTTGCACCAAGGAAGATTTGGGCTTTAAAATAGAAAAAAAAATCCAAAAAAATTCATTATTCATATTGTCACAACTCTACTTCTGTTTTGTCTTTGCATCCTTTCCCCCCCGTTTTCTAGGTACCTATCTCTCTCCGATCTCATCTGATCTGTACCTTCACAGAGCACTCTAGCGATCTCTGGTCTAGGCCTGACGGCCCCGCTACTTAATTGTGAGATGTCTGCCATGTGTCCCCAAATGCCTGCACTCTGGTCCCTGTCGTGAAGACATGAGATTAGAGCTGTCAGAGTCTGTGCCTAGATACAGTTTCTTCATAAAACAGATCTGTCCAATGTGTTCACATGTAAAATGGAACATAATAGCCAAGGGTCTGTGTTTGATAAAAGTAAAGGTGACGATGTACTTTAGGAGGCTTAGCACTGTGTGGTACATAATGTTCTATCTCAATGATGCCCTGAGTCCTTCATACATTTGAAGACAGCAACCTTTATCAACACTCTAAGAATTACAATCAACATAAAATAATCAACCTTACAAAGAATATAGGATATTTATTGGAAGGTAACTTGCAAACTGAAGGAGGTTCTGGAAAGCGAGCCCCAAGACTAGCACAGCCCCGGGTCTCTTAGGCAGGAGGAACTCCAAGAAGGACTCTTGGCACATCTCAGGTTCACCCTGAGGTCGCCTGAGCATCTCTAAAAGAATGAATGCCCTATCCAATCCCCGACACTCATGTATATTTTCTCGCTCTGCTCCTGATGTCTGTGCTCAAGAAGCAATTTCCAGAAGAGAGAAGGCGACTGACTCCTGGTGCCGTTCAGTGCAGCCGTGTCCTTTCTGGTCTGTCCACGACTGAGTGAGGGGTGTGGGGTCTTCCACTATGGCAGGGGACTCCTGCCTTTCCTCTGAAGGTTCGTGACTTGTGACGATCTACTCTTGGATGGATATACACTGAGGGTGGTTATGTCTTCTTGAAGAATTACACCCTTCATTATTACATAATCCTTGTTACACCTGATAAATTTCCTTGCTGTGAGGCTGGAGTTTTCTGAAATTAATATGTTCACTTCAGCTTTCTTGTAACTACTATCACTGTGGTATGTCTTGCTCTAAGCTAAATCTGAAGCTTGTCCCTCCAGCACTCCCGGCGATTCATCAATGCCAGCTCAGAGCCCTGGCCTGGCACCGACACAGAGAAGCCTCTGCTAGGCTCGGCTTCCCTCGGCTCAGGTCCCACTCGGCTCGGCCCCACTCGGCTGGGCCCCCACTCGGCTCGGGTCCCACTCGGCTCGGCCCCCACTCGGCTCGGCCCCACTCGGCTGGGCCTCCACTCGGCTCGGGTCCCACTCGGGACCCGCAGGGTGGGGACCAGGTCAAAATCTGTCCTTGAGTAATAACACCTGAGGGAGGCGCTATCATCACAACATGTTTGCCGCCTGGATTCATACATGAGCTGGTTAGTAGTAACCGACTACTTCCTTCACAATAATGTTCTGCAAGAAAAGAAATATTCAAAACAAAAAAGAGAAAAGGAAGGGGAAATAATTTTACACATTGCAGTATGATTTTTGGCCACGATAAGGAATGAAATGAGGCTGTGGGTATCTTTGTTGGGAAAAGGAATCTTCCTTCCTTATAATCCCGCACTGAGATGATAAAGTAGAAATGCACCGTTGCTATGTATGGAACATGGATGCAAACACAGGTAATTCACAGACAGGACACGAGTTTGCTGGCCGGAAGATGAAGCTACAGAGCACTCATGGTCTGAAAGCCACAGAGGGCCAGGGCGTGGAGGATGCAACGGTCACACACCCTGGCCCCAAATCAGCAAATTTAAAATGAATGCAGAAAGCTGATTTGAAGAAACCGTTAGCATTTCACTGGAGGCCAGGATGAGGGTTAATCTGCTACAAACTACGGTCTCACCCGAATTGGCACAGTAACCCTCACCCAGGTCCCATGATCCCCCCAAAGAGATGAAAGAGTGTGGACACCACGAACACCATAGATCTCATACAATCAGCTTCCTTCCTGAACCCCTCGACATTCCGTTTTGTTTGCTCATTGTCTTGGGAGAAACTGTGAGATCCTGGATGGAATGAAGGGTCTCCTGACTCTCTCTCTGCCATCCAGCTGGTCACATCCGTTCCGTTTTGAGAATGCTCTGTGCTCTGTCCCACTCCAAGCACCCTGCGTGTCTGTCCCCGGCCCCTCAGTTACCTCCTTACTCCTCCTGCTACTCTGACTGTGGCCCGAGTTCCACCTCCTGAAGGCGGCTTACACAGAATCACCTGCCTCTGCTACTGCATCACCTTACCTTCCTGGCCCTCGGCCACACTACAAACTCCAGGAAAACCGGCAGAACTTGACATGCCTCACCACTGTGGGTCACCATCACTAGCCGAGTCTAGCACGCAGCCTGGCACATAGTTCTCTCTCTGTCTCTCTCTCTCTCTATATATATAGCACTAATAAATCCAAGAAAAATAATAGATGTTTTAAGAATTGCCTAAGACTCTCTGACAATTCTATTAAATACGTTAACATGTTGTTAAAAATCAATTTCATATATGAGCTAATGTTACTGTTTTTTGAAAAAACCTAACAGAATGACTTCCAAGATCCTTTCAATAATTCAACTGAAATTTATAAGATTTAATGAAGAAAAATCTATCACAGCAATCTGTGAATGCTTTGTTAAAAATAAAAGACAATCTTTGGAATTAGCAGAAATAGAGTAACATTGACAACATGAATTTGCAGAAAGATAAAAAAGTGATTTTTTTCCTAGATAAAAGGAGGATTATTAATAGTTGGTGTAAGAAATGAAAAGGTAGTTCAACATTATTTCCGACGGGATTGTCAAGTATTATTGACACCATAAGAAAGAAAACAAAATTTTTTGCAAATGAGTTGCCACCCTTGATGTGAGTCTTTCAAGCTATTCCACAGTCCAACTAGTTATTAATAAATCAAAGGTAGAAGAGATTAAATCCATCATTTTGTCTTCTACTCCCCACCCCTACTGTAAGCTGCCTGACAGCGTGATTTATGACACAGACATTGTGGTATGGGGCTTGACATGGTGAGCATGACTGCATTTAATCCTTCTTGCAATCAGCTTAGATTTCCTGGATGAGCATTTCATCTGCAGGTGTTCTCAGAACATAAAGAATCTCAATGAAAATAACTGTTATAAGGTATACTTGCATTCTCTATGTATTTACAGTTAAATCTTTTTTTTATAACTATTCAATATACACATTTACAACAAAATGTAACCATTTCTGCTATAATTTTTTTAGATACGAAAAAGTTTTAGTCCTAAAAGACGATGTCTACTTCCCTGGGTATAGTCTAAATATAGAAATCAAATTTCATCAGAGTTTAGGTGCTTTCAACTGACAAAGCTGTAATATTTTAATTTTTGTTTTAATACTTTGTCCAATCAATTAATAAATCAATCAGATAGGCTCACAAGCCAAACCTTTATGATTGGCTATTGGTGATTTATATTTATGCTTGGGTTCTCTCTTGCTCAAAGTAATACAACTAATAAAGAGGTGGAACATTTCATGTAACAGGGATTCAATCATTTTACTTATTTCTTTTTTTACCTTTAATTTTTTTATTGTTATGTCAATCACCATACATTACATCATTAGTTTTTGATGTAGTGTTCCATGATTCCTTGTTTGTGCATAACACCCAGTGCTCCATGCAGAACGTGCCCTCCTTAATACCCATCACCAGGCTAACCCATCCCCCCACCCCCCTCCCCTCTAGAACCCTGTTTGTTTTTCAGAGTCCATCGTCTCTCAT
>NW_027397094.1:1598192-1645899 GCF_003265705.2 Callorhinus ursinus | reverse complement strand
CTCAGCATAACACCCTCCAGTTCCATCCACGTCGTTGCAAATGGCAATATTTCATTCCTTTTGATGGCTGCATAATATTCCATTCAGTATATATACCACATCTTCTTTATCCATTCATCTGTCGATGGACATCTTGGCTCTCTCCACAGTTTGGCTATTGTGGACGTTGATGCTATAAATATTGGGGTACATGTACCCCTTCGGATCCCTACATTTGTATCTTTGGGGTAAATACCCAGTAGTGCAACTGCTGGATCATATGGTAGCTCTATTTTCAACTGTTTGAGGAACCTCCATACTGTTTTGCAGAGGGGTTGCACCAGCTTGCATTCCCACCAACAGTGTAGGAGGGTTCCCCTTTCTCCGCATCTCTGCCAACATCTGTCGTTTCCTGACTTGTTAATTTTAGCCATTCTGACGGGTGTGAGGTGGTATCTCATTGAGGTTTTGATTTGGATTTCCCTGATGCCGAGCGATGTTGAGCACTTTTTCATGTGTCTGTGGCCATTTGGATGTCTTCTTTGGAAAAAGGTCTGTTCATGTCGTCTGCCCATTTCTTGATTGGATTATTTGTTCTTTGGGTGTTGAGTTTGATAAGTTCTTTATAGATATTGGATACGAGCCCTTTATCTGATATGTCATTTGCAAATATTTTCTCCCATTCTGTCAGTTGTCTTTTGGTTTTGTGGACTATTTCTTTTGCTGTGCAAAAGCTTTTTATCTTGATGAAATCCCAATAGTTCATTTTTGCCCTTGCTCCCCTTGCCTTTGGCGATGTTTCTAGGAAGAAGTTGCTGCGGCTGAGGTCGAAGAGGTTGCTGCCTGTGTTCTCCTTTAGGGTTTTGATGGACTCCTGTCTCACATTTAGGTCTTTCAACCACTTGGAGTCTATTTTTGTGTGTGGTGTTAGGAAATGGTCCAGTTTCATTCTTCTGCATGTGGCTGTCCAATTTTCCCAACACCATTTGTTGAAAAGACTGTCTTTTTTCCATTGGACATTCTTGCCTGCTTTGTCAAAGATGAGTTGACCATAGAGTTGAGGGTCCATTTCTGGGCTCTCAATTCTGTTCCAGTGATTGATGTGTCTGTTTTTGTGCCAGTACCACACTGTCTTGATGATGACAGCTTTGTAATAGAGCCGGACGTCTGGAACTGTGATGCCGCCAGCTTTGCTTTTCTTTTTCAACATTCCTCTGGCTTTTCGGGGTCTCTTCTGGTTCCATACAAATTTTAGGATTATTTGTTCCACTTGTTTGAAAAAAGTGGATGGTATTTTGATGGGGATTTCATTGAATATGTAAATTGCTCTAGGTAGCACTGACATCTTCACAATGTTTGTTCTTCCAATCCATGAGCATGGAATGTTTTTCCATTTCTTTGTGTCTTCCTCAATTTCTTTCATGAGTATTTTATAGTTTTCTGAGTACAGATCCTTTGCCCCTTTGGTTAGATTTATTCCTACATATCTTATGGTTTTGGAAGCAATTGTAAATGGGATCAACTCCTTAATTTTTCTCTCTTTGCTTTGTTGTGGTGTATAGGAATGCCACTGATTTCTGTGCATTGATTTTATAACCTGCTACTTGACTGAATTCCTGTATGAGTTCTAGCAGTTTTGGGGTGGAGTCTTTTGGGTTTTCCACATGAAGTATCATATCATCTGCAAACAGTGAGAGTGTGACTTCCTCCTTGCCAATATGGCTGCCTTTGATTTTTTTTGTTGTCTGATTGCTGTGGCTAGGACTTCTAATACTATGTTGAACAGCAGTGGTGATAGCGGACATCCCTGCCGCGTTCCTGACCTTAGGGGGAAAGCCCCCAGTTTTTCCCCATTGAGAATGATATTGGCTGTAGGTTTTTCATAGATGGCTTTTATGATATTGAGGTATGTACCCTCTATCCTTATACTCTGAAGAGTTTTGATCAAGAAAGGATGCTGTACTTTGTCAAATGCATTTTCTGCATCTTTTGAAAGGATCATATGATTCTTGTTCTTTCTTTTGTTAATATATTGTATCACATTGATTGATTTGCAGATGTTGAACCAACCTTGCAGCCCAGGGATAAATCCCACTTGGTCATGGTGAATGATCCTTTTAATGTACTGTTGGATCCTATTGGCTAGTATTTTGGTGAGAATTTTTGCATCCCTGTTCATCAAGGATATTGGTCTGTAATTCTCCTTTTTGATGGGGGCTTTGTCTGGTTTTGGGATCAAGGTAATGCTGGCCTCATAAAATGAGTTTGGAAGTTTTCCTTCCATTTCTATTTTTTGGAACAGTTTCAGGAGAATAGGTATTAATTCTTCTTGAAATGTTTGGTAGAATTCCCCTGGGAAGCCATCTGACCCTGGGCTTTTGTTTCTTGGGAGATTTTTGATGACTGTTTCAATTTCCTTAGTGGTTATAGGTCTGTTCAGGTTTTCTATTTCTTCCTGGTTCAATTTTGGCAGTTGATACATCTCTAGGAATGCATCTATTTCTACCAGGTTATCTAATTTGCTGGCATAGATTTGCTCATAATATGTTCTTATAATTGCTTGTATTTCTTTGGTGTTGGTTGTGATCTCTCCTCTTTCATTCATGATTTTGTTGATTTGGGTCATTTCTCTTTCCTTTTTGATAAGTCTGGCCAGAGGTTTGTCAATCTTGTTAATTCTTTCAAAGAACCAGCTCCTAGTTTTGTGGATCTGTTCTACTGTTCTTTTGGTTTCTAGTTCATTGATTTCTGCTCTGATCTTTATTATTTCTCTTCTTCTGCTGGGTTTAGGCTTCATTTGCTGTTTTTTCTCTAACTCCTTTAGGTGTAGGGTTAGGTTGTGTATTTGAGACCCTTATTGTTTCTTGAGAAAGGCTTGTACTGCTATATACTTTCCTCTCAGGACTGCCTTTGCTACATCCCAAAGATTTTGAGCAGTTGTGTTTTCATTTGCATTTGTTTCCATGATTTTTTTAAATTCTTCTTTAATTTCCTTGTTGACCCATTCATTCTTCCAGAATGAATGGGTCAACCTTCCAGAAAGTGGTCGCTTTTCTCTTCAGAGAGTTGTTGCTATTCTTTTGTTCAATCTCCTGTTGAGTTCGTAGGTGTTCAGAATGGTTTGATCCTTATCCAGCTGAATTCCTGAGACCAGACGAAATCCAGGTCTCCTACTCCTCCGCCATCTTGCTCCGCCCCTCATTATTCCTTATTTCTTAAGGCCATGATTTATTTCTTCCTTTTTCTCATTTAAGAGTTAATTACTCCGTGCATTAAGGTGGCCTAATCCTTGTTTAGGCCAAAGGACTGGCCTAAAATAAATCCTGACAATGAAGAAAACCTTTAATCATTGGCAGTTTTATAAAATACAATGTTGCTCCCAAGGAAACAATAACATGAATACAACAGCAAAATATATGATAAATAGTTAAACCAATTCAAGGCTTACTCCCTGATTATGTCAGTAGAATTATAGTTACATACATGGATCTGTCATTTACTTAATATTTATCCATTAATTAATTTAACATATTCATTATTTGAGAGCCACTGTGCAGGTGCTGTGGATACATGGTGAAAAGAATCTTTTAAAGACATTTTCATTTCCTCCCACCTTATTCTGAAAGGATTTAGGATGACCTATGAATCGTTTACAGAACACGATGTCACTAAGTAACCCTCCTGGTTAAGAAAGAAGAATACACACAGAGAGAGAAGAGAAAGCAAGAATATGACAATTCCTGCACTGTGACAGACGTGCGAACACAGCCTGTCGGCTGGGACAAGAGGGGACGAGGCCAAGGGGGGACGAGGCCGAGGGGGGACAGCCAAGAGGCTGGCTTTGGCCCAGGGAGCATGAATACACGGATGCGATCTCCTTATAGCTGGAGAATTTCAGAGATGGTTCATGATTCTCCATCTCCCCTCTTACCTTGCCGGAGTGACCAGGGAACGCTTGTTAATTAACAGTGCCACAGTCAGAGCCACTGGAACCCTGAGCTCAATCGGTGCTTACATCAGGGGATTTTCTGAACCTGCCTTATAGACTTTCTAGCAGCAGCAATAAACTTTTCCCCATGCTGAACAACTGAAAATTTAGGGTTTTTTGTTACTGCTGAATAGCCTAGTGCATCTTGAATAATACAAATGTTTATGAGAAGATCTTAAACTTGACCCCAATGACCAGGAGAGCCCGTCACTGATGTAACCCACAGACTGTAAGATAAAAAAGATGCAGCTCCCTGAAGATACCTATATATTGTTCTAAGATCAGTAGAAATTCCTCTGACGTTCACTGAAAAATTGCATTATGTAAGGTAGTAAATGAAAATAATTATAGTTACTAATATTTACTGCCTATTATATTCTACAAACTGTAAGCATTTTCTTTTGAGGATTATTTTATTTAATTCACATAACAGCCCCATGAGGAATATACTACAATTAACATTCTCAACTCGTACTCTTTGAAAATGAGACCGAGAGGTTAAGGATTTTGCCCAAGGTCAAGCAGCTAGTTAGCAAGGACCATGCAATTCAGAAAAAATGATTTTCTTATCTTAAGGGAAATTTGGAAGAACAAATATCTAGGCTCCCTTTCTAATCAAGGAAAGTATAAAATCCAAAATGTGAGTCTTTCTTAAAGCAGGGAATCGACTTTAATTAAGTTGAAACAACACATGACACTCGGTTGTTCAGGCTTTATATTGTGAATCACTTCTCTGCTGATAGCAAAAGCTAAGAACAGAGAATATTTATAACCCAGGTTTCTACCTTCTGAGTAATCAAGGTAGACAAGGAAGTGGAGCTAAAACGTAACTCTTCTTGCTCATGTATATATACGAAATTATCTTAGGGTTTGATCACCAATGTCAACATGGTGGGGGCTCCCCACCCCTACCAACGAACAAGACTCTGACACCAGCTGGGTGTCCTACAATCCCTACAACCCAGCTCAGTCCTGCCACTATCTAGAGATGGAATTAGATTCCATCTAATTCCATCAGTCCTACCAGGCTGCCTCCCACCCCTACCCCAGGTGGTTCCCTGTGCTTCTGACCCACTGGCTGCAAGCCAGAAGTTCCCAGGACCCTCTCCCACATTTCATTAATCTGCTACAGAGGCTCACAGAACTCAGACACACTTCACTCACCAGATCACTGCTTTATCATAAAAGGATACATCTCAGGAACAGGCAGATGGGTGATGCACAGGGCAAGGTGTGGGGAAAGGACACAGTTTCCCTATGTTCACTAACCAAGCTCTCTAAACCCCATCCTTTTGGCTTTCGTGGAGTTTTCCTAACACAGGCTTGTTTGATTAAATCGCTGGTGACTGATTTACCCTCTACCCCAGCTCTCCTTGGAGGTGGGGGTGGGACTGACAGTCGCTGGTAACTCGCTCCCATCTCTAGGTTACCGAAGGGAAGGGCTTGCCAAAAGCCACTCCATGAACATAACAGAAGGGAGCTTTATCATTTTCTTCCCTTAGTAAACTCCAAGAATTTTCGGAGTTCTGTACCAGAGAAGGGCGTGAGGACCAAAAACATACTTCTTCTTATTAAAAACAACAATATCACAGTAATATAGACTTCTTTTTTTTTTAAAGATTTTATTTATTTATTTGACAGAGAGAGACACAGCAAGAAAGGGAACAGAAGCAGCGGGAGTAGGAGAGAGAGAAGCAGGCTTCCCGCTGAGCAGGGAGCCCGATGTGGGGCTCGATCCCAGGATGCTGGGATCATGACCTGAGCCGAAGGCAGACACTTAACGGCTGAGCCACCCAGGCGCCCCAGGAATATAGACTTCTTATTGTTATATTTCTACAAAGATTAATAGGTACAACTGCAAGATAACAGTTTAAATCCAAGCTTTAGAGAAGTACTTGGCATTGATGAGGGAGCAGAAGGCTAGCTGAGGACAGGCAGAAGCTGACACCCCACAACTTCCCCCCACCATGGGATCTATGTGACATTCCGCAGGCACTCCTGGCTGCCCTAAAGGAAAAACAAATAGTTAACTTATAGAGATCACAATCCTGCAAGACAGGAGTCTCCCTCGGTTTACAATTATCTTAGCAATCTACAAGAACGAAGCATTTCTATCAACGGCCTAGTTTCCAGAAGGGAATGTAGTAGATAGAATTAAACGTCCTTATAATCTGCAGCCCATTGACAGATACTTGAAGAGGGCAGAGTGTAATGTTCCTCCAGGAAGCCCCCAACTATCTTACTGTTAATGCCTTGCTAGAGGGAAAAACAACCTCATCTTGACAATGGCAAGGACTCTAGGATCCTGTGAGTCTTCTTTAACATACAAAAATCCTTTTGAAACCTCCCTTTTCCTTACCTCCCCCCAACTCTGTAGTATATAACCAACCACACCTCACAAACCCAGGGCAGCTTTTCCTGCCTGTAGTCCTGTCCCTGGTGCTTTAATAAAATCGCCTTTTTGCACCAAAGATGCCTCAAAAATTCTTTCTTGGTCGTCAGCTCTGGAGCTCATCTATATTCCAAAACCCCATCAGCATGAAATGTTTTCATGGGAAATAGAGCCAGTTCATACTATTTTAACTTAGTGTGAATGACATCATACCATATCATTTCTTTATTTCATTTTCCTTCAAAAGGTGCAAAAATGTTTTAACTTTGCTTCTGTTGATAACTATTACTTGACAGCCAGTACCTCTTTTGGGAGAGGTTCTTTGAGATAGATTAATTCAGAAAATCATGAGGAAACTGAAGTATTAGCAAAAGTTTCTAAAATAAGAGATAATGAAATAGTTGTCTATATGTTACAACAGTCAACAGGGATGTGAACATGGATCTTTTAGTTGTCAGAACATATGTTCTTAACAAGTTTTACCTGTATGTCAGTGTATTACTTAGAATTTCCTGGAGGGGAGACACATCAGAATATCAAAATAAACAAAAACCTTAAGTTATATACTATTTGTCTGGGCATCAAGGCAATCTCCAAACAGATTCCAAAGAATGTCTCCAAATGTTTTGCTAAACAAAGTTTTCTGCTATATAGACTGCTGGGGAGGAAGAGTTTCTTGTCCCCTTCAAGGTCCTTCTAGCTGGACTAAGAATCAAATTGACATGAGACAGATTAGCAGGAGAAAATAAAATTCAATAGCATAGGTATAGGGAATCCACACAGACATGGGAATTCCAAAGACAGTGAGGCAACATGGTGCTTATATGAGCTAAGGAGCGGGCCGGGGTTTGCAGGGGGTAGACAGACCATTAGCAGGAAGGCGGAAGGAGATCCTGCAAAGCAAGTATCCTACTATGTTAATAAGCTTCTTGGGTAAAGAGGAGTTTTTGTGAATAGCTCTCTTTCTGGTACAAACAGGAAGTTGACAGGGAGGTAAAGAGGCTTCTTCTCAATCCGCTGGATTTTGACTGCTTTTAACTCAAGATAATGTTCATGCCAAGTGGCCCATCTAGGGGCTGTCTGCCCTTGGCCCCTACAAGACTCATGGCGTGGGCTGACTGGCACGGTTTGTGACCCCTTGTGGCCAGTGGGAGGATTATGAAAGAGCTACGTAGTCTAGGGATTGAGTTGCACTTGCTGTGGACCTGAGTTTCTCTACAAGAATCAGATTCACATTAGCACAGAGATTTAGTAGGTTTCCTTGGCCTTATTAACAAAATATTAATGCCACATAAATTTTCAACCTACCTGAACATTTCCATATTTAGTGCTTGCTGTTTGGGGACTCAACATGTATACTTTCCTTACACCGATCAAATTAAGACACTTTTAGATCGTTTCAATCCTCTATTAAACATGAGTTACAGATCAAGCGAAATTGCCTCAGCAATAGGTAATCAGCGATTTAGAGATCTGTCCTCCCATCCCTCACCCCAAGAATTCCTGCTGCAAAAGTCCTTTAATGGTAGCCTGTGATTCTTGGGCACAAACAAGGAACTAGAAAGGTCAAACAAACATAATGCTTTGTAAAAACCTAAATCCAATTCCAGCACAGGGACCTAAAAGTACCGATTTTGAAAGGAACATTGATCAGGAAATGACTATCATCTGTCTTAAGCTGCTTTTATAGATTTATTTTTTCAGCTTCTGTCACCAGCTAGATCCCAAGACCTGACCTTTCCTGACCACCTGCATTTACTCACCGACCTTTGTCCCACATTTTCCTTAAGTTCTTCTCTCTAGCTTGTCTCTTAACTCAGGAAGAAGACCCCAGGGGCACAGCATGGCACACTTTGAATAGCACTACCCTCAGGCAATAGTGACTGACCCGACAGAGAGCTCCGACAGAAAGCTCCAGCCCGTCCAGACCACCCAGACCAGTGTGAGCTCAACCCTGGCTCACACCTGTGCAGATGGATCACGGAGTGACCCAAAGAGTGACCACCAGTGACCTCTGCCTCATTATAATACTGAAATCTCCACCCAAGGAGTAGCACGAGCCTCATTTGCACAATAGACCATGTGTGCATAGGCTGGTTTCTTTAAGGTGCTTGCGTGAGCTCATGCCCACCTGTACATATGATAGGAGGCTTCCCTATCTAAATATCCATCCTAACCCTAAATGAAAGGAACCCATCCACCCTTGCCCAGGAATCATTCCCTGTGATGTCCTCATTTGCTGCAAGTAAAGTTCCCTTTGTGGGACAATCCCCCTGGTGTGGTTTCTATCTGTAACTCACCAAAGAATGAACTCACATTGGCTCGGTTACACTTCTACTCTGTAGGCATCTAAAGCACCTGCCATTTGCTATACTGTACATGCCGACATCTTGAGCAGTAGTCCTTAATTATAATTACACCGGTTAATAATTCAAAGAGAAGGAATATATTTTTCTTTTTTGGTTGTCATCTTAGATGAAAATATCGTTTGGCAAAAAATAAATGACAAAAGAAGAGAGTACATTAAAAATAAAAATCGCATATTAAATTTTTTAGTTCAAATAAACTATAAACAGTTGAAACAAAATTTAAGTATTTGCATGGACCTTTATAATTAAAATAATGAGTTTAAAGACATGATTTGAATCAGTGTTTTGTTCCTTGAAAGGATTCTGGATAATGCATATATTTCTGTGATTGATGAATATGCCTCTGATAATCAACGGAATTCACACATACATTTTTGCAAGTAAAAATACCCTTTAGACTTATTCAGGGATTTAGGATTTCTAAAATATGATTTTTTTTAGTACTTTAACCCTATTGATGTAGGTATTTATGGCACATGTAAGCCTTTGCAAAATAGGGACAAGCATAGTATTCAGATTGCGTTCTGAAATATTTCCCAACATTCACATTTACATGTAATTGCAGATTTGATACAATTCATCCAAATCTTCACTGTATGTATGAAGAGGGCACTACTGAGAGTTTATACAATGGGAAAAAAATGACAAAATATATACTGACAGCATTTTTCCACTCAGAGGTGGATAATTTTTCAACTGATCTAAGTTTTTATTTTCTGAGAAAGAGAGAGGAGAGACAGCAGGCAAGCACGGCGGCAGGGGGTGGGGGCAGGAAGGAAGAGGGGGAGAGAGAGTCCTGAGCAGGCTCCACACACTGGGTGTGGAGCCCAAAGCGGGGCTCGATCCCATGACTGTGAGATCATGACCTGAGCTGAAATCAAGAGTTGAAAGCTTAACTGACCATGCGGCCCAGGCACCCTGGTTTTGTTTTTTAAGCCTGGCAGGATTTGGTGCTCCAAATCTACCTGTCTTTGAATCCTACCCCTATGTTGATGTCAAAACGAAGTGAGCTGGGGACAAATTCTTCTCTTAGAGGAAAACATGAATATATCCCAAACTGTAGTGAGTTCTAGCAAGCACTTAGCCTATGGTCATTATTTTGTGTCTTGTGATGGGTTGAATAGTATCCCCAAATGTATGCCCAAGTCTCCCCCACCAGTAGCTGTGAATGTGACCTTATCTGGAAACAAGAACTTTACAGACATAATTAAGGTGGGGTTCTCAGGATGAGACCATCTGCATTTAGGGGGTCCTAAACCCAGTGACTGCTATCCTTGTAAGAAAAGGGAGAGAGAGATTTAAAACCCACAGAAACACAAGCACGAAGGTCCTGTGAAAACAGAGCAGGGACTGGAGATCTGCTGGAGCGCCAGGAGCTCCCGGGAGCTGGAAGAAGGAAGGAAGGCATTTCCCCCAGGGCCTTCTCAGGGAGTCTGCTGGGACCAGCACCTTGATTTCAGTCTTCTGGGCTCCACGAGAGTAAGAGAAAAGGTTTCTGCTTTTTTAAGTCACCAGTTTTATGATGATTTGTTCTAGTAGCCCTGAGGAAACTAATATATGCCCCTGGTATTTGGTTAAAACACAGACTACTATTACATATTATTAAAACAATGGTGGGGCGCCTGGGGGGCTCAGTCGGTTAAGCGTCTGCCTTCAGCTCAGGTCACGATCCCAGAGTCCTGGTATCGAGCCCCGCATCAGGCTCCCTGTTAGGTAGGAAGCTTGCTTCTCCCTCTCCCCCTCCCCCTGCTTGTGTTCCCTCTCTCGCTGTATCTTTCTCTGTCAGATAAATAAATAAAATCTTTAAAAATAAATAAATAATATAAATAAATAAAAATAAAACAACGGCTATCAGTTTGATTAGGACAAACACAAGTTTAGTTTTAGATACTTTTGTACTTAAAAATGCATATTATTATATAGATTTGTGTACATTCTATTCTATACGATCTGACTTGGATATGCCACTTGTGAATACCATTCCCTAGACTCCAGCCCTTTTTAAATTCATGCGACTTGGTTATGGATTGAACATTTGTGACTCCTGAAAATTCATATGCCGAAGCCCTAACCCCAAATGTGATTTGTATCTGGAGGTGGCCTTTGGGAGGTTATCAGGTGTACATGAGGTCATGAAGGTGGGGGCCCCCATGATGTGATCATCATCCTTACAAAGAGAGGAAGAGAGACCAGGTGAGCATACTCTCAGTTATGTGAAGACACAAGAGGGCTCTGACCAGGGTCAGAATCTGCAGGAAACATAATCTTCAACCCTCGGGGCTCCAGAACCATGAGAAATAGAAGTTTGCTGAAGCGGTCACCACGTCGATATGATTTCATTACAGCAGCCTGAGCTGACCAGCAAATGCTTGAATAATGTGGGGAGACTGCTGCACAATGAAGTTTTGGGAATCCATTTCATGTCTTAAGAATCTCATGCAAAAATCGTTTAAATATTACCACCCACTCCATTTACACTATCAAATTAAGGAAATTTGTGTTTTAATCAAGGATCTTGAAATGAGCTCACACTCCTTACAGAAATAATTAATAATCCATGAATGTTAATTATATTGCCAGGTTAATTTTCATCCTGTTACATTGCAGGAGAGTCTGAAATTGATGAATTCTCTTCCATTTGAAGCATCACAGAGTGAAGGGCTAACCATATAAATCTTGGAGATGCAGCTCTGTCAGCCCTGGGATTCAATCTTGTAAAATATCTCAGTCTTGAAAATGGAATTGGTAATTAGTCCAACAGGTAGTGAAACTTTCTGCAGAGTGAGTTCTATCCTGCTCAATTTTATCCAGTCTTTAAAGAGAATGACTTCTATTCTCTTGATTTCCACTCCATGAACCTTATTAAATGTCTGGAATGGCCACTGCTTGCAATCTTAAACTTCACTCAGAAACATTCACCCATGCAGCTAAACTGCATCAGGCTTAAAAGCTGAAAAGCATATGGAGACAGCACTTCCCCAAACCAATGTGACTGACACGTGGGGAGCCCTTGACATCAGTGCCTTCTTCTGCATCACCAGTTCACCTAAGGACCAGCGAGGGCGGCCTTGGCAGATGAACTTTCCTCAGTTTCTGAGAAAGGGTGCATGTCTCCTCTTCTACTCACAAAACAAGGGTGTTACATTAATACCTAAGTAATGCTATCAGCCAGGTTACACCACGGGGGGAACTAACTTTAGGATGAAGACAACGCTGAATAAAATGAGCAGAGAGGCAGACCAAACCCTAGGTCCCTGATGATGTCATTGAACCTCTGGCCTGATCAATTCTGAGATTTCCAATTCCTCTTTCCAGGTGTAATAACACCTTTCTTAACTGTTTAAGTCCCATCGAGTGGAAGCCTCTCTTATTAACAGCCCATAGCATTCTAACTACTCAAGATAGGTTTATTTGTTTCAGATAAAATACTTTTAATTTACTTTCTTTATTATGGTCAAAGATACATAAAATTTACCATTTAGCCATTTTAATTATATAATTCAATAACACTGAATACATTGACAATGTTCTATAACCATCACCACTATTTCCATAAGATTTTTAAAATCCCCAAAAGAAACTCTGTACCCATTAAGCGATAACTCTCCCCATCCCCCAGCCCCTGGTACATTGTAATCTACATTCTCACTCTAAGGATTTGACTATTCGGGATATTTCATATAAGCTGAATCATACACCATTTGTCCTTTTTCATCTGATTTATTCACTTAGCATGATGCTTTCACATTTATCTATGTTGTAGCAAGTATCAGAAATCCATTCCCTTTTTATGGCCGAGTAATATTCCACTGTATGCACTGCTGCATTTAGTTTACACATCCACCTCTTGATGGACACTTGGTGTTTCTCCTTTTTGGTTATTGTGAACAAGAGTGGGTGTTGGTGTCTGGCTTGGGCTCCCAGCCACTTTCTTATCAAAGACATGCAGCCCCTCCTGCATCAAGCACTGATGTTATAAGTGTCTGATCAGGGTCAAGAGTTCCAACATTTTTAACTCATCATTCTTTTCCAGCTTAGTGGCTGTTTTGATGGAGGGACCAACACCCAGAACTTTCCATTCTGACCTTTTAAAATTCATTTTTAGATAATGGCTTACGTTGCGTGCTGGCTGAATAAAATGGATGAGAAATTATTTTGCTGACTTCCTAAAATTCATCACAGAGACAATGTGCTTTGACAGCTGGGTTTTTTTTTTTATATTTGGTATAGCATGAAAAACTTTCCTGGAGATAAAAATGCTGTATCTCATATTTAACACAGTATTAAGACTGCAATTAGAATGCCATCAATTGCCTTTGGTTTGATGTGAAATCTATGTGTGTAATGATTTAAGAAAAGTCAGGGGCAAAATCTTCTCATACAAGACAAACTAATGGGTAATTCATACTTCAAAATACGTTTTACTGTCATGAGAGAGTTATTAATTGATCTTATAAAATGTGCCCTAGGGATTTTTTTCCAGGTATTTGCAATGTTGTTGGTGGGAATAAAAACAAAGATGATCTTAATCTATGATAAATGGGGAAATAAATCTCTCTATGTATTTAAATACATATACCAGGAGTAACTGAAGGATCTGTTGATGTTATCAAAAATTAAAAAAAAAAAAACACCACCACTGTAATTGACCAGCAACAGAGGAATGGTTATGTACATTATAAGTCCATACACAGGATGTCTACCAAATGTATACAACAAAATGCAATAAATATATAATCATATAGATATTAAGATGGATTGGCATAGATTCACACTTTGCCCTGTTTTTATATGGTCTTTTCTAATTCGTGACAAAAAATGATAAAGAAGAGAAAAATAAAAACAAGAAAAGGGGAGAGGAGAAAAAAGTAAAAAAAAAAAAAAAAAAAAAAGCTAAACCAGAATGCAGAAGTTTATTCCTGGCACAGTAAGAAAGAGACTTTTCTCCAGAAAGATTGCAGGGCTCTGAAATTATCTCATCCCGTCAGAAGTGAAGCGGCAGGAACATGGTTGATTTTGCTGAGGGCAACTGAAAAAAGTAAGTCTTGAGATCGTAAGATGAGACCAAAGGTTGAACTTTTGTTTCCTGAAGATGGAAAAAGAAGGGAAAAAATAAGGTGAACCTGAAAAGCGGGCAGCAGCAGACAGTGTGGGCAGACAGGTGCCCCGGTGGGAGGCCGGGGGCCGGGCAGGACCCCGCTGGCCCCCGCGCCCCAGACGCTGCTGTGGGCTCCGCGTGAGCAGGAGGAGAAGCTGCGGACGGTGACGGAGCAGATGATGAGGCTTTCTGACTCCACTACCTCGCGTCCTCGCTGTGCACTGAGGACAAGGCGCTGGACGGGGCTGGCAGGATGACAGCGGCGGGAGAATGTGCAGATGCAATGAGGGCAGTGTTACTGAGGAGGGAGGGGTACACACGCAGGAAAGGGGGCGGCCGAGGAGAGAGCGCAGGAGCCTGCTGCCCGCAGTGCAGCGAGGACTTCTGGAGCGAGAGCAGGCACGGAGCGCACGTCTTCCAGGTGGGGTCCTGAGCACCTGTAATTATGAGTACTGGCCCCGTCTGGGCCGAGACACTGACGATGGCCCAGAGGACTGAAAACCAGGAGGTCAGGCGTCTGAGAAGGTAAGCAATGCCACGTCATGCCACGGCAGCCACACGGCGTCCTCGGGGACAGGAGACACTGCTGTGCCCTGTGGCCAAGAAGCTGAGCAGTCAGGTTCCCACAAATATCACAGGGCAGGAGTACAACCTCAGCCCCGCTAGCGATGCACATTCACGTAATTCCCATGGATTAGGAGAGCACATTAACTAATTCAACAATAACTATGTCAAAGGATATTCAGAGTTAGCAAGTTGAAGAAGAATGAACATATTACTTAGAAGTGGACCTGGGTCAGAGTCCCTGCTACACCACAGAATGACTTCGTGGCTTTAGGCGAGCCTTGTATAATCACTGCACTGCCTTAATTTAAAATGGAGACAACATGGCCTGAATTATAGATTGTGACAAAGATTTCCCTGTAACGTTACTACTCAATTATAAATCACTTACTCAATTATAAATGCATGATACTATTACATGGAATACTTAATCTGAAACCACAAGGTCATCGCTTAGAAAAATATGCAAATGTAACATATCACTCGTATTTTGAAAAATATAAATATAAATATAAAATAATTTACAGGCTTAATAAGGGATTTTGCAAGGACATCACTTGGATGAAGTTTACGTGTGGTAAGACGCACAAATGGTGAGTGGACGCCCAGGTGAATCTTACAGCTTCACACGCTGGCGTTCGCATGCCCCCATCACCGGACAACATGGCTGCATGGCGCACAAAGCCTGTGCCCGGCCCAGCCCACAGCTCTGCGGCTCCTCCAGTGACTGTCATCACCACTTCTCTTTGCCTCCTCGCTGAACTTCGTTTATTTGGAGTTATGCAGGATTCTGTCTTCGGCGCCTGTTTTATTTTATTCAGCGTTGTGTTTCTGATATTTGTCCATCCTGTTGTACACATCAGTATTTCATTTTCTCTAGCTGTGTATTATCACTTTCTAGGTCAATATCGTAACTACAATATTTTCTCCTCTTGATACAGTTCCTTCCAGGTTTTGCCTGATATGAAAACAGCTGCGGTGATTATTACCCTTGTCATTCTTGTGTGAGTGTGGGTACTCATTTATTTTTGGTATATACCTAGAAATTTAATCGCTGGGTCATTGGCTATGTGTGCAGTTTATAAGAAGTTGCTACCCTTCCTGAGAATATAGTGTGGAGTGCTTTTGTCCCACTACAAACACGGGAGGCTTCCCCTGCTCCTACTCTCCCCAGCACGGGGTCTGCCGCCCGGGGAACCTGCTAGTTCTCCTGGATGCCTGGCGGCCACCCATCAAGACTTCTCTCCTCCTGTTCCTGATGATTCTGTGCTCAGTACCAACCACCTGGCTCTCTTATTTTATGAACTGAAATTGCAGATCTTTAGCCAAAATTTTACTCTGGTGGTTATCCTTTACATATAAAGGTGTAGAATTTCTTTATTCTAGATAAAAACATTTTGTTGGATACATGTCATTGCAAATGTGTTCTCCCTCTGGGACATGCCGATTCATTCTTTTCTTACAGTGGGGGACACTTGAGATCTATCTTCCTAAGAGACTTCTTAGGCGCACAGTCCTTACCGTGAAGTGTAGGAGCAAGGCTGCAATGCAGCCTCTCGCACTTAGTCATCCTGCATGACTTAGGTACCTACTCAACGGCAGCCCCCATTTTCCCTCCACCAGTCACTGGTAACCAGCCTTCCACTCTCTGTCTCTAGGAGTCTATTTCACATTCCTTGTACAAGTGGATTCATGTAGTTTTTATCCTTCTGTATCTGGCTTATCTCACTCAGCATAATGTCCTCCAGATTCATCCATGTTGTGGCAAATGGCAGGATTTCCTTCTGATTTAAGATTGTAGTGACTCCAGCAAATATCATATTATTATACCTGCTTTACACATGGGGAAAATTTTAGGCAATTAAATTTTTCCTACTTAATTTCCATAGAAAAATCACAGCAGAGTAAATATTCTTGAAGGTCATGTTATACCTCATTGCATTTCTTTAAAAAAAACTCACTTTTAAGTATTTGATGATCTGAAAACACAGTTTGCTATTATTTAACTAGAGAAAGTAGATGCATCAGACTATGAAGGAGAATTTTTAGCACTGACCTGGATACTTTCCCCAAATAATGTTAGGCATGAAAGCAAATGGTATTTATATATTTATTTGTAATAAACTCTATTTTAGATGTGGAAGTCCATGAAATGTTCCCTGGAGGAGTCTGTTGAGCACTGTACAAGAATTCTGGGGTGTTTCTCTTGTCTGCAAGGCTCTCCCTTTCCCCAGATACTGCCCATGTGTGGGGACTCGGCATCTGTGAGGCGACTCTGCAGCATCAGCCCACATGACTCCGTGGATGTCAGTTACATTTTTGTTTTCTGTATATGCCGCCTCTGTCAAATGAGCTCTGAAACCTCAGAGCGAGGATTAGGTCTCAACTGTTTTGTAAACTCCACAATTTATAGCACACAGTTAGGCACGAGAAAAATAAAACATTTATGACTGAGGCACTTGGCTTCCGTCCTGTGGGAAAGTCCTTTCATGCCATAAGACATCAGAAGAGAATCTGACAAATGCGGCTGAATAATAGGATTTGATCAATTAAACTGGCTGCTCCCTTTACCTTAACATAGAGAGAGAGAGAGACTGGAAATGTGTTCCAGCCCCCTCTCCCTACTCTGTGCACTGGACTGGTACTTGCTTCCTCAGCGGAAAGATGATGGCTAAGAGGCTGCCATCTTCCTTATAATCATCCATTTAATGGTCCCAAATGAACTCGGAAGCCACGGTGATGCTAAGGAGACTTTTCGTCTGATTGTTTACAATGACTTTACCGAGTTTTCTAAAATCATACCATGTCTCTGTGCATCCAATATGTCGCTGGATGGAGATATGCTGGTCAATGGACAGTGTGACTCTCCTTTCAAATTTTATACAACTACAACGTAATCACTATTCAAATATTAGAATAGATATTTATGTATAATGTAAGTCTTCAGAGAACTAATTTGTTTTTAAAAGAGCCCATATTAAAATAATTGCTGTATATATAACTAACAAATATTAACAACTATTTATATATAAGGCTCATAAGACAAAGATTTATCCTAATATGACACCTGCTAACATATACTAACAATACCATTAAATGTACAGGTCTGTTTTGAGAGAATTACCTTGCATAACAAATGGAATCTTCCAATCCATGACATGGAATTACTTTCCATTTATTTAGGTCTTTAGTATCTCTTAATGACATGCCATAGTTTTCAGCATACATGTCTTACACTTATTCTGCTATATTTATTTCTAAGTATTTTATTTTTATAGTATTGTGAATAAAATTTTCTTAATTTCATCTCAGGATTTTTTTCTAGAACATCTAAATACAATTGGCTTTTGTATATTAAACTCATATTCTTACTAATTTAGTCTTTTTTGTGGATTCCTTTGGATTTTGTAGATAGATAATGCTATTCTCTATGAATAAAGACAGTTTTACATCTCCCTTCCCAGCATACATGCTTTTATGGCTGTCATTCCTCACTGCACTGACCGCAAGCATCAGGGTAACACTGAATATAATCAACAAAACAACACGACATCGTTGGCTTGTTATCAATGGCAGGGGGAGTGGATTTTAGTCTTTCACCATTAGATGTGCCCTTCAATGTTGTGGTTTTGTTAATGAACTTTATCAGGCTAAGTTCCACTCTATTTCCTGTCTTCTAAAGTGTTTTCTGTTTGTTTTGTTTTTTGTTTTATCACTGATGGATGTTAGACTCTGTCAAATACTTTTCCTTCACCTACTGAGATGAGCATGTGGTTTTGGTTGCTTATCTACAGCATGGTATGTTACACTGATGACTTCTTGAATACTAAAAAACTCTTGCATTCCTGGGAAACTTTCACTTAGTCATGAGTGTAAATGTTTTCACATGTTGTTGGGTGTAGTTGTGTAATATTTTATTGGGAATTTGGTGACTATATTCCTAAGGTACATTGTTCACAGGGTCTCTTTTCTTTTTACTTTTTATTTATTTATTTATTTATTTGATATTTCATTGTTTGGCTTTTGCATCTGGGTAATACTGGCCTCATGAAGGAGTTGGGGAGTTTCTCTCTTCTAGTTTCTGAAAAAGTTCATGAAGGATTGATATCGTATTTCAGTGTAATACTTGAAATAATTTACCAGTGAAGCCATGTGGTCCTGAAAATTCCTTTACAGAAGGCTCTTAATTACTACAAGTACACCTCATTTTATTCTGCTCCACTTTATTTATCTGCTTCCCAGATAAACTGCATTTTTGACAAACTGAAGGTCTGTGTCGAGTAAGTCTCTTGGCATCACCTTCCAACAGCATTTGCTCAATTTGCAACTCTGTCACATTTTTTGTTATTCTCCTGCCATTTCAAACTTTCTCATTGCTATTACATTTGCTATAGTGATCTCTGATCCGTGATCTTTAATGTTACTATTGTAATTGTTTGGGGGTGCTATGAACAGTGCCCATATAAGATGGAAAACTTATCTGATGAATATGTGTGTTCTGACTGTTGCACTGACCAGACAGTCCCCTGTCTCTCTCCCTCTCCTGGGG
This sequence comes from Callorhinus ursinus, assembly GCF_003265705.2. Taxonomy (NCBI): domain Eukaryota; kingdom Metazoa; phylum Chordata; class Mammalia; order Carnivora; family Otariidae; genus Callorhinus; species Callorhinus ursinus. The sequence goes on along the minus strand of NW_027397094.1, from coordinate 1,626,960 downwards.
CCTCCCCACTCCCTGAGACACACCAATATTGAAATTAGGCCAATTAATAACACGACAATAATGGGCTCTCAGTGTTTAAGTGAAAGGAAGAGTCACACGTCTCTCACTTTAATCACAGGCTAGAAATGAGTAAGTTGAATGAGGAAGGCATCTCTCCGCAGCTGCAATAGGCTGAGAGTTGGCCTCTTGCAGCAAACGTTAGCCAAGTTGTGAACGCAAAGGATAAGTTCTTGACGGATATTACAAGTGCTACTCCAGTGAACACACGGATGATAAGGAAGCAAAAGAGCCTTATTGCTGATGTGAAGAAAGTGTCAGTGGTCTGCATAGAAGGTCAAACCAGCCACACTATTCCCTCAGGTCAAAGCCTAACCTGGAGCAAGGCCATGACTCTCTTCAGTTCTGTGAAGACTGAGAAGTGAGGACGTGGCAGAAGGACAGTCTGAAGCCAGCAGAGGTTGGTTCATGACATAGAAGGAAAGAAGTCGTCTCCATAATATAAATGTGCCAGGTGAGGCAGCAGGTGCTGATGGAGGAGCTACAGCAAGTTCTCCAGAAGATCCAGCTGAGATAATTCAGGAAGGTGGCTACACTGAACAACACATTTTCTATGTAGATAAAACAGCCTTCTACTGGAAGAAGACGCCATCTGGGACTGCCATAGCTAGAGAGGAGAAGTCAGTGCCTGGCTTCAAAGCCTCAAAGGACAGGCTGACCCTCTCATTAGGGCCAATGCAGCTGATGACTTTAGGTTGAAGCTAACGCTCATTTACCGTTCCAGACACCCTAGGGCCCCTAAGAATCATGCTAAATCTCCTTATCTGTGCTCTAGAAATGGAACAACAAAGCCTGGATGACAGTAAATCTCTTTACAACATGGTTTACTGAACATTTTGAGCCAAACTTTGAGACCTACTGCTCAGAAACAATGATTCCTTTCAAAATACGACTGCTCATTGATGATGTACCTGGTCACCCAAGAGCTCCCAGGGAAGATGTTCAATGAGATCAATGTTTTCATGCTCGCTAACACAGCATCCATTCTGCATCCATGGATCAGGGAGTCATTTCAACTTTCAAGTCTTATTATCTAAGAAATACATTTCATAAGGCTACAGCTGCCATAGATGGTGATTCCGGTGAGGAATCTGAGCAAAATAAATGGAAAACCTCTGGAAAGGATTCACCGTTCCGGATGTCATTAAGAACACATGTGACTCATAGGAAGACGTCAAAATATCAACATTCACAGGAGTTTGGAAGAAGGTGATTCCAGACCTCATGGAGGACTGTGAGGGGTTCAAAACTTCAGGGGAGGAAGTCACCACAGATCTGATGGGAACGGCATGAGAACTAGAATCAGAAGTGGGGCCTGAAGATGGGACCGAATTGCTGCCATCTTATGATAGAACTTGAATGGGTAAGTTGTTTCCTATGGATGAGCAAAGAAGTGGTTTCTTGAGAGGAGTCAATTCCTGGTGAGGATGCTGTGGAGACTGTTCAAACAACAACAAAGGATTGAGAATATCATATAAACTTAGTTGATAAAGCAGTGGCAGGATTTGAGAGGATGGACTCCAATTTTTTTAATAATTTTTTATTGTTATGTTAATCACCATACATTACATCATTAGTTTTTGATGTAGTGTTCCATGATTCATTGTTTGTGCATAACACCCAGTGCTCCATGCAGAACGTGCCCTCTTTAATACCCATCACCAGGCTAACCCATCCCCCCACCCCCCTCCCCTCTAGAACCCTCAGTTTGTTTTTCAGAGTCCATCGTCTCTCATGGTTCGTCTCCCCCTCTGACTTACTCCCCTTCATTCTTCCCCTCCTGCTATCTTCTTCTTCTTCTTTTTTTTTTCTTAACATATATTGCATTATTGTTTCAGAGGTACAGATCCGTGATTCATCAGGGATGGACTCCAATTTTGAGAGAAGTTCTACTGTGGGTAAAATGATATCAAACAGCAACACATGCTACAGAGAAAATGGTGATGAAAGAAGAGTCAATTGATGCAACAAACTTCACTGTTGTCTTATTCTAAGAACTTACCACAGTCACCCCAACCTTCAGCACCCAGCACCCTGGTCAATCATCAACAGCCATCAACACTGAACAGGACCACCAGCAAAAAGGTAAAAGCTCAGATGATGTTTAGCATTTTTAGAAATAAAATATTTTTAAATTAAAATATGTACATTGTTTCTCAGGCATAATGCTGTTGCATACTTAATAGACTACCCTATAGTGCAAGCATAATTTTATATTCCATGGGAAACCAAATATTTGAACCCCTATTTGACTCACTTTATTGCTATTTTCCTTATTGTGGTGGTCTGGAAGGAAACCCACAATTTCTCCAAGGTTGAGTATACATGTTAGTACTTATTGCCATCTTAAAAATATTCCTCTCTCATTTCACTAAGCTGTGCATGAGCCTAGAATGCCTCCCCAGCAGGTCATACCCAATTTTTGTCCATCCATTCTGAGCAGTTATAGTTCATTTATTTTATTCAACCTGATTTCTTGAAATGGTCACTGAGCTCCTGCCAACCTATGTGATTCTTAGAGCTCTAAGTGGTATTGCCTTATTATTTTCTCTCTACCTTTGTAAATGACCTCAACTTTATGTCAATTTCCTTTCTCTCTGCTGCAACCTGTACTTATACTATTGTCTTTAAAACATTCTTTCCTCAAGAAAGCCATCCCCCATTTATCAGTATCAGACTTGGATCTTTCAAGAAAGATATTTTTTCATTTCATATTCTTCTATCAGCTGAAATCTCTCTTAACATATTAACTACATAGAGAATACTCAGTACTATCTGGTGACTCAGTGACTTCTTTTTTTTTTAAGATTTTATTTATTTGAGAGAGAGAGAGAAAGTACATGAGATGGGGGGGAGGGTCAGAGGGAGAAGCAGACTCCCCGCCGAGCAGGGAGCCCAATGTGGGACTCGATCCCGGGACTCCAGGATCATGACCTGAGCAGAAGGCAGTCGCTCAACCAACTGAGCCACCCAGGTGCCCCATGACTAAGTGACTTCTAATTAAAATAACTTAGCATCCTTTTAAGTAAATGGTCTCCACAAAGATTTTGTTCTCCTTAATGATTACAATTTTCTTTAGAAAATATTTCATTATTCATTAACAATCCTAAATGCTTTCCAATAGCTAACTGAAGAAACTGGCCATTGAACTTTGAGAAGTTCACAGGATTATTCTTCTTTTAGGCGAGATGAGTAGCCATGAAAAGACTATTTCTCATCCATCATAGCAATCAGAGCTCATCTCAGAATTAAAAGAGGGATTTTGCTTTTCTAGATCTCGTGTTATTCTTTTTTGTCTTACTCTTTATTACCTATTCATTTACTCTTTGCAAATGACTTGACATTAACTGTAGTTGTTAGAAATGACAATGAATAAAACATGGCCTCAGTGGCTTACATAATGTTCAATACCTCCTGTAGGTTGCTGACAAATATGATTTTTATCTTGGGTACTGTTATATAACTACTCTTTTGGTTCTTCATTTATACTTCCCAACTGATAGGTAATTATCTTCATATTTCATTCCCATTGTTACAAGTAGGGAAAAATCCCAGATCATTCACTGTTCTTGATAATACGTAGTCAAGAAATTTGTATATCTCAGGAGAATATACAGGAATACAAGTACAGATATTCTACCTGTTCATACACTGATGAAGAATTTTCAAAACTCTACAATCCATAGAATATACTATGCCTGATCATCTCATGCTTTATAAAGAGCAAGTCAGTCAATTTCAAGATCCTTTAACACAAACTATTTTACATATATAAATCTAAAAGGCAGGGCTGGTGACTTTTTGTTGGTACATCATTTACAATTAACAATTAAATAGTCTCTAAGGCTGATATAAATACATAAAAATACACTTATCTTTATTTATTAATGTTTTTGATGAAGCATTGACTATTTTAGAGATAAGTATGAGACACTGCAGCTAAATGTGTTAACAATGGAAATTGTCATTTTAATAATGATTTTATTTGTAAACTCTTGCTCATAATGACAATGAATTTTCCATCTTCTTCTAATTCTAACACCTTCCACTGTCACCTGAATACATAATAAACAACTAAAATCATTTATAAAAGAGGCAGGAATACAGGAATATGGGATAATTGGCCTTTGGGGAATTTTACTTACCATCTAGATGCCTGTGCCTCCAATTGGGGGTGTGTGTGTGTGCACCCCTATTTCCATGCAAGATGATCCATTAGTGTGTAATGTAACTTCTAAATCTCTTGTCTCATTTGAAAAAATTTTATGTTTCTATATATTTATGTACAAAATTCATCAGTGCCATTACATATGTATAAATTTAAGAATAAGCAAATAAATAAATGTTTTGTTTGATCAAAAATTATCTTACCAATATGAATAAAAAAACTGTTTAGGAAATAAAATTCCTGGCTCTTCAAACCATTTCATACTTACTAATGTTAAGGATAGTTATTCAGATTTCCTTTCACGGCCTAGCATCATGCTAGCAATAGCCATGATGACATCAAATTCTAATCACGTACTCACTAACTCTGGTCCAGATACCATGCCATAAGCTCTAATAGACAGTCATTACAACAGGTAAATGAAGTCCAGTACTGCCAGGCCAGCGTTAGACGTAAGCAAAGTCTTGGGAATTATGGGAGTGTGCCAAGAAAAGGTTGAAACTTTAGTCTTATACTCCCTTTGAGCTCAAGACCCAAATACTTGGCTGTGTGGCCTTCATTCCAAAGTCCTACACTGGCCAAAACTCATATAACAGACAAGAAATTTGTAAAATTATTACCTTCTACTTTTCCCCCTAGAAGTGCTGCTAATAGTCCCAAGAAAAAAAGGTAAACATCTTTTCTACTTGAGATAAGGCAAATATAGAGCGTGAAAGAAGGTATTTTACCAATGTAAACACATTTAACTAGGAAACTGAGAAGGGTAATTATGTAAATAAGGCTTTTAACCTTTGGTGAAAATGTAAGACTTGAAGTGGATTCCTGATAAAGACAGAAAAAAGTAGATTTTGATTTTAAAAACTTTCTTGAGCAGAATGCATTCTGATTCTATTGTAATATTAGGATTCCATGGGTTTGTAATTAACCCCATGTGGTTTTAGAATTCTGAACCATCAACACACATAATCTTGTGAAAAATAAATACATCCGTGAATAACTGAAAAACTGAAATTCTATTGTCATATTTTTCCAATGTTGCCAAATCATGCCTATGTCTTTTAATCTGTTCCTCCTTCTCGAAATACACAGCCAGTAACTCAAAAAGAAACCCCTGGCTTACTACAGTTCTCGATGGATTTCATCCTAAAACCCTTGACCTAGCTCATGATATGCCACTTGTTTTCACCTGCTCTTATTCTGTATCGTGTTTGGCCTCAGAGATCCTCTCCCTACCTTTGTTGGAACCTAATTCCATAAGACCGGCACCAACGTTCCAGCGCAGGCCCACTTTTCTGCACCACGTTCTGAACTTCCCCATTGACAATGCTGCCTTCAAAATCTATTTGCTTTGGATAGATTTCTGGTCCGTTGCACTTGTCAGAGGTCCTTTGAGCCAAGACTCCAATGAAAACAATTTAAATGGCCCATGAAGTTTGGGAGGCTGTGAGAAACAGCAGAGAAAATCCCAAGGGCAGGCAATAATCTCACTTTACCGCAGTGCATTAGCTCATTCTCACATCCACTTACAGTCGCTTTCCCATCTTTCTTGCACATGGACATTCACAGGTAGGAGAAAATTCAAGATGACGTTTGTGTTTACACTCCAGAATTTAAAGAAAAGGAAAGAGCATTGAAAGAAAAGGCCGACATGAACTGGTGAGCTGGTACACAGAATCCTTATTGAGCCTGATGTCTTTTCTGGTTTCTTGTTTTGTAGTGAGAATGGAATAGAGAGGAAGCATGAAACATGGCTATAAGTGATACACTGGATAAGAAGCTGGGCTCCCGACCACAGTTGGACAGCCTGTGGCTTGTGCTGTGCACGATGCGGTCGTTCCTTGCACCACCTGCATCATCCCCCAAGATGATGACCAGTTGCTCCTTGATTCTAATAAGTGCAGGTGGTGTCATGAACACTTCTACAGACTGCAGGTTCCAATTCATCACCTCTCACCAAGTTCCAAGAGCTGAGACAAAGCCCCGCAGGAGGATGCTGAATGACTTCTGGGCGGCAGACCTCTGTTGTCATGTCCCACAGTACAGGGTTTCATAATCAAGCATATGCAGCAATTTTTATTTATTGTCATGTGTCTACAAACGTCACTGTGCTCATCTGAGTCTCTCCCTCATGACGGAGGGAAAACTGAATATAAATGCTTAGAAAACACCACCTGCTCCAGCGCTTAATACCGAGCTGTACCGTGTGAAATACAAACTCCGTGAGCTGAAGCTCAGCATGTTCCTTCTCTTACCAACCCTGAAGGTTGTGAGCCATGGAGGGTGTGAAGTAAAATACTGCACACACATGCCTGTTCGATCTTGGGGACTTTCTGGCGGACGGCGGTCAAAATCAGTGTGTGACCGATGTGGCCTGTCTCCAGACCAGACCCAGCCCTCGCCGTCTGGAGCTCGGGAATGACAGTCGTTACAAGGGACACTGTAAGTCATCAAAACAGCGCATCCGGGGGCCCTGAGGTGGCCGGTCAAGCACTGGACTATGGCTGATGGTTGCCCTGACAAACAGCAGGAGGGAAAAGACGGTTTTCAGCAGGCTCTTATCGATGATTTTCATTTACCTCTAGGAGTCCAAGAGGCGATCGCAGCCCCTGCTGTCTCACACCTGTGGTGTGGAGCAAACACAATCGCGGGAGACCGGGAGGCGGCGGACCACACGGGGCCAGAGACTCACTCGTGAAACAATGCTTTGCACTGTCCATACCCTGTCATTTAGCACCTGCCAAAAACAGAAAGTGTTTCTCTTGCTTGAGATTTCTCACTTTCGGTCCATTTTTTCCATTCACTAAGGCTTTTTCTTCCAGGTGGAGAAGTAATATTTAATAAGATTACATTTATATCAATAGCAATGTTTAGTTTAATAAGAACATGGGATAAAATTTTTGACTTTACTTGAAAAATATTTAAATATAAATTTTGAGAGCATGCGGGTATACTATTTTAAGGAAACAGAATGCCAGATTCCATGAAGCCCTAAACCACAAACTAAAGGAGTAGCAGTTTGCTTCCAGATCTTTTGAATATCAGTGCAAACCCTTCCCCTCCTGCATTTGTGGGATCTAGGCTCTCAGAGCATGTGAGGGTGAACGCCTGGGTGCTGGTTTGGGCACAGAGGTGGCATACTGTGCATCCACAGGAGCGGAGCCTGTTCCAAGGGCGATGGAGAAAGCCGACCGTGAAAATAACAAGGACAGCGAGTGCCAAAATGCAGGGGATACTATTGTATGTCAGGCACTAAGCATCCGAGGTACAATATACTTCAAGTCTCCATAGCAGTTTTGTATGGTGGACTGTTTTACTATCAGCATTCTAGGAAATAGGAACGGTCACTTCAGGAGGTTACGTAATTCATTTAAATTGACGTGGACTATGAACCCATGAGCTGGGCCCTCATAACAGAAGCTGTGGGCACTGCACTGGGCTGTGCTGGGCTTGGCAGCCTGAGGTGCGAACTCCCTCCACGGTCCCCAGCACACGGTGTGTGAACACACAACCTCAGCAATGTACACCTTCCCCCCTTAACACGCCAAAGCAGGGGCTCTCCTAGAAATGTATTCGAGCAGCTGGGCAGAGAGGCGAAGTCCAGTACCAGGAGACAGCATCCCTGTGAGACTGCGGGGTCAGCCAATGCATTTAGAAGGCACCGTCTCAGGAAGGTGGCTGGAACGTGATGGCTGAGAAATACTGGGAAGCAGGGCGGAGAGAATGAGCTCAGAGAAAGGACGCCAGGTTCGTTCAGGCAAATGCAGAACAAACTGCTTATTACGGTTGGAGAGGTAGATGTAAGAAATAATTATCATCACTTCAAAATACACTCATTGTACTTAGGTGCAGAGCGGGGAAGGAGTTCATGCAGCACGCCTTTAGAAAAGCTTATGGCATATTTACAGTGATCCTGGTGTGTTTTACTCACTTGTTAGTAACTAAAGTTTTCAGAAAAGTTCAAAGAGACACTTCACATAACACAAGAGGGACTGAGCACTCAGATATTCCAGAAACGTCGAGATTATTTAGGTACGGCGGTGGGTGTGGTTGGCGGCACATTACCAGCTGTTTTGTGCAGGGCTCCAGCTCTCTAGTTATGAGCCCGTGGAGAGACTCCACTGTGTCAGAGGAGAGCTCTCTGGATGTGAAGACAGTCCAAACACATGAATGAAATAAACGGAGACAAGACTTGGGTATTTTGGGGGGACGGGAATGAGATAATCCAACACATCACAGCAGAAAATTACCAAGTTTCTTCAACGTTACTTTAAGAGATGGAATGAAGATATGTAATTTTGGGGGGGACAGGACGGCTATAAAATATATAAAATATATTTTTAAGCTGGAAATTTTACAAATGTGGAAACATTTGCCAAAGAAAGTTAGTAATTCCATGCATACATTTTTTCCATCATAAGCAATCACTTCTTTGTGGTCTTAAAAAGACAATTCAAGTATCAACTGGAAGGCTGAACTCTGACTATTTCATGTGGCCATCTTATTTTCTGGTATTCGTGAAAAATCAGAATATCTACTCATATTCTTCATATGAATAGACAGTCATGGGTTTTAGTTTAGTTTAGCTTCCATGGTTAGGTGGGGTGTTTTCCCCAACTGTCTTTTTTTTTAGAGAATTTGTGTGTTAGAGACGGTATCCAGGAACTTGTTTTTTTTAAGATTTTTTATTTATTTATTAGAGAGAGAGAGAATGGTAGAGAGAGAGCATGAAAGGGAAGGAGGTCAGAGGGAGAGGCAGACTCCCTGCTGAGCAGGAGCCCGATTCGGGACTCGATCCCGGGACTCCAGGATCATGACCCGAGCCGAAGGCAGTCGCTTAACCAACTGAGCCACCCAGGCACCCGGTTCCCCAACTGTCTTTAACGCCCAGCATTCATAGTGTCTTTAACCCTGACAACAGCGACATTTATCATTCGCTGCGAGCTGTCAGCCATGATGTGCCACACCCAGCGTCCTTCCTTCATTTCCATTCCCCGTGTTCAATGGAGGCATTCCCACTCTTGGTCTGAGATGGCAACACACCCCTTCTGACCCGGCTTTCTCTTCATTACTCCTCCCTCCCCCACCTTCCTTCCTTCCTCCCTTCCTTCCATTTTTCTTTTCTTTTAAACTCTTTCTAATTTGAGACTAGAAGCTCAAACAGTGCATTTAGGTTCTATCACATCTAGGAAAACAATGCTAAATTCTTACAGAAGAATGAAGAGAATAAATGCGTTGTGCCAAAACCCATAGCGGAGTGACAGATTTGAAAATAAAATCCTGGATTCTTGACTTACAGTCTAGTCCTACTAGGATGTGTAATTAGTTATCTGATTAATCTATTTTAATGATTTAGGTAAGCTGCTAAACAGTCAAATATTATGTCTGTGAAAGTCCAAAACTAGCTTTGATAGGCGAAAGGAGAAATTGGGGGGTTTTCGAATGGAGCCGGGGGCTGTACGTGGGCCTCGTACACGTCCTGTCCTGGTGCAGGCATGACCTTCTGGGCCGGCCGAGGGCAGGGGCACCAGCAGCGTGCTGCAGTGACAGCATTAGTAACCAGTCATGGTTCTGCAAGATGTGTCTGCCACCGACACCATCACAATTCCTGGTAAGCATCTTATGCGAGTATTCCCTTCTTGTCTTTCAAACCCCCGACGTTGGCTCCCTAGGGGACACTATTTGGGTTGCTGCCTAAATCTGTGTGCCCTGAATTGTAATTCTTGGATCCCAGATAAATGCTTTTGGTTAATTACTGGCTTCCTGACAATTTTAGGTGGGCAGATATGTAATCAAATGATTCCACTTTTCAATTCCAATAGATGTTCTATGGAAGGAAGCTGCTCCATAAATCTAAGTAAAACTTTGAAATGTAAAATAAGACGGACCAAACCATACATCACTTTTGGTAATAAATGTCATGAGTTATTACTTATAAAGTGTCAATTATTATGGAAAATTATAAAGACCGTTTTATCAGAGTGTATCATTTGCTTTTGTTTAAAGGGAAAAATGAGTAAAGATTCAGCAGGAGTTGAGCCCTTACTATATGCCTATTATTGCATTAGGGTTTTTAGATTGATTATACCATTAAAATTCATGGACACCCTATGGAGAGTGTATCCTTTGGGTGGATTAATTTTCTAAATTCTCAATTTTCTAAATTAATTTTATAAAATGAAAAATTAGTAAAATACAGGCATACCATTTCCAAATTCATGAGTTAATTGCCAATGATCTTATTCCTCTACAATTTTTCTCTTGATTATTCTCAACGATTTAATGAGTGGAAGCAGTAGGATTACCCTTTGTCCATAAGGATGCGTTTGTGAGGGGCGCCTGGGTGGCTCAGTCCTCAAGCGTCTGCCTTCGGCTCAGGTCATGATCCCAGGGTCCTGGGATCGAGCCCCACATCGGGCGCCCTGCTCGGCGGGAAGCCTGCTTCTCCTTCTCCCACTCCCCCTGCTTGTGTTCCTGCTCTCACTGTCTCTCTCTGTCAAATAAATAAAATCTTAAAAAAAAAAGAATGCGTTTGTGTGTCTGCCTGTGTGTGTGTGCACATGTGATTGTGTGTTTATGCATGCATGTGTGTGTGTCCATATTTGTGTGCATGTGCGTGTGTGGTGGGGGACGAGTTGGTGATGTGAGAGTGTGGACTGAGACTCTGAATAGCAGTGACAATACCATGACCGTGGTGAGAGGAGCTGGTCGCCTAGCAGCCCCAACCATGGGAATTCCCGTATGAGTCATACTTGGTGTTTACAATGTGCACCTGCTAACTTACCTAATGTAAGAGTTCTAACTTAGGTGACCTCACTCAGAAACTACATTTCCTACTATGTTTATAAATATACCTGAGAAATAGAGTATATGGTGTCCACTTTTCTGTAGTGATTTGCAGGATAATTAGACAAATTAATCTATTAATTTTAAAAATTAGAACTGAATCAGATAGTGCATACTGTGGATGACAAAAATCATTCAAAGTAACACAAATCTTTTATCTTTGGTCCAAATTACCAACTTTCTTTTTCTTCTTAAAATAACAATGTTAGAGGTGGAAAACAACAAGCCATTAAAAATCAAAAATAGATAAAGGAAATACAAATGAGAAATAGTGTTTTACCAAAGCCGTTCATTCCTGTGAGTGTGTGCATAGAGTTGTGAGTCAACCTAGGTGAACAAATTAACAAACTGAACAAAGGCCTCTGTGTGTTTGTCTGTGAGTATGCATCTTTGTTTCTGTGCTGGGGATTAATATTTAGTTTTTATAGGACTTTCAAATAGAAAATAAAATAATGTTGCTGTCCACATTACATAGAGAACCAGAGAAAAGGCACTTAAATAACCTTGACAGAAATGTTGAAATATAATGCAGAGAATTGTATTTAGAGTGAGAATGCCCGAATGCCTTACAGTCCTGAAAAAGTAATTAAGCAAAAGAAATTACTTTTAGAGCTTGGAAGGATTTAAAGTGTCAACATTAAGGTTTGAGTTGATATTTTGCTCCATTAGCAGACTAGTTCTGTGAATACTGCTATCTTGTGTGTCAGAGCGAGCTCACTGTGCTTGCAAAGACTTTGTAAAGACCTCCATGTTGGATTTACTGCTGCTTGGCAAAGTCTCCATTCAGAATGTTTTTTCTAGGGGCGCCTGGGTGGCTCAGTCGTTAAGCGTCTGCCTTCGGCTCAGGTCATGATCCCAGGGTCCTGGGATCGAGCCCCGCATCGGGCTCCCTGCTCTGTGGGAGGCCTGTTTCTCCCTCTCCCACTCCCCCTGCTTGTGTTCTCTCTCTCGCTGTGTCTCTCTCTGTCAAATAAATAAAATCTTAAAAAAAAAATGTTTTTTCTAGATGTAGATCCAAGTCAGAGATGTAAGCAGCCTGAAGTAGAAATCTATTTAAGAAATAGATTGAGTCTTTTTGTTTTAGATCATTGTGTTTGCACTGTAGCATTCCTACTTAAAGAGTTTCTTCTTCTATTTGCCAAATTACACTTTTGTTAATTTAATTGATTTTATTTTTATTGCTGTATCTATCTATGCATCTATGTATCCATTTCTCCATCCGCCCATCCACCCATCCAACCATTTCTTCATTCTTTTTGTACTTTATGTATATTTAACTGGGTCACCTAGCTGGTTTGATTTATACTAATGTAGACTGATAGAAAATGAAATTTCAGACAAACTCTCCTAAACATGTAACCATCTGAGGTCAGCAAAGAATCCACTGCAGTCCCCATCTACTTGTATTGATAACTACACAAAAAATGTCAGTATCTGAAGAACACAATTCTTGGGACCAGACAGAATTTTTAACGTTGGACTCTACCACTGACTGGCTGTGATTTGCGTTCCTTAAACAGAGTAGACTTTAGTTTCCCCCTTTATAAAGTGGGAATAATAAAAAGGCCTAATTTTATGTTCATTGAGGTAAACTGCTTCAGGTACTCAAAGGAGATCATGGGCTGGCACTGGATTGGGTCATTCAGAGGGAAGCTTCATTTCTCAGGAGTGAAAGGAGGTAAGCAATACTTGCTTGACTCTTGGAACCCAGGCCACTTAGCAGGTTTGCACGTGCCCCTGACACTCTCCCAGACCTTTCCTGCCCTCTGAACAGCAGAGAGAGCCCAACCTGCTCACTGTCTACACCATCTGCATGTGGAAGCTCACACAACGTGACTAAACCAGGTAGAGACACTTCACATATGTCCAAACTAGACACTTTCAAAGGTGAAACAAAACCATCAGTAATGTGAACTCAGGAATGACATATATTCCAACAAACCAGAAAACAGACTCTTCACTCTAGAGAACACACTGTTGGCCACCGGGATGGGGGTGGGGGGAGGGACAGATGATGGGGATGATCATCGTAAGCACTGAGTCATGTTTGGAAGTGTTGAATCACTAAATTGTACACCTGAAACTCATATCGCACTGTATGCTAAGTGGAATTTAAATAAAAATTTGAAAAAGAAAAAAATGAATTATATATATTCTACTTGTCAGCTGTAGCTTAATCACGGAAGCTACCAGTATCCTTCTTTTACACAGATACATCAAAAAACTGCATCCATTTGCTTTATTTTATTTAATTTTTTTAAGATTTATTTATTTATTTGTCAGAGAGAGAGAACACAAGCAGGGGGGAGTAGCAGTGGGAGAGGGAGAAGCAGGCTTCCTGCTGAGCAAGGAGCCCGATTTGGGGCTCAATCCCAGGACCCTGGGATCCTGACCTGAGCTGAAGGCATACGCTTAACCAACTGAGCCGCCCAGGTGCTCCTTTTTTGCTTTATTTTAAATCAGTCTTTCACTTGGGCGCCTGGGTGGCTCAGATAGTTGAGCGACTGCCTTCGGCTCAGGTCATGATTTTGGAGTCCCGGGATCGAGTCCTGCATCAGGCTCCCTGCTCAGCGGGGAGTCTGCTTTTCCCTCTGACCCTCCCCCCTCTCATGTGCTCTCTCTCTCTCTCTCTCATTCTCTCTCTCAAATAAATAAAATCTTTAAAAAAATGAATAAATCAGTCTTTCACTTCATAAAATATTATTTCAATGGCTACTTTGCCATCCACTTATGCTAGTTCTTACCATTTCCTTCCTTAGTTGTAAAAAAGAAAAAAGAGAATACAAATTTCTCTTGGCTTGCCAGTTATTTAGTTATTTTATATTTGTGATATTTATTTATAGAAGTCACACAAGGATTTTTCTCTTATAGAAATGATTATGAAACACATTTGATTAATTTCACATTTCATTTTCCAATAAATCAGCTCTCTTGTGAAAATGGAGGAATAACATATGCATTTTGTAATACGTTTCTGATACTCCGAATTGTCAGGATTTCAGCATTAATGTTTGCAGGAACTGGGCTCTGAACCAATCAAGCTCTATAATAAATTTTGATATTAATACTCTTTGAAAAGATTCACTGAGCTAGTCATCTATGCTCACTGATTAAAAAAAAAGATAAAATCATTCCACAGTGTACTACTTTTGTTTGTCTAATTTTAAAATTTTGTTTAGAAGGACTATTTCCGAGCAACAGCACTTCTGTGGGATCCCTCTCTGTACATGCAACTCTAGAAAAGCACATTTATAATACCTTTATCTCTTCCCCCAGGAGCTGTAAAGCCAAATGAGAGCACAGAGATGGAAGAGCTGGATTGTAAATACTGCTTTCTCTAGTATCTATGATGCACCTGTCAGCCATCTACCCATCTACCTATCTGCCCGCCAACTACCTACGTGTCTACACGTCTGTCTATCCATCTAACTATCCATCTACCCATCTACCTATCCGCCTGCCAACCACCTACGTGTCTACGCGTCTGTCTGTCTATCCATCTAACTATCCATCTACCCATCTACCTATCCACCCGCCAACCACCTACGTGTCTACGCGTCTGTCTATCCATCTATCTATCCATCCACCCATCTACCCGTCCCCCTGCCAACCGCCTATGTGTCTACGTGTCTGTGTGTCTATCTATCCATCTACGCATCTACCTATCCGATGCCCACCAACCACCTATGTGTCTATGTGTCTGTATCTGTGTGTCTATCTATCCATCTATCCACCTCTCTGCCTGTCTATCTGCCTACCTCTGCCTACCTGTCATCTATCTATACTGCACTCTGACCGCAGTTCAACAGCACATTCTAGGACAGATGACGAAGCTCATATAAATTAGGTGTGATTTCTTCAGGTGCACTACCTCATAAACACTATAAGCTAGAGAATTTGGAGACTAGAACCCACAAACCACAGATGTCAAGGCTGATATATTCACTTTTTTGGTTGTTACTTAAACCTGCCTATACGCTTCAATTTATAGTTTCCTATTTGTTTTAAGAAGAAAGTAAACCTCAGAAGATGTGCTACAGCAATCATCCTTTGAGAATTAGAAGAAAATAAACACCAGTAGTTTATTGCTAGAAAAAACAACATGCAATGGTCTCTCCCACTTGTCAGGAAGATCTGTGCCACCTCCTAAATGCATACAGGTCAGTAGAGGAAGCAAGTTGCTCAGCCTTAGGGGAAAAGGGACAATGATCAGGAGGCTGTCCTCTTCCCATGGGAGAACTTGAACATTCCCCCACTGGGAGGCGACAAACCCAGGCCCACAGCTATCTGCCACCCTCAGAGCCGTCTACCCAAACGAAGGTAGAAACAAGAACAAGCGTAAAGCAGAAACGTGACTGGCAGCATAGTGCATCTGATGTAAAACACACTGGTCTGGAGTGTGAGGACTGTCCTTGCTCAGGTTACGATGATACTGGGAGTCTGATCCTTTGCCTTCTTAGGTCCATTTGTTGTACAGTAAAACTTGTTGGTGATATAAAGCTAGTTTTAAATAGGCTCAATGACTTTAGAAGTTATCTTCTGGGAGAAACCACCTTTTACAAATTCATAACCGACTTGCTTTGGGGAAATCACTCTTCATTTTGGTGAGTAAACAGGTCACTAGGGATCACTGAGATGGGACATGGTGACAGGAGGCAATCCTACAAACAACTAGTTAGCATCTGTCAGGGATGATGTCATCAGACATTCAGATACTAGTGTCAATGAGATCAAAGTCAACAACAGCAATAAACACTCTGACTATGTTACAAAACCAGCAGCCTAAACCTGTGTTAACTACCTATTTAATTTATCGATCGATTGATCGATCATCTATTTATCTGTGTGTGTGTGTGTGTGTGTGTGTGTTTCAGAATGGAATGAGCGATAGAGATTACACTCTTTCCTGAATACATCTTTGTAGAGGGGCTGCTACGTGCCAGATATTAAGCAAACATAATTGAGAAAAAGAGTATTCAAAACCTACTCAAGGCTTGGGAAACACAGTTTCTAACTAGGGAACTCAGACAAGTGTGGACACTTAGAGCACAGGCTTGCAAGTCGGCTGACAAGGTGAAGTACAGACTGGACCCGCAGGGGGGCGCACAGGAGTCAGGGAGCCTCGTTTACTTTAGGGGCGACTCTTCCAACTGGACCAGTCACATGTGGCCCGTGCCCTGTGGGAGAGACAGTATCTCCTTATACAGTAACTTCATCATGGAAGAACCTGGAACACCCTGTTCATTCTTAGCAAGTCAAGTGTTAGCAGACTGTGAGCAGAACTCAGGACTTCAGCTATGGGCTCAGCACTTTCTCCATTAGTTATGCTGCTTCTATTTAAATTTCTTTTTAGAGACAGTGGAAGTTAGTGGAAATGGAACATGTGTAATGTTAATTCCTCTCACTGATTTTTCCTTCTTTGTATTTTTTTCTTAAAATTACTATGAAGTATCTGTAATTCATAAAGATGCAAAACGGAAAAATAATCAACTTGATGGCTTACTACTGAAGAATAATGTCGTAAAAATCCTTATAAAAGTCACTGGTGGTCTCAGGTGCTCCATCCATTCCAATGAGAGCTCTTTTGGGGATTCTTGGACGATTCGCTCTCCCTTTGCTAGGGATAAAGGAAATAGTATTTCTGTATCTGGCCAAACTAGCATGGAGTCTTTGCTCAATTGTGTACTTTGACATGATGTAATATAATCTGAAATAATATACTTATGCTGCATATAATGTATCATTAGAGATTTAATGAACAAACATCTTAACCTCCATTTATGCTAGTATAAAAAAGAGGCTCATTATTATGATTAAATCTAACTGCAGGCTCAGGCCGCCCAGGTTAAAAAAGATCAGGAAAATAAATTGGCCACTGGAGAACTCTGCCCTGAGCCGGGGGCAGCAACGACATCACAGGCTAACTTGGGTTCTAATGGACACTCGGGATAATAGGTCGAACACTAAAGCTTGTCTGAAACAAATTGGGGAAGTAATAAGGCCTTACATGCTGAACTGATTTACAGGTCAAGGGTAAGCACAGTGCCTTTGTTAGAGATAGAGAGAAATTTGTATCCAAACCTCTGGGTAAACTGATGAGAGCTTTGGTTCTGGAATGAGCCAGACCTATGCTGAGTTCTAACATTCACCAGCTTGCTGAGCTGGAGCACTTTTCAAATATTCTAAATTTCAGGGTTTTTTTAAGCATAAAACCGAGGTAAAATTTCAAGAAAGAGCTTAAAAATCTTTGGTACGTACTAATTACTCAATAAATGTAGATTCTTATTAAATCTGAAAGTGCAATAGAAAGAAATACAGAAGTTGTCCAGGCAAATCTCTAATCCTGGCCTTGGATAGCCCACAGCTGAAGTCATCACACTTTGCTGTAATGGGCCACATGGTGAATATTTTAGCTTTTTAGACTATACGGTCTTTGTTGCAACAATTCAATTAAGTGTAGCATAAAAGTAGCCACAGACAATATTTAAATAAATGAGAATGGTGGTACTCCTATAAAACTCTATTTTAGTTTAGGTGGGGGTGAGTGACGTCAGCAAAATATTGGATTAGGCAGCTCCAAGCTTCTCTTTCTCCTAAAAAACATCAGAAACAAGCAGAAACTCTCAGAAACCACATTGCCAGAAATCTGAAAAGTTGTCAAATGTTTCTAGCAACAAAGCCGACGTTGACTCAAGATAAAAGCAGCTAAACATAGCAGGAAACCTGGTGGAATTTTCACTTGTCTTGCCAATCCAGAGCTGGGGAGTGGCTCTGAAGGCAGCACCCACATTCCCGGTGCAGGGCCCTGGTCTGTTTGCAAAGGAAGCCCAGCCAGACCTACTCACAATTACTGTGTGGATCTGTTCCACATTGCCTATCCCTCCTCAGTCAGGCTCAGAGCTCACCCAGACTGGATCATGGTGGGAATGTTTCCAGGACAGTGTAGGGCTGGCTGCGGGACAGCTCAGGAAAGCACAGACCACCCAGGCCTGGGAAGAAGAGCCAGAGAGACAAGGTGTTGTCGTTGTCACTGTCTCGTTTTGGAAACCTGGGTAATCAACAGCACCCTGAATTAGGAGGGATTCCGAAAGCCTCACACACGCCAAGGGCAAGATGCATGTCCAGAAAAGACCTGAGAAGACCTTCCACACTCACCCAAGGCTGATCTCTATGTCAGTGCAGGCCTAGCTATGTGTTTGCATGTTTGCGGAGAGATCAAGCACAGAGCAAAACAGCAGAGACAGGAAGAGGTGTCTGGTTGATGCTGTAGCTTCTGGTATTCAGTAAAAAACTCAGTAAAAACACTAGTTGAACAAAACATACGACAAAAAACATATGACAGAAACATATGACATAAAATACATTCCCTGTGAAAAGAGTGGGTAAAAGTCACTAGACAAACACCCTTCAAAAAATTTAAAAACAGCAAAACCTGGGAAAGGAAAATTAAAAAAAAAAAAGTTCTAATTTCCAGAGTCACAACACTATGACATCCATTTCCAGAAGCAACAACAAAAAATCACAAGACATACAAGAAAAAGAAAAGTAAGGTCCATTTACTGGAAAAAATAAACTGAGAGATACCATCCATGAGAAGCCCAGACACCAATTTACTCAAAACACTTTAAACAATTATCTTAAATGGCTAAAGAAAACTAAGAACCAACAACTAAAGGAAATCAGGAAAACAAGGCATAAATAAAATGAAATATCAATAAAGAGATAAAAATTGTAAAAGGAACAAAAAAAATCTGGAGCTGAAAAGTACAAAAACTGACACAAAATATTCAAGCGAAGCATTTGCATAATATTGGAGTAACTGAAGACAAAATCAGCAGATTGGAGATAGACAACAGAAATTACCCAGCATGGGGAGCAGAAACAGAAAATGAGCAGAGAAAAGTAAATCGAAGCATCATGTGCAATGATAAAAGGCTTAAAGCTGTCCCCCAACACCAGGAAAAGTCGAGGATGCTTGGTTTCACCCCTGCTAGTCAACATTGTACTATAAGTTCTTGCACAACAATTAGATAAGGAAAACAAACGAGAGGACTTCAAAGTTGAAGGGAGAGGTAAAACTGTCTCTCTTGGCAGGTGACATAATCCTGATATAGAGGAAAAATGTGAAAGAATCCACTAGAATGTGACTAGAACTAATGAACGAATTTTGCAGAATCATGTCACAAGCACATCAGCAACGAACAATCCACACAAAAAATTAAGAAAATTATTCCATTCATAACAGTATCTAGAAGAACAAGATATCTAGGAATAAACAACGAAGGCTGTGAAAACTTGCACACAGGAAGCAACAAAGCATTGCTGAAGGAAGTTTAGAGAACCTTGAATGAATGAAGAGACATCCTGTGATTATGAACTGGTAAACTTACTGTTGTTAAGAGGGCAGTATCCTCCAAAGCTATCTAATGATTCAACACAATCTCTATTAAAATTTCAACAGTCATTGTGCAGGAATGGAATGCCAGTCCTCAAGTCTGAATGGAATTGCAAAAGCCTTCAAATAACCAAAACACTCCAGGAAAAAAGAACAACATTGGAGGGCACACGCTTCACTATTTGAGAACTACTAAAAAGTGACAGTAATAAAACGGTGGTGTTGTCAGCAGAACAGATGTACTGATCAATTGAAAAGAACTGAGTCCAGAAATAAATCCATGCATTTATGGCTGATTGTTTTCCAACATCACTACTAAATCACTCAATGGAGAAAGAATAATTTTCAAGAAATTATTCTGGGACAAGTGGATTTCTACAGGCAAAAAATTTATTTTTAACTTTGTTAAAAAAATGACTCAAAATGGATCAATGACCCAAATATTTAAGAGATAAAACCATGCCCTTCTTGGGAGAAACCATGGGGTTTGAACTGTATGAACTGGGAGCTCGCAAAGGCATCTTGTGTGACACTTGACATAGCCGATGACAAAAGAAAAAATAGATAAATGAGAATTCACCCCAATATAAAACTTTTGTTCATCAAAGGACATTATCAAGAGAGTGAAAGGTAACCTACAGAATGAGGGAAAATTCTTGCAAATCATATATCTGATAAGGATTCAATATTCAAAATATATAAACAGCAAAAAGACAAAGAACCCAGTTTAAAAGTGGGCAAAAGACTTGCGTAGACATTTCTTCAAAGCAGTACACAAATGCCCAAAAATTAAAAAAATGGTTAATATCTAACATCATTAGCAACTGAGGAAACACACATCAAAACCCCACTGGGATACCCCATCACATCTCTTAAGACAGCTGTGATAGAAAAAAAGAGAGAGAGAGAGAAAGAACACGTGTTGTCTAAGAGGTGGAGACGTTGGAACACTCTCACCTTGCTGGTGGGTGTGTTTAATGGTGCAGCCACTATGGAAACCTCTGCACCAAGCCTCAAAAACCTGAACCCAGAATTACCATCCGGCCAAGCAATGCCACTGCTTGGCGCAGAACTCAAAGAGGAAACAGAAACTCAAGCAAATGGTTGCACACCAACTTTCACTGCAGCATTATTCTCAAAAGTTCGAGGTGGAACAAGCCAATTGTCCTTGACAGACACATAGATGAAGAGAATATGGGACATCAATGGAAAGAACATAAAATGGAATGAAATTCTGATATATGCTACAATGTGATAACCCTTGAAAACATTATCCTAAAATATATTGGAAGTTACCAAGGGCTACAGGGAGATGTTATTGCTTAATGAGTTTAGAATTTTTGTTTGGGGTGATGGAAACATTTTGGGAATAGGTGGTTATAATAGTTAAGATATTTTGAATATAGTTATGTCACTGAGTTGTACATTTAAAAATGTTTGGAAGGGGGCACCTGGGTGGCTCAGTCGTTAAGCATCTGCCTTTCAGGTCATGATCCCAGGGTCCTGGGATCGAGGCCCATGACAGGGTCCCTGCACAGTGGGAAGCCTGCTTCTCCCTCTCCCACTCCCCCTGCTTGTGTTCCCTCTCTCGGTGTCTCTCTCTCTCTGTCAAATAAATAAATAAAATCTTTAAATAGTTTGTAATGACTTATATATACTTTCCACAATAAAATCTTAAAACAAAAAGTACGTGGGGGCAGAATTGGGCCATGTGGGGTAATACGCTGACCCCTGGCCTATAGCAGTGGTTCTGATATTTCAGTAATTATAGGGTTCACTGGAGGGTTTTTGTTCAAAGACAGACAGTTGCTTCCCCAGAGTTTTGGATTCACTTTTCTTTCCAGGATGGGACACATGAATTTGCATTTCTAATAAGTTCACGTAAGATGCTGACGCTGATGGTCTGGGGACACCACTCTGAGAATCCCTGGACTGTATCATATGGAAATCGCCCCTCTGCTCTATCAATGTCATTGCTACTTATTTTCTATAAGGAAAAAGGTGAAGGTACTGCAATGCAATATCATGCTATCATAATTTGGCGCAGTCGGTCAAAAGTAATCATATGTTTAACATCTGTAGCCACCTGACAAGAAACAGAGAGAAAGTAATGTAGGGTTTAAATGTAAACCTCGTGGACACATTCCTGGACTGGACTCACTTCCCACTTCTGCGGCCTTTCTGCTCTGTACACTTAGAGCAAGAAATTCTAGAATTCCTAGAATATTTTCCTAAGTAGAGTGTATTAGAAGAAATACAACACAGTCCTTCAGATCTGGGCCTTAAAAAGGGGTGACGATTGCATATTTGGGAAGAGTGAAAGGACAGAGAGTCTAGTTGATATTGACCAGTCATATTTGATTTCCAAGGAGCAGCAACCTCGATGAGGAATTGTGAACTGAAAAGGGAGCGCGTATGAGCTTATGAATTATTCACGGTTTTCTGAATCTAAGTGAAAGACTGTGTGAGAGGAGTGAAGCAGCTGGTAATAAATGTGCGAATGTCCTTTCTTCTCTTTCATTTTAAGGGAGGGGCGGGGGGTGAAGAGTGCCATTTGCAGGCAGTCCCCACTAAGCTCTGCAGGTGTCTTGATTTCTCCTAGAGAAATAACATACTTTGCTACTTTTGAAGATGGACTGTCACAGTGATTCTGACAAAGAGAGCTCCAAATCTTTGCAAATGGACTTGCAGAACTTTTCCAGTTGCTCAACAATATTTAAGCAGAGCTCTACCTGGGCCATGGGGCCTGGCCTCCCTCTGCCACCTGTTAGGGCTCCATGGCTACCTTCCTGGGAGGCACCGGACAGTGGCGAGTTTAGGTGACTTTGAGGAGGTCGCTGCGGAGAGCCTGGGGCCCTTGGCCCCCTGACTCCGCCTCTCCTGGGGGTGTGCTGGTGTCTGGAGCTGCACCAGGCACACAGGCTCGGCTGCTGGAGCCAGCGTGTGGGCCGCCAAGGCTGGGTCTGCCTTCCCAGTAGTGCCTTCCCCACACCAGCCCCGCTCTCCGGAGTCAGCTTCTGTCCTTTCTTCTCAGCCAGGATTTGATACACGGTGTTCCCCGAGCAATCACTTACTGAGCTACTACTGAATCCCCAGTGTGCAGATGGATTAAAGGAGGTCTAGTTCTTACAACTAGTTACTTACTGGAGGAAGCATTGCAGGTTTGTGGTGGGAAAGAGAAGCAGAGGTCGAACAGGCAGAACTACAGGAAGGCAGATTTCAGCCCCGCCCACACTGGAAATACACTGGGCTGAGCAGTGCTGGAGACCCCAAAGAGGGTGGTGCGGGAGGGAGGGGAAAGGGTCTCGCAAGAAGGAGGAGAGAGGGTTGTGCAGGAGGGAGGAGAGAAGGATCCGCAGGGCAGAGGGAAGAGGGTGGTGCGGGAGGGAGGGATGTAGGACAACAGCTGATCTTCCTGGGGCACAGTCAGCCCAGCCAACCAGAGGGCTCTGATGGGAGAGACCTGTGACAAAATGCACCCACACAATGAAAGTGCCCAAAAAATTTACCCTCAGATTCACAAATTCCACTTCTTTTTGCCTGTGGATCCCGGGAAACGAGTATTCCTGCCATTTTGCATATGAAGTTGCTCTTGAAAAAGTGGCTCAGTGGGTTAAGTAGAGTGGACTCTTCTCTTTGCTCCCTTGGAAACCATGTGCTCCCTTGTCTTTTTTGGCTACAATTTCTCCTGCTTTCTTTCTCTTTTTGGAATATATTCCCTAGTCTCCATTTTAGATTCCTTATTTGTGGTTCATTTCTTAAATATCTTTGGAATTCAGATTTCAGCAGAATTGACAATTAAATAAATTACAAGGAGTTCTCTCTCCATAGGTTGTATGGAGAATCAAATAACATTTTTAAATGTCTGCAGATTCTTGGGGTTTTACTTTCTGTTCCAATTCCAAAATGCTGTTGAAATTCAATTTCCTTTGCAACTCATTTGATGAGATTTTCTGCTCCCCTCTGCTCTTACTTTACTTACACATGTAAGTTCCTTCTCATATTTTTTTTTAAGAAGGCACTTATGTGTGCAAGAAAGCTTCCTGCAGTGCAGGGGACTTTGGGCCTAGGGCAGGAGGCCTGGCGAGGGTCCACACCACAGCGGGGGAGGACCAGGGCACTGAACAGGACACCCCCCTGCCGGAAGAGTCCTCTTGCTATGTAGCTGCTCAGTGGCAGGACACGCACAGGGGTTTCCCTCTGAGAAGTTTTCAGTTGCTAGATCACCACCACTGCTTGATTCTTCTCCTCTCAGACCCCACCTTTTCCCATATTCAGGTCCTCTCGTTTTATGTCTTTTAAAAATTTATGTATATTATTATATTTACACAACTTCAAATGTACAGAGAAGTTGCCAGACTAATTCAAGTGACTTCCATGTACTTTTCAACCCTTTTGCTCCTTTTTCTTTCCCCTCATATTTATATGGAGACACATATATATTCATACATTGTATAAATTATATGTCACATATATTATACTTACATATAACTATATGTCATCTATATTATATATATGTGTATATGCTTTTTTAAATTATTTGAAATGTTCCTTTACCCTAATTGCTAACAAATGTATTTCTTAAGGACAAAGATCATCTCTACATAACCATAAATTACAGAAATATGGAAACTGAACACTAATATCTAATTACTATGATCTAATTTCCAATTTTGATCAAATTGTATCAATTGTCCCAATACATCCATTATTGCTATGGCTTTTTTGGTCTAGGATACCACTCTTAATCACATGCTGAATTTATTTTCCTGTACTCTAGCCTCCTTTAATCTAGACTACGTTCACAGGGTTTCTTTGATCTTGATATTCTGAAGGTCAGCTATTTTGTAAAATGTTTCTCAATTTGAATCGTCTCATATTTCATGAAAAAGGATTTGTTACTGGCCACCCAGATTCACTCTGAAGAAGCCAGAACCCTGTGGCGGAGCAAAAGAGAAGCTGGATGCCAAGTGACCACACAGAGAGGAGACTCCTCAGCAGTTGTAGGCAAAGTAACTTTAGATTGTACCGTGAGGGAAAATTAACATTATCTTATTTATGTCCCTAAGTCTGAAGGTCTTTATCCAAGTTTCATTCTGCTGCATGGATAATCGCTCTAAATTGCAAATGGTATTCCCATGATTATCAATTGTCTACAAAACCCAAAAGTTGAGAATGTACTGGGCTTATTCACCGCTATCTCCCAGATACCTAGTTGAGTGTGCACCTAAAGGCACTAAACAAATGTTTGTTGAAAGTGTGAATCAATATGACTTTCAACAGTAACAGTTTTTGTTCGTGCTGTTGTGAGTCAATTCCAAGTCCCCTGATTGCAGGCTGACTCAGTTCGCACACCGACTGGCCCCCTTATCATGTTCTCGAGTCCCAGGCTCCTATCCTCATCACCCCAGGGGCTGGCACCACTCACCAGGGGCCGTCCCTGTGCCCCAAACCCACCCACACGATTCCAAGCAGCCAATGCACAGGGAGCCTGTGAAACGAACGCCGTTCTGTGTGCCATACGAAGCTCTCCCTTACAATTTCAGCTACATGCTCCTCCTTTGTACCTAAGATATATTTATCACACCACTGCCAACATTTAAGCACAGTTCTTTCCAATTCTAGACTTTACACAAATGCTACATATTTTCTCTCCAATCTTTTTAAGTTATCACAAGGCTTGTGATATTTATCTGATTAATAAATGCATCATGTTCTTAGAAATAACATTGGGATTTATAACAATGCTCTGGCTCATCTTCCACGCTGGACGCAAAGAACACCACGTTAATGCAGTCTTGCCTGTGAGGTGGTGGCACACGAGCCTAAGACATGGGCTCCCGAGGGAGCTCTCTTGCTCAGCTAGCTCCAGATCTCGAGCAGTTCACGCCTTCCGTGCCACGGTTTTGTCACGTGAAAACGGAAATGCTAATGGTGCCTCCTTTAAAGCTGTATCATGAGGATTAGATTAGTTAATGTATTTGAAGTGCTTACAACACCCCTGACTGCATTCACGAGCACTTGGTAGGTGTGAGCCACTGCTAGTGAAAATTGCCAAGATGAACAATACATACTCAACAAAGGCAGCTGCTTGAGAGAAACTGCTCAAAATAGATATAAGAAAAAATAGACAAGTCAGAAAGCAGTATCACTTACGAACTATCAGAAAATGTTTTAACAGTTACCTGCACTGTAAATGTTCGTTCGTATGTAGCGTGCTTGAAAGTGAGGCACCAACCGTTTGCACGCAGTGCTGGGGAAGCCACGCAGAATGCAGTGCTTTCATCTGCCAATGGAGCATCCACGGGCTCTCCCACGCCGCAGTACTGCCAGTAACCCGCCAGATCGTGGACTCTATGCAAGTGCCCACACATACTTCGTTTTTCCTCTATACATACAAAAGCATTTAGTGATGACTTGCAGATAAAGAAACTGGGAAGAGACATCATTAAGCACAATGCGAATACACACACATACGCAGATACACACACTCTCTCTCACAGGTGTGTATGTACTATTTTTTACAATTATTATTTAATTCATGAAATGTTACCTGGGAAGAAAACTGTTTTCTTATTCACAGTCCACTCTATTCTACAAAAAAATGTCTAAGTATCCTGTTTTTCAAACACGGAAAGGATGAAATTGTGAATCACAGATGAATTTGCGTGAGGTCGTCAAAGTGGGGAAGAACTGTGGTCACACCGGGACAGCACTGAACAGGGTATGTTCACGTGGCAGAGAAAGCACACAGAGAGAGCCACACACTCAATGAGCAGAAACGAGGCTGGCCAGTGGATGAGCATGCACTAATTTCCATGGCGGCTGTCTAATCGATGACCGTGCAGTAATCTCTGAGGCAGCTGGCCAGTGGGTGAGCGTATGATAATCTCCGTGGGGGCTGGCTACTGGATGAGCGTGCACTAATCTCTGTGGCGGCTGGCTAGTGGATGAGCTTGCACTAATCTCTGTGGCGGCTGGCCAGCGGATGAGCGTATGGTAATCTCTGTGGCGGCTGGCTAGTGGATGAGCGTGCAGTAATTTCCATGGTGGCTGGCCACTGGGTGAGCATATGGTAATCTCCGTGGGGGCTGGCTAGTGGATGAGTGTGCACTAATCTCCGTGGCAGCTGGCTAGTGGATGAGCATGCACTAATCTCCGTGGCGGCTGGCTAGTGGATGAGTGTGCAGTAATCTCTGCAGCGGCTGGCTAGTGAATGAGCGTGCACTAATCTCCGTGGCAGCTGGCTAGTGGTTGAGCGTGCAGTAATCTTCGTGGTAGCTGTCTGGTGGATGACCATGCAGTAATCTCTGTGGCCCCTGGCTATTTGGATGAACTTGCAGTAATCTCAGCAGTGGCTGGCTAGTGGATGAGCGTGCAGTAATCTCCGTGGTGGCTGGCTAGTGGATGAGCGTGCAGTAATCTCCGTGGCCCCTGGCTACTGGATGAACTTGCAGTAATCTCTGTGATGGCTGTCTAATCAGTGACCGTGCAATAATCTCTGAGGCAGCTGGCTAGTGGATGACCATGAAGTAATCTCCGAGGCAGCTGGCTAGTGGATGACCATGCAGTAATCTCCGTGGTGGCTGGTTACTGGATGAGCTTGCAGTAATCTCTGCAGCGGCTGCCTACTGCATGAGCATGCAGTGATCTCCGTGGCAGCTGGCTAGTGGATGAGCATGCAGTGATCTCCGTGGTGGCTGGTACGTGCTGCTCTTTAGTAGCTATTCGGGCTGTTGTTGCTACCAAACACAGAGTTCAGTGTTTGTACTGCTTTTGGAATAAGGTATGAATGGGCAGAGAACTGGATGTGTTTGCAGAAATAAACCCGATTTCAACACAGAGGAAGTTTCAAAAATGAGTCGGCCTTTCAAGTATCTTAGAATGGAAGTCGGAAACAAGATTAGGCCAGATAGATGCCTTTGTGAGTAACAACAATTCTCTTGTTTTGGTAGAGACCATAATGTTGCCTGTGAGTTCTTCAGAAAGAAAGACTGTGATCCCCAGTCTATCATGAGTGGGTGCTAACTATTTTCAGAGTACACAGGAGCATAAAGTCCATAGCATAGGTTCAGTGGTCATTATAAATCCATGTCCCCCTGGTGATATATAGGAGCCAACAGACATCTGCGTGGGCGTGCGCACATGCGCACACACGCACAAACACACACACACACACACACACACAACACACAGTATTTAGAGACAACACAGGCAAATTTGAAGCACAAATTCAAAGTGGACATTTCCCAAGGAAGTGAAGTAGAGAGAGAACCTTGTTCAGGAATTAAATTATTTTAGGAAGAAATGAACCATATGAGCAGCAGGTGTGTATGCTAATAGAATGGCTCTGTGTTTTAATTAAGCAGTATTTCCCTACAGAATAATTACATATACTGTTTACTCAACTATTTTTTTTTAAAGCCATTAACACATCTATAATGTACTTCCTTCCCAGGCTACAAGTTAAAAAGCCTTAAGAACATTTGTTTTCATCATGAAAGAAATACATAATAGGTATTCGGCTTAATGCCGATATTTATTCCCTAAAAATTGTGCATGCAGGAATTCAAACATATTCATGGCCTGACTTCCATGGCTCATTTTAAGTTTAGAAAATTTGTCATAGCTTTATTTTAAAAAATTATGCCTTGGACTCTACATAAGTGCAGGAATTTTGGAGGTAAGTATCAAAGGAATATCACTATGTTAATGGAGACTTGCACAGCGGTGGTTTGTTCTCACGGAGGCTGCGCGGTGGGGGGGGGGGTCACCCCATGCACTGCTGGAAAACCACAGAGCGTGGTCTTCTGAACCAAATACTTGTCAACTGATTTAAAACCTTCCTCATAAAACCTCCAGAATGGAAGCATTTATGTTCCTTTCAAAAGAATTTCTTGGAAATCATGACAGCCTTGTCTTAGGAGCCCAAGAAATCTGTATGTGTTAAAGGCTTACAGAAGACCTTAGCTGGACTGTCACAAATCCACAGAAGTTTGATAAACAGATTCAATGGAGCAGCACTGCTTATCAGAGAAAATTAGCAAACTGGATTACTTGGAAGGCAGGCTCACAAAAAACCCTGCAATACAAGCCTATACTATTATCTTTTAAAATGTTGAACTTGGCTTCTGAGGATCCCGTACTGCAGGGCCTTTGATTGTGATTCTTTCTGCCAGGAGCGTGAACTTGCTAAAGGGGCCTCAATTGTTAGCACAGATCTGTACCTCTGAAACAAATAATACAATATATTTAAAAAAGAAGAAGAAGAAGAAGAAGAAGAAGAAGAAGAAGAAGAAGAAGAA
>NW_027397094.1:1591036-1598182 GCF_003265705.2 Callorhinus ursinus | reverse complement strand
AAGAAGAAGAAGAAGAAGAAGAAGAAGAAGAAGAAGAAGAAGAAGAAGAGGAAGATGATGATAGCAGGAACGGAAGAATGAAGGGGGGAAATCGGAGGGGGAGATGAACCATGAGAGACGATGGACTCTGAGAAACAAACTGAGGGTTCTAGAGGGGGGGGGGGGGGGTGGGTTAGCCTGGTGATGGGTATTAAAGAGGGCACGCTCTGCGTGGAGCACTGGGTGTTATGCACAAACAATGAATCATGGAACACTACATCCAAAACTAATGATGTAATGTATGGTGATTAACATAACAATAAAAAAATTTAAAAAAAGAATCTTGTGGAAAGACGAGAAAGTGCTTGATTAGACTTAACTTGAGGATTGAAAAATGATGCCTCCTACTTTTTTTCCTATCTCTACCTATCAATTTTATCAATTATTGTCAAAAATACTCATGGCCACGACTAACTGGATGATAATGTTTGGCAGCCAGCATTTTTGACAAAAATAATTCCAGACAAATCACACCAATTTGGCCGGGAAGGCAGTGAGTGTGAATAAATGTTGAGCAGAAATGTCATGGCGGGTTCAATGTGTTTCCTTCTCTATGAAGGAGGCCCCTGAGGCTACCAAAATTGGGTGTCCAGGGGACAGAGTTTCACACAACACCAACAGATATTAATACCAAATGCGTGCTGAATGTCTCTGCCAACCGTAAGAGTGAGCATTACACACATGTGTGTTTACACCAGCATGTTCTGAAGAGGTGAATTTAAAGCCCCGTATAAGCAGAAGATTGCAGCACAGATGATCCAAGAGGGGAGACTGTATGACACAAAGATTTGGAGTGATTTTCTTTAGTAACTCTGGGATGTGGTAGAGTCACCCTTCTTTCATGATGGAGGGTAAAGTTCCTTCTTAGAACTTAACTTTGGTCATCACTTATTGAAGCCATCACACACAACCAGGTTCTTGGGTAGCTTTTCATGGTTCTCAACCTATAATTTCATGAAAGAATGATAGGAAACTAATTTGAATTGTTTTTGTCATTTAGACAAACATTGCACCAATAGGAGTAAAGAGGGATTACAGGAGTGAAGAGGGAATACAACATCCATGTTGCCAGGTCTCCGCGGCTTTGAAAGGTGGATGAAAAGGAGCCAAAACCAAACTCCATGCGAGCTGAGACCCTAACCATTGATTATCGATACTTTGTTATTTTCTTCATTTTTAAAAGAAGGAAATAATGACGTGCCTGCATATCAAAGGAAGGTGTACTAGGGCACAGTGGATTAAGATCTCCGGCAAAGAGAGATGCCGTCTTCTGGACTGAGCTCCCAGCAGCGTTTTGCAGACTTGGTTCCAGGTCAAGTTAGTAATCATTATCTTTCAGCAGTAAACAGTGTGTCTCCCCACCTCCCACGGATGCTATGATTTTCAGATTTCCAAGTCTTATCAATTAGTCCAACAACATCAACTATAGAAAAACCAGGTAATTTAATTCTCACACTTTAGACGTGCATTATAGTCTTTTTAAAAAAGATTTTATTTATTCATGAGAGAGAGAGAAAACACACATGTGAGAGAGCACAAGAGGGGAAGGGGCAGAGAGAGAGGGAGAAGCAGGTTCCCCACTGAGCAGGGATCCTGATGTGGGACTCGATCCCAGGACCCTGAGATCATGACCTGAGCTGAAGGCAGACGCTTAACAAATTGAGCCACCCAGGTGCCCCTTGCATTATACTCTTTATTTAATTATTATGAACTAAAAGAAGAAAGACTGGTTACTCTAGGTCTTAATATCTATATTGTCAAAATATCTTCCCTTAACAAGTATTGGTGCAATTTTTGCACTGTTTAATTATAGGCCCTGACTTTTTTAGTTGGCAACTTACTAGATGTAGGGTAGGGAACATGAATTAATGATTTTCCTGTTCTGTATCTGACGTACTTGGTGAATTGAATGAACATGAAGACTATTATAACACCAATAAAGTGAATTACTTTTTAAATTGGAAATTAAAATTTCCAGAGACAGTTTACTATTTTCACTGCCTGCGTTAGTTCCCAGGACTACATACTAAGTCCCACCAACTGAGTGGCCTACAACCACAGACGTGTGCTCCCTCACAGTTCTGGAGGCTGGGGATCCAATGTCTGGGTGCTGGAAGGGGGCAGGCCCTTCAGCTTCTCGGGACCCAGGTGTTCTGCTTACGGCTGCATGATTCCAGGCTCTTCTGTCTTCACCCAGCTGTCTTTCCTTCTTGTCTCTATTCTTCCTGGGAGAACACCAGTTATACTGGTTTAAAGGCCAATCCAACTTCGGGGTGACCTCATTCTAACCAACTGCATGAGCAATGACCCTATTCCAAAATAAGGTCACTTTCTGATAAAATGAGAGTCAGGGCTTCAACATATCTGTTTGAAGCGGATACAACGCAATCCTAACAATACCAGAGGTTAAAAGTACTGTATGCATGGTTTAAAATAATGTGATGAATGACTTAGGACTCTACCTTTGTGGAAGGAAGAAATGATTTAAGGATGTGTTCTCACAGAAAAGATAAACTGAGAATAGTACACTGATCTAGCAGACACAACCTGTCGACAGCCAATCTCAATAATGAAGCAGACATTCATGCTTGATATTTGCCTTGACCTTCATATTCACATTAAACTCACACCTTGTAACATGTCCACAAGCTGTGTATTTTCTTACCTATAACACAGGCCAGAACTGCAGTGCTTCCTTTCACATACTGGACATTTAACACAATTCTGACATAAAACTGAAAGCATTAACACAGTAGTGCATCTCCAACACACTAGGTAACGTTACTGTTTAGTCGAGTATATCCCTGCTCTTCTGCATTCTTATTAGAAATCACTAGAAAAATGATGTCGTTTAGACACGATCATATAATCTATCCCTTTATGCTACATTTTCTCATTATATTATTTCCACTGTGATTTTGGTTATCAGAACTAAGCTGAATTTCCTTAAGTAGAGCAGTTAGTTAATCGGTTTGAGGACTCTTGGTTAGAATATAGATTTTAGCTTCAAATCTGTATCTAAACAATATAGCATAATAAAGTAAAGAGAAAAAGATTTGACTATCAAGACACATTTCACTTAAAATATACAATGTGGAAAATAGAAGAGAAAATGTAATATAGATACCAAATTTGCTACCAAGTGTTGCTGCTCTGTTTTATGCTGAATAATGGTGTTTTAATAAAGGCTCAATGGGATATTTCAAGTAATTCCTTGAAAAAGTGTCAAGCCAGTGGACATATTTATACCTTCTGGCTTTATGAGTTAAACAGTGCCCTAGTTTCTGTATCAGCACTGTCTAATATGGTAACCACCACAGCTGGTGAGCACTTGATATGTGGCTGAGCTGAATTTTTAATTTAAATTGTTTTAATAAAATTAAATTTAAAAACTAAAGTAAACTATTTTTAAGCACATTTTTATTATTTTGGTAGGATTATACTGTATCATAACCATTGAAAACATAGGATTCCAAACTGAGAAGTGTTGTGACCACATACCAGAATCTGAACACCAAATACAAAAAATTAATGTAAAATACCTCAGTAACAAGTCTGAACTAGATTAAATGTTGAAATGATATGATTTTGCACATATATTTCCTTTTTTATGTGAATACTATACATTTTAAAGTTATGTATGTGGCTCAGATTACATTTCTATTAGATAGTGCTGTGTGTAGAGTAACCTAAGAAAAATAGAACTGTTTTACAGTTTCAGAAGATTTATAAACAACTCAGTCTTAGGATGAAGCTGCGTATTTTGCTAGAAAAAGTAAGAAGGAAAGAAGCATTTCAAACTCAAGTCTGTCAGTCTAACCTATGGGCTGACTATCTCACATTTCCCGGGAAATTATACTTGAGGGCCCCATTACTTGTATGGCAAGAGCTATTACTTCTTTTTCTAATTAAACTTGGATTTCCACACAAAAAACACCCTACCCCTACCCCCACATGCATACACACACATGCACATACAGACCTCTGCTCAGATGCATTTTAAACCATATTCCAAGTGATTTCTACCTTCATTCTGGAACTTGTAATAGCAAAGTGCACAAAATGGCAAGATGAAGAAAAATAAATCCAAAAGTGATGGGTTTTCTGTCTCTTCTCTTTGGAGAAGCAGGAAGTAAAATACCGTTATTTTTAATTTATTTTACTTAATCTTTCATCTGGTAATTGTTTTTGCCCTAATGGAAGAAGACAAGGAAGTGAAAGATGACTATATTAAGAAAATAGAAGTGTGTATATTTATGCTTTTAATATCAATTAATAAGTGTATTTCTGTTTTTAATATCAATTATTTTACTTAAGCCTCTTAATTACCTTGAATATATAGTAGTAGTGGGGCATGTGCTATTTATTTTATTTTACTAATAAGAAAACAGTACTTCTGCATTTACTAATAAGAAAACAGTCACTCTGCATCTACTTGTGGATCAAGATATATTGAAATGTGTTCAGGTCATCCTTCCCTCTGACATGCAACACAGATAAAAGGGGTTTAGATAATAATTCACTTTTTAAAGAAGGGGATGGGATATTTAAATACTTGTTCGTGTGTAATTTTTCAGCCTTTCTTAATAGCAGGTACTAATGAAGATCATATATAGTCTATTGTGGGATTTAATTTCAAATCAAATCACTTGGGAAAACCCACACCACAATGAATTATACTCTAAAGTTTGGCATTTCATTAAATGCAGTCTATTTCTTTTCTCTCTCTCTCTTTTTTGAGATTTATTTATTTATGTATTTGAGAGAGAGCTTGCACAAGTGCATGTGTGGGGGAGGGGCAGAGGGAGAGAATCTCAAGCAGTCTCCACAAGGGGCTGGATCCCAAGACCCTGAAACCATGACCTGAGTTAAACGAAGAGTCTGAGGCTTAGCTGAATGAGCCGCCCAGGTACCTCACATTCAGTCTGTTTTCATATAAGAATTAAACTCACCACCTTTGAGGAGTTAGGTCAAATACGGTTTTTCAAGATACATAGGAAAAAATATCTGCTCTCAAGAAGCTACCATTCACTTGAACTAATGCTAATCAAATGCATACTATGTGCAAGGCCCAAATTAGGATATCTTGTTCTTTGCTTTAGTCTGTTTTCCTAAAGCGGAATACTGGCTTTGTCATTTGATTGATTGATTGGTATTATTTTTCATGGGTGTAAAAATAACCACTCCTGAGTCATTACTGGTATCACCTGCTTACTAATGTATTCTCTGTGAGAGTACATAAAGCTAAACGAAGCACAGATAATTTAAACAAGTACCATCAGCAGTCCTAGTACTCAGAAAAATCATTATTATTTTGGTACCTTGTTTTCTGTTTTTTTCTATACGTATACAATACATGTAAATGCATATACCATATATGCATTTTTGAATCTTTTTTTCAGTCAACAGAATGGCATAAACACTTTCCATATTATTAAATATTTTCACGTTTTTCAAAGATTATTCTTAACTATTGTGCTTAAATGCAAAACACTCCCTCTAACCGTATATAGATTACTTTCAGTATTTCTCTATTATAAATAATGCTTTGGTGTTAATTATTGCAAAGTACCTCACTTTCTGTGTCTCTGATTAGTGTAATTTCCAAAAGGCAGAATTACAGGGTAAAGAAGACAACTATTTAGAAAGCTTATGAAAAATTGCAAAAAAGAAAAAAAAGTTGTTTAGAAGATCAACCTATTTATACCAGTATTTTACAAAAACCTCATTTCACAAACTTTTTCCAGTACTGAATATTTTCCACTTTGTTGTTTTAAAATTTTGTATATTGTAGGGGCACCTGGGTGGCTCAGTCGTTGGCCATCTGCCTTCGGCTCAGGTCATGATCCCAGGGTCCTGGGATCCAGCCCCGCATCGGCCTCCCTGCTCGGCGGGAAGCCTGCTTCTCCCTCTCCCACTCGCCCTGCTTGTGTTCCCTCTCTCTCTGTGTCTCTGTCAAATAAATAAAATCTTTAAAATAAATAAATACATACATACATAAATTTATTTTGTATATTGTAAATTTTCTTTTCATATCACTTGTCAACTTTGCATATAAAATTGTATTTAATTTTATGTGTCATATTTTCTGTATGTTTAGTCCACTTTCCTTTGATTAATTTAAAAAGACTAAAATTTTCTTAGTAATTTCTTAAAATCCTGTGCTTTTAATGGCAAGTAAGTACAGAGCAAACCAACAAAAAGGAGAATAAAAAAGCAACATGGAATTGTTACTTCCCACAACTCAGCAGTTTTTCTTTCTTTGGGGAAGAACAATACAAGCCTCTCCCATTGCCTATGATTTATTTATCATTTAAAAACGGAAGTAGAAAAGCACAGAGAATAAACATGCTTAATGTGAGAAGAGTAACCCGTCCATGAAGTATGACTTTTTGAATGGATGAAAGCTTTCAGTGTTTGTACTTTCGATGCACAAAACAATTATGATAAAATTAAAACAAATGTAAATTTGAATAAAATGAACAGATTTTTAAATATTGTCAAAAGATATTGTAGACCCTCCTTATCTCCTCTGTGACCTGTTTTCTACGGCATGAAGTGGATGAAACCTTTTAACAAAGGTTTCTCCACACTGCTCCTACACCGAGATTTTCTTCGCACTACTGTTTTCTAGGTGCGCAGGCATGATGCGAATTAATCCACTCTGGTAAAAATGAGCCTGTGCAATGGAGGGAGCAGCCAGAAGGACTGCAGGCACACGGTGGGCATGATTCAGCTCAAGCAGGCCCACATCTCAGCTCTGCAGCAGCATACCAGCCCCCTAGGAGAATCATCTGGACATAAATTCAACTGAATTTAATCAGGAAAGCCTTGAATTTTGGAGTCAATCTCCCAGAAAATGCCAAATTAGATGGAAAATTACTCTGGTTTACCTAGAAGATAGCTTCCCACTTAGGAAATTAACTTGCAGAAGGAGCTGCTTTCTATAGTGATAAAGCTTCCTGTGTGTCCTCAGCAGCATACAAGTAACAGGACCCCAAATAATGGTGTGGAAATAGGAGTCGTAGGTACGGCGGCCGAAAAACTAGGAGGAGTAAGTGGAAGACTAGCAGAGTACACTCAACACTGAGTGTATCTCCTAAAACA
>NW_027397094.1:1580345-1581036 GCF_003265705.2 Callorhinus ursinus | reverse complement strand
GTTTATAGCAGCAATGTCCACAATACCCAAACTGTGGAAAGAGCCAAGATGCCCATCGACAGATGAATGGATAAAGAAGAGATGGTATATATACACAATGGAATATTATGCAGCCATCAAAAGGAATGAGATCTTGCCATTTGCAATGACGTGGATGGAACTGGAGGGTGTTATGCTGAGTGAAATAAGTCAATCAGAGAAAGACATGTATCACATGACCTCACTGATATGAGGAATTCTTAATCTCAGGAAACAAACTGAGTGTTACTGGAGTGGTTGGGGGTGGGAGGGATGGGGTGGCTGGGTGATAGACATTGGGGAGGGTATGTGCTACGGTGAGCGCTGTGAATTGTGCAAGACTGTTGAATCACAGATCTGTACTTCTGAAACAAATAACGCAACATATTTTAAGAAAAAAGGAAAAGAAGAAGATAACAGGAGAGGAAGAAAAGGGGAGTATGTCAGAGGGGGAGACGAACCATGAGAGATGATGGACTCTGAAAAACAAACTGAGGGTTCTAGAGGGTAGGGGGGTGGGGGGATGGGTTAGCCTGGTGATGGGTATTGAGGAGGGCACGTTTTGCATGGTGCACTGGGTGTTATGAACAAACAATGAATCATGGAACACTGCATCAAAAACTAATGATGTAATATATGGTGATTAACATAACAATAAAAAAATTAAAAAAAA
>NW_027397094.1:1579979-1580245 GCF_003265705.2 Callorhinus ursinus | reverse complement strand
AAAACATTTTTGCACCTTTTGAAGGAAAATGAAATAAAGAAATGATATGGTATGATGTCATTCACACTAAGTTAAAATAGTATGAACTGGCTCTATTTCCCATGAAAACATTTCATGCTGATGGGGTTTTGGAATATAGATGAGCTCCAGAGCTGACGACCAAGAAAGAATTTTTGAGGCATCTTTGGTGCAAAAAGGCGATTTTATTAAAGCACCAGGGACAGGACTACAGGCAGGAAAAGCTGCCCTGGGTTTGTGAGGTGTGG
>NW_027397094.1:1511635-1579879 GCF_003265705.2 Callorhinus ursinus | reverse complement strand
ACTGAAGGAATATGGATTTCCTCTGAAATAAAAGCAAAATATCCATATGCAGTACAAAAATCATGGTAAACCACATCTCTATAGCTGAAGAACTTCTGATTTTGATAATAATTTAGATGTCATTATATCCCAGCAACAAGATTGAGTATGAAGAAGTTAATTATTAGACTATGACGGAATTGACTTTAATGCAGAAAGAAACACAGAGGAGAAAGGTTCATCTTTTATACTAAATACAAAGTCATTTGGTGTCACTGCAAATATAAGTTGAAGGGGAATTTTTTATTTTGATGTGTACTCTCCTCCACTCAAATAAAAGCAGAAATGATATTTAAGAATGTAAACTTCCCTGCATACAACAAAGCCAGGATTTGAAAGGGCTTTCAATGTGTGGCTAATAAACTGCTTTATATACATCATATAATTTTATAAATGGTATATATAATGCACTGTACATATACATGTATTACACTATAAATGATATATATTATTCATTATTAAGTTATATTGCATATAGGTCATGTATTATATAAATTCTAAATACCGTGTATACTTCATGACCAGGTTTTTATAAATTCACATACCATCAGCCTAGAGTATATTTTTCACATTATAGGTAAATCAGAACTTCAAAGTTTCATGTGAAAAAAGGAATAGTTATTAATCAGATGTAAGTCAAAGCAAACATTTCCTTTTTACTACCCTCTACTCTCCTTGAGGACAGACATTTCTGGCTTCCTCCCACTAAGCCACAGTGAATGAGTTACATGAAAATGAGCAGTCCAGCAGGTGCAAGACAGAAACACCTCTATGGTGTCAGGAACAAGACAAATGACCTACTGTCAGATATTCAGCAGCAGAATGATATGCATATTTGGTACTGACATTCTAAATTACCGACTACAGAACATGATCGGCTGCTGCAGTAGGAAAGTACTGTGAACATGCTGGTCTTGCCTGCAAGTTTCTAACACAGCAAAGCTTGAGATTTCAGTGGACTATGGGCACCAGGAAATGCACTCTAGACAAAAACCAAGGGCGGGCATGGCCACAGGCGCTCTTCTAAGCCAGAACTCCCTGGGAGTGCTCCCTCTCTGTTCTAGGCTCATTTTTAGACGCACCTTGTTTAGCACAGAATCTAAGAACCTGGCTCTTTTCTCGAACACTGTTAGAACTACTTTTCCTATGTTGGCTTAAATATATCCAGACACGGATACAGCAGGTTACAAGTGTGGATTCCTTACACTCTTGCTCCCAAAGTTAGGCCATTTTGCTCATTGTTTTCTTACTATTAGCAGCTACAGAAAAATGCTTTGGAATTAATAAAAGATGATACCAACTGGAAAGAGAGTTACACACCAACTAAAACTGACTCTTACTGAGGTGGTATATATACTTTCTCTCCTTGTGAACTTTTCTCTTGCCTTCCAGCCACCTGGCAGTCCCTTGTGCACATTCAGACTTTTGTGTGGGGACTGAACCTTACCAAATCCTGATTGGGTTGAAAGGACACAATGTCACCAACCTCTACCTGAGAGCAATTTCAGGTGTGAGCATTTTCGAAGGCGAATGTGACCGTGAGTTTTCTCTCCAGCTGTAGCTGTGAGCACCTAGGGCCCGCACTGCTACACCGCTCCTGCGCAGGAGCTGACCCCGCACACCCTGTCCCGCTGCGGTCCCCCAGAAGGGGAGGCGGTCCACCGCAATGCAAGAACATAAGCGGAAAGACAAGCTCTCTCCTGTCTGGATTTCAAAAGGCCCTAAATGAACCCTGCTTCATCTTGCCAACTGTATCGCTAACCCAGAGATTTTATGATTTCTTTGTTTTGTGCAGCATAGAGAAATATAGTGCAGAACTGTAAAGGCTTCTTGTGACACCTAATCAAACGGGTCCTCTCCCCACCTCCCCCATGGGGGTGCTGCCCGTCCCTCCTGCACCAGTGCTCCCCCCGTACCCCGCGTCTCCTGCAACGTGCAGGCACTCATTCTGCGGCTTTCTCTGTTCTCTGCGACACAGCGCAGACACTCATCTGCCTCCCACACACTCGCCCGCGTTTTGGTACAAACGCTCTTTACTTTGGTGTCAGTAACAGCTACATGGCATCCCAGGAGGGGTGTGGGTAGAAGAGCCATAGTTACTAGTTGAACTTGGTTTCCATGTAAGTGTCTTTTAGCAATGTTGGAGAAAGTAAAGCTTTGTAAGTGTTTTAGGGAGGTTTTTGTTGTTGTTTGTTTTTGATGTTGTTTTTTTTTTTTTTTTCAATTTCACCAAAATTTAGCTCACTTCCAGTTTGAATGGAAAGTAGGTTTGGCATCTCAGGAAAGAGTTTCGGTGGCTCTCATAATGTGAATACTGTTGAAGCGGACACTTTGCTAAAGTTTAAGTGCAGCCAGGTGGGAGAACAGTGAGGGTGGGGTGCACAGGAACAAACAGTATTGCTGGGCTAGTTAAATTTTAATTAAACGTGGAATGTGGTGAGGGAGAGATTAATTTACTAAGGAAAAAATTTAATAACCTGATAAACCTAAAATTAAACACAGCAGGTTGAAAGGATTTATAGTGATTCCCAAAGACATTATAAACTATTAATTTATAACAGGTTAATACTGAATTTTTACATTTTTATTCAGCTTTTCCTAATGTAAGGTGTTCTTATGAAAACCAAAATCAAAATAGCAATGCCTTAAATATCCAGGCATTATTGTTCTGGTAACTTTATTTTTGACATGTTTCTAGAAGAATTTTGGGGCATTATATATGTACACACACACTGCTATAGTCTAAATGTTGCTTGTATTTAAATTTTTCAATTGTTGAGTAGTTTTAAAAAAAAAGAGGGTACAAAAAAGGACCTCAGCCTATCTTCAGCTTCCCCAAACACCAACATGAATTCAGGAGTTACTAAAACTCCACTGTATTCGTACACATGACCCAGTCTTAGGAATGACGGGGTCCTGAGTAAAGGACTCTAGGCTATTAATTGGCATGAACTACTTCACCCGGGGACCCCACACACGCTGTACCACCAAATAAGGACTCGGGCTAACATTTCTTAAACACGTTTTGTGTTCAACACCCTCCACATTCCCCCTATGAGGTCAATGAAATTAGCCCCATTTTATAGGCTGGAAAAATGAAGTTGAGGGAGAAAAGCAGTTGGTCCAAGAATCCATAGGAGAGTTGGAATTTGAGTCCAAATTTTCACTGAGTCTGTAATTCCTGATTTTTTCCTATGCGACAACAGACTCCTCATAAGACACCTCACATGTAAACTGTGCTCATAGGTTTCCTAATGCTTTGCTTGCAGCATTCTTTTGATATTCCACAAAAATCCCTTCATATGCATACAGCTGATAATGTCTTTAATTCTTTTATGAAGAAACTAAGAAGTAGCAGGTGTGATTTTCATTTTCTTCAATTTATAGTTTTTGACTTCATAAAATTTGCAAATCGTTTTTAAAAATAATTTTTGTCTTAGAATAGTTTTCAATTTATAGAGAATTTGTGAAGATCGTACAGATAGTTTTGTATTCCCCATGGAAAGGGCCATCTGCTCTCTTGAGCCCGCCTATTCAAATCCTTATCTCATCCAGAAACAGCCCACAGACACGCCTGGGAATAATGTTTAACCGGATAAACTGACGCATACAATTAACCATCACTGTTGGCACGGTGCACTTGTTACAGTTAATGAACCAATACCGATTTATTGTCATTAGATGAAGCATACAATTCTTCAGACTGACGTAGTTTTTGCACAGTATCCTTTTTCTGTTGCAGGATCCCATCTGGGACACCACACGACATCTCGCTGTCCTTTCTCCCTGCGTGTCTCTGGGCTGTGAGCATTTCTCCGGCCCCCATGTCTCTTAGTGATCTGGATAGGGGTCACACACTCCTGGTGATCAGAAGTGCCGACCGAGTATTCTGTAGACTGTCCCCACAGTTTGGGTTTGTCTGGTGTTTCGGTTATTACTGGACTGGAGGGAAGCAGGCCACAGACAGGAAGTGTAATTTCCTCCAGTCGAATCGAGGGCCTATGCTATTAGCATGATGTAGGACTGTTCACGGTAACAGTGGGGTGGTTTGTTTCAGGTTTCTCATTTTTTTTTTCAGGATTTCAGTTTTTTCCTTTTAAATTGAAGCCTAATTGACATCAAATGTCCTGTTAGTTTCAGGCATCCTACATAGTCACTTGCTATTTGTCTACATTACAAAATGATCTGCAAAGTAAGTGTAGCTGCCGCCTGTCACCGGACGAAGTTACTGCAACACGATGGACTACGCTCCCCGCACCGCAGGCCGCATCCACGTGCCGTGTGTTTGACAACTGGAGGTTTGTACCTCTTAATCCCTCTCACCTGCGCCACCTGCCCCTCCGACCCTCCCCACCCTGGTAACCAAAAATCTGTTTCCTTATCTACAAGTCTGTTTCTTTTTAGATTCCACGTCTGCATGAGACCCTATGGTACTGGTTTTACTCTGATTTCATGTAGCATAATACCCTTGCATCCATCCGTGCCATCCTTCTGCCCACCTTTTCTTGTGGCTGAGTGATACTCCATTGTATACACACATACCACCTCTTCTGTCCCCACGCCATCCCTCGCTGCTCTAAATAATGCTTCAATAAATAGGGGTGTTCTCCTCAGCTAAGTACCCAGAAGTAGAGTTGCTGGATTGTATGGTAGTTCACTTTTAACTCTTTGAGGAACCAAGACACTACTTTGCACAGTTGCTGCCCCAGATCACACCCTCATGCCAGGTGTATAGGGTTTCCTCTTCTCTGCGTGCTCACCAAAGACCCGCTATCTTTTTGTGTTTGATTCCAGCCAATCTAACAGGTGTGAGGTGACATCCCATCGTGGTTTTGATTTGCATTTCCCTGATGTTGCGTGATGTTGAGCATCTTTCCAGGAGCCTGTTGGCCATCTGGAAGTCTTCTTTGGAAAAAAATGTCTGTTCAAGTCCTCTGCCCATTTTTTAGTCAAGTTGTTTATTTTCTTGATATTAAGTTGTGTGACTTTCTATATATTTTGGATACTGATCCCTTACAGAATGTAAACGTAATCTTTTCTTTCCCACTTTTCACGTTGTACTTGTGTGGTCAGCATCTAAGGGATAAGAATTATGTTCCACATCTTTGAGGGGGGAGCATTTCTATTTCTTTTTTCTAATTATAAGTATAATAATTGGCAATTATAAAACTCCTAAAAATAAAAATTATCTATAATCTGATACACATATTGCATAGTATCAGTGATTCCAAAGTGTGAGTGTAACATAGGGGACATTTGCTAGCAAAGTCCCATTGTGAGAAATTTACTTCTTTTGTTCTCTTTTGAATCTATGAGAAAAGTGCTCGCTTCGGCAGCACATATACTAAAATTGAATCTATGAGAAAACCAGGGAGAGAGTTAGGTGCCCATCCGTTATCTGCAACTGTCTGAAACCATATCATTTTATAGCACAACTGGAGTTGCCTCAGGCTCCAATGTTTACAAGCAACTCTTTCTACCTGGATCAAATGACAATATTTTGTTTACATCATATTAATTTTTAGAATCACGCCTATTTTGTGTCAGTAACACCAGCTTCAAACTATAAAAATGAAATAAAATTACACACATTTAAAAATATTTTAAAATTAAAAAGTGAGCCAATTAAAACTAAGTAAATAGTGGTACAAGTTGTTTGCAGAAATAGCAACTGTGATTGGTGGCTTTTTGAGAAGTATTAATTTCGTATAAGAAGTAGCAAGCTACCAAAACAACTGGTAGAGTTCAAGTGTGTCTGCAGGTGCATGAGCCCTGTGTAAATACATTTCTTGATCACTGCCTGGCAATATGAACAATTTCATTTTTTAAAATACATTATAAAATTCATGGAATCGCTTGAGGTACGATGATTTACCAAGGAAACTTTAGAACAAGGGGTAAACCAGAAGTTACGTGTTTGTTTATGACCCAATCTGTGCACATGGGAATTCTTCAGAGTGTGCAGATACCATTTCTTTCCTTTTGGGTATAGAAACCATCTCTTCCTATTTGCACGATCCCTGCAAATTTCGTACGCCATGCCCCAGAAAGAGCCAGCGGCACTATTTCTCACAAAGCCGCATCGCCTCGATATAGCTGTTTATACTGCAGCCATCGAGGTACTCTTGTCTCTGTAGCCGTCTGACATTCATGTAAAGCTACTCACATCCTTACTGCTGAGGTCCCACCATTCACTGTGTCACCCCAGCAGGGCCCCTTGCAACCGTCTCTCCTCTGTTTGTTACCCTGCTTTGTTAAGGATGACCCAAAAGGCAAATCTTATCCAGAATATGCAGGAAAATGTGAAAGACTGTGTTAAAGTAAAAGGCTGTGTTAAATATACTCTTTGGAATTTTATTGGGTAAACACAGAATGTATCTTCTAACCATGTGTAACTGTTACATTATCCAACATGTCTGCCCTTTAACTCTTGAGACCTTCATGGCTGCATTCCCAAATGCAGTCCCTGAATGCGGACCACACCCTTCCCTTTCATACACCCACCACCAGCAAGGAAGAGAGTGAGAAACTAATTGTCTGAGTGCGTAAAGTAGTCCCTTCAAAGAATGTCTGTTCTACCTCTGGTGTGGCTCAACAGTAATCTGTGAGGCCCCGATGTCACCTCCATGTTCATCAGCAATAACAGAGGGCCAATCAGAAGGACATTTGGAACGTCCTCAGGAAGAAGAAGGACCGCCACCCCATGAGAGGTACCATAAAGGGCTGTCTGACCACATTGTCAGACCTTGGGCGGGTGGGGGTGGGGGGAAGGCCAGCTCCCCACTGGGGGCAGCACCACGAAGTCAGTGAAACTTAGACACAGGTACTCCCTTCGAGGCTGCCCTGTGGTGGTAACAGGAAAAAGTGAGTGCCCATAAATACGCCTATAATATGGCTCAAACCTCAAGGGATACACCAGGAGGCAGAGCACTGAACTTGACCTGCATCTGATGTGAATATGAATCATCCAAAATTAGGGTGTCTGCACCATTTGGGTGGCTCCATCTCAGGCCAGTGGGTCACCAGACTGCTCCGTAGAACAAAGGCCAGACCAGCAGGTACCAGCATGAAGACATAAGCATAATTTTCCCCTTCTCCTAGCCCTCCAGGGCATCTGGATGACCATAAGATCAAAGCTCCGTGAAGGGGAGACATATGGACTGAACTCCAGGCTGAGGCTGCTCTTCCCAGATGGCACATTTGGGGTCTCCTAATCCTACTGGAAGGGAACTGAACAAATGTTGAGGAAAGCAATCGAAAGCATAGGGTCTTTGGAGCCAGGTCTGAGTGGAGGGGGCCCCAACTGCCTGGGGACAAGGGCAGAGCTAACTCAGTTATGCCCCAAACTTCCCCTGGCGATTACAGCATGAAGCATTCTCATTGCTCAAAATCCTTTGGTACATAATGTGGAATAGTTGAAAGAAATCTAATGGATATTCCATAATTTAACAGTTTAAAACATTTTGGTAATTTGATATATTAAAAATATCAACTTTTTGCTTCATGACTTGAATATATATATATATAGCAAATGTCCTTATATTTTTTTAATATCTAAAATTTATATTTTCATGTGGTATATTAATGTGTTTCTTAAGTCTGAGTGCTTTTATATTTAGTTATTTAGTATATTCATACAAATATTCTCTGTTTGATGTTTGCCGTAAAATTATCACACGGTGTTTGTCTCTCTGACTTAT
Source organism: Callorhinus ursinus (assembly GCF_003265705.2). Lineage (NCBI taxonomy): Eukaryota > Metazoa > Chordata > Mammalia > Carnivora > Otariidae > Callorhinus > Callorhinus ursinus. The sequence continues at coordinate 1,572,140 of NW_027397094.1, read as the reverse complement.
TTTGCTTAACATAATACTCATATGTGGAATTTAAGAAACAAAGATGAACATAGGGGAAGGAAAAAAAAGAGAGAGTGGGAAACAAACCAAAGAGACTCTTGACTATAGAGAACAAACAGGGCTGCTGGAGGGAGGCGGGTGGGGGATGGGCATTAAGGGCACTTGTTGCGATGAGCACTGGGTGTTACATGTAGTGATGAATCACTGAATTCTACTCCTGAAACCAATACTATACTATATGCTAACTAACTTGAATTTAAACAACATTTTAAAAATAAATAAAAAATAAAATAAAATTATCGTAAATTAGATGCATAGCTTAGATAAAATACTGTCATGGGTAATTTGCTTTGTTACGCTTTGAAAGTTATAGCTTTTTAAAACTGATTAAGTATCTTTGTATGTTGCTTCCTGTTTTGATTATTTCCTTTTATCCATTTGTATTTGTAAACCTTCAGAGGTTTATGTTTATCGAGAATCAAGTTGATTTTTTTTTTACAAAATGTTTTCTAAAATCATTTTTAGAAATTGTAACACCACACCCACTGATGTGATTCATTATATATTAAATTCACATAAATTGATAGGATTGTCTGTATTTATTCAATTTATTTATATTCAGGGTTTTGAATTTGATATATATATGTGTATCAGAATCCTTTAAGGTTTACTGTTATCTGAATTATTTTAAGAATGCCTTGTTTAAAATATCAAAATTAGAAATGAAATAGTATTTTTGATACACTTTTATATAAAATGAAGACTTTTTAGTCATTAACATTGTGGAGACCAAGAGTAGGCTGCTCCCAAATGTGCCACTTTGGAATACTGATTATTTTAAATAACATTACTTAGGATATGGGAAGTCACTTAGACCCTCCTCTGTCCCCTGAAGGCAGGCAATCAATCTTCCCAGTGAAAGGTCCCCTCCCTGTTCCAGGAGGTGAAGGGGCTTCCTAATCTCCAGAGATAGGAAATTCAGAGCCAAGAACCTGTAGAAACAACTTGGTTATTTTTTACTAATTTACTATCGCTGCCCAAATTCTATTTAGAATTCTTTACTAATCAAAGTTCCCAAAGTTGAGTCTTCTTTGTCCTGTCGATTCCTCACAAATGTATTGCCTCTTTGTCTAAAAAGTTTTATGAACACTGTCCGCGTTGGTCATTTCTTTGGGTCTCACTTTCATCATGGGGCGCCAAGACGCACGTAATAAAACCTTGGGTTTTTCCTCTTGTTCATCTGTCTCAGGTCAATTTAACAGTTAGTCCAGAGAGAAGACCTTGAGGACCGAGAAGAATTTTTCCTTCCCTTCCACATCGTCTGGATTTAGAACCAGCTGGCTTACAAGGATGGGACGGGGGAAATGATGGAAGCCCCAGTATTGAGCCATGCCCCCCCCACCCTCCTCCACTGGTGCGGAGCAGGTTCCAAGGCATCAGTGTGTGAAGCAGCTTTGATGAAAGAACTAAATTTGCATAAGAAAAACAATGGTGTTATACCCGCAAGGGAATGACAACCTAGAGCTGGGGAATAAGGAGGGCCTGGGAGATGCTCAGGCAGGAAGGCATCCCCAGAGAGCGTTTTAGGAAGTTGTACCCAAAGCATTTGCCCTGCACTGCAGTCAGGGTCCTCAGAAGATCAGCACAGACACGGAAGATGCTCCAAAGCTTCTGGATTTGTACGCGACCTTCATTTGGATGCCGCACCATCCTGAATTTGCCCCGTTTTCAGAACACAGACATGCAACTCTACGAGGGTCACCTAAGCCTTGTTCACACATTTTTGTTTTTTACCTTTAAAAGGTAAAAAGTGATTTGGCACATAGCTGAAGTAGCATGCTTTTGCTCTGCTCTGATACATTCAATGTTTAGTGATTGATAAAAACATTTTATGAATTTTGTGACAGCTTAACATCAGCAGCATTTGTTTTTTTTTATTATATTATGTTAGCCACCATAAGTACTTCATTGGTTTTTGATGTAGTGTTCCACAATTCACTGTCTGTGTATAATACCCAGGGCTCCTTGCAGTACGTTCCCTCCTTAATACCCATCCCCAGGCTAACCCATCCCCCACCTCCCTCCCCTCTGAAACCTTCAGTTTGTTTCTCAGAGTCCAGAATCTCTCATGGTTCCTCTCCCCCTCTGATTTCCCCTCCTTCATTTTTCCCTTCTTCTCCTAATGTCCTCCATGTTATTCCTTATGTTCCACAAATAAGTGAAACCATATGATAATTGATTATCTCTGCTTGACTTATTTCACTTAGCATCATCTCTTCTAGTCCCACCCATGTTGATTCAAAAGTTGGGTATTCATCTTTTCTGATGGCTGAGTAATATTCCATTGTATATATGGACCACATCTTCTTTACCCATTCATCTGTTGAAGGGCATCTCAGCTCTTTCCACAGTTTGGCTATTGTGGACATTGCTACTATGAACATTGGGGTACATGTGCCCCTTCTTTTCACTACATCTGTATCTTTGGGGTAAATACCTAGGAGTGTAATTGCTGGGTTATACGGTAGCTCTATTTTTAGCTTTTTGAGGAAACTACACACTGTTTTCCAAAGTGGCTGTGCCAACTTGCGTTCCCACCAATAGTGTAAGAGGGTTCCCCTTTCTCTACGACCTCTCCAACATTTGTTGTTTCCTGCCTTGTTAAATTTAGCCATTCTGACTGGTGTGAGGTGGTATCTCAAAGTGGTTTTGACTTGAATTTCCCTGATGGCTACTGATGTTTAACGTTTTTTCAGAACACTTATGAAAGAAATTGAAGAAGACACAAAAAGATGGAAAAACATTCCATGCTCATGGATTGGAAGAATAAACATTGTTAAAATATCTATAATGCCCAGAGCAATCTATACTTTCAACGCCAACCCAATCAAAATACCAATGGCATTTTTCACAGAGCTGGAACAAACAATCCTAAAATTTGTATGGAACCAGAAAAGACCCTGAATCACCAAAGGAATGTTGAAAAAGAAAAACAAAGCTGAGGGCATCACGTCGCCTGACTTGAAGCTCTATTACAAAGCAGTGATCACCAAGACAGCATGGTACTGGCACAAAAACAGACACAGAGATCAATGGAACAGAATAGAGAGCCCAGATATGGACCCTCAACTCTATGGTCAACTAATCTTCAGCAAAGCTGGAGAGAATATCCAATGGAAAAAAGACAGTCTCTTCAATAAATGCTGCTGCGAAAATTGGACAGCTATATACAGAAGAATGAAACTCGACCATTCTCTTACACCATACACAAAGATAAACTTAAAATGGATGAAAGACCTCAATGTGAGACGGGAATCCATCAAAATCCTAGAGGAGAACATAGGCAGTAACCTCTTCGACATCGGCCACGACAACTTCTTTCAAGGCACCTCCAAAGGCAAGGGAAACAAAAGCGAAAATGAACTTTGGGGACTTCATCAAGATAAAAAGCTTCTGCACAGCAAAGGAAACAGTCAACAAAACAAAGAGGCAACCCACGGAATGGGAGAAGATATTTGCAAATGACACTCTAGATAAAGGGCTGGTATCTGAGATCTATAAAGAACTTCTCAGACTCAACACCCAAAAAACAAATAATCCAGTCAAAAAATCAGCAGAAGACAAGAACAGACACTTCTCCAAAGACTAACAGACACATGAAAGCATTTGCTTTTTTAAATATAAGGTAAAATGATAGGCTTTAAAAATGAGGAAAGTCTATCAAATATAAGCTGATACTTGGATTTTCTTACACAGGTTCTGTGTCACATTGTGTAACAGCTTTCTCATTATGCCAAAGTACCTTGAATTCTCCTTCTATTTATTACAATAACCAAAGGCACATAACTACAGATTGAAAGTAAACACATTTTTAAGGACCTATTAGCTATTAAAACAATGAGTGCTGGAAAATGAAAATGGAAGTATAATTTGATTAATTCAGTTTGCTATTAGAATGATACTGGAAGTAATCTGTTCTCATTCTGACATCTATAACTTCTGCATATCCTCATCACTCCTTATACCTAAACACAACATAGTTTATTACACTTTTACCACATGTTATACCGAGGTTGTTCTTATCATTAGACGTAACCAGAAATGGAAGATGGGCTCTAAATTGCTGCTTGGCAATAATTAAATATGAATTCATAAGAATGTTAAGGCATGAAGCTGAGATCAAAGTGAGACAAATGTTGACGGAAAAGATGGTGGGGGACAGATGCACATACCCACCTGAGATGCCTATGGCTCACCAGTGTGCCTGAGTTCACACAGACAGACACACAGACTCACCCGTGGCGAACTGTATCAGAGCCACTGTCAGACCCGAGTTTCAGGCCTAACAGATGCTAGCTGGGCAAGGTACTTAACTTAACTAGATTTTATATTCCCACATTTTAATTTTTTTTAATTTAATTTATTTGAGAGAGAGAGTGAGAAAGCATAACTGGGAGGGAGGGGCAGAGGGAGAGGGAGAAGCAGACTTCCTGCTGAGCAGGGAGCCCGATGCGGGACTGGATCCCAGGACTCTGAGATCATGACCCCAGCTTAACCAACTGAGCTACCCAGGTGCCTCCCCTACACTGCAATTTTTATATATTTATAAGACATTCAGATTCAAGAGAAAATATTTTTCAAGTAATGGAGTCTTTAAAAATTGCTATTTTTATTTGTCTTTCCTATTCCTTCCTCATTTTCAAAGCCTATCATCCTACCTTGTTTCTGCTTTTCTGTCCCCATGTACAGACCCATATTTGCTACCAGGCTCCATGGATTTGGTTTCGCCATTCACCTGTTTTCTCATCTATGGCTCCAAACATTTTCTATTAGATCACAGCCTCTAACATGCAATCATATCACAGACTGGGAAAAAGTATTTGAAAATGGCATACCTGACAAAGGACTGTCACCGAAAATAGACAAGGAACTCTTAAAATTTAATCAGAGGAAAATGAATGAAAGACCTGAGCAGATAAAAGTGGGCAAAGACCTTATCAGACACCCAACCAAAGAAGGGATACAGATGGCTAATGAGCATAAAAAAAGATGTTCAATATCATAAGGCATGAGGGAATTATAAATTCAGATAATGAGGAGATAACACTCCATACGTATTAGAGCCGCCAAAATCCAAACCACTGGCAACAGCAAATGTTGGAGGGCATATGGGCTCACAGGGACTCAATCCCACTGTTGCTGGGACTGCAAAACAGTACATTCACTTTGGAAGACAGTCTGGCGGTTTCTTCTAAAACTAAACACCCTCCTACCATCAGATCCAGCAATTGTGATACTTAATATTTTACCCAGATGAACTGAAAATTTACGTCTTCACAAATTCTGCACATAATTGCCACTAACCTGGACTCAACTAAGGTGCTTTCCAGTAGGCGATGGATAAATAAACTGTGGCCCATCCAGACAATGGGATATGAGTCAGCACTAAAAAGAAATGAGCTACAAAGCCATGAAAAAGCATACAATTTCAACCATATCACATTCAGGAAAAGACAAGATTACAGACACAGTAACAAGATCAGTGGCTGCCAGGGACTTGAGGGCGGGAAGGGTAAACAGGCAGAACAAAGAAGAATTTAGGACAGTGAAACTATTCTGATGGGTACGACAACTGTGGGCACATGTTGAATACATGTGCCAAGACCCGCAGAAGGTACAACACTAAGAATGAACCCAATGTAAACTATACACCTCACGTGGTCATAACTTGTTAACTTAAGTGCATCGACGTTAACAAGCCCTCGCTGAGGTGTGACATGTCCACAGTGGCAGACGGTGATGTGTGTGGGAGAGGGATATGAGGAAGATCTCTGTAGGTTCTACTCAATTTTCTATAAACCTAACACTGCTCTGCAAAATGAAGTCCATTAAAAAAACAGTTTTTACTTCATTTAAACTTGTGTAAGTTATCTGACAAGGCGAATACGTTTGGTGAAACTTTGTGTGATTTTCTAGGACTAACAAGAGAATCGCAAGACATACCCCTTGTTTTTCATGCTTGCCTGTGATGTTAAAAGAGTTTGATGCTCAGAAATCAGATCAGACAGGCCATGCCCCATGGTACAACTGAAATCATTCAATTATAAATTCAGAAACAGAAGGACACGTAGCTACTTTACATTGCTCACGTTTTAGTCGAATTTGTGAGAGGCAGTGACCTCCTTCATTCTGCCAGCAAAAGCAAGTTGAAATAGAGGTAAGTTTCAGGAGTAGAAACCTGATTTCTGTCCTAGCTGGTTTTTACTCGCACACAGAACTCACCTTCATTCTCTCCAAAGAGGTTTTCCTATGAGACAATAAACAAGTTTTAAAAGGAAATAGAATCTGACTCATTACAACACACACACACACGAGGTACACACAGACTGAGTTTTATTTATTTATAACCCACGAGTTACATGTGCAGACACACTTATAAATAGATGCAGCCATCTATCACATCAGTCCTGTCCAAATGAAAAAAAATCACTCTCACTTCAACTCTTGACTGTTTTGAAGGTGGGAAAGAACGGTGACCCCACTGTCAAACATCTGAGAGCAAATCTTGGTCCTTCTCCTTACTCGCTCTGTGACTTTTGGAAAAATGATGAGCTTCACAGTTTGGGAAATAGAAATTCTTCCTCTTACTGGTTGGAAGATATTTGGTTAAAGTATTCAATATTTTTGAGACTCAGAGTCTTCCCCCAACAAATCAGTATAACTTACAGCCTCAACAGTTTTTACTAGGGTGTTATATGAATGTACATCCTATATTTGAGATTTTAAAATCCATGCAAGGAATGGTCTTAGCCATCTTTTCCACTTGATTACTTGAAGGATGACTGGACTAATTCAGAAGAACCATAATCTATTCCAGGGTTAGCCTCCTGCCGCATTATTTTGGGTCTAACGCTAAGAGATTTGTAAGATTCATCTTTCTCAACCATAATGAATAAGATTGTTGGACCAGATGATCAATTTTTCCCTTTTTATTTCCAGTGCAAAATGATTTGTCCCAACTTTTGCCTCATTTCATTGTCTTCCTGATGTCAGATTCTACTGTATCATATTCTTTCTTCCTTTCTCTCTGTGCCTGCATGTTCACGTGTGTGATCACCACTGAATAGAGCAATGGCATTGCAAAGATGAGCTTTTACTCTTTTATCAGCCAAAGAGAAGCTCACATTAAATGTGTACCATCTTTCTCTTAAAATATCTAAATATATATGCCAATTAAAATAATATGCATAGAGAAGCACTTTGCCTAGTTAGCCTGATAAATGCCCTCCATGCTTATGCTTGCCACCCTTCACAATTTTTTCCTTCTAGGATAAGATTTATACCATAATATACTAATTAAGTAATTGGAAGTTTTAATTTTATTTCGTAGATAAATTGTGAAGTATGGTATACCAGCAATTTGCTTACATTTGAAAAAATAAAAACTAGAAAACCACTCTCTTGGAACTCTACTGTAGTGACAGGATCAGTATGCCACGTATAATTTTGGTCACTTTATCCAGCAATGCTTCAAGGATGAATTCACATGCTAAATACTTCTAAGTTCCTAGGTTTGGAAAAAGACTTTCTTTAGCAATTAATAACAAATTTAATTTAGAATTGAAAAATTATTAATATATATGCAAATAGCACAAAGTGGGAGATTTCCTTAAACATAAAATTGGGTTCAGTAATTATTTAGAAGCACAGAATGAATTTAATGGAAAACAGGTAGTTTCTGAAAGTCACATTTTCTAAGTGCATATGCACATGCGTATGTATAAACACACAATTTCTGAATTTTTCTATCTACTATACGATCATTCAGTTATACATACTTATAATTTTGTGCATGGAGCCATGCTAGACATTCTTGGGCATTTCCAGGGCCACATCCTGGGGAAGGGTTAATGATCACCATACTGAATGAAGAGGTAATTATAATTAAAAAACTGAGAAGCAGGGGAAAAAAGGTGATAAAAAGGAGTTGATTGTTTCCTAAGAAATAAAAGTAACACAAGCAAATAACAGTACACCCCCCCACCCTTGACCAGCACTTCCTGAGGACCTCTCCACAGACCCTGTGTAGACACAAATCACTGGCGGTGACAACAGCTGGAGCACCGTGTCCACCTGCAGCAGTTCGCAGAGAAGGTCAGTCTCTGAAATAGTGCTGGAAAATCCACAACCGTGTGGTTCTATGGAAGCTAAAATGTAATAGTCTGCATCAGCAGCACAAGGAGTGAGATTCCTCAGTCAGGGCCCTAAAGAGTGAAGACAGGACACCCAGGGACCAGAGAACAGAGTGTGTCGTTGAGGGTGAGGGTCAGGAGAGGATGTACATGAGGGCGAGCGGGTTAGAAAAGGAAGTGGGATCGCAGAAGGGGCTCTTCGCAGAGGGTCTAAGCTGTCAGAGGTTCCACTGGTAATGCGCCATTTATATCAGACCCTAGCAAGCAAAGTAGGAGAGGAACATGATACCGAAATACGCAGAGCCAAATTTCCAGCTATGCTTTATCACCCATTTATTGCGAGATAATCAGAAATATAAAACTGTATCTAAGATAGTTAATATATTGTCTGAATTTTATAGAGGTTGTATTTAGATCCGTTCATCTTAGTGTAAAGGTTTTCCTAGGGTAATTTACTTCTCTGATATTTGAGTAAATTAATGATCCCTATGATTAACATTTCCTTAAAATAGATATGCCTACACACAGGTACAGGCTGTAAACTCACAGTCTTCACTTAGAAATTTAAGCAGAATGCATAACACTGTCATGCGACTTTTCCCAAGAAAGAGAATTAAGCCTTGGCTATGCTGGAGAGAAAATTTGTGCCATCCATAGAAATAAAGAAAAGCAATTAATTTTACCCTGTAAACACAGTTCTATATTTTGTTTGTATAAGTATATATATCATATGCTAAGTTTATCAATGCATTTTTATTTCTTTATTTATAGAGGAGAGAGCAGGGGGAGGGGCAGAGGGAGAGAGAAAGAATCTTAGGCAGCCTCCAACCCAGCTCAGATCCCAACGTGGGGCTTGATCCCATGACCCTGAGATCATGACCTAAGCCAAAATCAAGAGTTTGACACCTAACCGACTGAGCCAGCCAGGCATCCCTATCAGTGCATTTTTAAAGTATGGATGGCCATTCAAGGCTAATTTTTTCACAGGTAATATCTTCCATAAAGATCTTACATTTTTTCATTGTCTAATTTTGCAGAGTTTGCTGAGTTGTGGCATGGATGTAGATATTCAGATGGAACACCAAACTCAACTTTTGATTCTAAACCGCTATCTCAAATCCTAGGGTATTTTCTCATTAAAAGATTATTAAATAATTGAAATACACTATATGCCTTTATGCTTTGCATTTTCCTACCCTACACATCCTATGATTATGTTATGAACATATTCTGTTCATAACCAAAAGAGGTTAACTAGGCTCTAACACAGGTTACTTGGTGCTTCTCAATGTTGAGGGTGTTGGGGTTGTCAATTTCAAGCTCTGTGCGTTTTCAAATGACCATTAATCCTTGGAGCACAGACACCATTCCTCAGGCTCACAATTCACCGACAGAAGCCCTAACAGAATCTAACACTTCCCCACGGATTACAGATGCGTTACTTTTAAGTCAATGAACCCTGACAGGATGTGCAAAAATATTCTGTAGGCAAAAGCTAAAGTACGTGTTTGATAATTTTCACAGATGGAACAAGTCCGTAGGAACACGAAGGCCTTTCTCTTATGTCCTGTAAGAAAACGAATTCAAACACTGTAAAGTCATCAATTCAATATCTTTGAGTTTCAAAAGACCATAAAACTTTATGAAAATAAAAGCTCATTTTGTATTTCCATGTACGTGTGAAGTGTAGCAGCGTGCAGCCCTTACAGCGCTACAGAAGGCAGAGCAGGACATGCACTTCTGTGGTTAAGAGTGAAGGATCTGGGTTTAATAGTGTAAGTTCTAGGGACTAACTATCTGGACTGAAATCCTGACTCAACGCACAAATGATGTGACTTTGGTCAACATATACACTCTCTCTGTGCTTGCTCATTTAAAAAAAAGAAAAGAAAAAGAAAAAAAGTTCTGTGTTAGGCACTTCATTCTTCATTCAGGCACTCTGACTCTAAGGTAAGCCAAAAATATTTTGCCAAAATCCCATTACTTCATCTCTAAGATGGTATCCTTTATATTTTAGCATTGTGAGAAGAATAAAGTAAATTATTATAAGTAAAAATTCTTTGAACTGTGTGAAATACTTGACAATTTTTTTTCTAACCAATAAGAGAACATTAAGGTTGCCGGACTACAGGGGTGCCATTAGTGCCCGTGGGTCAAAGAATGTTAAATGAGCAAATTGAGAATTTAAACTCATTTTCTGGCTTATTAGCACAATTTTCTTGTCAGCTGATTTAACCAGTCACAGAGCTAAACTGCCAAAAAGAGAACTGCTATGTACCTTAGCAATGAGATGACATATATGGGAAATCACTTCTGCAAGAAATGGTTTTAAAAAGGTATTTTTTCCCCATTACCTGACCCTTTAGCCTAAATTTAAGGTGATTATTGCCAAAGTCACTTAGTAAACAAAAGAGTCTTGTACCTCTGACTGCTCAAGTATGTGGTTTTAAATAGTTATTAGCAATACATTTTTAGAAAATGTTAACATCCATCAAAGCAGAAGTCTTGCCAAGAAGAATTTTAAAAAAACTGAAAAATTTCAAAGCCGATAAAAGGATGTTTTCCTTGCCCTCTGAAAATTCAAAACTGGATGAACAGAAATTAAGACGGTTTTCCAATAGTTCACTCCAGATATGGAACTCTGTCATACGGAATTTAGCCTAAAGGAATTATTTAACATCCTATAAACACTGTGTAAAAGAAAAAAAATTAAAAACCCCTAAATTATGGCCACAAAATTTAACTGATGATTAAAAGTGTGGCTCAGTCGTTAAGCGTCTGCCTTCGGCTCGAGTCATAATCCCAGGGTCCTGGGATCGAGCCCCGCATCGGGCTCCCTGCTCGGCGGGAAGCCTGCTTCTCCCTCCCCCACTCCCCCTGCTTGTGTTCCCTCTCTCGCTGTGTCTCTCTCTGTCAAATAAATAAATAAAATCTTTAAAAAATTAAAAAAATAATGTGTTCATTCAAAAACAGAAGAAGATTTCTTCATTAAGATTTTGGTGTCATCTGACTATCTAGATTTATTTTAAAAATTGGTACTGAGGAAGACAATCAACTTTTAGTTCATATTTTAAAATACTGATTTTGATTGGAAACAAAGGATGGTAAACCAAGAAGAGCTGTAACATTATCAATCTTAAACAGTATGTGTCAATTTCCATCATAAGAAATAGATGTAATTCTATTTACTACGTTATTTCAAGATTACTAAATTTATTTAAATTTATTGTTCATTTCTGGTTCTGGCAGTATGGCAGACAGGGTGATCAGAGAAACTGGAAGAAACTTTTAGGGAATTACCTAAAAGAAATCAACCAAAACACTGAATAAAATTTAGAAAAAAAATATGTACACATGATGATGGTTGTATTAGTGAGAAGGTAAGGACATCTTAGAATGCCATAAATAAAATGAAATTGGGAATCCAGAGAGGTCAAGTCAGCTTGGAGGTAACCTTTGCTCTAGGAACTTCTAGCCCAGATCTTAGATTCCAATGGGTCTTTCAGAGAGATGATCTAAGGACCCCCACATGGAAGGGTGAAGCAAAGATACCACCTCCCTCCCAAACAGTCTGGGTCTTCTAAAAACCAATGCCTACGAGGGACAAACTAAGCATGAAAAGCAGAAACATTCCGTAAAGGGAAAAAAACAAGAAGATTCTGTGCTAACAAATCCTAACCACAAGCTGAGAATCACACAGTATTGGAACTTACATTTATAACATGTGTGTCCACCTAAAAATGAACAGGCAAAAATAAAAATAATGACTGTCCTAGATTTGTAAGTCCATGAGGGACCTGCCAGAAGAGCTATACCTTCTGGAGAAATGCAGTTTAACTTTCAACAAAATCCCCACAGATAAGGCACATGTGTTACAGTCTCACCATTAAAGATCACAAAAATCATGAAGAAATAAACTACTGCAGGGACGCCTGGGTGGCTCAGTCGTTATGCGTCTGCCTTCCGCTCAGGTGATGATCGAGTCCCGCATCGGGCTCCCTGCTCAGAGGGAAGCCTGCTTCTCCCTCTGCCTCTGCCCCTCCCCCGCTTGTGCTCTCTCCCTCTCTCAAATAAATAAAGAAAATCTTAAAAAATAATAATAACTAAAATAAAATTAGTTAAGCAACTTCAAAAGTCTGTGTATTCATAAGAGTTTTACATAGAACCCCAAATATAATAAGAACCCACAGGGTGGTTAAACTGCATATTGGCTGCAAATTAAGCAACTTAAAAGTCATCTTCCAACACTCCATGGTACTGTTACTGTCCAAATGGCACCCCAGTGACCTGAAATGTTGAATGTGGGATTTCTTTAAGGAAGAAGCTTATGCACTCCACTTTGGTTCGGTAATTAATACTTAATTTTAATTTTACTAAAATTTTCTTTAATGTAAAGAATAGTCTGTATTTCAAAACATATTAGGTAAATATATACAACTACAAAACTACAATAGAAAGTAAATGCCTTTTAATCACTAAAAACATTTAAAGTAGAACCATGGACCAACTATTTCTCAGATATACAAAAAACTTAATAATCCAGGATTATCTCAAAAGAAGTAAAAATGTCCCAAAGAGCCCACACAATTCTGAATTATTCTTAAGGGCAAAATTATTATTTTTCCCAGTTAAAAATACACATTAATATGCTTACTTGATATTGAAGAATAGTAATAGTCAATATTGTGCCTGAAACAATAAAGCATTTTCTGACAACTCAAGGTTCATGATACTGAAATAAGTGTTTTCATGAGAAAACCAGCTCCATCTCCTGAAGGCAAAGAAAGAATAGGTAATTATCCTTCAGAGAAAAGAATATAATTATATGTTAGTGTGGCATTTTGTTGTTCAAGGAATGGAAGGCCAAGTACGGGTTTATTGGTAGGCATGTGTTATTCTTACAGATATTGTAATCACACAAAAAATATAAAGTACATTTCAAATAGTCCTCTATTCCTCTTTATTTTTCATGGATTCAGAAATAATTAGTTTGGCTGCCAGTGAGGCATCTTGACGTTTCAGAAACATGTATTTTAAAACAAGTGCCTCACAGAGTTACTAAAAGTATTAGTCTGCTGGTCATCCACCAAACCCATTTTATTATTCCACCTTTTAATAGAGAACTCCTCAGTTTTAGAAGAGCTGGCGGAACAGGGACAAGTCACCTCTCCTGGCCTCCCTCCATCTGGCTGTGGCCTCCTGACCAAGGTCTGCTCCGTGACCCTTGATGGAAGGTTGTGCACAACTTCTGTGGCACGTCTTGAGGAGACCAGGTGCCCTCCACTTTCTCTTTTCCTTTTCCATAGGCAGCAGAAAATGGTAAGAATTAGCTTCAACAATGCGTCGGTGAACACATGGAGATAGCAGATAAAAGGGCAGAAGGAGTTCTGAGTGTCTTGATTCACCTCACTTTAGGATCTTTTTTAAAACAGCTTAATCTGTACCCTAACTCAGAGGCTTTGTATGCGTGGGTGCATGAAGATTCTTTGAAGGGTATGAAAGCATGGACATACTTAAGGGATTTAACTGTCAACAATTTAACTTCCATATATATCCCTTACAAGAAATGATTTGCCTGAGAACTTGCCAAGTAACCCACAGTCCTTCTCCAACTTCACAAAACAAAGGCAGGCATACCCACTTAACCATCCCCAATCTTGGTATAGTACCTAGCTCAGGCTGTGGAAATCCCTCATGGTATGGAAGTCAGAATCCATAATCCACGGGACTTCCTGTATTCCCGCCATAACGAAGTTAAGTAGCATGAGTAAATGGAGGAATCCAGATTCCAACCAGTTGGCTCCAGTGCCTGTTCTCTTGATCACAAGATGGACTCCAGAAGGACAAGCCCAAAAGACAAAACCATCACACACAAAACTCTAATCATGGATTCTCGGTATCTGAGCCATATCAGTGACGATCCTCAAGGTGCAAAGCCTGATTTAGATGAGGGGAGAAGCACTGAGTGCTCTTGGTGTCCAAGTTTTAAAATAAAAACAACAATAAGAAACCAAAATTTATGGCATCTTCCCTATGTGCCAGACACCATGCTAAGCTATTTACAAAGATGTACAATAACTCTGTGAGAAGTGTATTATTATATTCCTTTTATGGAATGAGGCACAAAGAGGTAAAGCAAATATTTCAGAGTAGCATAGGAAGTAGGTGGTTAAGTAAATATTCAAATCAACTTGCTCTGCATATAGAACAGGGGGCATCAATTTGTGTTTATCTTGCTGAACACCTTAATTACAGACAGCATATCCGGTAAGTAAATTATCTGTAAAGGCAAACATAGGTGAGTTTAGGATCTTTCAAATTTTATATTCTCTAAAAGGCCATAAATTTTGTTAGGCAAAGAATGCTTTTTGATTACTTAAGATGTCACAGAAAATCAAACAATGTAATGTCAAAAATGCTGATATTCTGTGTATTGATAATGATAGCTACTTCACTTTCATACCTACCTATACAATTAATCAAGTAGTCACACTGGATGGCTTGTTTGTTGGAACCCTGGATTTTCATGGAGGTCCAGGCTGCTACAAATCTTCATGTAGTAGTGGGGACATGATTTTATTTCTCATGTGTAAATACCTAGGATTCAAACTTCTGGATTGTATGGATAACTCTAATTCTATAAATAACTTGAAATGTCTTCCAAAGGAAGTTTATGTGTAACTACATAAATAACTTCAAAGAATTTCTATGGTCGTACCATTTTTAATAAATCTTTTTTTTTTTAATTTATTTGAGAGAGAGAGAGCACGAGAGAGAGTGCATGAGAGAGCACAAGCAGGGGGAGCAGCAGAGGGAGATGGAGAAACAGGCTCCCCGCTGAGCAGTGAGCCCAATGCAGGACTCGATCCCAGGACCCTGAGATCCTGACCTAAGCCGAAGGCAGATGCTTCACCGACTGAGCCACCCAGGCACCCAGTCATTCCATTTTTATGTTACCTCTCCTACTGGTACTGCATTGACCTACAGGCACAACACCACTTGATTATCCCAATATTTTAAATTTTAGCCAGTCTAGTGTATATAGCTGTGGATCTTGCTGGTTTTAATTTGCATTTCTCAGAACACTAATTATTTTATTATTTTATTTTTTGTTTTTGTTTTTGGATTTTTACTTAAATTCCAGTTAGTTAACATACAGTGTAATATTAGTTTTAGGTGCACAATGTAGTGATTCAATACTTCCATACATTATCCTGTGCTCATCACAAGTGCACTTCTTCATCCCCATCACCTATAGAACCCCAACTTTTTAGCATACATTTATGTGCCTATTAGAAATTCATATATCTTTTTAATTGTTCAAATCTTTTGACCATTTTCTTGGGCTGCTTCCCTCTTACTATTAGGTTGTAAGAGTTTCATTTATTCTTGATACAAGTCAGAAGCATAAATTTTTAATATTTTCCCCCATCTCTGGGGAGCATTTTCTCCCTAATTGTTTCTCTTGAAGAACTAAAGTTTTAAATTTTGATAAAGTGGATTTATTCTTTTGTTAAAAATTGTTCACATAAAAAATTAAAAAAAAATTATTCGTGCTTCTTCCGACCTAACTAATCTTTCCCTTTCCCAAAGTCAACAGATATTCTCATAGGTTCCTTAATAGATAGCTTGGTTTTCACTTTTGTGTTTGGATCTATGATCCATTTCAAGTCAAGTTTTGGTATGATGGCAGGTTATGCTCAAGGTTTATATTTCCCCAAAAAGATGTAAAGGTTGTCACCTCCATTTTTAAAAAATATTTTATTTATTTATTTGACAGAGAGAGAGAGTGAGCACGAGCAGCGGGCAGCGGCAGAGGGAGAGGGAGAAGCAGACTCCTCACTGAGCAGGGAGCCCGATGCAGGGGTCGATCCCAGAACCCTGGGATCACGACCTGAGCCGAAGGCAGACGCTTAACTGACTGCGCCACCCAAATGCACTGGTGGTCATCTCCATTTGTGAGAAAAACTGCTTTCTCTCCCGTTAATATTCTTGGAGTTTTAGCCAAAAACCATTTGAACATATACAGGGGACTTACTTTTGGACTCAAAATTCTTTTGCTTGAATCCATGTGTCCATTCTTACTCCAGTGACACACTGTCTTGATTACTCTGTAGTAAGTCTTGAAATTAGTTAATGGAGGTCCTCTATGTTTGTTCTTTATCTAGAAAGTTTTTGAAATTAAATGGCCCTTCTATCTCTATACACATTTTAGAATCAACTGGGCAATTTTTGCAAATCACTTCCTAGATATTAATTGGAATTGTGTTAAATCTATAAATCAGCTTTGGATAAGCTGATATCTAAACAATATCAGATACAAATATAGTGTTAGGTCATTCATGCACGAAGAAAAAAGTGAAAATTAATGGAATTCCAGTTATAAGAGATAACTATTAGTACATTTTGCTTTTAGAAAGACAGGCAAATAATAGATTAAAACATCAAATTAGCTATTTACATAGCTAGGGTATACCCTAATTATAAATATTATCAAATATATGATGCTCCATATTTCAAAACCTGTTTGCTTTAACTCTGAGGTCTGAACGACAGCAGAGGAAACATGCTTCTGAAAACTGAGAGTCAGGGAGGACTGATCCTGCAGAGGCTCTACCACGGGGGTAAACACGGGGGCCTCTGTGCAGTATAGACAAAGGGCGCTGATATCCCTAGAGTGTGGAGGCAGTGGGAGAATCCCAACAGCTGGCCTCGGACAAGCAGGTGTGGGCCCGACTCGAGAACGGCATGTGCAGAAGAGCCCATCTGTCTGAGGCCCATCCTGTCTCACTTAGAAAGGTGCATGTATTACAGCCTCATAAAGTCCATTTATGTGTGTGTGCGTGTTTCTGGAAACAACCGATGTTGACATGAGTGATGGGACCGAATTCATGCTTCACTTGATTCCGCGGACTTTTCATGATGATTGGCTACATTCTCGGAGCTGCTCCGGATGAGAGGTCAGAAGCGCGTGCGATTGACTTGTCACATCCCGAGGTGGCCAGAGAGAACACGGACCCCGGGGAAGCCGGAGCACCGGGAGGCCACGAGGTGTCTGAGAAGAGCCTGGGACCAGGTCGGCGGGTCCCTGAAAGGCAAGAGTGCACCTCGGCAGGAACCAGGGTCTAAGTGCCTGTGTATTTATTTAACCCGACTTAATTTCTGTCATATCTCCATCAAACAAACAAACAAAAATTAACCTGCGATTCCTTCCTATCATCTACTGTTTTATCTAAATGCTTAGACCGGGAGAAGAGGGATTATCTGTCTTCACGGCGTCTGTCTAAACCTCATGCCCATTAGCTAGTGTCGTCCTCACCATCAGTCCACACAAGCGGCCGGTGCATTCCCTGCCATGAGCCTTTTTGTTTTATATATTTTTACATTTTTCCTGAACTGTAACTGATCCACAATACCCTAGTCGTTCCAGGTGACATCACAGTGGTTTGATATTTTTGTGCATTACAGAGTGATGCCCACGACACGTCCAGGGACCATGCGTCCCCATGACTACACTGACTTATACTCCCTGTGCGGCACATGCTAAAACTGAAGCCTGGCCCTGCTAAGGCCCCGCCCCGACCCCTCCCCCGCTGGTAGCCACCAGTCCCGTATCTGATGCCCCATGTGAGCGAAATCTCACGCCATTCGTCTTCTCCTGCCTTATTCCACTAGGATAATACCCTCCAGGTCCATCCGTGCTGTCGCAAGGGTAAGCCCTCCTCTTCTTTAAGGCTGACACCCCACGGTGTGTACACGCCCGTGACCTGCACGCCCCGCCCCCCGGCATCCGCAGCCGTGACAGCACCGCGCTCAGCCTGTCCCTTGCATCGCTCTGTCGTCTTGCACCTCTCCTTGCTCTCTTGCCGGTCCTGAAGCTGACTCCCTGCAACAGGACTCCCTTCTGCCCTTAGAGTTCCTAAAGGACACGGGTCTTCCTGTACATTACTGTCTTCTTTCTCGGGGTTTGGCATTGGTCATGGGTTAACAAAAACGCTCCCATTTCCGGGAAGCCACGAATGCAGATGCATGAGTTTCCCATCCCTGACCACTCTGACCCCACAAAAATCATTTTCTTTTCTCTAGTCTCGAAATAAAAAACATTGTTCACTTATCAATCTGCTTCCTCTAAAATAATTTTCACAGTTGTGAACCATTATAGTCCCTGAGGCCCTAAATCTGGAAAATCAAAATGCAAGAAAACGTGAAAATATTTGGGAGGTCTGTGGCTGTTTTTCTGTTTGCTCTCGTCCTCCTCGCATGAGTGGATGAACACAGCAGAAGTGTCAGCTGACCTGGTGACGGGTGTGTGAGTGTGTGCGAGTGACTATGAGTGTGTGTACGTTGGGGATGGGTATTAAAACCCAGGACAGATCAAAGGGCCCAAAATGTGCCATGCAAGGCAAACACAGGTTAAACATTCAAAATTGTTATGCTGTCCCCAAATAATATCATGACAAAGTGAGATACAGACTAGGCTACAAGATAGAAACTCTGTTTTAAAGGTACCTTAAATTTTCAAACCCCTTAGATACTCACTCATATATGACATTCAGATACTTGGTACACCCACCTGACCCACAGAATGTAACAAACTTAAAATTTTGTTATCATGTCGATGTATTCATTACAGAAAGCCCTGAGTCCTTATTTATTTTAAAATAAAGAACGTGAGTTCCCCTTTTTCTGCTCACCACTCATGTAATACGTTATATTAATTTGTAAAAAAAAAAAAACAGTATCAGTAATAAATAGAGTTTTGTGCTATTTTGCTGAGAAGGAAAATAATGAAAGAGAGGTTTGCTTTTACATTTGTGTTAGTCTGATCATGAAAACCTTTCCATAATAATGACTTCAAGTACTGGGAGAACCCACACATTATTCTTTTACTAGCTATCACTGAACAAATCATGGAGAAGTCTTTGGCTGCTATCTAGCTATGTACGCATCTTCAGTATTATAAAAACACTAAAATGAGTAATGGAGCTAATTAAAGAAATCCGAAAGGCAAGGATACAAATTCCCATGTTAAGTATAAGTGAGAGGAGAAATCTAACTTGAAAGGTTAACAAGCACTTTAAAACCACTGAATCAAGTAAAGAGTGATGCACCTAATACACTTTTTGTAATTACAGGGCATATTCATTTTTATATATTTAAATCTCTATTTCCTTATGCCAAAAAAAATCTGAATAAATGATGTTGCAGCTTATGTTATATAAAATCTGAATTAAGGTTTTTAATTGACTCAAAATTCAAATCCATTTTGGTAATTAAACAGGATTTGTATGAACTATTTATTTTAAATTAAAATATCATTATAAAAGATCTTCATTTTATACACTTGTTAAATATCATTTGGGTACCTGATCTGTCAGACACCAACGAACAAGGCTCCAAACCTATTTTCAAAAGCAGGTATGATCCACACCACAATAATGAAACAAAGAAGTATGACATGAAATAATAGGAGGAATTTAGACTCCCTTTGAGATGAAAGAGGGAGGTTTTGGGAAATGCTTCTAAGCACAGCAGAGCCTCAGTGACCAGATGTTTCAGGTGGGGAGAGAGAACAGGGTTCTGGGCAGGGAAGAGTCAGCACATATGGACCTCGGAGGAGGAGGAAAACCCGGCACACCTGCACCTCGAGAGCTGGAATAACCACATCCTAAAATGCACGAGGAGCATAGTGGGAAAGAGTTAGAAACACAGGCAGACGCCAAAGGCTTCACGGTGTCATATGCCAGAAGAAGGGGTTGAGCTTGGTTTGAAAGTCTCTGTGGGTTTTTAAACACGACATGTTCAGAGATGCATATTTACTCTATTTCAAAAGGATATTTCTTCTAGAGATATTTGGCAACAAACATGCAACCCAGGACACAGAAGCAGTTAAAATGACAGACCATGAAGATAGGAACAAAAAGATAGGATGCACGCATCTCAGGTTAATTCCAATTTTCTTTTTTCATTTTCATCTCATATCTCTCAGTGGGTAAAATATTGCCTGCCCTTTCTTGCACAAAACATCAGGAGTGGAAGAGGGTGTAAAATTTTGGGTGAAATGCAGTAATAGAGCCCCACCAAGATATTTTAGATTGACACAAGCTAACAGGGGTTATGTTTATCAGACTGGAGACACATTTTTTTACGGCCTCAAAGATCAGCATTAGAACCAGTGTATTTCAAAGCATGGAACAGTATGTTTAATGCCTGAAGGCACTCCAGGGTCCAGTTTAACTCAGAACCAGGTTTGAGGGGCTGTTTGTAAGACACGAGCTTTGCTAAGAGCAGTGTGTTGTCTGGATCCCAGCAGCCCCTTACGTTGATAGCACTTTTCCTGAAAGAGGAAGAAACTTTCTTCACTGGTTGAAAAATGTCATTGCTTATATGGTTAAGAGTATTTGGGGAGGGGCACCTGGGTGGCTCAGTTGGTTAAGCGGCTGCCTTCGGCTCAGGTCATGATCCCAGGGTCCTGGGATCGAGCCCCGCGTCAGGCTCCCTGCTCAGTGGAGAGTCTGCTTCTCCCTCTCCCTCTCCCTCTGCCTTCCTCTCTGCCTACTTGTGCTCTCTCTATCTCTCTGTCAAATAAAAAAATAAAATCTTTTAAAAAAAAAGAGTATTTGGGGAACTCAAATATGAGAGCACATGTCTAGAAGGCTTTTCCCCTCATTGTAGTGATACCAGAAAAGAAAGTGGGAGTGAGACTCGGCAGGGAACCTGAGTAATTTCTTCTGACCCAAGCCTGCATCTGAGCTGCAGAGAGACCAGGAAATGGGCACAGAAAATGGAATCAAATCGGATCTTCATGCAAAGCAGAGAACCAAAGTTCTGTGAAAGGAGAAGTTAGACGCCTGCTGAGTTTGTCAGAGAGAGCTGATGTGTCAGTGAAAGCGAACGCATACGTTTGTTTAGAGTAACAGATCCGGACTGAGAGTTTTACTTTGCCTAAAAAACAAATACTTAACAGGGTTGTAGACAAAATAATGAAGTTCAGAGACC
Source organism: Callorhinus ursinus (assembly GCF_003265705.2). NCBI lineage: Eukaryota > Metazoa > Chordata > Mammalia > Carnivora > Otariidae > Callorhinus > Callorhinus ursinus. Next base: position 1,550,949 of record NW_027397094.1, on the reverse strand, counting down.
GTGAGAAACAGAAGGCAGAGCTTTCAGAGAGAGCCTTCCAGAAGCTTCTGCAGAGTGAGAGAGACACTTCCCAGTACTGGCTCGGTGTCTGTGCGGGCCGGGGACAACGCCGCCTCCAGGAGCCCACGCTCCCAGAGAAGCAGGTCAGTGAAGGTCCCCGGCATTGGGACCTTCCCTTGATTAAAGCCTGAGCTAGTTAGAGTCTAATAGAATGATCAGAGAAAGGTTCAGTTCAGGAAAAAGAATCACAAGCTAGATCAGTCGTGTCACGTACAGTGGACCTAGTTACATCTGTGTCCATAAAATCTTTTCTGATTTGAATTAATAAATTATCCAGAAGTGACTCTATTTTCCAGGAGAACAAAGGACCTATTGAGGAAAGGAGGTGAATTTGATATATCAGGCCAGTCTTTGGCTTTGTCCGCATGTCAGTAACGATCAGTTACAGAAAGATTAGTAATTTTTTTTTAAAGATTTTATTTATTTATTGGACAGAGAGAGACAGCGAGAGCAGGAACACAAGCAGGGGGAGTGGGAGAGGGAGAAGCAGGCTTCCTACTGAGCAGGGAGCCCGATGTGGGACTCGATCCCAGGACCCTGGGATCATGACCTGAGCTGAAAGCAGACGCTTAACGACTGAGCCACCCAGGCGCCCGAAAGATTAGTAATTTTAAAGGAGTTCCTAATTCTTTCTTGATATTTCTTTCTTTAAAACAAACAAACTCTCTCTTCCTGTTGCTACTAGTACTGCTTATATCTTTAACATGTTGTGGGATTGTTCGGATAGAGCAGAGCACGAAGAACTCTGGATACTGCTGCACTTTACACCTGATCTGTAATTAAAGCAGAGAAGAGATAATGCATCAAATCCCTAGGTCCTCTCGGAAACAAAACAAAGCAGAATTTAAGTAAAGGACAGAACAAGTCAACATGGAATTGAGAGTGGGGGCAAGTGTGAGGAAGGCTGTTGCCTGCTGAGGTTTTGGGGAGTCCTCTAATCAGCATGGGATGGACTGCGTCCCAGCTAGGTGGATGGAAACACTGTAGTCACGCGGCCAGAGATGTCAGCCTAGAGTCCACAGTACTCCTGATACAGAAATTAGGGAACTGATTAAAAAAAAAAAAAGTTTAAGAAATAAGTGCTTCCAGTCTCACTAGTTAAATGAATGTGATTCGTAGGGTCCTTGTAAGAAGTTTCCTTAGGTTGGTTGGGGGAGAAAGTAGATTATAACGGGCTGAGTAATGAGTGTACAATAGGTGAATAAGCCAAAATATACACATCTAACAGAGTTCGGCTGAAGCGGGAGGAGAAACCTGATGACTTGGCCATGGGGGAGGGAGACAGGAATGTGGTGAGGGCGGCAGGCAGCTGAGGCAGAGACAGCTGAAAATGCCCCCGCTTTCCTAAGGAGGCAGACGTGGTTGGCTGCAGAGCAAAGGTAGAAGCATGAGCTTTATATGGGACGGTAAATTTTCGCAGCAAGTACAGGAAATCAGCCATGCTGCCTGGAAGGATTTGTGGCCGGAGTTTGAGGGCCAGGGAACAGCTGAATGGACAGAACTGACGGGAAGACGAGGGATCGAGTAGACGGAGGGCGCCTACAACAGGAGCGGAGGCTACGCGTGCGAGATGTAACCTGGGACAACACCAGGAGCAACCGAAGGGGGCGCTCTAGAGACAGCGGAGGGCCCAGAGGGGCTGGGTCCCCTGGAGTCTGAAGAACTGATACAGAAGCAGGAACCAATGGCAAACAGGACGGAAGCTCTCTGCGACCTACTTCGTCCTGGGCCAGTCCCACCCACAAGGGAAACGCGGCCAAGGAGGCTGCCCGACCAGAAAGCGGCTCCAGCGCATGGAGGAGGAAGTCAGGGAGACTAGGAGGTTGAGGATCAAGGCCGGAGCTCTCCCTGATGGGCTGTCTGGCACTGAAATCATCTCTCTCCCTCCCCCTCTCTCTCTCTCTCTCTCAGACACACACACAACGCGGTAAAGAGGATATTGCAGTGGGAAAGGATTTAAGAGGGGAAATGAGCGAGTGCCTGCAGATGACAGAGTAGGGAGGTGTAGATGTTCCACATCCACAGGGCCTTTGCCTCAAGACAGCATGGGGGCGAGCCAGGGACGAAGGCACACTCACCGGACACTGGTTGGGTATCATAAAGAACACCGGCCTCATAGAGACAATGAATGTGAAATAATCAACTCTCTCAAAATCGAATAGCCATTTAATCTGGGACATCAAAAATCTCCTCTCCAAAATAAGACTTTCTCTAACTGATCCATCTCTCCTGTTCTCTCCTTCCAGACTTTCTCTATTTGTGTCAAATGTGATACTAATTTCATTTCCACATCACAGAAAATGGATCCATTTTTACGCCCATGGTTATGGTATGTGATACCAGTTAAAGTATTACCCGCTTGTTTGCTTCCTATAGCCATTCTAGTAGGTGTGACGTGGTTTCATTTCCCTTTCCCTAACGACTTACGATGCTGACTTCGCAGGTGCTCACTGGTCATCTGCATGACTCCTCTGGAGAAATTTTTACTCATGTTCTTTGCCCATTTCATAAATGGGTTGTTTGTTCATTTTCTTGAAAATGTTCTTTGATGCACAGAAATTTCAAATTTTGATGAAGTTCAATTTAACTAGTTTTCTTTTGTTGCTTAGACTTTCGGCGTCATGTCTAAGAATCTACTGCCAAGTCCAAGGTCATGAAGATGTACCCCTATGTTGTTTGTTAGGTTATTTGAAGATTTATTTGTCTATTTTAGACAGAGAGCACAGGGGGGAGGGACAAAGGGAAGGGAGAGAGAATCTCAAGCTGATTCTACGCTGAGCCCTGATGGGGGGGAGGGGGAGGCTTGATCTCAGGACACTGAGATCATGACCGGAGCCGAAACCAAGAGTTGGAGGCTCAACTAACTGAGCTCCCAGGTGCTCTAACCGCTATGTGTTTTTTTTTTTTTTTATGAGTTTTACTTTTGTAAAAAAGCCATTATGCCAATCTGTCTTTGGATTGGAGAGCTGAATTCATTTATACTTGAAGTTAATTATCAGTAATAAAAAGACTTCTGTTTTGCTACTTATTTGCTTCTTGTGTGTCATAAGCTTTTCTTAACTTGCTCAAATCTGCTGCTGAATTTCTACAGGCAGCTGGCCATTGCAGTTATTGTACTTTTCAGCATGATAATCTGTTTAGTTTATAATTTTGATTTCTTATATTTTTTGTTATACACTGTTTTCTTGATTTTCTTTGATCTTCTGTCCATCTATTCATTTAGCTCTTTGAGAATATTTAAGAGTTTTTACAGAACATTTTGTCAGTTAAACCCAGTGTCTGGACTTTCTTAAGGATGGTTTCTGTCATTTTATTTTGTTGCTCTGAGTGGAACATACATCCCAGTTTCTTTGTGTGCCTTGTGATTTTTATTGTGGCCGTTGTTAGTGAAAACTGGACATCTGAGCATGATAATTGTGGAAAGTGCAGAGATCAGATTTCCCTTCCTCACGATGTTGACTGCTGAAGGCTTGAACTGGTGCATTTGTAAATGACGTCTTCTAACTAGTTCTGCAAAGACTGCCTTTCTCTTTCTGCGTGACCACTGAAGTCTCTATCCCTCTACCTTTAAGACAGATTTCCTTGCACAGGAAGTAAAAGAAGAAATCAATAAAATAACAAGAAATACAACAGAAACATAAGCATACACCAAACAGCAACAAAAGAAAGAAAGAAAGAAAAACAGAACAACCAAACACTGCTCTCTCTCTTTGCAGACTGGCTCTGTGCTGGACATTCCAACACTTGGTCAGCCAGGCACCGAGCCTAGGCAGCAGCCCAAAGTGAAAATTTAAGATTTTTGGATCTTTTCTGATCATGTGTCTTGCTCTAGTCATGTGCACAGCTTTCTAAATTCCCCCATATACAAGGATGCTTTTGAAAGGCCTGATTTCCCAAACTCTCCCAGCTTTTCCTCCCAGGTGTCAGGCACTCCCTTGCACAACTCAATGGCAATATTTTGCTTCTGAAATTTACAGGGCTTACTTCACCTTGTTGCATTTTCAAAATGCCATGGTTTTTCCAGCCTAACTTCAGAGTTTGGCAAAACAGAGTTAAGCACCTTGCAAATTTCTTTGTGTAGTCCCCGCACACGTTAGAACAGACATACACAATTTTTCACAAATGGAGTCTCTTTCTCTTCCTCCAAACAAGAACCAGGGCTCACATCAGGAATAGAGGCTTGTCTCTGCAAACACTGTCTCCGCCATGACAGAGAGGGGCTTGGGCAACACCAATAAGAGGGCCACTCCAAAGTCTTCCTACCATTTCGAAATGGCACTTGTCTTGATTCAGCATTCACCTGGATGCTGAAAACCTCTGACTGTTTTCCAGAGCTCTGATAAAGTTGGTTGTGGAAGAGTCTGCTTATTTTCTCAACATTTCTGTGGAGGGACAGAAGCTGCCTTTTAAAGTCTCTTCTGATCTCAGAAGGGTCCCTCAGCACACTTCTGATCGATCTGTATCTATCCAACAAAGCTGGTGCGCTAAGAAAGGCCTCTCTTCTTGGCTCCCCTCCCTGTGCTGCAGGATAGAAGGCAACCCTACACCATTCTTCTCCCTGGCTACACTGTGAGGACCAAATCATTTTATTTCCAGGATTTACACTGATTAACAGGATGGAGTAGAGGCAATATTATCCTTGGCTTTGTTAACTAAAATTGCATAGGTGAAAGAAAATCAGAGTGAAGACTAAAATTCAGATTAGGGATTAGTCTAAAAAGGTATATACTCAAGGTATACTCAAAAGGTATGTTTTAAGTACCTGTGTGTGTGTGTGTGCATGTGTGTACATATATATGTATACATATGTGTGTACGTGTGTGTACGTATATATGTGTGCACATGTGTGTGTACATGTGTGTATGTGTGTATATATGTATGTGTATATATGTGTGCATGTGTATATGTGTGTGTGCAGGTATGTGTATGTGTGTATGTGTGTACATGTGTGCATGTGTGTATATGTGTGTATGTGTGTATATATGTGTGTGTGTATGTGTATGTGTGTGTGTGTGTGTGTGTATACACACACACACACACACACACTATAAAGGTAGGTTTTGATTATTGGTATCCCCTAATAAAAAAAGAAAAGAAAAATAACCTGACAATCAAAATATCATTAAAATTATATAGGAAGAATCTAAGTGACATATACTATCCCTTTTTCCCATTATTTGTTGCATCAAGATAACAGATTCATTTCAATATTCCACAGATTGTTTTTTGTGTACAAAATCCATTTATTTCAAGGTGCTGGTTTGATAATTCCTTCTTATTTAAAATGAATAGGCAGGGCGCCTGGGTGGCTCAGATGGTTAGGCGTCTGCCTTCGGCTTGGGTCATGATCCCAGGGTCCTGGGATCGAGTCCCGCATCGGGCTCCCTGCTCCTTGGGAGCCTGCTTCTCCCTCTGCTTCTCTCTCTCTCCTCCTCTGTCTCTCATGAATAAATAACTAAAATCTTAAAAAAAAAAGCGAAAAAAAAAATAAAATGAATAGGCAAAGTAAAACAAAATAAAAATTCCCTTAAAAATAGGAAGAAAAAATAAAACAGCAAATATAAAATGACATCAAATAGCATAAAAATCATACATTCTCTTTTACCTCAGGTCTGTCATTTTCTCCATGTTCCTTGTTCAAAGTTCACTGAAACCAGAACCTCTCAGGGTTAGCCTGATGCAAATTCATGCCTGAGGCACCTATTTTCTATTTCAATATTCTCCAATGTTGTTGATAAAATTGATTTCTTACAAACCATGTTTCTCCCACAAATTGGAATAAAAAAACGGTGGTTATATAAATGTTAGAAATCTTACAAGGTTTGGTATTCTATAGTAGTATTTTTATTTTCCCAGACTTCTTCCTTTTGCACTGTGTTCAGTATTCTGGAGATTTCTCTAGGAATTTAAGGTTTGCAAATTATCACTACCAATTTTCAGGTTTTCTATGGTGATACAATTTCCTGAGAAACATTATAAATGTCCTACCGTTTACCTCCCAGCGACGGCTGTGCTTAGTAACCATAAAGGATTCTGTCTTCCTGATACATTCTTCTGTCGACACATCTCACTAGCCCTTAAGGAAACTGACCTTCTCTTGAAGGAATCCAGCATGGTAACATCTAACTGGAGAGACTTCATCTTTAACCGGATTTGGGCTGCAGTGTCCCATTCAGGCAGAGGAAATTTAACAGAAAAGTGCTTGAGATCCTACCCTTTCCTCATGGTGAGGCTGTTTCTTTACAGCTACTTAGAGCCCCCTCCCTGAGGCATGCAAGGGCCACATTCTTTGAATCAGGGATGTTTACACGCATTGGGAATGTGTATTGTCCGTCACAGCCTGCGTATACCTTCTTCCTCAACTTGCAAAGGAACTGGGCCTCTGTCATGCTACCTTCCCTGTCAAGGAGGCCTTCAATGGAAGCAGTAAGATGAACAAGAAAGCAAGTCCGATTTTCTGTTTCTCTTGCTCCTTCAGGTCGGTCAGCATGAGGGATCCTGCTCAATAGTCCGGATGCGAAAGCTCGCCTGGAGTGTTTGAGGGGTCTGCCCGACCATCACAAAGGTGATCAGCACGTGAGAGCTTCATATCAAGGTTTGCAGATGTCTGCAGCCCACCCTCTTCCAGACTGCACTCCCATATATTCAATTCTGTTACCGTCCACAACCCTTTCCTGGGGAACTAATTCTGTATTCATGAATGCACTTAGATGCCAAAACACAATACCCCCCGCCAAATGATTTAATCGGGTAAGTATTTATTTGCTTGTTTGTTTAGAACCTGGTAGGAAGTCAAGAGTGGGCTGTGAAGAGCTGTATGGTGACTCCATTTTTATGTCAAGGACCCTGGATCCTACTTTTTCCGTCTCTCCATTATTCCTAGCATAGGTATATTCCCCTTCCCATCATGCATTAAAAAAAAAAAAAAAGATTTTACTTATTTATTTGAGAGAGAGAGAGAGAAGTGCAACAGCAGGGTGAAGGGCAGAGGGAGAAGCAGACTCCCCATGTGGGGAGCCCGAGGTGGGGCTCAATCCTGGGACTCCGGGATCATGACCTGAGCTGAAGGCAGGTGCTTAACAAAATGAGCCACCCAGGCGCCCCCATCATGCTTTTAAGATATCTGCAGGGCTGACTTCCTAGGCATGAGACCTGTGTAGTAACACAAAGCCCTACTCTCAGAAGGGATTCTGTTCTTGTACCTGAAGCCCACCGGAGAACAGAGCAGGTGCACGAACAGACCAGATACTTAGGGGGCAGCATGAGCGCGCCCACGCTCCGGCCTTCAGGCGGAGAGAGCTACACATAGACAGATCCTGTGCCGAGCAGATCGGCCGGCCACCTGGTGGTCTCAAGGTACAGTATATGTTAGAGAGAATAATGAAATGCCATTGTATAAAGTTACAATTAAATGCAGACTTACAAAAAAGTAATTTGTTGGAAGAGTTAAGTATTTTGGGGGGAAAAATCCCGTAAGAGTCATCAGGAATAGATGTACTAAAATTGTTATTCTGAAATAATTGAGGAGAAAAGTATTACAAAGTTTTCATGTCCTATAAAATATACTTAACAGCTGTAGTAACAATGGCATCAGCGGAAAGACCTTGCTCGAAATTAAAAATTATTAATAATTATTTATGATCTGGCATTTGCCAAGAGAAACTGGTATCATTTTCAACCATACTGTTTAAAAATGAAGTTGCTAGAAGTATATATTTTGATAACATAATGAATAGACATGCAGAAAAATGAGACAAAAAATCTTATGGTAATCAAATAATATATTAATAAATTATTATTTATTGTGTTCTATAAATATATGGATGAAAATATTTTATGCCATTTGCAATATTTTTCTGCCATGATATTGTTACTTCTGTCTTAGTACTAAGCCTTTTACATACTAAAGTAATGAAATACTTTAAAGGACATTTTCTAGGTTTCTCCATATATTTTACGCCTGCTTTTGGAATGGGGGGGGGCTACGTTTTCATTTGCACCAGGTCCTACAAATTATGTGGCTGATCTTGGATGTTTGCTATAACTGTAATAAGCAATATATCTGTGTTGCAGCCAGGAAGAAAGAGAAAGAAGTAAAAAAAAAAAAAAAGAAAGAAAGAAAAAAGAAGAAAAAAAGTAAAAGGAGTATGGGGACATATCTATAGCCCTTAAAAATACTAATTTTTTCCTCAACCAGTGGTTATTGGCCATATTTTTGGCCATAATTGCATTATATACTCTCATAACTTCAAGGAAGTTCTGGAAGCAGAGCATATTAATTGGGCACTTTGCCTTTGTGAAGAAATCCTTCGTAGAGGAGAAAGGATTGAGCTATACATGGGGTACTTTTCATTTTATCAGTGTTGAGAATATATCCATGGTTCTCATTATCACATCCAACCCCCATTTTTATTTTAAGTCAGCTCCATGCCCAACTTGGGGCTTGAACGCACAACCCTGAGATTAAGACCTGAGATCAAAAGTCAGATGCTCTACTGAGCCATCCAGGTGCAGATGTCTGCAGCCCACCCTCACCCAGCCCAATACCCTTTTTCCTAAGAAATATTTGTAATACCTCCTTTATTACTCTGAAATAAAATTCTGAAAGAGTTGTATATGTTACATAAGACATAAAAATAAATCAATACAATGGCCAAAATTAGTTCTAACCATTATTCTAAGAAGAAATAAAGGAGATTAACTATAATAATATATACTCAAATATAGTTACCTTAGAAGTCACAATAAACGAGTCTTTGTTCACCCTACACATAGAATCACAGTCAGACATGCCCATGCCCAGACAACCCATGACGTCGGCAAGTCAGCCAGCACTGCCATCTTGATGTGATCTGAAACTGGGCGGGGGGGACCTCTTCTAAAGGTCCACAAAAATAAACTGTGGTTTCTCTTTATTTACACTGAAGTCACAATCCTGAAGAAGTTAGTATATATTAAAACGACGTATACTGAAGAGCTGGATTCTAAACTGAGATAAATAAACATGTTTGTGACAAGGATGTCTGAGGAGAAGGATGAAATCTGTGCCAGGTCTTCTCATCCTGGGGCAGGACTATCGCACACTGGGCAAGTCATGTGTCCCTGGCCCTACAGTCTTGTGTCAGGAACACAGGCCCCGTGATTGATGCCCGCCACACGGATCACATCTCAAGAATGCCGCCTATAAGCTAAACCTCTCCCAGAACAACTGCTGATGTACATGAACACAATGCCTCTTTTGTTACAGTTCGTTTCCACAGCCTTGACAACACCCACTTCTTCCTGAGCAAGATTTCTTCCCAGCCTGTCCCACCAAATGTTCTGATCTTCACAGGGGTCTGTCACTTCCTAGCCTCACCCACGCTTCACCTTGGCATGGAAATCCTTGATCTTTGGGTAAATGCCTACTCAATTTTAAAACGAAGACTTTCCTCAATTATAGGGCTGGCTGGGTGGCTCAGTCGGTTGAGCGTCTGACTCTTGGTGTGAGCTCAGGTCGTGATCTCAGGGCCGCTGAGTGTGGAGCCTGCTTGGGATTCTCTCCCTTTGCTGTTCACACACATGCACATGCTCTCTCTCTCTCTCTCTCTCAAATAAATAATAAATAAATCTTTAAAAAAAACACAAAGATTTTCCTCGATTTTAGGGCTATTTTCCTCAAATTTAGGTCCATTTCCTTTGCTAACAGCCATCGTATCCTTCTCCCGAACCTTGCTCGTAATGAAACTTTGGCAGTTGCTAGTCCTCCTTGAATTTGAATTTCTTAATGTGTCACTGAGGCCACCCTGGTATGCACATTACATGGTGATTATAATAATTCAGTGGGATGGTGCATGCCCTTCCTTCCCAGGACATTCTCAGTAAAGTGTCAGTAAAGCCCAATATGTGGCACTATACTAAAACACTTTTTACCAGTCTTCCTAGACTAGTTATATGACTCTTAGGAAGCTTAAAATTCATGTCTAGCTCCTTATTCGTTGTAGAACATACAGTAAAAACTCAAGTATTTTTGAGGGAATAAATAAATGTATGTATTGATCTTCTGCAACGTGTCTGTGTGTGGTGAGGAAGGGGTATGTGATTTTGGAAAGGCTATCTTCTCTTGAATTCATTTTTTTACAATATCTCAGTGTTCTGAGCTAAAGATACACCCTAAATTAATGTCGTTCACCACCATATATCAGCCTGATATTAACAACACGACTTTATCAGAGTAGAAATCACTTAAATAGGAAACTTGACATGAGTGAAAACTTCTCAGATTTTTTAGTCTCAAAATAGTACTCTCTAGAAAGCCACATTATTCCATACAAAGTCAGGAGTGATTCTAAGGAAAACACACATGAAATATTCTGGCAAGAACACTTTGAAAGCTGTTAAAGAGTGTGCAGTTTCAAGAGCAAGCTAAACTTTGGAGGCCTCCATTTGGCTAGGGGTCACAAGAGCACGGGCCCCCCAGGTCCCGGGGTACAGAGGGAGGTGTGAAATTCTCGCGCCAGGATGTGACGCAGCTCAGCGGAGGGCTGGCCTGCACAGTTCGTGTGCCTGAGCACACTTACGAAGGAGCTGGGAGGGCCGAGCCGGGCGGTCAGAGTGTCCTGTGCTCTGAGACCCTCACACGTGGAGAAAGCGTGTCAGGAAGACCACTAGGAGAGTTTTACGCGTGTATCTTCAAACTCAGGTGACAACGTGAAGGGGCGTGTGACTCGTCTCGACAAACCCTGAGCGATGACCAGCTTCTCTACAGCACAGCAGTGACACCACCACTGGGGTGAAGGCTGGAGTCCAGCACTGACCAGGGCAAGTCACGCACACGTGTGTGCAGTGAGGCCCACAGGGAGAGGGAGGCAGAGAGAAGCCACTTACAACCTTTCTGGGGGCCGGGAGCAGAGCAGAGAGTCCGCTCCCGAGGAAGACGCCCCGGAGACTGTGAGCTCTGCATTCGGAAATGGACATGCACGCTGCTCCACTGAGGTAACGGGTTCTCAGCGAGGAGATCCTCAGCAATGGCAGGAGGGTCTCCCAAGTACACAAGCACCACCCATGAGCTAGGAGAGACGAGGCTGCGGCAGTCCACAGGCCGCCCCACAGCCGCAGGAGGTCACTAGGGCTTCAACTCTGGGGGGGGGGGGGGGGGGGGGGGGACACAAAGCCGACCTCCAGCCTTTGTCCCCGTCCCCACCCAGCAGCCTGCCTGGGGCAGGCCCGCCCAGAGCAGAAGGTGAAACCTGAACAGTTGGACATTTCGTTTTGGGGATGAAACAGTTTGGGAATCTAAAACAGATAAACACATTATTTTATTACCTAGGAATGATCAGGAAAAAATCGACGAGGGTAGACCCCGATTTCAGCCAAGACAGAAGGAAAGATCAGCCCTACAGCGTGGTTAAGGACAGATATAGGAAAGAAAAGAATGAAACTATTTTCTATTAACACCCACTGAGCCCCACTCCCTCAATGTACAAAGTATATAATCCGTACAGTTTGAGACTACTTTGCATTCCCACAAGTCCACTGTCACGAGTTTGACAGTGAGGACACTGTGCTGCCATCCGGTTAAGCACTTTCCCAAAGTCATCCGGCTCTCAGGGGCAAACCGCTTAGAAAACAGAGCATCATCCTGTGTGGGAAGACGGGGGATATGCCGCACAGCAGCTCACAGCAGGGCAGTGCTCCCACAGCGCTGTGTTCCACTGACGCCCCATCGCCCCCGCCCTGTGCGGTCCCTGATCGAGGAAAGTCACCCCAAATCACCTGCCATACGATGTCCACTCCCTGTGGACAGCCACGTTCACTCCCTGGCTCGTGAACTACGTTTCCCTGAAAACACAGCTCTGAAGAAAGGATGCGGGAGCCACAGCTCGTCTGTGGTGTCAGGGTGGGTGCCGTCACTGTGGAGGCCTGATCCCCTGCATTTCCTGGCAAGTGCACGTTTCATTTAAGCACACGGCCGGCTGTGATTCTAAATGAACGTAAACTGGACGGTACTGAAGACTTTGTAGATAATAAACACCAAGTTTCAGCAAATAAACTTGTATCACATTACGAGAGCTGCTCAGCCCAAACTGAATGTCATCTGTGCACCGCCACAGACTTCCGCGGCAGGTGACGAGCTGGTGAATTACGTCAGGATCTAAGAGACAGTTAATTCATCTAATTAGATATTTAATAAATCTGCCGTTAGAGCTTGTCTTCCTATATTTGAAGCACATTTCTTGTTTTTGCTGTGGGGGTGATGATTTAGCCTTCTTTCCCTTTTATTTTTAACCCAAGCATTTTGACACATTCTTCACAAACTCCCAGGCTGATGCAGATACTTGGCAAATCCCTGAGGCTCTTAATCTCAGCTCTGCCACAGACTCGATCTGTGTGATGCAGGAATTCATTACTGACAATTCCTGTTGGACTGTCCACAGGCTCGACTAGGTATCTGGGGAACCAGGGGAGAGAGGCTCTCGGCAAGAGTCATAGCGGGGTCTGGCACAGGGTGATGTGGTGACATGACTACCGAGAGTGACACAGTGTGCTCCACAGCCCTGTCTCCCTGCCCCTGGTGCTGCACGCGTCTGAAGGCCCCATGCCACAGCCTCCCCCACCCACAGCAAGTGACGCGTGGACCAACTGGTCTTCTGATCAGGACAAGAACTACAGAAGCTGGAACAAATTCTGGTTCCCCAGCTATCATAATCATGTATGCCCTTAGGAGCAAGTTATTTTATTTTTCTAGGTCTAAGTGTTCATATTTTCAAAGTCAAGATTCTGTTACCAGGAAAAACTTGCCAAGACTGTATATTGGGTGTGTGCATACGTGTACACATGTGTGCACGCACACACACCCCTGTTTGAAGGCACATGGACAGGAGAACACCACGTGGGCCACAGCCACTAGGCCAACACAGAGAAGAGAGGAACCCAAAAAAGTGGATCCAACATGAGGCTGTTTTCCTCCCGAGGACCTTTCACTACGTCCAGATACAGGATGTCCACGGACAACCTCACACGGCTGAACAGACACCTGTGAAACAGACCACGATGCACATGGCCAGACAGGTCAAGCTGGGCGCACCGACCAACTTCTTGTACTGAGAATTGGGATTCGACCAGGAACTGAAAGTAATCAATCAGTTGGGTGCTCTAGAAAAATTCAACCACTCAAAGGAAATTCACATGATCCCACATGGTTGATGCCCGCTACCTGCCAAAAACAAATGAAAATCCCTTTAAAGAAAGGAACTGTATCCTGGGATTTAAAACACACTATCTGGTATGCACAAGCACACGGCACCAGCACACGGCAAACACAGAGAGGTCTGAGAAGACAGAAATGCAAACAAAAGTCAGGGAAATGGCAGGACCGTGGGAATCCCATTACTGAAACCCTTATACACTCTACACATTTTAAAATAAATACCATGTTGCATGATTAAAGAGAAAAAGACATGTTTGGTAGAAGGAAATGGGAAAATCACAGTAAATATTCTTAATGAGAAAGCCCATGACTACCTCCTGACTGCACCAAGCCTGCCTGTACTGCAGAAACAGCTTTTCCTGGAGAGAAGAGGCAAACGGACACCCTAAGCAGTACTAAACCACATGCAGGTGTTACTGTTGCCAAGGGCAGACTACCAAATCCAGGCACCTGTCACCCTCCTCACTAACACTGGCAGAGTGAATCTGGGGCTCGCTGACGTGCTGGATGCCTTTCCTTCCTTCCTCCTGATGAGAGGCCTGGCTCTCCGCCCGGAAATGGGTCTCTAGTGGCCCCGGACACCAACCCAGGTGCCCAGCATGACATCTCCTACTATGTGGGCCCAAGGTGGCCTCACCTGTGAGTGCCAGAAGCCCATTTCCTGCTGTGAAACATGGGGCCGGAACACCACGAAGTAAGGCATGACTTGTTTGTTCAAAAGACACCAAAAGCTTGCTTCAAATGCCCATCGTTACATCACAACAGGATGATGCTCACCTCAGCCTGACCGTGAACACGGGTCTCTTCTATGAAATGTGAATGATCCTTCAACTTTCCTTCATCACTTAACACTGCGTGGCATGTTCCCTATAACACCCTTATCAAACACCCTGAATACGGTGCCAGCTTTCTCAAGCTGTGGTATGCACATGGAGGTGCTCTGGGAGCTGGACTTCTGAGCTTCCCAGCTATCCCCCTGCATGCACATGCACGCACTTGTGCACAGATGAGCACATTCACGTACACACATGCACACGCACAGATGAGCACATTCACATGCACACACATGCATGTACACACAGATGCGCACGTTCACATACATGCATACACACACACGCACATTCACACACACACACATACACACATGCAAACGTGCAAAGACAGATATGCACACATTCACATGCACACAAGCACATACACACAAGCAAGCACACACAGATGCGCACATTCACGTACACACGTGCACACATGCACACACAGATGTGCACATTCACATACACACATGCACATACACATTTCCCTTGTACATGAAGATCACTTCAAGCTGCTGTTTTATCTAGAACTATTCTCTTATTTTTTGTTCATATACATAGTAAATTATTTAGAAAGCATGATAAATACACTTATAAAAGATATCATTGTCTCATTTTATAAAGCTATATTGCTTGAAATAAAGGACTGTAAAATCTGATGTTGAAATGAACTTTACTCAAAAACTCAAGTTATTTTAACTACAATTAAGAATATTATTTTAATATTCCTGTTATAACAAGGACCTTGCATAAGTTGTACTTGCTTTAAAACGGCTCGGGTCATGTATCCTTTCTTTTTCAAATAGGAAAATAATTGTCATAATAACAAAACGTCCCTATACACATACACAAAATCAGCCACTGCCAGAAGTCATAATAAAGAACCTCAAACAGTGAAGTAAGGGACATATAAAGCACTGATCTGTTAATCACCTCATATGGAGGATTTATAGGAAGCACAACGGCAAACCAAATCCATACACTTCGTGTTCCCTTTGCTTCAATTTATGGCCAAGTCACCACAAAAGGCTCTGTTGCATCATCTGTTTACCACATGTTCTTGTTCTGCCAGTGCCTGGTTTTCAGGAAATCCACACTGGCCGCATCCCGTGGCTCTACGACCAAACTGTCAACAACTCCATGCAGTCAGCATCAAGTCACAAGGGAACAAAAATCCTGGGGCTTTAAAGATTAAAAGAAGTATTCCAAATCTCTAATGTGTGGACACTGAGAATAACTGTTCTTATGTGTATGTAAAGTACACACAATCATTTCTATTAGAACCTCTCAGACAAAATGTTTGCCAACAGAACAATGTAGGTTTTAAACCATTAGAACAGATAGGGGGTGTGAGTCCTAGAGCTTCACTCAGTAAGGCAACAAAAAGATGGCTCATAAACTTATCCTAAATATTTAATATGTGGTGTTAGAAAATAATACTTCTTAAGTGTGTTTTGTATTGGTATTACTGTTAACATTTCCTAATCAACAATTTATCCAAAAAACATTCAAAATATTAATGTTTAACTTACTTCTCTATCAAACTTACTATTACATTGAGAATCTGCTCAAACCCAACACTCTGTATTTATGTTCAATGTACCTCACTGGACATATTCTGATATCACTGAAGAGTTTAACTGGAAGAACAGATAAAATTTAGTAAAGTCCATGGATGTAGTATCTGAAGGCAAATGCACTTCTATCCATTTTCTTTTGATAAAAATATATTTAAATTAAAATGTTTTCTTAATCTTTTGGCAAAATAGTCTTTTGAGGCCAAAAGTTTAATTTGGACTAATAAAGGTGGTTATTTGACTGTTATTTTATGTTAACTTACTGTTTTGCAGTTATTTGCACAAACTACATAACACCTTTTGTTCCTGCTTTGTCAAAATAAATGAATTTATTTACCATGAACTCATGGATTTAAGGATGATCCTATTGTTATGCATTTTCTAGAGGAAAAGTAAATGTGTAGGTCTGTAAATGACCTGTGAGTTTCTGAATACAGTATTCACTAGGGGTAAAATATTTTTCATATTCCATCGGTGTCAAGGTTGGATCAGAAAATCTGAATGCCCAGAGGCAGTCAAGCAGGAAAAAAAAATTTAACACAAGGCAAGAGGTGTTTACAGCCTTAGAGACACTAAGGGGACCCCACAATTTGATGACTTCTGATGTCTACATCTTTATCTCATTCCAAACACTTGATTGTAGGCAAAACCTATGACTTGCTTCTCATCAGCAGACCATGCAAAGCGGATAGGATGCCACGTCCATCACACGTGACATTATGTAGCCGACTGTCCTGCACATTGAGGGAGAATCTCCAGGGGATCCATGAAATCAGAAGCCGTGCTGCAGAAGCCTACCCCACAAAGACCTTCACATGGCTCTCAGGACCGGAAGGGGGCCTCCGGGCCTGGGGATGGTGTCCAGCTAACAGAACAAAAGGCCACAGAGAGCTGAAGCTCATGGAAATAGTAATGCTGTCAACATGATAATCCTGAATTCTTCTTCCCCATTAGACTTTTCCCCAGGAAGAGAATACAGCCGACCAGTGCACAGAGTAGAGGGCATGTCTAAGAGATGCACAGACTCCTGACCCCTACAGTCTATGGGATAATAAATCCATGGGGCGTGAAGCTGCTAAATGTGTGGTAAATCTTCCACAGCAACAAACAATGACAATACTCTTGGAAGTACTCAAGGAGCAAGCTCAGAAGGTGCTACAGTCAGTGCTCTGGGATTACCCTGAGGGCCTTCTCATGACGAGAAGTGCCCATGGCCCAACAGGAACCATCTGCATCAGAACGACTGTTGTCAAAGCACAGTCTTGATCAACAACATTCCACCAACTGTGCACTGGGCTGTGGGAGGGAAAAAAGGGCATCTGCTTTTCTGATGCCTTTGAGCTATCCCAAGAGTACCTCCCATTAGTGGAGTGGGAACCAGAGCCGGGCTGTCAGGGCCTCAGGAAAATTCAGCTCCCTCAGATTTGCACTGGGCACTTGGCACACCGCAGTAATGAACAGTGGTGGCTCGGTGCACATCTCCTGAGTCTGAGATGTCAAACCTCAGGAAGCTAGCTCATTTATGCTCTGGAATCTCAAAGGGTGTCTTCTCTACAATGTGAAAACTGTTATCTACCACGTTGGTTACAGAGAGGATGACACCTGTCTGTAGCACGTAGAAACGCCTCTCTGGAAGTGTAACTACTATTATTACTGTTACTGCGGCTCTCATTATTATTAGCTAGCATTAAATCTCTCTAGAAAACATGTGTTCCTCCTGTGCTAAAATCAGATCTTTCCAGGATGTACTCATGTCCCTGGACCGGTTCCTCTTCTTCTGCTCCTCGGTTAACATCTCAGGCATGACCTTGCCACCCTTTCTAAATTCCGTTTCCTTTCTTTACACTGTCAGGCAGATACAGCTGGTCTCCATTGTCGACTCCCTTTTAAAGCCCCTCCCTCTGATCTAACTTCAGGCAGCAGGACTCTATTACAACTCTTCAAGTCACAAATTACCTTATTCTCGGCTGTTTAAATCCTACTTAATTATTCCTCTTTCTTCCTGAGCTCTTTTTTAAAAGGATGAAGTCTGGGATATTCTGTTGCCCCTCATTGTTTTTGAGAAAAATATTAATGGGAAACCAACTAATTTCCAGGTACTAAATTGTGGCTCTATATTAATGAAAAAAAATATCTATTTAGGGATGATAAGACCAGTGAGGGGATGACTTGCATCAATTTTCATGTACAGTAGTATAAACAAATCTAGAGTAGCATAACAAACCTAGAGCAGGATAGCCAAATCCAGAGCAGTACACACAAACCTGGAGCTATACACTCACACCTGGAGTAATATACACAGACTTAGAACGGTGCACATAAACCTAGAGCAGTATACCCAAATCTGGAGCAGTATACCCAAATCTGGAGCAGTATACCCAAATCTGGAGTGGCAAATGTAAATCTAGAATGTATACACAAACCTAGAGCACATAAACAAATCCAGAGCAGAATACACAAACCTAGAGTGATATACCCAAATCTAGAGTGGCAAACACAAGGCACAAGAAAGTAAACTGGAATACTTTTAGGAGGAGCATATCTTTGACCTAAGGCTTGAATGTAGAGAGCAAAGATAAGGGAGGATGTGCAAGATGGTGAGAATGCGTATCTGATGCTCTATCTTTACTCCCTGCACAGAACTGTGACTGTTCCAGGACCTCTCATTCCCCCTCTCTCACTTAATCTCAGGATTGATCTACTCTGTTGATGGGAGCCCAGTCTGGATTCCATCTGGATCACAAATCTGAAAATGCACCCGTTACTCTTACTGGATCTCTTACTTTTGTGCTGAAGAAATCTGTGAAGGAGAAATAAAACATGGAAACAAGGATTGTTTGACTTACAGGTTTTGTTTACATACATACTTGATGAGAATCATTTGACCATGAATCTTTAAAAATTAGTTTTGTTTCTCTAAAATTCATAAATACTCTAATGGTAGGTACCCTACGTTGACTTCTTCTTCTTCCTCCACCCCCCACTTCCCAACACAACATTGAGCACAACGTACACAGATGTACACCAATGCTGAAATGAAGTCCAACCTAATGGCGTGATCTTTCTATGACATGGCGGACTAATATGTTTCCAGGTATTTGAAATTTATCATTCACAGTGTGCTATCTCTGAACACACAGGCAAACAGACGCTGCAAGTTGAATACCATTTCAGCAATAATGGGGTGTATCAGGGTAAGGTGATTTCTGTGTGATTTTAGTTCTAAGGAGAATTGTTCTCTTTTGTCTCTTCACTGTGGAGAAAGTATTTTCATTTCCATAGTCAGTAGGAAGTCAATACACAGCCAAAAACATTTCATTTTTGTTTTTAGATGTCATGGCTTGAGAGTCTCCACATCTCCTAGATTATTACAATAAAAAATTAAGTCAGATATAGGGAATTTAAAGAAGAAATAGAACATTCTCTAACACACCATTTCACTCTTCACATACTATCCCCTTTTATTTTTAGTTATATACTTTCCAGTATTTTTCCAATTTTGGGACAAGTATAATAAGTTTTGAAAGAAAAACTCAGAAGACACATATATTTTGTGTATGTTTTTACGACAAGTTATCTATTACAGCAGGGAGAATCGTCTGCAGGCTTGCCATCAAGATTCATTACAATCGTTATTGCTTCACATAAAGAGGGATTTTGCCTAAAAAATAAAGCATAAGGACTTTGGGAACTGCTACTTAAAATGAGATGAGAGTCTGAATTGTGCTAATGCAGATAAAGCAGCCTTGACAGGACTATCTTTAGATTGAACGTACCAATCACTGGTATTCTCTGGAAAATAAATGCATTTTAATTATCAACTCCAAACAGTGCCATTTGGGTAAATTACAAAGTTTATGGCTGAATGCTGGACTTAACTTTCACTTACAAATGAACATGCGACAAGGCAGAAAAAATAAAAAATTACCCGTGAACTTAGAAACTGTGTGGCTAATTTTAATGTGGTCACAGCATAAATCAATATGAAGAATAAGTAAGTGCAGCAGAAAACCAATAGTCTTTTAACTGTTTTAATCTACCCCACTTAAAGGCATCCTGCAAATGTGTTACATTTTTACTAGTTCTATAACTGCAGTCATACCACGGTGATATTCATCACTTGTAGGGAGATGGCTGTAAGTGCCGGGCCCACCCCCCTGACAGCCGCGCTCCTCTCATTATCGTCTACGGTCACTTCATGAGAACTGCACGGTTTGTATGTTCATTGTTAGATCATCTGGCCCTACCTCAGACAGATTTGATCAAAAGTACTAGTATTTGGCACAGGAATTTAAAACATTTCCAAGCTCCTCAGGTTATTTAATATATACTGACATTTGAGAACCATGACTTAGAAGGATAGAAGTTTCTATATCCATGTGTGCTCTTTATCACCATCAAACACATAAACTAGGAGGACTCACATTAGAAGTCATCAAAAGCAAACTTCAAAGAAAAAAATACTCACTAAATATTCATACCCATTGTATGGTTTCCAGTGTAAAAATGTGTTGTGATAAAAGGACACAAGAAATAAAACTTTGGGGGCACCTGGGTGGCTCAGTGGGTTGAGCATCCAACTTTCGGTTTCAGCTCAGGTCATGATCTCAGGGTCCTGGGATAGAGTCCCATGTCAGGCTCCATGCTCAGAGGGGAGCCTGCTTCTCCCTCTCCCTCTGACTCTCTCCCTGCTCTTTTTTTCCTCTCTCTAGAATAAATAAATAAAATCTTAAAAAAAAAAAGAAAACTTTGGATGATGCATGCACTTATCAAAAAATATTTCTTGAGACCTTATCAAGGAGCAATGTCTTAAGCCCTGGGGTACAGTAATGAAAGCAAACAAAACACAGAAAAATGTTTCTCAAACCAGTATCAATGTTTCCCCCCACAGCAACCTAGTGGTAGGAAACAAAAAACAGTAACATAATAATGACTATACAGAATGTAGGAAATAATGTGTGATATCATTCATTTTTGAAGGCTACATTATGGAAATTACCATTACACTTATTTTTCTCAGCAACTTAAATATGTTATTCTTTTATCTTCTGGATTCCATTGTCTCTGTGAAAATCATATGTCCCTTTCTCTACTGTTCCTTAAAGATAAAGTGTCTTCCTTTCTCTGGATACTTTTATAACTTTCTTTTTTTCTTTGGGCTTTCAATAGTTGCACTATGATGTTTAGCTATGTGGAGTATGTCTGCACGTATGTGTGTGTGTGCACGTGTGTGCATGTGCACATACAAGCATAGGGTTTATAAACCATCTTGACTCTTTGGTCTGATGTCTGTTGTCAGTTTTGAATTTTTTTTTAATCAGGCAGTATCTCTTCAAACATTTCTGTACCTAATTCTCCCTGTGTTCACATCCTCTGAGTCACAAATTATGTGTATCTTAGAATTTTAAACTATTTCCTATGTTACTTTTAGGATGTTTTGTATATTTTGTAACACATTTTCTCTCTGCATTTTAATGTGGATGTTTTCTACCCCTTACTTTCCAGTTCAACAATCTTTTTATTGTGTCTAAACTGGTTTTAGACATAACCATTGAATACCATATTTTTAAATAAATTCAAGCTCTCAGACACAATTGTCTGTCTTATATTTTCTGTAACATATTTTTCAGTTATTTTTAAATGTCTGTCCTATAACTACAAAATCTAGATCACTTTGAATTACTATTACTCATTTCTCCCTCTCTGTCTCTGTCTCAGTGTGTGTCTGTGTTTGCATGTGTGAGTGTGAGTGTGTAATATTACACTAGAAAGGAATCCACCCTTTAATCCACTCCAGTCCAACCTATTTATGATATGTTCACCCCCTGCTGGCTGTCAAAAGGAGACTGCCTGCTTGTTCTAACAGACACTCCCCATTCCTAGAGTCTTTGGAAGAATTTTCCATCTGGGCTTCTCCTTGGCTGCTGATTTCTTCAAGCCAACAGGAAATCCTTCCATCAGAGAGACCCCAATCCCTTTTTAGAGGCTCCACCTGATTAAGGGACAACCACTCAGTAGAATCACCCTTTGGAAGACCTCAAAATCAGCTGATTTGAAAGCTTAATTACACCTGCAGAATTCTTTCACCTTGTCCCGTTGGTGAGGAGCAGGTCATAGGCCTCACCTCCACTCAAGGGGAAGGGATTATACAGACCATGACAGCAAGAGGCATGCGTCATGTGTTTGACCCCAGGATTTACCTTGCACAGCTGCCTGATGGGAAGTCACTCCTAGGAGAGCAGGTGCACTTCCTGCACAGCCTCGATCTACATTCTTGGCCCTTTAACTGATGACTCCATGAAAGCCCTGGATGCAAATGTCTACCCACCCCCAGTCTAGTGAGATTTCTGCAAGTCCTATGCTGCTGCTTTCTCTTCAAATGGTGGCCCATGAAGTGAGTTGACAAATATCCTTTGGGGAAAAAATCCTGCTGCCTTAGTTGTTCTTTGTACTTTCAGCCTGTCTTCCTTATTTTGTCTGTCTGGTTGTTGTGTTTTTAATCTAGTTTTAATAGTTGTTTCCAGGGACAATACTCCTTCCAATACCAGCCACTTTCCCCAAGCTCGAAGCAAAGTCTGGTAGTACACGATTATTTTAATCTTTTGCAAACTCAACTCTTTCTTCTTTGAAATTAGATTAATTTTGTCTTACATAATACACATCATGCGGCAGAACTTGGAGGGATTAGTATTCTCCTGTTATAAGCCTGTCTTTTCACGCCCTCATCCAGATGCATGACTTGGGAATGCTAGTTTAGTTTTTGGAATGTTAGCATTTTAGTGTCCTAAGGAAAGAAGGGAAGCAGACCCAGGTTAAGATGTTTTTGTACATCACTCATCTCCCTCTCCTCCACACATGCTTTTTAAATTCACTTCCTAACTTTGTTGCCATCAGTGTTAGTGACAAAGCAGAGCTTGGATAAGATCTTTAATCACCCCAAAATCTCCATTAATCTCTTCTCCATCAATCTTCAAGGGGGAAGATAATTTCTCCATCATAATACAGGGAAGCATCCAGCCCAATTCAAGTGAGATTGTTACTCCTAACCCCTTCCTACAGAGATTTCTAGATTTGCACTGGCTGCCATTTTATGCTAGAGTGAAATCTCTGACTCAGTTTACTGAGAAAGTGTGGCACTAAAAAAGAGAACAGTTATCTTCTGAAGTCTGAAAGGCCCTTAACTAGAGGCAATTTGTTACTGGGTACATATGCAAGCAGCATCACCCCTTTTAGGATTTTACATTTCACTTAGATGAAACTCATCCCATCACTAGGATTTAATAATTGGAAAAAGCACAGTGAAATAACAAGTCACTGGAGACAGACTGTGCTACGACATCAATAGCAAAAGATCCAGCAATATGCTGCCAACAACTTACGCTTTCTTTTATGCATTTATTTTATGTATTTATTTGACAGAGAGAGAGGGACAAACAGACTCCCCACTGACAGGGAGCCCGATGTGGGACTTGATCCCAGGACCCTGGGATCATCACCTGAGCCGAAGGCAGACGCTTCACGGACTGAACCCACCAGGTGCTCCTACAACGTAAGCTTTAAGGATACTCAGAGGCTGAAAGTCAGGGATAAGAAAAGATATTCCATGCAAACGGAAACCAAAAGGGACCAGGGTAGCTATACTTGTAACAGACAAAATAGACTTTAAGACAAAAAGATCTGTATATAATGATAAAGAAGCCAATTCATCAAAGGACATAACAACTGTAAGTATATACACACCCAATATTGTAGCATCTAAATATATTAAGCAATTATTAACAGATCTGAAGGCAAAAAGAGACAGCAACGGAATGGTAACAGCAGGGGACTCCAATACCCCACACTTTCAACAATGGCAGGTCATCCAGATAATTAACGAGGAAATAACAGATTTGAACTGTACCTTAGAGCAGGCGGACCTCTCAGACACCGACAGAACATTCCATCCCACAGCAGCAGAATACACGTTCCTCTCAAGCTCATGTGAAACATTTCCCAGGACGGGTCTCAGGTTAGCCACAAAACAAGTCTGAAATTTAAAAAGACTGAGATCATGTCAAGTACCTTTTCTAGCCACAATGGTATGAAACTACAAAACCAATAAGGGGAGTAAAGTAGAAAATACACAAATATGTGTAAATTAAACAATACACTTATGAAAAACCAATACATCAATGATGAAATCTAAAGGGAAATCTTCAGACCTCAGAAAAAAAAAATCACGTCAGATAAATGAAATTGGAAACATGACATACTGAAACTTAAGAGATATAGTGAAAGCATTACCATTTTAAGAAGGGATTTTATAATGACAGATGTCTTCATTAAGGAAAAAGGAAGATCTCAGTTAAACAACATAATCTTACACCTCAAGGAATAGAAAAGGATAAACATACTAAGCCCAGACTTAGCAGAAGGAGAGAAATAATAAGGGTTAGAGAAGAAATAAATGAAACAGACCTTAGAAAGGTGATAGAAAAGATCAATAAACTTAAAATTTGTTTTAAAAGATGAGTGAAATTGACAAAAGTTTAGCCAGACTAAGGAAAAAGAGAGAGGACTCAAATAAAATTATGAAAGAGGAGACATTTCAAGTGATCCACTGATTATTCATAATCAGTCATAAGAGACTGCTATGAACAATTATATACAAACACATTGGGTAACAGAAGAATGGATAAGTTCCCAGAAACACAATTTACCAAAAGACAATTACGAAGTAATAGAAAATCTGAACAGACCAACAATGAGCAAGGGGATTCAATCAGCAATTAAAAATCTCCTGACAAATAAAAGCCCAGAACCAGACGGTTTCACAGGTAAATTTTAACAAATTTTTAAAGAAGCCTTAATGCCAATCCTTCTCAAGCTTTTCCAAAGAACTGAAGATGAAGGAACACTCCATATTCATTTGATAAGGCCAGCATTCCCCTGAGACCAAAGCCAGTTAAAGACACTACAAGAAATGAAAATTATAGGCAAATATCCCTGATAAAATCCTCAACAAAAGACAGACGAACTTAAATTTCAAGAGCACATTAAAAGAAGCACACACCATGATCCAGAGGTACTCGTCACTGGAATGCAAGCCTAGCTCAACAGCAGGTGTGATACACGTAAAAAGAATGATGGGTAAATATCCTATGACCAGATCATTTCAGTAGTTGCAGAGAATGCATTTGACTAAGTTCAACATCCTTTGATAAAAACTCTCAACAAATTGTATGTAGAAGGAATGTTCCTCGCCATAACAAAGGCAGTAGAGGGCAATACCACAAGCGAACAATAC
Source organism: Callorhinus ursinus (assembly GCF_003265705.2). Lineage (NCBI taxonomy): Eukaryota > Metazoa > Chordata > Mammalia > Carnivora > Otariidae > Callorhinus > Callorhinus ursinus. Next base: position 1,526,022 of record NW_027397094.1, on the reverse strand, counting down.
TCCACCAAACATGTAAACCTTTTCTCTAAGACCAGGAACAGGGCAAGGACCCTCCCTCTCCTCACTTCTAGTCAACATAATGCTGGAAGTCCCAGCCAGAGCAACAAGGCAAGGAAGAGAAATAAAAGACTTCTAAATCTGTTTGCAAACGGCACACCCTTATACACAAAAAACTCTAAGGCCTCCAAGGAAAACCTGTTAGAACTAATAAATTCAGTAAAGTTGCAGGGTACAAAGTAAACATGCAGAAAACAGTTGTTTCTATACAATGAAAACAAAATATCTGACAATGAAATTTAAAAAGCAATCTCATTTATAATAACAACAATAAAATATTCAGAAATAAATTTAACCATGTAGGTGAAAGACCTGTGTACTAAAACTATAAAACACTGATGAAAACCACTGAAGAAGACACAGATAAACGAAGAGGTAGCCTGTGTTTTGGATTGGAATAATATTGTGAAAATGCCCACACTACTAAAACCAGCCTACAGTCCTAATGCAATACCTACCAAAATTCCAAAGGCATTTTTCACAGAAAGAGGAAAAAACTACTAAAATTTGTATGGAACCACAAACACCCTGAATAGCCAAAGCAAGCCTGAGAAAAAAGAAAAAAATTGAAGGCATCACACTTTGTGATTTGAACCATATCACAAAGCCATAGTAATCAATCAGTGTGATAGTGTCATAAAAACAGGCTCATAAACCAGTGGAACAAAACAGAAAGCACAGACATAAATCCCTCAGCATACAGACAACTCATATTTGACAAGGGATCTAAGAACACTCTCAGAAAAAGGGCAGTCTCTTTAATAAATGGTGCTGGGAAAACTGCATATCCACATATAAAAGAATAAAACTGGTCCCATTCTTACACCACTTACAAACATTAACTCAAAATGGATCAAACACTTAAATGTAAGATCTGAAACCATAGAACTCCTAGAAGAAAACATAGGGGAAAAGATCCTGACATTGGTCTGGGCAGTGATTTCTTGGATAAAACACCAAAAGTAAAGGCAACAAAAGTGAAAATAAACAAGTGGGACTATATTAAACTAAAAAGCTCCTGCACAGCAAGGGAAACAGTCAATAAATTGAAAAGCTGATTATGGAAAATGGTATGCTGCTTCCTCAAAAAATGAGAATTGAACTACCACATGATCTAGCAACCCCTCTCCTGCATATACGTCTAGAACTGAAATCAGTTCCTGAGGAGATACTTGCTCACCCATGTTCACTGTGGCATTCTTCACAATAGCCAAGGTACAGAAAGACCCTGTATGTCCCCCAACAAACAAATGGATGAAGAAAATGTGTCATGTCCACACATACACCCACACACAGAGACACACATACACAGACACCCCCCCACACACAAACACACAGACAGACACACACACCCTGAGTATTATTTGCTCATAAAATAGAGGAAATCCTGCCATTTGTAGAACATGGTTGAAGCTGGAAGGCATTATGCTAAGTACAATAAGCCAAAGAGAGAGCTGTATACTGTTTGGATCATTTATATGTGGAATCTAAAAACAAAACAAAACAAAAGGGTTGATTTTATGGAAGCAGAAAAACAGAATGGTGGTTTTCAGGAACCAAGGGAGGGGTGGGGAAATGGGGTGATGTAGGCCAAACGGTATAATTTTCAGTTGTAGTAAGAACAGATCAAATACACAGCATGGTGACTACAGTTAATAATATGGTATTATGGGGCACCTGGGTGGCTCAGTCAGTTGGGCATCTGCCTTCGGCTCGGGTCATGATCCCAGGGTCCTGGGATCGAGTCCCGCGTCGGGCTCCCTGCTCGGTGGGAGGCCTGCTTCTCCCTCTCTCTCTGTCTGCTGTTCCCCCTGCTTGTGTTCTCTCTCTCTCTGTCAAATAAATAAATAAATAAATAATCTTTTAAAAAAAATAAGATGATATTATGTACTTGAAAGTTGTTGAGAATAGATCTTAAGCATTCTCACCGTGTTAAAAAATAAAAAAAAAGTTAGGTATGTGAATTGACAGACAGATGTGTTAATCATCCTGATCATGGCAATCAATTCACAATATGTATGTATATCAAATAACCATACTGTACACTTTAAATATATACAATTAGATTTGTAAATTATTCCTCAATAAGATCAAATGAAACAAACACAAAATTGAACCTTCCAAATTGTTCAGGGAATAGAATATTCTTTAGAGAAAAAAGACACGTGGAAAAATAAGGCTTAAATTATATTAAGGGGATTTTTGGTCTGGCTTCTTAAGCATGAGTAGCAGACATATGCTAGGCAGAGGCTGTCTTTACTAAGATATTGTCTCCAGTAACTCTGTGAATGACCCCAACATGTAGGTTTACTAATAATTAAAAGGGGTACTTTAAAGAGATACCCAAATTTACATTATGTTCCAAGTAATGTCATTTGAAAGCATAAGTTACCACCAATGTAGAGACATTCATCACTTGTTTCTGTGCACAAGCCCTCCTTCAGCTTTCACCTGTCAATATGTTGTCACCTAATCACATTTTTATATAATTCTACTAGCTTAACTCAATAAGCTAAGAAATAAAAAGGGCCTTAAAATTTTGACTTGAACAAAAGTCTGCAAATAGAATTCAGCATTTTGTTTTTTCCTCCTAGTTTTCCCTCCACTGAATCAATAATAATTCTTCAGAGATCCCAATGATCCACAGCTATCACACTTCACCAAGCTTTGAAGGTAAAGACCTTTTCAAATACAGTCTGGTGTGGTGAAAGGTACTATCAGTAAAAATCTTGCAAACTAAAAGGGGCATTCTTTGCATGTTATCCAGCCCTGTGCTCCTTCTCTTGCTGGACTGTAATAGAAGAAATTTAAATCTCTTTCTAAAGATTTTTATCCAAAGAGCTTCTGTTAATACCCTTGGTAACCTTCAGCTAGCAATTATAACCATCAGATCAATATGTGTCGTGTTTTTCCAGCTGACATACCTCCTGCAAGAACTTGAGTTCTATTATTTAAGGAAAATCTAAACTACCACTCAATGTCAACATCATTAGGGGTGAGTCATCAGAATGTCACATCAAACTTCTGTTTTGCCAATGAGAGGTCTGAAGTATTGTATTATTCACTACACTTCACATGTTTCAGTAACACCAGATCTGGATCACAGCCCAAGGTTACGCCAAGCCCATCCATTTCCAACTCTTCCACAAGCCCTTCCTATATAGCCCTTCACACAATATTCATGCAAAAACTGTTTTCTTTTTTCTTTAAAGAACATAAAAAGTAGTAGAGAAGTGGAACTGGTCCAATCTACACAGTACTTGCAAACTATCCAAACTTTTAATAAGTCAGTTAGGACAGATATTCAGGCATTTTGACTTAAAAAAATGCACCGAGTAGAATAGCTCCACCATGAAATAGGACGCCACACTCTCTCAACCCCTCTGTCTTTCTCTCCCTTTTCTCTCTCCACAGAAAGGGTCCCCTCGCAAACACCAAAGTTTTTCTCCGCCCCGCCCCCGGCCCCCCAATTCACTTCCTGGCACCTCTCACCTGCCAAGCTCTCTGCCTCCAGCCGTGGAGATCCTGGAGATCCTGCTCCCGTTGCTCAGATCGATTTCCTGGGTGTTTCAAGTCGAAGGATTTTTCCATAAAATGTGTGACAAGCTAATTTCATATGGCTTATTTAAAATTTATAACAAAAATGTGTTTCTCAACCCTCAGTCTGGAAAGCTTTGTAATCAATGATTGAAAAAGAAAATCACAGCAAATATTAGTTGGTAAATGCTCCTGTTGTTTTAACCTTTTAGGAGCAGAATTTGCAAGGTAGTGTATTATAAACCACATCCTGTGAGGACAAAGGTTTTGTTTAGCTCACACCGCTTTTGGATTGCAGTATATTTCCAAAAATGGGGTATTTCACATAATATATATGTTACATATAATATATATTCCAGAAATATATTTTATATATAAGAAATCTTATTTTTAAATTTCATATTTAAATCCAATAAATACTGTTTATAAGTTAATCATGAAATGTAAAGTCTAAATTGAATATATGTTTGAAATATATATGAGAATATACACATAGCTACACTTACAGGTATATAAAAATGCTAGGCTCTCTTGATAAGAATTGAAAGATTTGGCAACATATTTTCAGCATGACAACAACTAGCCAGAGCTGAGCTACTGCCACTCTGGGGAGGCCAAGGTCCCCCGATCCCTACGCATCCCACGTCTCCACGCGCGGCTGTCCTGGCTCTTCATCTCACAGAGGATGCTGCGGAGCGCACGTATTCCTTGCAGTCTACCCCAGCTGAAGCAGTGATAGCTGACACTTTAAGAACATGCATTCTTTCGCAATCAAGAAAATGTTCAATTACCCTTAATACTGTAAACTGATGTCTTTAAATTTCTAACAATGTGAAGACAAAAATAAAAAGAGAAAGAAAAAATATTTTCTGCTTAGCTAAGTCAATCAGAACGTTCAATTAAACTGGACTTTTACTGCATGAAGATTAGAATTGGTGAAATTACTTTCTAGAAATAAATGATGAAGCCAACATACAAGTGAATTTAGAAAGCAACATAAAATTCCTGCAGGAGGAAATTTTATTTTTAAATTTAATATTCAAATACAATAAATAATTTATAAGTTAATCACAAAATTACAACAGTCTATATTGAATATATAGATATTAATTATTAAAATTTAATAAATTTGTAACATACATATTGTATTCATTTATACACAATAAACCTCCTGTGATATTCCTTGAATATCCAGATAGTTCAGAGTATAAACCTCTCTACATAACTACCTTTTAAAAACTGTTAACGTTGTTTACAATTGATTTAAACCCAGGTCACTATTGGAAATTTCCATTATTAGGTTATGCTCTTAAAAGATTAAAATACTTTCTATCAATGTAAATTAATTTCTTGTATGAATGACCCTGAGTTATTGTAATTTGAGAATAACTTGGTATAATTTATCCAGCATTTTCTTTTGCTTTTACATTTAACTCTTATTTGTCAGCATTTTAAGTGCAGTACTGTTGTTGGTACGTTTGCATTACTCTGCCATAAAATGGGTATTTCTCATTTTACCACTGACGTTTCTAAAATTTACACAATTATTGTATTTTTGTACTGGAATTGTGACATACACCTTGTTACTCAGAAGCTTTTTGACTATCACTCTGTTTTAACTGGTAAATTTGTAAAACAGCCTAATTCTGGATAAATGATGTGTTACTACACCAGTGTTTGCTTTAAATTGTGGTTTTCTTGAAGAAGAATTAGCAGAAGCAGTTAAGGTACTTTAGTTTGGAAGTAGAAACACTTATGCCTAGTCACTGCTAGCTGACACAATTTGGGGGTGGAACATCAAACTAGAAACAAGACGGGACATCAGTAAATAACAACACAAATACTGAATGCTTTGAGCTTATGGTTACACTACAAATCGTCCCAAAGACAACAGAATGAAAAGTGATAAAAGCAAATACACTAGAGTAAGAAGACCCAGCTTGGATCTCAGATTTGCTACAAGAAGACATTTAACATCTCCTTATCCTTGACCTACTTGCCTATCAAATCAACAGAATAGATACCTCAGAGGTTAAAGATAAAGAAAATAATTAAAGGGAAAAAAAATCCTCTAAACTCTACATTTAGATAATTTGTTTTTTCCCCTTTAATCAGAAATTTGTAAAAGCAATTGCCTTACACACTGTTCACCTTTATGTGGGAAAACATGGGCTTGCTGTAGTTTGGTTGCTGAAGTATAGAAATATTTTGGTGGCTAGCATTTCCTGAGAGGCACAGGGGCCCGCTATTCAGAGCAGCTAATAAGCTATGATCCCAGAAAATCTATCTGTGGTTTTAGCCTCGTACCATGATGACCCGAGACACTCACACGCCATCTCCTAGAGTCTCTTTCAGTGAAGCGTCATTTATGATCCTTACCTGTTGAGGTGTTAAAAGGATTAGTATTTGTAAAACATTTAAAATCCCTTCATTGAATATAAAAATCATTGCTCAAGTATTTTTCCCAATCCACAGTGAAGGATACGCATGGGCTATTTAGTTTTAAATAAATGCTCTGGATAATCCAGCTTTCTGTGATTGTAACAACTGACTTGTTAATGTAAATTCCATTCTGGTAATGTTTACTGATAAGAGATTTTTATACTGCAAAGTGAAAAAACAGAGCTGGTCCAGGAAAGCTGGGGTAAGAAGGACGGAGCTAAAGATGGCTATCTACAAAGTCATCTGAAAAAAGCTTCCTGGATGACTTACACCACAGGTGTCTCTTCTTCCTGACACTAACATTGAGAACTGAAGCTGTCACAGGTGACTATTGCAACCGGTTTTTGAACTTTGATAAGAACAACTAATGTACCCATATGTTTGACTCCCCCTTATCCACCACTTCACCATTCATAGAAACCTTGGACTCCTCACCTTGTTAAAAAAATGAACATATCAAAAATGTGTCATAATGATAAAAACAGTGGAAACATTAGACTAGAAGAAATTCCATTTCTAAAACTTAGAATGTGAAAAGCCACTACATAATTCTACACAACTGATTGTTGGAGACAAACAAAGTTCCTTACAGGCATAATATGAAAATAGAATTACCAAACTTATTTAGGGAAATATGTTTCATTTTAGATTTCAAAAAAGAAAGCAGAAAGCCACAAACCTTAATGAGCTGGCGAGCTTCAATGTGAACATTGCAAAAGCAGAAGGAAGATGTCTCCATCTCCCAATCCCAGACAAATGTCTTGATCTCTACATTTAGGGCATCATTGATGGTTTCAAAGACATATGGAAAGAAGATGCCTTAATCACTACTTGATCATGAATATAATTTCAAAGATAATCAGATTAAAAAGCACACATCCTCACCCAAAGCCAAGGGCTAACATTACAAGAATGGCATTCAACCTTCATGGACAACGATCTGAAATAAGATTAAACTGGAAGAGGCTCTGCAGTAGGTTAGTGACTTTGGGTACCCCTGTGTGTCCCCAGCCTCAGCCTTTTCAAGTGCAAGTCAAGAATGATAATGGCTGCATCGTCTAAATTACTACATGTCATGATCATACCATCATATAACAAGTAATCAAGTAGTTAACAATTGAGTACAACTGTATTTGATTGACACACGACTGTCATCCATTGCCTATCATGATGCCACATTGGCAAGTTGCTTGAGAGCCTGTTATTTTTTTAAATATCTGTGTATTTATTTGAGGTGGGGGAGGGACAGTGGGAGAGAGGGAATCTCGTACAGACTCCCCACTGAGTGTGGAGCCCAACTCGGGGCTCGATCTCACAGACCCTGAGATCATGACCTGAGCCAAGACCAAGAGTCGGTGGCTCAACCAACTGAACCACCCAGGTGCCCCGCTGACAGCCTGTTATTTAAAAAGAGGCTTTGATAACCACGGCTGTCCACACCTTACACCTGATGGTGTGTGGGGTGGGCAACTGGCACAAAGTACCGACTAGACAGAAGCCACATGGAATAACCATTCCCCTAACCAGTGTGTCAGAGGAAGCAGTGAATGATAGGGTAGGGGGCTGACCTGCAAATATTTTCTCCACAGCACTGGTAACAATATGGGAAATAAGAGGTGTAAAATATAAATGAAGAAGAGACATTTTAATAAAAAAATTAAAATAACCATATTCTCATCAAGTTTCAAATATTTGTATGTAGGTATATGTACAGACACACATATTAATGGGAATGTGAGCACATGTGTGTGCGTGAATGTGTGCACACACACCAGTCCCTGCATGCATATGCCTGTGCGGGGGCGTGGGGTTCTGGGGGGTAGGGATCTGACTGTCAGAACCTTTGCGACCGATGCTAGAGCTGGAGACCCACAGGGCAGACAGACCGGAAGAGAAGACGGAGGCAAACAGGAGGGGAACAGAGGCAGGCTGGAGTGCACACACTGAGCCCACACGGATGGGCTGAAACCTGCCTCGGTCCTCAGTCGCACACGTGTCCCCCAGAAGCACCAGACTCGTGGGACGACCGCACACTCACTGCTCCACCAGTCCGGGGGGAGCCCAAGAAGAGTCCAACAGAAGACAGAGCATTTGCACAGCCGAGCACTGCCTTACCCCAAGAGGGGCACCAGTAGATAAACAAAACACGTGAGCCACAGCAGGGCTGAGACTTCGCCTCCCCTCCAAATCCCCCACAGGAATCTCAGCGTGGCTCGCACTCACCAGAGACAGGGAGGACAGTGAATTCTGAGAAACGCCGCCACTCAGGAGAAGCTTACAGCATCATACTTCCAATCCCCTAAATTTGTCTTTATTTTATTGTCATGAATTTTACCTCCATATACAACCCATAATTTACTGCTAAATGGTTTTGCTTTAAATGATCAAATTTTATTTTTAGAGATATTATAACCTAGAAAAAAAGGATTTCTATTTATCCGGACCGTTTTTGTAGAAACCTGGCCATTTTTGTTTTAGATCCAAGCCAAGAGAACTGCCTGGAGGGCGAGTTAGAGCTCAGGAGATTGAAGCGGACAGTGAATTCCAGGAGGCGCAAGAGGAGGAGATGCCGTTTCAGACGATGAGATAGAGAGAGGCAGAGTCACCCTCTTAGAACTTCCGGTGAGACTTTTGCAGCAGCAGGGCTGTTTGTGATGCAGACTGACCCACAGGCTCCTGAGCAAATGTCAGCATTGCACATTTCCGGACGTCACCTCTCATCAGCGCCCATCAGGTGAGAACCTCCCTGTCCCTTCCAGTCCCCGAGGGGCCGGGGACGGCAGTCAAAAACGCTGAACAAGGAAAGAGAGATTCGGATGGCCTCCCCTGTCTGCGTGGGTCCTTCCCAGTTCACAGTGCATCCGGGAGGGCAGGGAGGAGAGCTTCAACGTCCTCTGGGGTTTAACACCTGACAACTATTCAGGGTTGGACATCTGTGACTGGCCAGAAGAACGTTCACACCCCACGTCTGAGAGAACCCACGAGCGCCATGTGTCATTGATGGTGGGTGGCTATGTGCCCCCTCAGTTCGCAGGTGGGGGATGCAAGCCTCCCGGGGCTGACGATGGTGTCTTGCCAGTTCTGTTTTGGGGATGGAAAGACCACTTCATAAGAAGAGAGAAGTTGCTGACACCAGTATCAAAGTTCTGAGAATATGTGGCTTAACCTCTTCTTCTTAAATATTAAATTAAAAAGGAAGTCATGTTTCTGTAGCTTTTTGTAAGTATCTTACTTAGCATTTTTCACACAACATATTTCATCTAATTTTAACAGCAATTCTCTACGGAAAAACAAAACAATTTTTTTAATTTACCCAAGTGATTATTAAATGCAGAGTCAAGATTATAGTTCTAGTTTTCTGATTCCAAACACTTAAATATTGTTTTTCCAGTATTTCAACTTTTTGAGGAAATAAACTAAAGCGGATGCCCCTTTGACACTCTACTGAGTGTTTAAAAATTCTCAGTAAGTACGTTTTTACTGCTATATTCACAAGGATAATGAGAAACTGAATGCATCCTGAGTACTTTCCCTACCCCGGTGAACAACCAGGTGCTCTGCGCGCAGAGCCTTATCCAACCCAAGAGATGCATCCGAAATAAAGCGCTGGTACCAGCGGGGACTTCTGCAGATTCAGAAAGACCCTCCACAGCGCATCAGTGAGATGACCTGTGGAGGGGCTGGTGTTGCTTTGTTCTGACTGAGTTTAAGTCTGAATTCACTACAGGGGCCAGGCTCATCCCCTCCCCATATTTCAACAAAGCCGGTAAATGACCGTTTCTGAGCTCTAGGGACGGTAAGTGTCCCTCCCGCCCCACCCAGCATGGATGCCCACTGAGGGTTTTTTCAAAAAAAAAATTTACATATAGGTCTATTAGCTTAGGTTTTTAGAAGCTGAGATCCTCGTACTGGCATACTCCTTATGTGAGAAAACCAGCCAAAACACAGCTAGAAACAAAAGAACCAAATCTTATTTTCCTTATTTTAAAATACTGGGTAATAGAGAAATGTTTTTCCACTCTAAGAACAGCAAAAAAATAAAAATGACAAATTCAACTTATACTTGAGATCAATATTGAGGAATTAACAAAGGAGCCCTGGGGAACACCTTGAACGGAATTCCCATGTCCCTTCTAAAGGGGTAGCATGCGCTACTGTCCAACATCTCTTCCCCACGTGAAAATATGATCTGAGGGTTGCATGAAAATCTAGTATTTCTAGAGAAGCCAGAAATAGAGATTTTGAAATAAGAAACATCTATCTTTAAAGACTTTTTTTGAAAATGCAATATTAAAACCTCGTTCACTCTGAGGGCCACACGTAAATCTGTGTGTGTGGGCATGCGTGCATGTGCACATGTGTGCATGTGTGCGATCACATTTAGTCCACAGGCTAAGAATTTTCAGCTTCTCATATTGAAAATGAATTTTGTATAACCCAAATTAAGTCATGAAGCTATGACCATCACGAGCAATTTAACTTTACCCAACTTACAACTGTGTAATTTACTGCAGGCGCCGCTGACTAGCACGTAAATCAACAGAGAACACAATTCAGCCTTCCAACTCTCTAGAATTATTTAAGATAAAATGACTAGCTGGGATGAATATTGGGCACAGGAAGGTGTGTGTAATAGGAATGAAAACAGGGCAAGTTGTCTGCATGCCATGTTGCTGTCACGGTAAATATGATCGCCACATTGCAGGCCATTTCCTGCCATATGCAGAGATAATGCCAAGCAGAGCTGCAGCATTTCTGAATTCACTTAATGTTTACTTATAATACTAATGCAGTGAATCTTATGAAAGGACATTATGTAATCCACCGTCTCATTCATGCTTCTTGTGAGGATACTGATTCTGGGAACAAGATTCCTTGTCATGCACACATTGCTAGCTTTCTTTATTGCCATTTGTCTACCTATAATTTTTAAACTTTTATTGATACATAACATACACACGCACACACACACACACACACACACACACACAATAGTGCAGTTTGATGAATTTATACAAAATGAATACTTGCTTAATCAGCACCCAGAACAACTACTGGACATTTTTCAGCACAACACTACCCCTTTTGTATTTTCTACTAGTTTGCTTCTCTAAAAGTATAACAAATACCTTTTTTTTTAAAGATTTTATTATTTATTTCACAGAGAGAGACACAGCGAGAGAGGGAACACAAGCAGGGGGAGTTTATCTCAACAGTTAAAAGCAGGAAGTCCCATCTTGTCATTTTTATTCAACATAGTATTGGAAATGCTCCCCAGAGCAGCTAGGCAAGAAAAGAAATCAAAGGCATCCAAATTTGCAAAAGAAGTAAAACTGTCACTATTTGTAGATGACAGGATACTTTGCATGGAAAACCATAAAGACTCTATTGAACTATTCTTTTTTCAAAGCAAGAGATTTTTGCGTAGATTATATTTTTCCATGTGGTGGCCTGGATGTAAGGGGTTGCTTGTAAGGAGCACCCACAAATCATTCCAGAAGACTACTACTGTTGTTGTCTTTGATTTATCTTCCTAGATTAATTTTGAAATTCAAAAGTTATGTATCAACGCACTGTTTGCCAGCATTTTTGAAGTAATGACCAAGCCCTCGGGCACACACCTAAAATGCCCTCGCTCACTGCTCTCCTCAAGTGTCAAGGATTAAAAGGAGTTGAGGGTGTTTTTTTTTTTTTTTAAAAAAAACTTACATACAGGTCTATTAGTTTAGGTTTTTAGAAGCTGAGATCATCATACTGGCATACTCCTTATATAAGAAAACCAGCCAAAACACAGCTAGAAGCAAAAGAACCAAATCAAAGTAAGGTGTGATCTATAAAAACGTGCTCATGGGGTTCTAGGACCCGTTGAGAGTGCCATGCAGACTAAATCAGTCGGCTATTTTAAACATTAAGAAAATCAAAAAAATTGACATTTAAGATCAGTATTTTAATTTATACATCCTAGGGGAGGATGATTCCTATTTTCCTTTAATATATTCTATTACCTCACTTTTATATCTTTTCTTTAAAACATAGCTGCCAAGTTGTTAGTTGTTATGGGAAGACTAATTACTTTTAATGACCCAGAAAGTCCGTGGCCAACCTTGCTGTTGGGCAAAAATCTTCTTTAATTCCTCTTGTGGTTATTTTCTTCCAGCTAGATGTGTTTCCTTTCCCAGGATGAAGTTTAGAGCTTGAGACAGCTTACATTTGGTTGAAAGGCATCTAGCAATCTGTGCAAGACTCTGTAACATAGAGACTTGTCAAATAATCAAGAAAGAAGAGCAAAAGAAGCCTTTTTCTTCTCTGACCTGGAAGTACTTCATCATCATAACCCATCAGAAGTGATTGCTCACAGAAAATTAATATGAATGCAAAACCTTGCATCCTTAGCCTCGGAACCACTCTCCCAGAAATCAAATTATTTATGTGAAACTATGGGAGATACATTGTGTTAACACTTCAGAAAATTATACATGAGACAGCTCTGAGTCCCTTCAACTCAGAACGTGTTTCATGATGGCACCAAGAGAAGTTTTGGAGAGATCATGCTTTTTAGATGTCTAATTAAAAAGCACACAAACATGCAGAAGAGGTATCATGCTAATTGAATTGGTTTGAGTTTTCTCTTTATAACAAGGGCAAGAATTTGTGTATTGCCCTGTGTATAGTTCTTTGAAAAATGTCTGACACATGTCTGAACATGACGAAATGTTCAGAATTATTATAAAGGAAATGAAAAATCAAATTGAGACTTGAATTGTCATTTTATGACATTTGTTCCTGTTGATAATCATGCTTCCTGAGATCATCAGCTTTATCTGCATTCAAGGAATTTAATTACAGAAAAAAATAAGCTAGAACTTCTATTATTTTTGTGAAAATCTTTAGGAGAGTAAGCTTTCCTTACTAATTTAATAATATTTATTATATATGTGGGTCAAAAACCAATTTATTGCAAAATTGCAAAGACAATGGATATATTGTCATTTAGTTTGAAAATCTAAGCAACAAAAAAATATATATTTATAAACATAAAAATGAGCAAAAGATACGGATGAGCACTTCTCCAAAGAAGATATCCACTGGGTAATAATATAAGAAATGTTGTTCAGCTTAATTAGTCATCAGGGATATTTGAAATGAAAATACATAGCCACTAGAATGGCTAAAAAATAAAATATAATTTTAATAACTCAGTACAGCGTAGAATAGTTAGAACTGGCAACTCTTATATACTGCTTTCAGAGTCTAAAGTAATTCAACATGACTCAATGAATTTGGGAAATTAGCAGTCCTAGGAGCCTGCTGATACAGATATAAAACCAATGGTGTAGGAATTCCATGGCTCTGTCTCCAAGAATGCATATCTACTCCCCAGAACACAGGTAGGCGTGTCATAGCAGCCTTGCTAGTAGTGGCCAAAGTGGCCAACCCTTGGAAGTCCACAGAAGGCCAGCCGTGGGGATACCTACATAAACTGTGGGATAGTCACAGAATGAAATGCTGTGCCATGATTAAGAATGAGTGGTGACAAGTATATTCTACAATATAGCTAATCTCACAGACATAATCGTGAAGGAAAAGAACCAGTCACAAAATTTATGTGCTCGCCTCTTACACCACTAGGCTCTTGAAGTTCAAAGGATTGCAAGACTAGTCCATGATTAAAAATCAGGATATTGGGGCGCCTGGGTGGCTTAGTCATTAAGCATCTGACTTTGGCTCAGGTCATGATCGCAGGGTCCTGGGACTAAGCCCCATGTCAGGCTCCCTGCTCCGAGGGAAGCCTGCTTCTCCCTCTCCCACTCCCCCTGCTTGTGTTCCCTCTCTCACTGTGTCTCTCTCTGTCGAATAAATAAAATCTTTAAAAAAAAATGAATGGAGGAGGCGGAGCAAGATGGTGGGGGAGTAGGAGACCTAGATTTCGTCTGGTCTCAGGAATTCAGCTGAATAGGGATCAAACCATTCTGAACACCTACGAACTCAACAGGAGATCGAAGTACAGAGTAGCAACAACTCTCTGAACAGAGAAGCGACCACTTACTGGAAGGTAGGACGTGCGGAGAAGTGAATCCGAGGCGATATTCGGGAGGATAGACGGCGGGGGAGGGGGCCTCCGTCGGTCGCTTCTGGCAAGTGCTAGAGCCGTGGAGCATAAAATCGGAAGTTTTAGAAGTCGGCTCCGCGGAGGGACGTCGCTGCAGTGGCTAAGCGGGGGGTGGAATCCTCCCGGGACAGTGGAGTCTCAGGACCCTTGGGGTCACAGAAAGACCGGGGGTGCCTGAGTGCGGCAGAGCTCCCAGGGATCGGAGCGGGGAAGCCGGCTGCAGAGACGGAGCCGAGGCGCG
>NW_027397094.1:1484728-1506635 GCF_003265705.2 Callorhinus ursinus | reverse complement strand
TATTCAACATAGTATTAGAAGTCCTAGCCACAGCAATCAGACAACAAAAAGAAATCAAAGGCATCCAAATCGGCAAACAGGAAGTCAAACTCTCACTCTTTGCAGATGATATGATACTGTATGTGGAAAACCCAAAAGACTCTAGCACCCCACTGCTAGAACTCATCCAGGAATTCAGTAAAGTAGCAGGATATAAAATCAATGCACAGAAATCAGGGGCATTCCTATACACCAACAAAAAGACAGAAGAGAGACGAATCAAGGAGTCGATCCCATTTACAATTGCACCCAAAACCATTAGATACCTAGGAATACATTTAACCAAAGAGGCAAAATATCTGTACTCAGAGAACTATAAAATACTCATGAAAGAAATTGAAGAAGACACAAAGAAATGGAAAAAAGTTCCATGTTCATGGATTGGAAGAACAAACATTGTGAAGATGTCAATGCTACCTAGAGCAATCTACATATTCAATGCAATCCCCCTCAAAATACCATCCATTTTTTTTTATGTATTTAAATAAAAAGTTCTTGGTATTTTGTGGTCTCAGAAGAGACCCCAAATAGCCAGAGGAATCTTGAAAAAGAAAAGGAAAGCTGGCGGCATCACAATTCTGGACTTCCAGCTCTATTACAAACTGTCATCATCAAGACAGTATGGTACTGGCACAAAAACAGACACATAGATCAATGGAACAGAATCGAGAGCCAGGAAATGAACCCCCAACTCTATGGTCAACTTAACTTTGACAAAGCAGGAAAGAATGTCCAATGGAGAAAAGACAGTCTCTTCAACAAATGGTGTTGGGAAAATTGGACAGCCACATGCAGAAGAATGAAACTGGACCATTTCCTTACAACACACACAACAATAGACTCCAAGTGGTTGAAAGACCTAAACGTGAGACAGGAGTCCATCAAAATCCTAAAGGAGAACACAGGCAGCAACCTCTTCGACCTCAGCCACAGCAACTTCTTCCTAGAAACATCGCCAAAGGCAAGGGAAGCCACGACAAAAATGAACTATTGGTATTTCATCAGATAAAAAGCTTTTGCACAGCAAAAGAAACAGTCCACAAAACCAAAAGACAACCGACAGAATGGGAGAAAATATTTGCAAATGACATATCAGATAAATGGCTAGTATCCAAAATCTATAAAGAACTTATCAAACTCAACACCCAAAGAACAAATAATCCAACCAAGAAATGGGCAGACGAAATGAACAGACATTTTTCCAAAGAAGACATCCAAATGGCCAACAGGCACATGAAAAAGTGGTCAACATCACTCGGCATCAGGGAAATCCAAATCAAAACCTCAATGAGATACCAACTCACACCAGTCAGAATGGCTAAAATTAACAAGTCAGGAAACGACAGATGTTGGCGGGGATGTGGAGAAAGGGGAAACCTCCTACACTGTTGGTGGGAATGCAAGCTGGTGCGGCCACTCTGCAAAACAGTATGGAGGTTCCTCAAACAGTTGAAAATAGAGCTACCATATGATCCAGCAATTGCACTACTGGGTATTTACCCCAAAGATACAAATGTAGGGATCCGAAGGGGACTTGCACCCCAATGTTTATAGCAGCAATGTCCACAATAGTCAAAGTGTGGAAAGAGCCAAGATGTCCATCGACAGATGAATGGATAAAGAAGCAGTGGTATATATACACAATGGAATATTATGCAGCCATCAAAAGGAATGGGATTTTGCCATTTGCAACGACATGGATGGAACTGGAGGGTGTTATGCTGAGTGAAATAAGTCAATCAGAGAAAGACATGTATCATATGACCTCACTGATATGAGGAATTCTTAATCTCAGGAAACAAACTGAGTGTTGCTGGAGTGGTTGGGGGTGGGGGGGGTGGGGGGGCTGGGTGATAGACATTGGGGAGGGTATGTGCTATGATGAGTGTTGTGAATTTTGCAAGACTTTTAATCACAGATCTCTACCTCTGAAACAAATAATGCAACATATGTTAAGAAAAAATAAAAAAAATATATAGCAGGAGGGAAAGAATGAAGGGGGGTTAGTCAGAGAGGACGAACCATGAGAGACGATGGACTCTGAAAAACAGACTGAGGGTTCTAGAGGGGAGGAGGGTGGGGGGATGTGTTAGCCTGTTGATGGGTATTAAAGAGGGCACGGTCTGCATGGAGCACTGGGTGTTATGCACAAACAATGAATCATGGAACACTATGATGTAATATATCGTGATTAGCATAACAATGAAAAATAAAGAAATGCACGGACTCCATTTAAAAAAATAAATAAATAAAAATAAAATGTCCATACTATCCAAAGCAATCTACAGATTCAGTGCAATCCCTATCAAAATTCCAATATAATTTTTCATAGAAGTAGAACAAATAATTTTAAAATCTGTGTGGAACCACTAAAAGACTCTGAATAGCCAAAGTAATCTCAAGAAAGAAGAATAAGGCTGGAAGCTTCACACTCCTTGATTTCAAACTATATTATAAGGCTGTAGTAATCAAAATAGCATGGTACTGTCAAAAAACAAACAAAAAACCCAGACAGAAAAGTGAATGAAGCAGAATGGAGCTTAGAAGTGAACCCACACATATATGGTCAATTAATTTATGCCAAAGGAGTCAAGAATATGCAATGGATCATTGAACACTACATCAAAGACTTATGATGTACTATATGCTGGCTAACTGAACATTAAAACAAAAAGAATACGCCATGGGGTAAAGACAGTCTCTTTAGTAAATGCTGTTGAAAAAACTGGACAGTTACATGCAAAAGAGTGAAACTGGACAACTGTCTTACAACAAACACAAAACTTAATTCAAATGAATTAGACCTGAGCGTGTGTGTGGCTTCAGTCAGTTAAGGCTCTGACTCTTGATTTCGGCTCTGATCATGAACTCAGGGTTGTGGGATTAAGCCCCGTGTGGGGCTCTGCAATCAGCAGGAGTCTGCTTGAGATTTTCTCTCCCTCCCTCCCCCCTTGCCCCTCCCCCTACTCATGCACGCTCACTCTCTCTCTCTCTCAAATAAATCTTTAAAAACAACAACAAATGGATTAGACCTGAATGTAAGACCTGAAACTGTAAAACTGCTAGAAGAAAACATAGGCAGTAAGCTCCTTGACATTAGCCTTAGCTTTGAATTTTTGGGTATGACTCAAAAGCAAAGGCAACAAAAAACAAAAACAAACAAGGGGGATTACATCAAACTAAAAGCTTCTGAAGAGCAAGGGAAACAATTAACAAAATAAAAAGGCGAAGTACTGAATGGGAGAAGATATTTGTAAATCATATATCAGATAAGGGGTTAATTTCCAAAGTATATAAAGAATTCAGATAACCCAATATAAGAAAGGAATCCAATTAAAAATGGTCAGAGAGGGGTGCCTGGGTGGCACAGTTGTTAAGCATCTGCCTTCAGCTCAGGTCATGATCCCAGGGTCCTGGGATTGAGCCCCGCATCATGCTCCCTTCTCCGCAGGAGGCCTGCTTCTCCCTCTCCCACTTCCCCTGCTTGTGTTGCCTCTCTCGCTGTGTCTCTCTCTCTGTCAAATAAATAAAATCTTAAAAATAAATAAAATAAAAATGGTCAGAGAATCTGAATAGACATTTTTTTCCAAAGAAGACCTACAAATGGTCAACAGACACATGAAAAGATGTGCAACATCACTAATTATTAGGGGAACACAAAATCACTATGAGATATGACTGTTAAAATGGCTATTATCAAAAAGGCAAATGAGTGTTGGTGAGGACCTGAAGAAAAAGGAACTCTCTTGCACTGTTGGTGGGACTGTAAATTGGTGTAGCCATTGTAGAAGACAGCATAGAGGTTTCTCAAAGAAACTAAAAATAGAACTACTATATCATTCAGCTATTCCACTTCTGGATAGTTCTCAAAAAAAACCCCATAAATTCAAAAAGATATATGCTCTTCTATGCTAATTGTAGTATTATTTATAAGAGCCAAGATATGGAGTTGTTTCCATAGGGATGAAGGGATATATACATATATACATATACATACAATGGAATGTGACTGAACCATAAAAAGGAAAGAATTCTTGCCATTTGCAACAACATGGATGGACTTTGAGGGTATTATGCTAAATGAAATAAGTCAGACAAAGAAAGAGAAATAGTGTATGATTTCACTTACATGTGGAATCTAAAAAACACAAAACACAACAAAGCAAACCTCAAAGATACCAAGGACAGAGTGATGGTTATCAGAGAAGGGGGGTAGGAGAGTGGGCAAAATGGGTAAAGGGGGTGAACTGTGTTGTGATGGATGGTTAACTGGACTTATTGTGGCAATCATCGTGTAGTGTATACAAATATCTAATTATTATGTTGTGTACCTGAAACTAATACAATTTTAATGTTATATACAAATTTTACCTCAATAAAAGTAAAGATGATATATCAAAAAGTAGTTCAAAGACAGAAACCACCATAAATAACATATGCTCTAGCTATTTTCTACCCAGCTAGCTACCCCTGACTCTCCTGTATAAAAATTCTATAATTGTCACTGAAAATACTCTGGAAAAGACAGCCAAAAAGTTTTACGTGTTATGAGACCTTGGCTTATAAACCTTTGGTTTATAGACCTTATAGATCTTTGGTTTATAAAAGCAGAAACATAAACTTTATACTGCCAACAACTGGCATATATAATTTATGCCCAGACTAAAGGAAGGTAATGCAGAAAAGTCAGGAGAATAGAAAAGACCATTTTGGGTGCCTAAAAACCTCCTGAGTGATAACCTCCTGGGCTCATGTCTGAAGTAAATGCATTCAGAGAAGACCAAGAGATTTATGGTTATCTCAGAACAGAGGGACTGGATATTGACATATGGACGGGACTTCATGACTAGGCGTGTCTCAGCAGAACAAAGTGGGCTCAAGACAGCCTGTGAATTTCCTGATGGCCTGAGCATGACTAGAGAAGAGCTAAACTTGACCATGCCCCCTCGAAAGACATGGGGACTTTTTGTGAGGATGAAATCAATGGGTCAAAGAGATCCACAGTCCTAGTGAGGGAAAGCTGCAGCAAAACGCATGTGGACTACATGACCAGAGTAATATGGAGATATGTGCATTCCAGTAGAAGCTACACTAGTTAGCTACTGCTGTGTAACAAATCACTCTCAGACTTCGGTGGCTAGAGCTCAAAGTTTATTATTTCTCACAGATCTGTGGGTTGGCTGTGTGTGCTGTGGGCCTTGTCTGCTTCACTTGATCTTGGGCAGCGCTGTTCAACAGTCGGCAGTCAAGCTTAATCTCTGGCTAGAGATGGATGAGGTAAGTGTAGGAGCACCTTAGCTATGGTGGGTTTGCTCTCATTCATGTGTCTCTCACATCTCCAGAGTAGGCACGTTCTTATTTTGGTGGCAAGGTCCAAGGAAGAAGAAGAGATGTGCAAGGGTATTTCCAAGTTTGTTCAAAGTAGGCTGCCATTGTCCTGGTGAAGTGTCTGTCATGAGAGGGGACTGTATCGTGACACAGCAAAGGCGTGAGGTAGAGGAGAACACTGACTTGGGGTATTAAAGCAATCAGCCAAAATCAGCCGAAAAAGAGGAAACCTCATGATGGTGGAGAGTGGTTTAGTGAGACTGTGGCGGACATATATCATGGTGCAAAAGAGGTTACACAAGCTTCTTTGCCCCAAGAGTTTAGAGGCTGTGTCAGAAGGGAGAACAATATAGAGAAGACCACACTGAATAAAAGAATGTATCCATAAACATAAAAATAATGTGCTTTCCTAAAATTCATTGATATTTTCCCCACAGGTGAAATAATTTCAAGATGAAAACAGAGATAATTTATGGAGGAAAATGATGCTTTACACACTTGTATAAATGGTGTGAAAAGTCAAAATAGCACACAGATTTCAGATGTGTCTGATTTCATTGTAAAATCAAACACCGTAATGTTTCCATTAATTTTACCTGGACTGTGAATTCTTTCCACAGTGCTTTTGCAAACCAAATGAGGTATGTGTACATAAGTTGAAGAAATGCTGTATTTTTAATTTTCTGAAATATTTTACAGTTATTTAACTGCAATTCCAGTGTTACCACGCAAATTGAACTCTTATCATTGTATGTGCATACAATTTTATCAGCATCCTGTCTCTGATCTGTCCCTTGTCCAAATCACAGAGTGGCCATAGCAATTACATGAGTTAGCACATACATAGCACTCACACTGGTGATTGCACAGTATGAGTTAACATTAGTAGTTGCCATGATACTTAATATTATCTCAATATTAAACCAAATACAACCTCATTAATAAACAGTAATTTCATATTTTTATTTTTCTGCTTCCATAACTTTGGTGATTCTTTTTTGGGGGCACAAAATGCCATGTGCATCCATATTCATGTCAGTCTTTATCTCTCTCTCAAGCTTCCTTGATGAAACCCTGTCCACTCTTTGCTTCAGGAAGAATGCATGAGTCTTCATTTTCTCTTTAATACATTTCCTGCACTGCCACCAGCAGGGAAAGCATTTCCCTCCCCTCTGAATATGTCTACTTTGAATTTGTGTGCATCTAGTAAGAAGGTGACATGCAGGACTGTATCTACCCTGAATATTGTAATGTATACTTTACCCACGAGTGTTAAAATAATTTTGCAGGTTAATTTTTTAATACCACAATGCTGACTTCCAGTTTCTCCTGAAACACTAGAATGTCTGGCAGCCCCAGGACTGGCCTTCCACATGGCGGGACTTGCTAGTTTGCCATATCCATCATTTCCTACTCTGTGAGATGCTCTTTACGACTGAAATTGCACTCTGTTTTCTACATTTTCTACAGAGTCAAGAAATACATTTATTATGTCTCTATCATGACATAGGTGTGTTGAAACATGGGAGAGAGCATATTTCTTTGTGAAAGGAAAGCTAATTCCCATGTGTTTCATAGGTGAATGCTTGCTTTGATACTCTCGTGTTTGTTAGTTCTGTTGGTTTCTGTGCTGCAAATCATATACTGTCTCATTTTTTAGATATTCTGTGTATATGTTCTTTGTCATTTTCCAGATTATAAAGTAACTGATAAGGAATCACATTTTGATGCACAGTGTACACTTAACACTTGAATGCTTTACTAAATTTGTTTTCATGAATGACTTCACCACGTTCATATACGTGTGTATACACAGCAAAGTGATGTTGAAGTGTTGGTCCCACTTTTTGCAGGGACTAGGGAGCTATTCTGTTGTCAGTTGTCACTGACTCATGATTATAAATATTGGAATTTTAATTTCTCTCATTGCCAACTTTCAGTTCCATTGGGCCAGGTGTATTTTTAATTGCACAAGTTTCAGGTTAGGTGATGTTCCATTTAATAATGTAACCCGATGCAGCCTTCCAAGTTCTCAGGTCTGTCAATGAGCCTTCTCTTATTTTTTGGTGATATAACCCAAAGTCTTCCTTGCCAACACAAAGACCCATAATATGTTCTTGAGAAGAAAAGTGAATCAAGGTTAAGTAAGTTTGTGAAATGCAGTGAAGTACATTTTCATTTTAAAACTCTTTTGGCAAGTGTTAGTGTGTTTGAGATTCTCTGAAATGTCAAATGAAGAAACTCCTTTCATTTAGCATAACTCAACATTTTCAGGTGTATTTGAATGGAAAGCACTTTTTCCTCCAACCATCCAAGTAGGACTGAATAGTCTCAGGTTACCCCAATAAGATCTTATCAAGTTAAAAACTTGATGGTTTTTAATACCCTGATGAGCTCAAGAAAAAACATTAAGAAATTCTCTTTCTCCCCCACACTATTTATATCTCAAGTTTTTAAAGAAAGAGGTAAGATTTATTTTTCCATTTACTTTCTTGGAATATCAAATTCATATTTAAAGGTTAGCGAAAATGATAAGGTCATTCAGTTTCCTTAATACATTTTCCTTTATGTTTGTCCTTTTTGTAATTTTATATACCTTGTTTTTATTTTAAATTGCTCGTTTAAAAATATATTTATATATATATTTTGCAGATAGCTCCTCATCGCGTGGTCACTCAAGACAAGCCTCGTGAACAAGTTCCAAGCTTATTAAGACTTCTATCCACCTACCTCTTAGCTTATCTCTTCTTTGGTCTCTTCTTTACTTCCAAATATGGGAACCGGTTTCAGATTAGATCTGGGAAGGTCCGAAGGTGGTTGTAAAGCAATACTTATAAAACCAGCTGGGAAGAGTTCCCTCTCTCCTATATTATTCAAAAGACTCTGTATTTAATTGATATATTAATCCTTTCTAAAATGTTAGACAGAATTCGCCAATAAAGATTTCTGGGCTTGAAGTTTTCACCGAGAGAGTGATTTTTAATTAAAAGTAAGTTAGATCACACTGGCAGATGGTGGGGAGTAGGAGGACACTAGGCTTGCCGTGTCCCATGAACACAACCAGACACCTATCAAATCATCCGAAGTATCCCAGAAATCAAGCCAGGGACTAGCAGACAAACTCCTCAAATAAAGAGAGGTAAGAAGTGCAGAGGCTGGCCTGGGGAAGGACAGGTCCTGGCTGCTGCAGATGGGAGGGAGCTGTGGTCATGGAAAGCAGGCGAGAGAGAAAGGAGCACACAGAGGGACAAAGAAGGAGTAAGTTTCCTCAAAGCCACTGGCATGGAAAGTGAGAGGGGCTGAATTTCATGAGTCCTAGCAACCACCAGGGCTTCCTGCCTGGAATTTTAAAGGTCAGCGTGCTTGGTTCTGGGAAAATTCAGAGGACATTGTGCTGCTCTTTGGAGAAAAGACAGGACAAACAGCTTGTGGACAAACAGTGAGGAAACAGTCATCTGAAGAACACCTAGGGCACACAGTGGGGAGGTTAGTCGCATGTTTCAGAGGGGCAGCATTCACGGGACCCCTCCAGGAAACAAAGGAACTGGCAAGTGCCCTTTTCCTCCCACATCCCTTAGCATAAACACAGAGCTACCTGTGGAAACCAGTGCAGAGCCAACACTCACTACCTAACTTGCTTATGTCAGTCCCACACCCACGCTCAGGTAGAATTGCCCCTCCCCATCATACCTGCCTCAGTTCCAGCATGGAAGGCCCCCTCCCCCAGGAGACTGGCGCAAACCCCTACGCACAGTGCCTTGTCTGATATGGGAGTTTTACAGAGCCCCTGTTCTGGTGGTGGTGGTGACAGGTCTCATTTCTCAAGCAGACCAGAATACACCTAGTTAAAATGCACCACATTCAGACCAGGGACCAAATATTGCCCACAACAGGCAAAGAAAGCCTCTGCAGAAGAATGGCCTGAAGGATAAAGCAGCCAGGACAAAACAGCAGAGAACATGCAGCACATGCCAGAGATATTCCTGGAAATGCCAGGCCCTGGGGAACAGGGGACACTGCCTGCAGGACACTACAGGACCTCCTCTTCATAAGGCTATTACCCTCAAGAATAGGAGACATAGCTGACTCCATACACACACAGAAACAGGCACAGAAACTCAAACAAAATGACAACATGGAGATCTAAGCAAAACAGATATAAATAACATACCTGATAGACAGTTTAAAGTAATGCTTATAAGGATACTCACTGGACTTCAGAAATGAGTGAAACACATGAGTGAAACCCTTAACACAGAAATAAGGAATAAGGTCATGACCAAATGCCCTCAAAGGTGAATTCTACCAAACATTTAAGGAAGACTTAATACCTAATCTTGTTAAACTATTCAAAAAAAATGGAAATAGAAGGGAAACTTCTAAAATCACTCTATCTGGTCAGAATTACCCTGAAAAAGACACCATTAAAAAAGGGAACTAGAGGCCAATATCCCTGATAAACATAGATGCAAAAATCCTCAATAAAATACTAGCAAACTGAATCCAATAATACATTAAAAAAATAATTTACCACAGTCAAGTGGGATTTATTCCCTAGTTGCAAGTGTGGTTCAATATTTACAAATCAATCAGTGTAATACATCACATCAATAAGAGAAAGGATAAAAACCATATGATCATTTCAATAGATGCAGAAAAGCCATTTGACAAAGTACAACATCCATTCATGAAAAACCCTCAACAAAGTAGGTTTAGAGGGAACATACCTCAACATAATAAAGGCCATATATGGAAAAACTACAGCTAACATCATCCTTATTGGGGGAAAAAACTGAGAGATTTTTCCTTAAGGTCAGGAAAAAGACAAGGATGTCTACTCCCACCGCTTTTATTCAACGGAGTACTGGAAGACCTTACCACAGCAATCATACAACAAAAAGAAATAAAAGCATCCAAATGGGCAAGGAAGAAGTAAAACTTTCACTATTTGCCGAGGACATGATACTCTATATCAAAAACCCTAATGACTCCACCAAAATACTACTAGAACTTATAAATGAATTCAGTAAAGTCACAGGATATAAAATTAATGTATAGGAATCTGTTCCATTTCCATACACTATTAATGAAGCAGCAGAAAGGGAAATTAGCAAAATTCCATTTGGAGTTGCATCAAAAATAGTAAAATACCTAGGAATAAACCTAACTAAAGAGGTGAAAGAAATGTCGTCTGAAAATTATAAAACACTGATGAAAGAAAATGAAGATAACACAAAGAAATGGAAACATATTCCATGCTCATGGGTTAGAAGAATAAATACTGTCAAAAATGTCTATACTACCCAAAACAATCTACGCATTTAATTCAATCCCTATCAAAATACCAACAACATCTTTCACAGAACTAGAAAAGGCAGTTCTAAAATTTGCATGGAACCACAAACAACCCAAATAGCCAAAGCAATCTTGAAAAAGAAAAGCAAAGTCAGAGGCATTACAATTCTGGACTTCAAGTTATAATACAAAGCTGTAGTAATCAAAACAGTATGACACTGGCACATAAACAGACCCATAGATCAAGTGAAGAGAATAGAAAACCCAGAAATAAACCCACAATTATATGGTCAATTAATTTTCAACAATGCAGGAATGAATATACAGTGGGAAAAAAAGACAATCTCTTCACCAAATGGTGTTGGGAATACTGGACAGCCACATGCAAAATAATGACACTGGACCACTTCTCACACCATACACAAAAATAAATTCAAAATGGATTAAAGGTCTAAATGTGAGACCTGAAAGCATAAAAATCCTAGAAGAGAACACAGGCAGTAACTTCTCTGACATCAGCCATAGAAATTTTTTTTTCATACATTTCTTGAGGCAAGGGAAACAAAAGCAGAAATAAACTTTTGGGACTTTATCAAAATAAAAAGCTTCTTCACAGTCATAGGATATAAAATCAATATATAGAAATCTGTTGCATTTCTATACACCAATAATGAAGCAGCAGAGAGAGAAATCGAGGAACTGATCCCATTTACAACTGCACCAAAAACTACAAGACACCTAGGAATAAACCTAACCAAAGAGGTAAAAGATCTGTACTCTGAAAACTCTAGAACAAAGAAGACCCAAAGATGTGGAAAAACATTCCATGGTTATGGATTGTAAGAACAAATATTGCTAAAATGTCTACACTACCCAAAACAATCTACACATTTAATGCAATTCCTACCAAAATACCACTAGTATTTTTGACAGTTAGAACAAACAATTCTAAAATTTGTACAGAACCATAAATGACCTTGTATAGCCAAAGCAATCTTGAAAAAGAAAAAGCAAAGCTGGAGGCACCACATTCCAGACTTGAAACTATATTACAAAGCTGTGATCATCAAGACAGTATGGTACTGGCACAAAAACAGACACGTAGATCAATACAACAGAATAGAAAACCTAGAGATGGACTCACAACTAAATGGTCAATTAATCTTTGACAATGCAGTAATGAATATACAGTGGGGAAAAGAGAGTCTCTTCAACAAATGGTGCTGGGAACACTGGACAGAACCATGCTGTAGAATGAAACTGGACCACTTTCTTACACCATATACAAAAATAAATTCAAAATGGATGAAAGACCTAAATGTGAGATAGGAAACCATCAAATTCCTAGAGAAGACAAGCGGCAACCTCTTTGACATTAGCTGAGCAACTTTTTACCAGACACATCTCCAAAGGCAAGGGAAACAAAAGCAAAAATGAACTATTGGGACTCCATCAAGATAAAAAGCTTCTGCACAGCAAAGGAAACAATAAACAAAACTAAAGGGCAACCTACAGATGATATGGGAGAAGATACGTGCAAATGACACGTCCGTTAAAGGGCTAGTATCCAAAGTCTATAAAGTACTTATCACACTCAATACCCCAAAAACAAATAATCCAGTTAAGAAATGGGCAGAAGACATGAACAGACACTTTTCCAAAGAAGACATCCAGATGGCTAAGAGACACATGAAAAGATGCTCAACATCACTCATCATCAGGGAAATGCAGATCAAAACCACAATGAGGGGTGCCTGGGTGGCTCAGTTGGTTAAGCGACTGCCTTTGGCTCAGGTCATGATCCTGGAGTCCCGGGATCGAGTCCCGCATCGGGCTCCCTGCTGAGCAGGGAGTCTGCTTCTCCCTCTGACCCTACCCCCTCTCATGTACTCTTCTATCTCACTCTGTCTCTCAAATAAATAAATAAATAAAATATTT
Source organism: Callorhinus ursinus (assembly GCF_003265705.2). NCBI lineage: Eukaryota > Metazoa > Chordata > Mammalia > Carnivora > Otariidae > Callorhinus > Callorhinus ursinus. The sequence goes on along the minus strand of NW_027397094.1, from coordinate 1,494,035 downwards.
AAAAAAAAAAACCACAATGAGATACCACCTCACACCAGTTAGAATGGCTAAAATCAACAACACAAGAGTTGTGGGCAAGGAATCAGAGTAAGGGGAACCCTTGTGCACTGCTGGCAGGAATGCAAACTGCCACAGCCAGTTTGTGGAAGACAGTATACAGGTTTCTTAAAAAGTTAAAAATAGAACCACGCTACAGTCCTGTAAGTGCACTACTAGGTCTTTACACAAAGAATACAAAAACATCAATTCAAAAGGATACAGGCATCCCTACATTTACAGCAGCATTAACTACAATAGCCAAATTATGGAAGCAGTCCAAGTGTCCATCGACAGATGAATGGATAAAGAAAATGTGGTACATATATACAAGGGAATATTACTCCGCCATAAAAAATGAAGTCTTGCCATTTGCAACAAAATGGATGAAGCTAAAGGGTATTATGCTGAGCAAAGTAAGTTACAGAAAGACAAATGCCATATGATTTCACTCATATGTGGCACTTAAGAAACAAAACAAACAAGCAAAGGGGGGAAAAAAAGGAGAGCGACAAGCCAAGAAACTGACTCTTCACTCTAGATAACAAACTGATGGTCACCAGAGGGGAGGTGGGTGGGGGAATGGGGAAAACAGGTGGTGGGGATTCAGAAGTGCACTTGTTGTGATGAGCACCGAGGAATGTATAGAATTTTTGAATCACTACATTGTACACCTGAAACTAATATAACACTGTATGTTAACTAACTGGAATTAAAATAAAAACTTTTAAAAAATAAATAAGTACTTCCTTTATTAAACAGTAAAAAAGTGAATTTACTTATTCAGTCATAAATCTATTCAGATTTTTTCTTTCTGTCAATTTTCTTTACAAGCATCTTTTAAGGATTTTGTCCATTCCATTAATTTATGAGATTTATTGGCATAAAGTTTTTCATACTTCTTCCATTTATCCTTTTCACGTCTGCAGTATCCTGAGTGATTGCTCTTATTTTGCATGATATTGTTAAACGGTGCCTTCTCTTTTTTTATTCCCTGCATATCCTGGAAAGAGTTTATCAATTTTGCTGATCTTTTGGATGAACTGTCATTAGATTGACTTGATGTCTTTATTGTAAATTGGCTTTATTTTTTTGTTTCTGTTCTTGTCTTTATTATTTATTTTGGGATTTTTTTCAGTTATCTTTCTCTTATTGATCTCTAATTTATTTGTGTTGTGGTTAGGATACATTCTCTGTATAAGTACAACCCTTTTAAATGAAAAGGAGACATAATTTGGTCCATTATAATTCCTACCTTTATGTATTTCTTGGCAGCTAGAATAAATATGAATTCTACTTTTGTCCGGAGCAGTGGTTCACAAATATAAATTATGTCAAGTTGGTTGATTGTGCTGCTCAACTTTTTTATATGATTACTTATCTTCTGTCTACTTGTCAGTTACAGAGAGAGGAGTGTTACATGTATTTGTGGGACTATCTGTTTCTCTTTCAGTATCCTCTGATTTTGTTTAATTTAAAGCATTTGTGATTTTTATGTATCTTCTGTGAACTGAATTATTGTTCTGAAATGCCTCCATCTTCCCTGGAAAACTTGCTCTGCAGTCTACCTTGTCTGATATTAATGTAGCCACTCCAGCTTTGTCATGCTTAGTGCTTACATGGTTTGCTTAGTCTTCCTTTTGTACTTCTCATCTCTCAGTGCTTTTGCATTTGATGGGAATTTTTATATCTATGGCTATGAAACATACTTGCATCTTGACTTTTTATTCTGCCTAAATCCTCTGCCTTCATTGGGAGGCATAAATCCATTAGAGTTATTAACATTAATGATATAGTTGGCTTATGTGTGTCACCTAAATGACTGTTTCCCGTATGCCTTATATTTACTTAGATCCTTTACCTTCTCTTGACCGAACTTCATTTGGAATAAGTGAGTAATTTTTTAACATTTCATTTCATGTCCTTTACCGGTTTATTATCAACTGTTATGCATTTTAGGTCTATATATCATAAACACCATAAAGCCTTTTTCAAATATAATTTTATATTAAACAATTATAATCCTAAAAAGATAAAAGCTCAAGAACAGCACACTTCACACTTCAATATTAATCTTTTGTGACCCTCTTTGCTCCTTAGATCCAGTTCCCAACTGGTGGCATTTTCTTTCTGTTAAATCATGCCATTTATTATTCCTTGCAGTCCATAGTTGTTGGTCAAAAATCTGCTCAGCTCTTGTTTGTTTCAAAAAGTTTTTATTTCATGTTCATCCTACGACTAGTTATTTTGTGCTCATAAGAACCAGCCCCCTTGCCACAATTTGGGAGAACTTATAATGGCCAGCCCTATTGCACACACCCCGTGGGATTATGCGTAGACTTCCGTCGTGTTTACGTCACATTCACTCCTTCTTCTCCCCTCCTCTGCTGCCTTCACTCCTGCAGATTTTCATTCCAAAGATACTGTTCCATAACTTTCTGTACTCAAGTTTCCTACTCAGTTTCTGTTGCCAAAGGAACTCGATTTAAGACGATTTTTTTTTTAAATTTCCAATGCATATGGATTTTGGTTTTCAAATACATTGTCTCAAAGAGGCATTCATATAGTAATAATAAACAGCCACAAACACACGCACACACACGTATTTTAAATTCCCATGAACTCTTGGTTTGAATCAAGCTTAATCCTATCACCGTCAAGGTGAAGGGATATTAACTTCAGTTCTAGTTTCAGTTACACGCGTCTGGTAAAGCTCGCTGTTCTGAGCAGCCACTCAAGCCTTCCCAACCCACCCAGGATCTTCATGCGCTCTTAGACGTACGCCTCAGATTCTGCTAGAATTTCAAGGTTGGGGAATAGTGAATTCTGTGGCACCATGATCCTCTTTACAGGACAGTGTCTGCTCATCCTTAGGAAGCCCTGAGAGAATTTCTAGTGGTTACTCATTTACGCTGAAGTCTTCAGATGGCCACAAATGCTCTTCCATTTAATGGTCTCTGGTAAGCTTTACATCAAAGTTTAACTTGTATGGCCATGACTGTTTTTCATTCATTGGTACCCAGTAATCTTTACAGGAATGCTTCACTTTCATGGCTGGTTGCATCTACACTAATTAGTTATGTACATATTTACTTTAAGCTTAATATAATGAATATAAGCAGAATGGTAATTAACCTATGGGTAAGTTATCATTATATTAAGTGTGCTCAGCAATGTCATTACTTTTTGTTCATTTCTATGCTGGGTATCATAATTATTTTATAATTTTATTAATCCTGCTAAATCATAACTGTCATATTAATTACAAATTTATGATTAACATTTTACTGCTCAAAATATTTCTCAAAAGGAGGAAGAAACTGATATCAGGAAGATCGAGTAAGAGATTGATTCGTTCGTTAGAAGGTCACAGGAGAGGTAAAAATAAAGAATTGATCAATTTAAAATACAGATGAGTGTTATATTTTCTAATAAATTTGTTTCCCAGACCCCTTTACCATTCAGTCCTATGCAAGCTATGAAAGGGGCCACTGCATCGCTCAGTTACAGAAACACAGTGTGTGACACTGACGCGAGGTTTTACTAAGCCACACTGACCCACGGCTAACAGACCAAGGACAACGCTATCATCCACACGGACGTCCAGGAGGATAATCCTCCAACGGTAATATCCTTGGGGAGTCATCCACTGCGCAGTGTATCTTTGTTTGCTGCAGTCCTGTGGGTCCCATGAACGTAAGCTCCGCGGGCCAGCAGGGCCAGGCAATCCTGGGTGCCTCTCTGGGGGGCAGCCACCCAAAGCTGGGCCACCAGATGCGTGCACAAGTTCCATGCAAGGAGACACTGCCAGCCTGGGGTAAAGGAGGGGTCCGTGCGGAGAGGGCAGGGCTGTCTCCTGGATCTCCAGGAGGAAGCCCAGTCAGCCAGGGGATGTGTGCTAAATTGGAAGGCTGACCTCAGGCCGCCAGAGGCCTCCTTCAGGGCTTCTCAGTCTGCACCCTGCTCCGAGCTCGCGGGCACAGCTGAGCCCCTGGACGCAGCCACGGCAAGTCCTAGGGAGCCTGTTAAGAACAGATTCTTCGTGTGCAGTCATCTACTGGGTCTCATGGATGCAAATCCCATTAGCTTTTAGAGCCCTGGGCTTTAGGGCCCTGTTTTTCGGTGGAAATCTTCCAAGTTTGGGCCTACGATATGAGAACCCTCTGCTCCCCAGGAAGACGCCGGGAGCTGTGAGTTCCCTCCCAGGTGTACTGCACAATGCTGAGGGTGGGGAACACGAGAGAGGATGCTTCAGGCTTTTCCCACTTGCTCGTGTGTACGAGTCACCCAGCTCTTTTCTGGATTTCTTTCCTAGGGAACTGCTGCATGTGCAGATGTAGATTTCATGCGACAATGGGAGGAGGTGAGCTCAGGAGGCTCCTATTTTGACCTCTTGGACCAGAACCTCTCTGCATGATTCTTAACTGAATTCTGAATCAAGAAAATAAAACTGTTAGGACTTTACTGGAACAATTATGAATTTTAATATGTACTAATATTTTTTTAAATAGTACTGCATCACTGTTAAATTTTCTGAGTGTGATCATTTTATTGGAGTTATGTTGGAAGATAGCCTCATCCACAGGATAAACATGCTAAATGGTTTAAAAAAGAGAGGACTTTTTTTAAATTAGCAAAACATTAAATGATTCAATAATATGCATGAAAGACAAGGAATGTTCATTGCAGTCTTCTTTGACCTCTCCATAGCTTTGATAGTTTTCCAAATAAGAAGTAGAAAATAGGTGTCTACAGGTTTAATCAGCTAGAGAGGATCCACTTGAATATAAACACTTGCATATGTAAGAGAAGAGAGTTGAAACTGAAAACAAAACAAAGGCAAATACTAGTCTAATCATGAATGTGGGGCACTGCCTTTCAGAAACAGATGAACAAAGAGACAGAGGTACATTTAGCCAGAGGCTTTGCATAATGAATCTCAAGAGGCTCCAGTAGTTGGTCTGCAGGGTTCTCTATGGAACAGGAAGGAGGCTAGGCTCTGCTGGTATTAAGGGAGCGGCAAGGACTGCACATTTCAGGGAGTGTCCAGTAGAAGCACAGGGTGACCACAGAAATATAGCTTGATTTTAAAACCAGCATCAGACTTTCTTCACACAGTTAATCGATACTGTAAGGTAATATAATCCTGCTTTCCCTATACAGCTACAGATGCCAGATGCTCAGAAAGAGCCAAGGATATAAATCCCATCCAGGGAGGGGTGTCCACCCAGACAAAGCGCGGAGACTCAGGGCAAAGGGACTGATGCCATGACAACGGCGGATGAGGCAGGTAAGTTGACAGAGCTGATGGAGCAGGGGGCAGGGCAGGGCAGGGGACAAGGGATTATGAAGGACTGCAGCGTCTGGATCAGGACTGTCGTGGTCACAGTACATGAACAAGTGTCCAGAAAGGACAGGGTGCGGTTTCCGCTGCAGTGCTGGACGCCTCCGATGAAGGCATCTTACAAGACAAGGCGGTTTGATCCTGTAAGAGCGCATCTCTTCACCTCGGGGTGTGCTAGTCCTGTGAACACTCACCTGCCCTTGTGTCTCCACTCCACCCTCATCAGCTTCCTCCTTCTGTCCTTGTGATTGTTGTTAGCGGGAAAGGCAACAGGACACAAAGTAACTATTTTCTAGTCATAGTAATGGGGCATTGCGGGACTCATGCTTTTTGAAAGAATGTGTTCTTAGACTGATACATAATTTCTTTAAAATAGTTACAAATAAGATAATCTGGTTTATGGATTTTCTTTTCCAAGAAAAAAAATCTGGCCTCAGAAACATTTAACTTTCAATATCTCCAAAAAAGACCAGCTGAAGAGACCAATTATACAAAGAGTTTGGGCAACAGTCGATATTAAAATTAGGATAAGACTGAAAACACTTAATAAAGCAATGTTTAAAGAAAGTATTCACGGGGCGCCTGGGTGGCTCAGTCAGTTAAGCAACCGACTCTTGATTTCGGCTCAGGTCATGATCTCAGGGTCATGAGATGGAACCCTGTGTGGGGCTCCACACGGAGTATGGAGACTGCTTGGGATTCTCTCTCTCCCGCTGCCCCTCCCTTTCTCAAGCTTTCTCTCTCTCTCAAAAAAAAAAAAAAAAAAGGGAAGAAAAGAAAATGTGTTCATAGATCAGTTTTCCTGTATGCACTACAAATAGACTAGCTTACGGAATGACACAGACTTAAGTCCATATTGAGCATATTGGAACTATGTTAAGGATCAAGTCCCCAGGAGGACAATGGCCAACAGTGCCTGCAGCCCACCCGTGGGGACCAGAAGCATATGGTGGGGTGTGAGGACAGCACCCTCCTGGGTCTTGAGTTCCCCCTGCTCGGCCAGTGGTGGGTGAGCACTGGGATGGATGACCTGGTCAGCTTCTACAGCACGTCCACAGGAACCATGCTGTTCCAGGTACCCAAGATCTCCTCCATTCTGTGCTGTGAAGTATCCCCAACAACTGCCTGATCGTTACGGGATCCAGGGACCACGCCTCAGTGTACCAGACCATCTACTGAGGGCTTGGCACTGTCCTACCTACACTCAGGATCCTTTAACTGTCCTTTTCCCCCAATGAGGTGCAGACATAGTGGTGGATGGGTTTCTTTCACCTTGTACAAATGGGCCAGGGACCTTTGTCACTTGTAATAAAGCAAATGGAAAAAGAAAAACCAGTGAGTTTCTTTCCTGTCCACTCAACATTATACACTGCTGGTGGAAATATGTGAAATTCTTACAGAAATATTAATATACCCTTGTCATTAATTTCTGCTTTTACTTGTGTTAACTTTACTGCAAATTAGAAAGCTTGTTCTTCTGACCATAAGGATAAAAGCATAACCTACATTATCTAAATTTGTAAGACAACCTTATAAAAAAGAAGCAAACGTTCAGGCTATTATTTTCATTGTAGAAAAGTAAATATGAGCTGGAAATTCAGGTCTATATTTGGTATACTCTGTCTGAAGGCAGAACGGCATTAAATGCAAAAGTGATCATTTCGAATATATAACCTCGAATGTCAGGATTCTTAATCTGATGTCTGCAAACCACTAAGCCATAAATTTGCTTCAGAGGGCCTTCAAATACATTTTGTGAAGTTCTGTGGATATGTGCCTTTTTTCCTAAGGAGAGAATACAAAAATAAATCATTCTGAAACGGGCCGTACATCCCTAAATATTTAAAAGTCTGCTATTCTCAGCATTTCGGATGAATGTAGCTGGGTTCCCTTTAAATATTCATTTCAAAGAGAAATTTTGATGTATTGCTTGTGTAAGATTTATGCCACTGTTAATTTTTCTTTTTTTTAAATAATTTTTTGTTGTTATGTTAATTACATCATTAGTTTTTGAAGTAGTGTTCCATGATTCATTGTTTGTGCATAATACCCAGTGTTCCACGCAGAACGTGCCCTCTTTAATACCCAACACCAGGCTAACCCATCCCCCCACCCCTCTCCCCTCTAGAACCCTCAGTTTGTATTTCAGAGTCCATCATCTCTCATGGCTCGTCTCCCCCTCCGAATTACTCCCCTTCATTCTTCCCCTCCTGCTATCTTCTTCTTTTATTTTTCTTAACATATATTGCATTATTTGTTTCAGAAGTACAGATCTGTGATTCATCAGTCTTGTACAATTCACAGCACTCACTATAGCACATAAACTCCCCAATGTCTATCACCCAGCAACCCCATCCCTCCAACCCCCCCACCACTCCAGCAACCCTCAGTTTCTTCCCTGAGATTAAAAATTCCTCATATCAGTGAGGTCATATGATACATGTCTTTCTCTGATTGACTTATTTCACTCAGCATAACACCCTCCAGTTCCATTCACGTCGTTGCAAATGGCAAGATCTCATTCCTTTTGATGGCTGCAAAATATTCCATTGTGTATATATACCACATCTTTTTTTTTAAAGATTTTTTTTTATTATTTATTTGAGAGAGTGAGAGAGAGAGAGAGCACATGAGAGGGGGGAGGGTCAGAGGGAGAAGCAGACCCCCTACTGAGCAGGGAGCCCGATGCGGGACTCAATCCAGGGACTCCAGGATCATGACCTGAGCCGAAGGCAGTCACTTAATCAAATGAGGCACCCAGGCGCCCTATACCACATCTTCTTTATCCATTTACCTGTCGATGGACATCTTGGCTCTTTCCACAGTTTGGCTATTGTGGACATTGCTGCTCTAAACATTGGGGTGCACAAACCCCTTCGGATCCCTACATTTGGATCTTTGTGGTAAATACCCAGTAGTGCAATTGCTGGATCGTATGGTAGCTCTATTTTCAACTATTTGAGGAACCTCCATACTGTTTTCCAGAGTGGTTGCACCAACTTGCATTCCCACCAACAGTGTAGGAGGGTTCCCCTTTCTCCGCATCCCCGCCATCACCTGTCGTTTCCTGACTTGTTCATTTTAGCCATTCTGACGGGTGTGAGGTGGTATCTCATGGAGGTTTTGACTTGCTTTTCCCTGATGCCGAGTGATGTTGAGCCCTTTTTCATGTGTCTGTTGGCCATTTGGATGTCTTCTTTGGAAAAATGTCGGTTCATGTCTTCTGCCCATTTCTTGATTGGATTATTTGTTCTTTGGGTGTTGAGTTTGATAAGTTCTTTATAGATTTTGGATACTAGCCCTTTATCTGAGATGTCATTTGCAAATATTTTCTCCCATTCTGTCGGTTGTCTTTTGGTTTTGTGGACTGTTTCTTTTGCTGTGCAAAAGCTTTTTATCTTGATGAAATCCCAATAGTTCATTTTTGCCCTGGCTTCCCGTGCCTTTGGCGATGTTCCTCAGAAGAAGTTGCTGCGGCTGAGGTCGAAGGCGTTACTGCCTGTGTTCTCCTTTAGGATTTTGATGGACTCCTGTCTCACGTTTAGGTCTTTCAAACATTTGGAGTCTATTTTTGTGTGTGGTGTAAGGAAATGGTCCCGTTTCATTCTTCTGCATGTGGCTGTCCAATTTTCCCAACACCATTTTTTGAAGAGACTGTCTTTTCTCCATTGGACATTCTTTCCTGCTTTGTCAAAGATAAGTTGACCATAGAGTTGAGGGTCCATTTCTGGGCTCTCGATTCTGTTCCATTGATATATGTGTCTGTTTTTCTGCCAGTACCATACTGTCTTGATGATGACAGCTTTGCAATAGAGCTGGAAGTCCAGAATTGTGATCCCGCCAGCTTTGCTTTTCTTTTTCAAGATTCCTCTAGCTATTCGGGGTGGCTTCTGGTTCCATACAAATTTTAGGATTATTTGTTCCATT
>NW_027397094.1:1481753-1484628 GCF_003265705.2 Callorhinus ursinus | reverse complement strand
ATAGAGTTGAGGGTCCATTTCTGGGCTCTCGATTCTGTTCCATTGATATATGTGTCTGTTTTTCTGCCAGTACCATACTGTCTTGATGATGACAGCTTTGCAATAGAGCTGGAAGTCCAGAATTGTGATCCCGCCAGCTTTGCTTTTCTTTTTCAAGATTCCTCTAGCTATTTGGGGTGGCTTCTGGTTCCATACAAATTTTAGGATTATTTGTTCCATTTCTTTGAAAAAAGTGGATGGTATTTTGAGGGGGATTGCATTGAATGTGTAGATTGCTCTAGCTAGCACTGACATCTTCACAAATTTGTTCTTCCAATCCATGAGCATAGAAAGTTTTTCCATTTCTTTGTGTCTTCTTCAATTTCTTTCATGAGTATTTTATAGTTTTCTGAGTACAGATCCTTTGCCTCTTTGGTTAAATTTATTCCTAGGTATCTTATGGTTTTGGGTGCCATTGTAAATGGGATCGACTCCTTGATTTGTCTCTCTTCTGTCTTGTTGTTGGTGTATAGAAATGCCACTGAATTCTGTGCATTGATTTTATATCCTGCTACTTGACTGAATTCCTGTATGAGTTCTAACAGTTTTGGGGTGGAGTCTTTTGGGTTTTCCACATACAGTATCATATCATCTGCAAAGAGTGAGAGTTTGACTTCCTCTTTGCTGATTTGGATGCCTTTGATTTCTTTTTGTTGTCTGATTGCTGTGGCTAGGACTTCTAATACTATGTTGAATAGCAGTGGTGAGAATGGACAGCCCTGCCACGTTCCTGACCTTAGGGGAAAAGCTCTCAGCTTTTCCCCATTGAGAATGATATTCGCTGTAGGTTTTTCATAGATGGCTTTTATGATATTGAGGTAGGTACCCTCTATCCCTATACTCTGCAGAGTTTTGATCAAGAAAGGATGCTGTACTTTTTCAAATGCTTTTTCTGCATCTATTGAGAGGATCATATGATTCTTGTTCTTTCTTTTGTTAATGTATTGTATCACGATGATTGATTTGCGGATGTTGAACCAGCCTTGCATCCCAGGGATAAATCCCACTTTGTCGTGGTGAATAATCCTTTTAATGGACTGTTGGATCCTATTGGCTAGTATTTTGGTGAGAATTTTTGCATCCATGGTCATCAAGGATATTGGTCTGTAATTCTCCTTTTTGATGGGGTCTTTGTCTGGTTTTGGGATCAAGGTAATCCTGGCCTCATAAAATGAGTTTGGAAGTTTTCCTTCCATTTCTATTTTTTGGATCAGTTTCAGAATAACAGGTATTAATTCTTCTTTAAATGTCTGATAGAATTCCCCTGGGAAGCCATCTGACCCTGGGCTTTTGTTTGTTGGGAGATTCTTGATGACTGCTTCAATTTCCTTAGTGGTTATAGGTCTGTTCAGGTTTTCTATTTCTTCCTGGTTCATTTTTGGTAGTTGATACATCTCTAGGAATGCACCCATTTCTCCCAGGTTATCTAATTTGCTGGCATAGAGTTGCTCATAATATGTTCTTATACTTGTTTGTATTCCTTTGGTGTTGGTTGTGATCTCTCCTCTTTCCTTCATGATTTTGTTGATTTGGGTCATTTCTCTTTTCTTTTTGATAAGTCAGGCCAGGGGTTTATCCATTTTGTTAATTCTTTAAAGAACCTAGTTTCGTTGATCTGTTCTACTGCCTTTTGGTTTCTATTTCATTGATTTCTGCTCTGATCTTTATTATTTCTCTTCTCCTGCTGGGTTTAGGCTTTCTTTGCTGTTCTTTTTCCAGCTCCTTTCGGTGTAGGGTTAGGTTGTGTATTTGAGACCTCTCTTGTTTCTTGAGAAAGGCTTGTATTGCTGTATACTTTCCTCTCAGGACTGCCTTTGCTGTATCCCAAAGATTTTGAACAGTTGTGTTTTCATTTTCATTGGTTTCCATGAATTTTTTTAATTCTTCTTTAATTTTCTGGTTGACCCATTCATTCTTTAGTAGGATGCTCTTTAGCCTCCATGTATTTGAGTTCTTTCCGACTTTCCTCTTGTGATTGAGTTCTAGTTTCAAAGCCTTGCGGTCTGAAAATATGCAGGGAATGATCCCAATCTTTTGGTACCAGTTGAGACCTGATTTGTGACCTAGGATGTGATCAATTCTGGAGAATGTTCCATGGGCACTAGAGAAGAATGTGTATTCCTTTGCTTTGGGATGGAATGTTCTGAATATGTCTGTGAAGTCCATTTGGTCCAGTGTTTCATTTAAAGTCTTTATTTCCTTGTTGATCTTTTGCTTAGATTATCTGTCCATTTCAGTTAGGGGGGTGTTAAAGTCCCCCACTGTTACTGTATTGTTGTGAATGTGTTTCTTTGCTTTTGTTATTAATTGTCTTATATAATTGGCTGCTCCGACGTTAGGGGCATAGATATTTACAATTGTTATATCTTCTTGTTGGATAGACCCTTCAAGTAGGATATAGTGTCCTTCTTCATCTCTTATTACAGTCTTTGATTTAACATCTAATTTGTCTGATATAAGGATTGCCACCCCAGCTTTCTTTTGGTGTCCATTAGCATGGTAAATGGTTTTCCACCCCCTCACTTTCAATCTGGGGGTGTCTTTGGGTCTCAAATGAGTCTCTTGCAGACAGCATATGGATGGGTCTTGTTTTTTAATCCAATCTGATAGCCTGTGTCTTTTGATTGGGGCATTGAGCCCATTTACATTCAGGGTAACTACTGAAAGTATGAATTTAGTGCCATTTTATTGCCTGTAAGGTGACTGTTACTGTATATTGTCTGTGTTCCTTTCTGATCTGTGCTGCTTTTAGGCTCTCTCTTTGCTTAGAGGACCTCTTTCAATATTTGTTGGAGGGCTGGTTTTGTGTTTGCCAATTCCTTTAGTTTTTGTTTGT
>NW_027397094.1:1469621-1476753 GCF_003265705.2 Callorhinus ursinus | reverse complement strand
GGTATAAAAGCCATGAATTCTATGTGCAGTATTCCCCTAGCGCTGGAGATCCCCCGCTCTCTTTGATCAGTAAACTTGGTCTTGGCTTGCTGGTTGTTTGTGCTGATCTTCTGGGGGAGGGGTCTGTTGCCGTGGTTCCCAAATGTCTTTGCCGGAGGCTGAATTGCCCCGCCCTTGTCGGTCCGGGCTAAGGAAGCTGCTCCGGTTTGCTCTCAGGAGCTTTTGTTCCCTGCAAGCTCTCAGTACAGCCTTGGAGGACCAGGGTGAAAATGGTGGCCTCCCAATCTCCGCCCGGAGGAGCCGAGAACTCGGTGCCCTACTCCTCAGTGCGCCCCCAGAGAAAAGCAGTCACTTCCGTGTCCCCGGTCTCCGGCCGCACTCCGTGCTCACCCGGCCTGTGACCGAGCGTTGCTATCCCTGGCACCCGACCCCGTGTGGAGTCTCCAAACCCAGCAGATCCCTGCGGTGCGCTCCCGCACCGCTCCTCCCGGGGGAGGAAGTGGAGTCTCCCCGGCTCTGCCGCTTGTTGGGTCCCTGCTGGAGGAGCAGTGGCCCGACTGGGCCGCAGATCACAGTTTATGGCCACCCCGAGCTGAGAGCCCGCGCCTCGGCTCCGTCTCTGCAGCCGGCTTCCCCGCTCCGATCCCTGGGAGCTCTGCCGCACTCAGGCACCCCCGGTCTTTCTGTGACCCCGAGGGTCCTGAGACCACACTGTCCCACAAGGGTTCCACCCCCCGCTTAGCCACTGCAGCGACGTCCCTCCGCGGAGCCGACTTCTAAAAGGTCCCATTTTGTGCTCCGCGGCTCTAGCACTTGCCAGAAGCGGCCGACGGAGGGCCCCTCCCCCGCCGTCTATCCTCCCGAATATCGCCTCGGATTCACTTCTCCGCACGTCCTACCTTCCAGTAAGTGGTCGCTTCTCTGTTCAGAGAGTTGCTGCTACTCTCCTCTTTGATCTCCTGCTGAGTTCGTAGGTGTTCAGAATGGTTTGATCCCTATCCAGCTGAATTCCTGAGACCAGACGAAATCCAGGTCTCCTACTCCTCTGCCATCTTGCTCCGCCCCCGCCACCGCTAATTTTTCAAAAGCCTAAAAAATAAAGCATTCATTTGATTTTAAATAAATTTTATTTTCATGCAGTTAAGTCCCATCATCAAAGAACCTTCTTGGAGGGAAGAACTTGGTCCGGTGTCTCCAGATGGCAGCACTCTTTCTTCCGGGTTCCTGTCACCTCGCTTACTTTGATTATATGTGGGTCTGTGCATGTGTCTGTGTGTCCGTGCTGTGTTAGATGAGAAAAATGCATGATATGAAAATGTATAAAGTATTCAGGAACTAAAGAAAACAGTGTGCAAGAAACAGCTGATTTTCTAGAAATTATAAAGAACATCTCCCCCATTTTGCACCTCCTTCAATTAGAGAAATTTTACTACAATCTGGCATTCCTCTGTTATCTGAGGTCATCCATGGAGGCCACCACCCAGGCACTGGAATTACCACAAATACACCAAGTCAAATAATGAATGCGCACGAACCATCCGAGTTCCTGGGCCTCCCACTGACAGGGAGATGCCAGCTGAATATCAGTCAGGCCGGGGTAACCCCACAGGAGACTCATGCAGAATCCCCTCCCCAGACCCAGAATGGTGACACTGCTGAAACCACCTCTGAAATAAACACAGTTATGGGGAAAGAAAAAAAATGTGAACACCCAAGAGACTCAGTGGGAGTTTCAGTGTTTCTCATTCTGTTGGGTCTCCATTAAATTTTTTAAGGATTTATTTATTTATTTATTTGAGACAGAGAGAGAGAGAACAAGTGAGCATGCACAGGGTGGTGGAGGGGCAAAGGGAGAGAATCTCCAGCAGACTCCATGCTGAGCGTAGAGCCCCACATGGGGCTTGATCTCATGACCCTGAGATCATGACCTGAGCCAAAATCAAGAGTCAGTCGCTTGCTTAGCCCAATGCGCCACCCAAGCACCCCGGGTCTCCAATAATTTGTTTATTTTTAGGTATTTCTTTTATTTGCTACACTACAATTACATCAATAACTGAGAGAGAGAAAGAGGGAGAGAAATGGGGGGAGAAAAGCAAAACTCTCATGAAGGGGAAGACATAGCAGGAGACACACTCAGACACAGAAAGGTACATTCAGGAAAACCCCAGTGTAAAAAGTATTTTTTACACTGATGTTTTAAAACTGTGTAGGCCACAGGTACACGCACAGGTCGATACCACGCTTGTTGTTCAGAGCATCATTAGACACATTCCTTCGTACATCCTCTTCAAACACTATCTGTATTGTTAAATGCAGTGATGGAAACCATGACTTACGTTGGTGTGGGGTTTATCTGAAAACAAGAAGCCCTTTCTTGTCCCCATAGTGGTGCTCCCTCTGGCCCCTAGCCTGGCCCTGGCGGCACCGTTAGCTTCCTCTGCTCACCGTGCATCCTGCGTGCAGACTTCTCTTCTCTTTAAACCGCAGTTTAAAAAAAAACTATAGCAATTTAGTCTGATAAAAATGTGTCCTCGGAAGAAAATCACTTGGAGACTAAATCCTTAAATGCATTTTCTTTAAATGTATTAGCCTTTTCACCAGAAGAATGGGCCTTATCAGAAAACACTTTCATTTTTATACATCATATTTTCCTTAGCAGATACTGGTTGAATAAAAAGCTGAACAGCATTTACCAAAATAGGTCAAAGGCCCTAAGCATGGCTTAGGATTTTTAGTCACCTTTATTTGTACTCGATGTTGTTGATGCTATTCTCATATTATAGCTTTTGATTACTCTTCAAAACTCACTCTTCCAGGGGCGCCTGGGTGGCTCAGTTGGTTAAGCATCCAACTCTTGATTTCAACTCAGGTCATGATCTCAGGGTCGTGGGATCAAGCCCCGGGTCAGGTTCCACGCTCAGTGTGGAGTCTGCTGGAGATTCTCTCTCTCCCTCTGCTCCTTGCCTCCACTCTCTCTCAAATAAATAAAAATAAATCCTTAAAAATAATACCTCACTCCTCCACTTGGGTTGAAGAGTCAGTAAACAAGAGTAATGTGGATGGACTTACCCGTGAATGCAGATGACAGAGGAGGCTGGAGAACATAACGAACCAGAAACACTCGCCAGCTAAGTACTAAAGAAAATAAACAAATTTCAGGGAGTCTCTCTTGTGTACTTTTGCTTTTGCTGCTTGTGTGTCTTGTGTCACATCCGAGAAATCATGGCCAAGACCTGTGACCAAAACTCTTCCCCTGTGCTTTCTTCCCTGAGTTTTACAGTAAGTCTTAATCCTGATTTTTGCATACAGTGTAAGGTATGGGTCCAATTTCACTCTTCTGCACGGATATCATTTTTCCCCCATAATATTTGTTGAAGACACTATCCTGCTCCCATTGCATATTCTCAGCACCACCATCAAAGATCAGCTGACTCTACATGAGCTTTATTTCTGGGCTCTCTATTCAGTTCCCACAGGCCTATACGACTACATTTTTGTTAATACCTTACTCTTTTAGTGACTGTACTTTTGCAATATATTTTGAAATCAAGTGTGATACTTCCAGCTTTGTTCATTTTGCTCAGGATTGCTTTGGCAATTCTGGATCTTTTGTGATCCCATATGAATTTTAGGACAGTTTTTTTCTATTTTTATAAAAAAAAGCCATTGGGATCTTGATGGGGATGGCACTGAATCTGTGGTTGTTTGGGGTCATATATGGTCAATTTAACAGTATTAAGTCTTTTAGTCCATGAACAAAGAATGTTTCTCTTTCTTTTATATCTCCTTAATTTCTTCCATCGATGTTTTCATTGTACAAATCTTTTACCTCTTGGGTAAGTTTACTCCTACTTTATTCTTTCTGATGTTATTATAAATGGTATCATCTTTGTAATTTCCCTTTCAGATGGTTTGTTGTTAAGTGTATAGAAATACAACTAATTTTTGTATGTTGATTTTGTATATCACAACTTAAATGATTTCATTTATCAGTTCTAAGATGTTTGTTTGTGAAGTCCTTAGGATTTTCTACATATAGGACAATGCCATCTACAGAGATAATCTTACTTCTTCCTTTCTGATTTAAATTCTTTTTATTTATTTCCTTTCCCTATTGCTCTGCTGTACTAGGTTGAATAGAAGTGGCATGAGTGGGCATCCTTCTCTTGTTCATGATCTTAGAGGAAAAACTTTTAGTTTTCACCAATTTGTGTTATAAATTCAATTGAATTTTGAGACAATCTCCATTCCTGGGAAAAACCCAATGTGGCCTCTGTGTATTATGCTTTTTATACTTGACTACATACAATTTGCTAATATTTTAAAAACACTTTTTCATGAAATATATATTTTTTTATAGTTTCCTTTCTTGTAATGATTTTGTCACATTTGGGGACTCTTCCATTCCACTCTAGGCTCTTGCAGCACAAATGTAAATGTTTAAATACTGGCTTTCAGCTGCTTATCCATTCTCTTGTGCCACCTTTGGGACCAGTATGGCACTGTTGTCTTTTACTCCATCATAGTGGTCTTTCTCTGTTTAAATAATATCATCAGGTATTTCTTATAAATTACATGTTGCCAAAATGTAGCTGTTGTGTTCTCATTTTGTTCTCTATCAATCATTTCATGACTTACATGTTTCCATCTTATAATATAGATTTAAAAATATTTTGGAGAGTGAATTTTAGACTTGTGTATCTTTTTCTTTCTGTTTCCATGGTTTTGTTTATGGACGCTTTAAGATATGATATGGCAGCTAATTAAATGTAGAAAGTATATTGTTTAATTAATTAGCAAGGAATAAAAAAGGCTTTCAGAGTAATTCCTTCATGAAATGACTATTTAAACTCAACACTCTCATTATTTTTAAAAGTCAATGGAGTTGTTTTTTGGTATCTGATATGGTTAATGTTTATATGGCACAGGTAGGTTTAGCCACTAGCAGGTGGCCAAAACTCCCCATGCAAGTCATATAGTTAGTTAATCTTACATCATAAGGTTTTCTTACATGAAAGTTTGGTTTTATTTTTCAGTGACTCACTTTGAGGAAAATGTAGAATATCAAGAGATTCTTAAAAAAATAATAGGTCACCAAACTTATTTTTCAAAGACAAGAGAAATACCTTTCCTTAACAAAAATTAGAAATTGAACTCCTATTCCATTTCCCGTATGTTGTATATATTCAATATTGTGTTCAACACTGCAAACCGATGTTTAGGTTGATTCCTGATAGGGATGTGTTCTATCTACAAAGAAAGCATGAAGATATATATATATATATATGACACAAGCAAACTCTCCATACAAGATTGGCACTCGGGCTGCCCCTGTGCTGATGTGGACATCGTGGGGAGAAAGTACTCAACCCAGCTACTTCCAAAGTAGTGGCTGGAATGCACGGGTGCCAAAGGGTCTGGACGGAGCTGCCTCGGCCGGGCCAAGCCTCGACTTCGCTTGTGTTACATCTCTAGCGTCCCTAACAGACTTTCAGCATTGAGCTGTTCAGGATTTCAGTTCAAAGCTTGCTTTTCTGGTGAAGCATTCATTAGATTAGATTCATTCCCTTTGTCCTAAAGTTTATTATTTTTCTGGCCTTGTGTTAATTTATTCCTATTCTATAGCCTCATGTGAGTTATTTCAGTTTGATAATGTTGGATGTTTCTAATATTTCATGAAGTATTACAACGTGATTCTTTAGAAGGAAAGAAGAGCCTTCAGTTGAGAGACTGATCAATTTTTCTCTGAATTATAACAACTTATTTTATAATATGAAGGCTTAGTTAAAGGAAAAGAACATATCTAATCTGCCCTAAGCAAACATTGCCTTGGGATTTTATGAGACGTTAGAAAAAATAAAATCTTCCAAATCTTCAGTTGTCCATTTTACTGTCCATCACACCAAGTAAAAGAACCCATATTTTGTATGTCTAACTTCAGTCCCTCATGTTGAAATAAGAGTTAACAACTGCTGAGCAACAGCGAGTGCTCCAGGCGCTGAGCTAAGCGATCTATGTAAACATCTCTTTAACTTCCCATAACGAGACTGGACAGTAGATACTATTATTATCCTCAGAGATACAGGGTGATATTCGGAATTCATAAAGTGGATAGGTGACAGAATCAGGCTTCACACCAATGCAGTAGTACACTCTCATGAGAGATTACACTCTGAACAATATGCCAAGAGGCATTTCTACAATCATGGGAAAAAGTACTATTTCATGGTGTAAAATGAGGTAATTAAGTTAACCCCATAATTAAAAAAAAAAAGTCCAAACATTACAAAATTATTTAAAAATGGAAATGTCTTAAAAAATGAAAATCTCTTTCTTCCCAAGTGAGTTATGATCTACGTCGAGGTAGCTATTTTGAAAAATGCAAAACTACAAAGTTAGTAGAAAGATCTGCAGTTGCCAGGGGACAGGGGTGGGAGAGGGGTTAACAGGTGGAGCATAGGTACTTTTTAAATGTTGAGACTATTGTGTATGAGGCGGAAATGGTGGAAATACGGTGTTGTGAATTGTACAGAAGTGTACAACACGATGAGTGCGCACTAGTTAATGACAATGCACTGACGCTGGTGCATGCATTGTATCGAATGCACTACACTGATGCAATATACGTGTGCGGGAGGAGGAGCGTGTGTGGGGGAACTCTGTGTCTTCTTTCAAATTTTCAGTAAAGCTGAACAATTGTCTATTCACTTAAAAATTGCAAAAACCTTCATTTTCCGGCCTCTCTCCCCATAGGTTTGGCTACACAATAGCCAATGACACACGGGGGTCCATGTGGCTTCAAGTAGGGCTTGTTAGAGTGGATGCAAGGTGAGGAGAGATGCAAGGCAGTGATGTGCAATGACATCAAGAAGAAAACCGAAATAAAATTACCTTCCTGGAGAAGACAGGGGGTAAGGCCTGCTTTCAGACAGTTTCCTTGTGCTGGAGTGGTGGGGGGTGGGAGGGATGGGGTGGCTGGGTGATAGACATTGGGGAGGGTATGTGCTATGGTGAGCACTGTGAATTGTGCAAGACTGATGAATCACAGATCTGTACCTCTGAAATAAATAATACATTATATGTTAAAAAAAAAAGAAGAAAATAGCAGGAAGGGAAGAATGAAGGGGGGGGG
>NW_027397094.1:1455689-1469521 GCF_003265705.2 Callorhinus ursinus | reverse complement strand
ATTAAAGAGGGCACGTTCTGCGTGGAGCACTGGGTGTTATGCACAAACAATGAATCATGGAACACTACATCAAAAACTAATGATGTAATGTATGGTGATTAACATAACATAAAAAAATACAAGAAAAATTTAAGCCACTTATTGAAGTCTTCAAGTAGCTCTATGCATTTCTCAAACGTGGAAAAGGCAAGTGTATTTTAAGACTGACAGATATTGCTAAATTATTGCCCCAAAAAACCCTGTATCAATACAGAACTCAACACCATAAGAAAATTTGCTTTTTCATAGATTCCAATATCAAGTATTATGAATTTTTTATTGTTTTTATAATGAGAAGAAAAAGTGTTTCATTCTTCTTTTATAATGTTATCTTAAATTATATATTCCTGATAATTACTCAGAAAGAAAACATTCTTAAGGTTATATTGGCCATCTATATTCTCCCCTTATGAATTGTCTGCTTGAATAATTTTTTCTATTATATTTTTCATCTTCTCTTCACTAATTTAACAAACACATATATTCATCTGTCTGGATACTAAAGTCAATTCTATTCTTTTTTTTCACGGCGCACTAACATCATTAGCCCAGAGGAGGCGCTTGTCTCCTTTCAGCCTATCAAATTTGTTTTCACTTACTTATTTACCTCCTCTCTCCCCCTCATGGTCTCTGCAATACATTTGCTGTGGGTTCCAGATGTGCGTGTGCCAAAATATCATGGAAAATATATAGCAGCTGATTATGTCTTTTTAAGTTAAATATAAATTATGCAATAAATCTGTTTCTTATTTTATTTTACACTAAATTACTGAGATCTGATGATGACGCCAAAGGGGAATGCCTTGACCTGGAATTCCTGCTGAGCCCCTGTATTAATTTAACCAGTCGAGCTAGCTATCTAGCTAGCTACCTAATCATTTCATTAAAGAATTATTTACCAACAGTAACATGGTAGGTCTTGACAACTGTGATAAACACACCTAAACCACAGCCCGCGGGAAAACATGAGCCAGGACTTCCCAAAGTCTTGCCCTGCCCCTCTTCCCCTTTTAATTACTGTAGCTTTGTAGTGTACTTTGAAGTCAGGAAGTGTGATGCCTCCAGCTTTGTTCTTCTCACACACAGTGGCAGCCACTGGATGGTCTATCATAGCAAAATGGTTCTCTAGGATCTTGGACTTCTTATAAATGTGATCATAGAGAATATAATTGATGCCTGGCTTATTGCTACAATATGTTGTTCAGATTCAACTATGCTGTTCTATGTATCAGTACTCCCTTCACTTGTATTGCTGGCTAGTATTTCCTGTTCATGGGGATCCGGGATGTTCACCGTTTATGAGGATTATAAGACTACTATAAAATCTTTAAGAACAAGGTTTTTTTATGTACCCATATTCCCTCCTCCTGAGTAAATAACTCAGGGAGAGATTGCTGTATCGAAGGAGAGATATATGTGTAACCTTATTTATTACTCTTCTTCAACATAGTACTAGAAGTCCTATCTAGTGCAATCAGCCAAGATTAAAAAAAAAAAAGGCAACCAAATTGAAAAGAAAGAAGTAAAACTGTCATTATTTGCTAATGATATGTATGATCTTATGTATAGACAATTCTAAAGACTTAATGAAAACATTCTTGGAAACAATTGACAAATTCAGTAAAGCTGCAGGATATAAAATTAACATACAGAAATCAGATGTGTTCCTATACACTATCAATGATATGCCTGAAAGTGAAATTAAAAAAAAAAACTATCCCATTCAAAGCTGTATCAAAAACAATAAAATACTTAGGAACGAATTTAACAACGGAAGGGAAAGATCTGTACAATGAAAACTACAGAACTTTGATAAAAGAAATTGAAGAAGGCACAAACAACTGGAAAGATATTCCATGTTCATGGATTGGAGGAAGTAATATTATTAAAACGTCTTTACCACCCAAAGCTGTCTATAGAATCAATGCAATCCCTACCAAAATACCAATGCCATTTTTCATAGGAATAGAATAAACAGTCCTAAAATTTGTATGGAACCACAAAACGTCCTGGATAGCAAAAGCAAACCTGAGAAAGAACAAACCTGGAGGCATCACACTTCCTGACTTCAAAGTATACTACAAAGCTACAGTAATTAAAATAGCATGGTACCGGCAAAAAATAGACACGAAGACCAATAGAACAGGATAGGAACCCAGAAATGAACTGAACATATACAGTCAACTAATATTTGACAAAGGAGCCAAGAATACTCCGTGGAAAAAGGATAGCCTCCTCAACAAATAATGTGGGGAAAACTGGATAACAACATACAGAAAAATGAAATTGGAGCCTATCTCATAGCACTTACAGAAATTACCTCAAAAGGGATCAAAGACTTAAGCATAAAACCCAGAGTGTAGTGTGAGAAAGAAAACAACCAATATTCACCCGCATATTTAACTCAGATTATGCCACCAAAGGACATGAGATACTACCGTGGGCCCAGATATTCCAAGCTGAGTTCTTTATTCTAATCTATGAAGAAACATTCTGGTGGGAATTTCTTTGGAATGATAAAAGGTATTTTATTTAGAAATATTAGATGCCACAACAGAAACTGATCATGAATATTCTATAAAGTCACAAAATAAACCTTACATTTTAAATGGATTAAATCTAGATAACCTGACTAAAAGGATAATACGTCAACACTGCAGAAAAAATTCTTAAAACTAAACAAAGTTCCAAAACATTTTGGAGGACACTACCTAAATGAATCTGAGCATCATCAAACACCTTTCTTTGATGTAAAATCAAAAAAAAAGAAGTTAAAATATGCTTCTTCCCATTTTGGAATTCTGACATTTCGCTATGTTATACCTACCTTAAAGAAATAACCTTCTTTTACTTATTCCCCAGATAAGCTGTGAGCGCCACTGAAAACCAGCTAGACTACACACATCATGTAAAAACAGACCTGATAATTTCTTTCTTTAATCAACTTGGAGTCTGTTAGAGCTATTAGGATGCATGTAGTTAACAGACTACCCTACAGAGTCAAAAGTATTATAGGAAAAATAAAAAATAAATTTCTGTAGGAAATTAGAAGAGGAATTCCTCCTAATTGTGGGCAAGATAGGTTCCAGAGAAAGTCAGGAATAAGAATAGTGGTATTTAGGGAATCCTGGGCAGACATATGATGCTAAAATGTGTGCAAATGAAGGCATTAACAGTAAGTTTGTATAAGAGGATAGAGTCCAAAAGGACAAGTATGTGAGCTACAGAATAAACATATATATCTATATGTGTATCTATATGGCCTAGATAGATATGGCCATATCTAAATACGTATCTCTATATATATTTAACATATTATATTTCATTATATATAATTATGTGTAATATGTATTATTTGTTTATTATGTATTTCTACATTATATATTTATATACAGATATATTTATCTAGACTATGTAGATATATATATATGATGCTTTAGGTAATATACTATATATAGATATGCATAATCAACTAATAATACTGTATTTGATAATTTGTAAGCTACATTCCTGTGCTATTTCTGCAAGATGCATAGTAATATCTTCTTCTATTTACACAGTCTTTCCCAGACTTCCCTTAGGATTTATAGAGTTTATGCTACTATATGAAAGAAATAACAGATCAGCTAGAACTCATGAAATTACGGTCTAAAAACTTTCTGATTTGTCTCTAAATCATTCCACTTATTTGTTACATCAGACTTTAATTTTCATTTTATAGATAGACATCCTAAAATGTACGTTAAATGGGATTTGACCTGTGTATAAAATACTTCATTTCATGGTGCAGCTAAAGAGAATGAGCACTACTGGTAATGTGGGAGACAGCTGTTCAAGAGGACGTGCCTCTGAAGGACGCGCCTTTGGAAGCAAGAGCCACGTGGAAGGCGGTGGTAACTTCCCTGGATGGAGTGCACAGGACGGATCCAGAGGCAGAGCGAGGAGGCAGAGCACAGTCCCGGAGGCTCAAAGAACCCAGTGAGTCATCTCAGCCTCCATCTTCTTTCCTGCCTGTCCTCCTCTAGAAGCAATGGTTTTCATTTCAATTTTACTAGAAGATCTTCCTTCTCTAGGTGTCCCTCCCAGGGGTCTCAGGAATCTACCAAAATCTCCTTAATAACATCAGGAATTTGACAACAAGTAAAGGAATAACATTGTTTTGTCTTTTTAAATTGTTTTCCTTATAACATAACATCCTCAATTTCAAGGGCATGGAAGGAGCGCTGAAGTCTGCAAATTTCTTGAGAGTTACAGGATAATGGAAGAAAAATCATCTTGAAATTTTCCCATTTTGTAATAACAATTTATAAGAATTTATCATTCTATGATAACAGTTTCTAATATTCACGGATTTCCTAAATGAAAGTTATTGCATTCCTATAGTTTCCTGAGAAGTCTCCAATAATATTTTTAGAAGTCTGACTGTACTCAACACTTGGAAAACTTGCACATTTTTTTAGTTTTAAGGACACAAGCATATAATTAGATTCCCATTATTCTTTAGAAGAATGCTATTTACCAGTGCTCCTCAGAATTCTCTTGGGCTAGCTATGATCTTTATCTCCTGTTCTTTATTTTATTATAAAGTACAGAGATTCAATCACCATTATTGGTTGAGACCATTCTAATGTTAAGGTACATTTACATGAAAACCACATCTGGCCTACTTCCAACAATGAAGACATGTATATCTTGAAATCTAAATATGAATCATAAATACTCATGTTGCTAGATAGAACATTGCCCTCCATTATTTCCTATACACAAAAGTGAGCTTCATAAATGTTACACTAATCTATTTTCTATTATTTAGACACTGCAGATACTATTAGACACGATAAAATAAATATGGCAGCATGAGGCGTCCCTGTGGTATTGGAAATGGTTAGTATCTTGGCTGTTATGATGGACACCCCAACCTACACAAATGATGAAAATCCCTCTTTTTACATTGTTTCCAATTAGGGAAACAATCCATTCTTTTGGCAATACAATTTCACACATGTACACAAACTACAAATGTGTTATACACACACACTCAGGAAGCAAAGAAACTTTACAAAGCACTGATGTTCACCCAATAATTAGTATTATTTTGATTCCAAATACATTGTCAAATAAATGTACAAATGGTTTTAAACGATTTGTAGCCTAATTCACAAACCCAAATTTCAGAGATGGGGGAATGACCCAACTGTGAGCCTTCAGATCAGATCTTTTCTCCACACACAGCTGCTAAGCCTCTTTCACATTTTTCTTAAGTCCCTTTACTTAAACGAAGTTCCATAACCCCAGGTATTAAATCAGCAATACAGTTTATCAACTGCACAAGCCAATAATTCCATTAAGGCGACATAATAGATTGAACACCTAAAAAAAGAAGAACACAAAGACAAAACCAAAACAATGTGTTTTTTGATGTGAGTAATGCGGGAAATCCTAAGCTTGATTAATGTATGCTTAATGATACTGGTATTTACACTGACTTATGACTAATTAAATGCTTTTGGTCAGAGAGTGTGGCCTAATGTCTGAAAGTCCGTGGCGGATTCCCAAGGAATTAAGATGGATATTCACACATTGTAGTACTTACAGAAGAATGAGGTCAGAATTATGACTAGTACTCAAATCCACCTCAAGTGAGCACCACTGGAAAGGACTAGAAGGGCTGAGCCCAGATGGGAGACCCCAGGAAAACTGAGAGAGATTGGTGCAAATGTCTGGAAAATTTTCACCGAAGAAGAGAAATTAGAAGTGTTCTAAAACAGGGCTGCCTAGTAGATCTTTTAGCAGCTACGGAAGGTTCTACATCTATACTATCCATCATGGGAACTACAAGCCACATGAGGCCACCGAATGCTTGAACATGGCTAGTATGACGGAGCAACAGCCCATATCCCGAATTCCCAAGGTCTGTACGGGTGTTAAAGGGTTAAGTAAAATAACACAAGTCAACTTTGCTAAACAACAAATCCACATACGGAGTTTTACAATTCAAGTTCTACATAAATATAGGCATCATTATTGCTACTTAAGCTTTAATTTACTTGAACAGTTAAGTTTTTCTACTAAAATTATTTTAAATATTTACTAGGAATTGTCTCTGTTTGGACTCATCACTTCTGAATATTTATAGAGCACTACTTGTATAAGTTTTTTTCAAACCACTTGACTTAGTGTTGATCAATATGAAACCGAGTAATAATAAATTATTATTGCTTTGGTAATCAATGGTTGACTGTAACATATGTATTATACTTGACTGCAATTTAAACACATGGACATAATCTACTTCTTAGCAGGTTATACCAACAATAGAGTTAAAATATTAGAGGCCTATTATTAAACCTGTTCCTTGATAACCAGCTTTCCACCAACAGGAACACTCTATTAACCAAAATACCACAACTGTCAAGTACTAGGTTAAATTATTTTCCTCGTGATTGCTCTAAAGTCCTACAAGACCTTGTGGTCTTTCTCAAACACCCAAGAAAAGATCATCCGTACACTATCTTAATGTCTATTATTATATTTGTTATTGAATTTGATATTTGAACTGTGATAATTATTAACTAATCTAAGAATATCATTATGTAATCAGGCCAAATGCCAAGAGTCATATGTACTGATTATTGATCTGGTTAGTGATCCTAGGACATACATTTATACATATGCTAAAAATGAAGAATTATGACATGTTTAGATGTTCTAATTTTTTTGCCACTCTGGCTTACTTTTGCAACATGGATATATAGCCATTGATACAAAATCAAATGAATCCCTCTCATACCTTAAACTGAATCCAACACACACAAACAATGCAAGGTAGCAGAGGTTTATTTATGGGATTCTTATTTTATGTGTTCTCGCATTTTAATAAATGGGTATTTTAAGAGGTAAAGACGATGTTTCAATGATATAGTATTTAAATAGTTTTACCAAAATAACCAAATTCTCGAGTTTTAAAAGCAGTCAAATACAGAGAATCATGTGATAAATGCATGTTCAGGTTCTGTCCCCATATAGGCACTCAATACTATCCCTGCACTGAGCTCCCGACTGGATTATACAACCAGCTCTCAAACCTAAGACAATGATGCAAGGTGCATATATAGGACATACTGTAACATGGCAGTGGAAGGATATGAAAAAGGAATCAGGGGCCTGTTGCCGAACAGTAGGCACTGAATCAAAGTGGTTAAGTCTTGTAAGTTCATTCTCACATCAACTATATATACAGAAGGAGGACCAGGGAGAGAAATGAGAACGTCATAATTATTCTCAAACTATGGTCTAGCCAACGGTACAGAATCCGATCAGTCCTATTTCTACCACCTTCTCATAGAGAGATTGACGAACGTCAGCAGAGAAAATGCAGGGGGGCTGAAGTTTCCCTGCCCATCCTCCCAAACTCAATGAGTTGAGCTGGTTTTCTTTCTTGCCTCATATTTGGACACTACCTCAAATTTCCTCTGTAGTTTTGATCCAATTTGAATTCATGTCTATTTGCAGAGATTGAATCAAATTTATATCAAATAGAGTATCAAAATATTGTGCATTTCATTGGACCAGTCCACAAATTTACAGCAAATTAACTTACTCCAATGTTACATATCCTAGAGAGATTTTTAAGGCTCAAATCTAGCACATTATACATGTTACTCACAGTACCTAAAAAGGGTAAGTAACAGGCTTAGTATCACTAGAGCCCAGGTTTTAGATTTTTAATCCTGTAACATTTCTACTATACTTACATTCTAATAGAATGGATGTTTAATTTCCTAGGCCTTTATTTCATACCACAATTCAACAGTGCAATCTGAGAGAAAACTTATATTTGGCAAGGGTTATTATTAGTAAGGCCAAGGATATATTTACTCTATTAGCACCTCATTACTTGGAAAGAAAATGGAGTTATATATCACTTATTTTAAGGTTTTGCAATGTCTTATAACGCAATACACGTGAAGATCTTCTTTTATGCCAAGCGTTAATGATAGTTTTTCCCAGCATCTTAAAAATTGCCAGCAAATTCCATTTTCTTTCTTTCTTCTAACCCTCACCAATTGTTTGGCCATCAAGAGAATGCAACACAGTTGACAGATTATTATGGTTTTTGAAGCATATGAAAATTTATATATAGGCATTTTATACTGCCAATAATTTATTATTTCAGTCAATACCTATTCAGCTAATGAAATATCGATCTATCCACTAATGAAATAATTACTGTCTTAGGCCACTTAGGAGATGCAATGGTTCAGTCGGGCTGCTAGAATTCTGAGATTTCATATTAGGGGATGACATGAAGCCATGTTCTTCAATTAGTACACAAAAAGACAACGGCAGTTGTATGTGATCTGACTGATGACAAAGGGTATTTTAGGAATTTGGAAAATGTTTTTGGGGGAATTTCTTCCATTTCAGAGGAATAAAAGGGCACTGAAAAGGTGGATAAGGAAATTAGTTTTCAAACGTGTGTGATTTTATTAGACAGAGGTGAACAGGGAAGGTGTTGGAGCTTTAGGTGGAAGGCTGATGGGAACCTGTCAGCAAAGGGAAAGGTATTTAACACCGTGGGTGGTTTACCAGAGCTGGAGGAGAGTGTCAGTTCCCCAGAGCAGGGGAAAATGGACCCAAGCACAGACTGGTTGCTTAGGTAGCATTAAGGAATGCCCATTACATTCTTCTGAAGGGGAAATGTTATAGTCAACGGTGCGGTCAAATAGCGGACTTCTCATTCACCAGCAAAATGATACAGACACAGCCTGAGAGTAAGAATAAACAGTATCTGAAGAACAGATTTCATATTTGCTTCACTATGTGTCCTGTGCTGAATGGTAGCTTAAATCCAAATATAAAGCCTGTATGAGAATGCTCTTTGGAGTCTGAAATTGAGACATGCAAATAGTTAAAATACGAAAGCCCCTGAGTCCAGCTTCCAGCTGCCCACACCCACACTTCCTCATTTGCATATGCCTCTTCTCCTGGGGCTCCTACGCTCTGCACACGCAGGGTTAGTCACTTCCGAAAGGTTAGTTTTATTTTCATTTTGAGTTAAGGAGTAACAATGCAACTTGTTTTTTATTTGTAATGTTGTTATCTATCAAATATATATAGTCTTTCAATATCCGATTTTTTTAGAAAAACATGGTAAAGCAAAATTTGAAGATGGGTTCCTTGCTCCTCATTTTTTAACCTATCAAGAGAGGATTATGCAAACATTAATCACACTCCACGCCTGTACTCTGGAAACATCAGTTATTCCAGAATAATACCCAAGGCTAATTACAGACAAAAATACTGTGATCAGAGAGAAATTGTGATCAAATTCCTTCTGTATTTCATCCAGGAAATAGATGTGGGAAATAAGAAATGTATTCAATATTATCTCTCATTCCGTGTTTTTAGTTTGTTTCAGGCGAAAAAGAAATTTCCTTGGGAGAGTAAACATCGGGGTGTCTTCATTAATTCCAAAGATAAGAAACACGGTTCAGGTAATAAAAGGGCCCAGGGCTTTTAACTGCCTGTGGCTTCTAGACACCACATGTCCTGGACCATATTTATTGGGATAATAACAAGCTCGTGGCAGAGAAGAAGCAAAGAGAGAAGAATGTTTTCACAATTGAAGACCTGCATCCCTTAAGTCTGTATTGCTTGTTTTCTTCCAAGCAGAAACTTCTGTGCCTCATAGAATTTCAAATTTGCCTGCAGTGATATCAAAAGGAGTATTACTTATATTACTATTTTCCTTTTATGGTGATGAAAATGTACTTGATGACTCCTTGATTCAGTAATTTGGAGCATAACTTCATATGAAATAGAAATCATTCATATAATATGTGTATGCGCGTGCGTGTGTATCCCTGATTTATGTATATATGTGTGTACCTCTGATTTACTCAGGATTCATAGCAGTTTAGAGAAGAAAACACAGAATAAGCAAACAAGAAGAAATGATAATACAGCAATCTGTCACATCTTTGATACTTACATAGTCCCCATTTCACTCTAGAAATAATTTATTTGTAATATATTCTATTAATTAATTTTTATAAGGGAATATAATATAGTTTCATTTTGGAAAATCTGGATAGCAGAAATAAAGAAAAATAAGCTAATTAAAAGAGTCTATAATCTTAACATGTAGATATATCCACTAATAAAAATTAGTTCATATATTTACAACTTGTGTATGTGTGTGTCTGCATGTGTGTGTGGGTGTGCATGCATGTGTGTGTGGGTGTGCATGCATTCGTGTAGGGGTGTGCGTGCATGTGGGTGTGGTGGGTGTGCATGTATGTGGTTGTGCATGCATGCATGTGTGGGTGTGAGTTTTGAAAATAATTCCACAAGCACAGGAGTAGAAAGTAAAGTCCCAAGACCTCTGGTGTCTTTCAGCAGCAAGCAGCAGAACAAGAAGAAGCTCAGCAGCACAATTGGAGGAAAGAATTGGGGAAGTGGGGTACCATCTGGGGGAAGATGTAGAGGGAGATAAAAGAAAGAGAAGTCCTTGTTCAAACGCTGAGGTTGGTATTATGACAAATTAAAAGGAGACTTATATTCTAAATGCCATGAATATAATTTGAACAGCATCAGAAGGCAGGTCACCCCACAGTCCGAGGTGGTCCCTGAGAGCCTCTGCCCTCTGACAGTTGCTGAAATCTGAACGGGGGAGGGCAGCCTCAGAAGCTGCACCTGCCCTTGCTGACATCCCAGCTATTTACTTAGATCTCTAGAGGCAAACAGGTACATACAGAATACTTTAGGTATGTTCACCAATCAGGTATTCCCAGACTACCAGCCTCAGATTATAAATTTCTTCTTTATTATGATTTCTTCTTTATGATAACCTAGCTAATGGCAGAAAATTATCCCTCTGCATTGCCACACCCCTATCCAACAATAAATGTTCTCTACTGTACTAGGTCAGGTACATCCAGAACAAGCCCATGTTAGTCTGTTCTGGCGCCTGAGTATTTGCTCTTCTGTTGATAATCCCAGCACCGCTCAAATGGCTGTGTCTGGACATGGTTCTTTAGTAAAGACCTATGCCAGCCTCGGAATTCTAGATGGCACTACTCAAAATAAGTGTGACCATTTCCAAAATGTATTGAAAACGTAGTACAAAGAGAAAGAAAATATCCAAAGTAATTTAAAACACATCCATATTTAGAGGTCCTGAAGCCTAACAAAGTTTCTGTAATTAAGAAAGGTCACCATTCTGGGTGGATTTCTCAACCCTCCCAAGCGGGATTCTCTTGGAGTAGAATGCCTCAGTCCAGGCCTGACTGTAATGTCCTGGAAAGATTTTATGTACTTACTGGTCCCCGATACTAGCCAGTGTAAAGATGCATTCCCTTCAGGGCAACTCCCAAGGGCACTATTTTCTATGTATCATAAGAGATAAACGTAAGACTAATCTTTCCAAATATTCATATACGTAGTCTTCAATAGCCCCATATGCAAGATGTAGTCAACTCAGTTCAGACAGCCCTGGAAATGCCAACCCGGCACCTTATAGTATTTTCTCCGGTAGGACAGACAAATACCAGCCCCATGCTTCCCTCCTGTGGCAGGCCAGCCTTAGCTTCAGAATTCTTGTGAAGAAACACTTTCACAGAAACAAAGCACAATCACATAGGCAAGTTCACAATACACACACACCCCTTGTCAGAACAAAAAACAATTTCCAAGCAAAAGCCATGGAAAGAAAACAGCGAACTGGGGACAAAACTAAATTTTCAAGGTCATCGTTATGCTGATATATATACAACATGATTTGCTGAAGAGAAGATTCAAAGAGAGTCTTCTTTATTGAAGAGAAATGCAAAGATGCATTTGTGTTTTCTTCACACCGTTAAGGGATTCCCACAGAAGAGTGAGGAGGAATTTGCCGCATGCATTCATAAGCAAGAAGGTTTCTTTTCAAGACGGTGGTCTCAGCATAGGAAAAAGTCATACAACTTTATACGCGTTATTTACATTTATTTTTTTTTCTTTTTTGCTTTTTACTACAAAACACCATGATGTGTGGCTTTTCATAGTGTTAAATATTTTATCTTCAAAATATTTTATCATAGCAAGATATTTAGTGAAGGCACCACACCGAGCCTTTCCACTGTCTCTCCCATGTGGTTTATTTTTTTATTATTATTTTGTTAAGATTTTATTTATTTGACAGAGAGAGACACAGCCAGAGAGGGAACACAAGCAGGGGGAGTGGGAGAGGGAGAAGCAGGCCCCCCGCGGAGCAGGGAGCCCGATGCGGGGCTCGATCCCAGGACCCCGGGATCAGGACCTGAGTTGAAGGCAGACGCCCAATGACTGAGCCACCCAGGCGCCCCAACTCCCATGTAGTTTAAATATCATGAACAACGTCTTGAGTTGTCCCACTGATGCAAAAAATCTATTTTCTGTTAAGTCGCCAGCCCTAAATTTGTTCTTTCTCAAATCATCAAGCAGGAATTTAGTGCTCTGGCTGAAGCTCTTTTCCTGGTAGAGGAGCTTTATGCTTTGTCCCTGAGCCTGAGCCCCCATTTTCCTCCTGAATTGATAATTTCCTTTGGAGGGTGAGTCAACATCCAGGATAAATGCCAACAGGTGAACCGAATACAAATGATACCATGGAGACAAAGATTACTCAAATCTGAGCAAGCGTAAAATGCAGTAATCCGAATCTGGCTCCTGGTGTTCATGACCTCAAAAAATATGCAGATATAAATAGTGCCGATAGTTGGCAATCCCATTGGAATAGAAAACAAAATACCTTGTAAACTATTACATATGCCTTTTTATCTTTTACTTTAAGGGACAAACATCACATTACTCTTAAAAATTTCTAAATAATCTACATGATAACATCTTTAAGAGAGTGATGGACCTTAAGAAAACTCAAATGTTTACCACCTATCAAAATTTTTAAACAAGCATAGCCTACATGATAAGGAGAAAGTCAAACTCTTATTTTGACTCACAAATCCAAAATATATAGTCTATCTCACACCATCTAAATAAGTTCTATTATGAGTGCTATTTATTATGTTTATTTTACTTGTTAGGCTCTCAGCTCAAAATGATTTCCCGTGTTTACTGAGATCAGGTACTCGTGCTGCTTATGACACTGGACCAACGCCCCTTCTTACATGTCAGAGTTAACCAATATATAGACTCTTGGCTTCCATTTTAATGGAATCCCTGACTCTATAATCTCTTTGACATCCACGTACAATTCATAATCTAATTATTATTTTCCATAAATGTGACATCCTGCCACCTCTCTTCTATCTGAAATACATTCCTTGTAAATGTATTTCAGATGTATCATTACATGATTAGAAGTAGCTGTGCATGAGGCCCATCTGTGTGAGTCAAAATAAAAAATTAATTCATCCAATCCTGTGTTAGTCTCACTTTTTAAATGAAAAGATGTATGCTAACCACACACACAAAACTACAGCCCAAGTCAGCTCTCACGTTACAGAAGGTAGAGCTGTCTTATCCTCACCTCTGCCAACCAGCTGCTGTTGTGTGGAGAACGTCAATTCTGTGGAGGGTTTCCAGGCGCACTGAACAAGGGAGTAGGCAAACTGTTCCGCATCATCTACTGAAGCTGAAGAAAAACCCACTCCATAACACAGGTATAGGCGTAACACAAATAAAGGCACAAATTCATGTAAAATATGCACAATATTTCCATCAGCAATATTAATATTAACCAAAAATGGGAAGCAATCTAAAATCATATCCACATTAAAGACTTAAATGTTTTGGCATATTCATAAAAACAGAAA
>NW_027397094.1:1220515-1455589 GCF_003265705.2 Callorhinus ursinus | reverse complement strand
TTAAAGACTTAAATGTTTTGGCATATTCATAAAAACAGAAATAGGAGATGTCTTGTTGAATACGGTAGTAATTAGCCATGTATAGCTATTTAAATTTTTAAAAATTAAAAGCTAAGTCATCCTGTATAGTAACCCCATTTCAAGTGCTCAATAGCCACAAGTAGCTAGTGGTGACCACACTGGACAGTGCCCATAAAGAAAATGTCTATTATTGCAAAAAGTTCTACTGAATAGTGTTGCTTATAGCAAAGAAAATAAAAGCATTATTAGGTAGTTTCATAAAAAGCTCACAAAAAGGATGAGCTAAAACATTTAGATCATTTAGATTTGGGGCACCTGGGTGGCTCATTGAGTTGAACATCCAACGCTTGGTTTCAGCTCAGGTCCTGATCTCAAGGTCATGGGATCGAGCCCCATGTCCTTGGAGTTTCTCTCTCCCTC
This sequence comes from Callorhinus ursinus, assembly GCF_003265705.2. Taxonomy (NCBI): domain Eukaryota; kingdom Metazoa; phylum Chordata; class Mammalia; order Carnivora; family Otariidae; genus Callorhinus; species Callorhinus ursinus. The sequence goes on along the minus strand of NW_027397094.1, from coordinate 1,455,148 downwards.
TGCCCCTCCCACTTGTGCTCACACTCTCTCTCTCTCTCTCTCTCTCTAAAAATAAATAATCTTTTAAAAAAAATTTAAAGACATTTAGATTTAAAAACACAGAGTAAAAAAATACATACTGTATGATTATTATTTTTTTAAGAAATTCAAGCTGTTTTATAATTGAACTGAACCATTTAACCAGTTAATCTCAGGGCAGCATATGAAAGTTTAAGTTTCTCTACATCTTGGCCAACACCTGTTATGCTCGGTCTTTCTAATTCTAGTCATTCCCAGATGATCAGATATACAATGTGCAAATGTTCCTAGTTTCTAGGATTCATTAATTTTCATATACAGTGTGTAGTTTGGATGGAATTTTGTTTTTATCTTTTGAATATGGACATCCAGTGGTTTGTTGCACAGGTTAGCATTCTTCCACGTGATCGCTCAGTGCTTTTCACATCTATGAAAAGTCAGGTGACCTATTTACTAGGTCCTTTACTTTACTAAATATGTCCTTCCTGGGCGCCTGGGTGGCTCAGTTGTTAATCGACTGCCTTCGGCTCAGGTCATGGTCCTGGAGTCCTGGGATCGAGTCCCGCATCGGGCTCCCTGCTCAGCGGGGAGTCTGCTTCTCCCTCTGAGCTCTTCCCTCTCATGCTATCTCTCATTCTCCCTCAAATAAATAAATAAAATCTTTAAAAAAAATATGTCCTACCTAATACCACCATATTAGAAAGGCAATTTATTTTCAAAATGTATCGCAATAGATGGGCAGGCAGGTAGGTAAATGTGTGAATAGATGGACACATAAAACGGGAGGCAGTCAGTAGACGTGGGAAGCTGTCCACAGCCAGCGAGTCTGGGTGGGAGGCCTGGGTGTTGACAGTACTGTTCTGTCACGTTTTCATATATTCACAATTGGTCATACCAAAAAGTTGAGTAAGACTAAAAGTAAAACTGAAACCAAAATTTTAAAACTACTCTGACTTTGTATGTAACAGCAACTGTCTTTTTACATAAAGAAGGGATGAAACTAAACTTGGTAAGATATACTTAAGGTGATACTATTTTTATTTTTTTTAAAGAGTTAATTTATTTACTTGAGAGAAAGATTGAGAGCACGCAGGGGAGCGGCAGGCAGAGGGAGAAGCAGGCTCCCAGCTGAGCAGGGAGCCCCATGCGGGACTCGATCCCAGGACCCTGGGATCATGACCTGAGCTGAAGGCAGACGCTTTAACTGACTGAGCCCCCCAGGCGCCTTTGATACTATTTTTAAATGTTTAGAAGCAGCATGGTAAGAGTACATTTTAAAAAGCCTATATTGACCATATATTCATTCCTTTAAATTTTTTATTGTTATGTTAATCACCATACATTACATCATTAGTTTTTGATGTAGTGTTCCATGATTCATTGTTTGTGCATAACACCCAGTGCTCCATGCAGAACGTGCCCTCTTTAATACCCATCACCAGGCTGACCCATCCCCCACCCCCTCCCCTCTAGAACCCTCAGTTTGTTTTTCAGAGACCATCGTCTCTCATGGTTCGTCTCCCCCTCCGACTTACTCCCCTTCATTCTTCCCCTCCTGCTATCTTCTTTTTTTTTTCTTAACGTATAATATATTATTTGTTTCAGAAGTACAGATCTGTGATTCAACAGTCTTGCACAATTCACAGCGCTCACCATAGCACATACCCTCCCCAATGTCTATCACCCAGCCACCCCATCCCTCCCACCGCCCACCACTCCAGCAACCCTCAGTTTGTTTCCTGAGATTAAGAATTCCTCATATCAGTGAGGTCATATGATACATGTCTTTCTCTGATGGACTTATTTCACTCAGCATAACACCCTCCAGTTCCATCCACGTCGTTGCAAATGGCAAGATCTCATTCCTTTTGATGGCTGCATAATATTCCATTGTGTATATATACCACCTCTTCTTTATCCATTCATCCGTCGATGGACATCTTGGCTCGTTCCACAGTTTGGCTATTGTGGACATTGCTGCTATAAACATTGGGGTGCACGTACCCCTTCGGGTCCCTACATTTGTATCTTTGGGGTAAATACCCAGTAGTGCAACTGCTGGATCGTATGGCAGCTCTATTTTCAACTGTTTGAGGAACCTCCATACTGTTTTCCAGAGTGGCTGCACCAGCTTGCATTCCCACCAACAGTGTAGGAGGGTTCCCCTTTCTCCACATCCCCGCCAACATCTGTCGTTCCCTGACTTGTTAATTTTAGCCATTCTGACGGGTGTGAGGTGGTATCTCATTGAGGTTTTGATTTGGATTTCCCTGATGCCGAGTGATGTTGAGCACTTTTTCATGTTTGACCACATATTCAAATAAACATGAGTACTGACTAGATACACACAAGATTTCATGTCACAACGATTATTTGCATAGATTAAGTGTTGACACATTTATTTTTAAATGACTAATACTATATATGCCATTTTTTCTAAGAAGCAGACACAATTTATTATGTACCAGTGTTTTCAACAATTGAGTAATTTCAGGGTTTTCGGCAGTACTCATGTTCACACGAGACGTGAAGTCAACATTCTCACCTCGTCGCACAACAGCATCGACAGTGGGACTAGGCATTTGCTCTGAGTTACACGTTCATAAGGACAAGAAGGCCGGTCTCAAGACTGTTTCACAAAGAACACTGGGTTCTCTTTTCTTATACCAAGTTTACAGATCATGCCACAGCTAAATTAGTTTCTAGTACACAACAGATTTTCAAAAAAGTGTAAGTAATCACCTGAATTCTAATGACCTTCAAATTTGACATATCGATATATACGAACTTTATTTGTATTTTTATTCTTTCTATGTAACAGTGACATCCATAGAGTGGTGTTGCTATTAAAATTTAAGAAAGGTGAACAATTATCCTTTTGCTGTTGCATTAGAAAAAAAATATTTCCAGTATTTATATGGAAATCCTACTACGCAAACTTACTAAAAGTCTCACTGTTTCAATTTGCCAAAGCCGTGTGCTGAAGATCAATAGGAAGTTTTAGAGATCTCTATAATTGGGTTATTGTAAAAAAAAAATTCTAAGAAGATACTAAATGTAAATACTAAGCCAATTTATTTGTACTTTCTCAAAATTATTGATTGGGCTTTATCCAATCTGAATATCCATATCTAAACAGTAGATTGGAGAGAGAAATGGTCAAAAAGATATGGTTATTGCTACAGCCTGTTGATTATTTGTACAACAATTTTGGGAAATGTATCATTTAACCTCTTTTGTTAGCTCAACACCAGAGTAGTCATGAGCAGACAGTAAAGTGGTCATTCTGCTCAGGAATAATATCAGAAACCAAATGAAATGATTTAAAAAAATGAAGGAGGAGAACAATTTGGAGAATAATATTTTATGTAGTCAGATAATGTTCTATAATGGTATCTTAAATGAGCACTGAAAATATAGCCTAGTCCAGTGGCCAATTAGTGTTTTCAAGGACGGAATGTATAAGGACTTGATAAGAATAATTATAGTCTATTTAAAAAGGGAAAGAAAAGGAATTGTAACTTAAAATGGTAAAAGTACAGGCACAGTAATTACAGCCAACACTTGCTACTGGAGAGTCTTTAATAGTCTACACAAGTTTTAGGCATTATTTTATTTTATTTTAAGACTTTATTTATTCGACAGGGAGAGAGAGAGCACGTGCACAAGCAGGGAGAGCAGAGGCAGAGGGAGAAGCAGGCTTCCCGTGGAGCAGGGAGCCCGATGCGGGGCTCGATCCCAGGACCCCGGGATCATGACCTGAGCCGAAGGCAGACGCTTAATGACTGAGCCACGCATGCATCCCAAGGCATTCTTCTCTTTTAAAGACTACAATTTAACTTCTAATGATTAAGTGTAAGAACAGAACAAACAGGCAGTTAATATTTTCAATAATAAATCAGTGTAAAGAATAAGCACATTTATGGAACATCTTACTTGAATGTATTTGTGAAAAGCTTTTCATACAGTGATATAACTAAGATCACAAAAGTACTCCCATAAGATTGATTATCCTCATGGCCCAAATGACTCCTTTTTTCTTATTTCTTTTTTTGCCTCACAGTATTGATTCTATGAAATGCTGTGAGTGTTTTTAAATTAATGCACTCTTGTTCCGAGCAGGTCAGGGTTCCCAGCACCACGGCGCCCAGTGGCCGGAGAGCTGCCCTACACCCACCCCACGCACACACACAGCCTCTCGCGTTCGCAGCACCGACCCCAGACTGCTGCTTCGTTACCACTGATGAGCCAAAACGGGCACATCATTATCGCCAACGGTCTGTAATTTACACTCGTGTTCACTCTTGGTGTCGTACAATCTGTGGGGTTTGAAAATGTGTAACGACACATACCCACCTTTACAGTGTCGTACACAATCACTGCCCTGCCTAAGAATCCCCCGTCTTTGCCCATTTCTCTCTCCCTCCCCAGCCATGGCATCCACTTGTCTTCTACTGTCTCCACAGTTTTGCGTCTTCCAGAAGGTCACGTCGTTGGAGTCCTACAGAGCTCCCCAGGCTTCCTTCCTTCATGGTTCACAGCGGAGTCCCTGCAGGCCTCTTCCCATTCCACCACCGAGTCATCCTCTAACATACCGAAGACCATCATCCATGGTTTGGCAACGATGAGAACAAGCTGCAGTCGTAATCCACATGCGGATTTCTGCATGGACATGTTTTCAACTCCCTCAGGAAACGCCAAAGAGCGCAGCTGCTGGATTGTGTGACAGGAGTCTGTTTAGTCGTGTAGGAAGCTACAGTTTTCCAAAGCGGCTGCACCGTTCTGCTTTCGCAGCAGGAGTGACTGAGGGTCCCTGTGACTGCACAGTCACCCCTCCAACACTTTGGCTGTTGTTGGTGTTTCAGACTTTCACCATCCTGCTAGGTGTGTAGTGAGACTTTCTTTTGAAAAATATTATAGGTACTTTATAAAATTAAGTATAAAAGCAAACAAAAATGAGTATCTTTGATTATGGAGTATTTGTGCCCATAACATAAACACTTTAGCAAACTTGTCCATTCTCTTCCTTTTACTTTTTCTATAATCTAAGATGTAGAGTATTTTTCTTTTCCTTCCTTCCTTTTTCTTTTCTTTTCTTTTTTAGTTTTTGCTCGAAACAAGATTCACAGTCTCTACATGCACAGCAGTTTACTGTGGGAATCGTGGACCCTGACTTTGAACAAACCCCCAGAAGACCTAGAGAATGCGACCTGACTGTAGGTCTGCACCACGCACCGTCTCAGCGTCCTCGAAAGCTGGAAATGGTTACATGGGAAGAGCTCCGAGAGGTATAAAGCACAGAAGGGAGACCAGTGAAGATACTCTTGAGAACTGATGAGAGATATAAGCACTATACTTCTGGAAAGACAAGAGATTTTAGAATCAGATTTGTAAGCCTATAAATACTTTAGACATCTGGCTTTGGAAAGGAAAACAATCTGACTTTCCAAATTCTCTCTCAGCTGTCCAATGCACTTGATGTGTGTGTGTCCACACACATCAAGTGCATTGGATTTCAGACAGAAGCTCAAATCTGACAGTTCCTCCAGTAATAATTATTGTGGAATCACCCAAAACACAGACATAAGTAATCACAATTTCCCAGTGATTTCTCAGATTGCTTTTCCTCTTTTTAATCCATAAAAGTTCCTATTTTTATTAAATATTTTATTTATTTGACACAGAGAGAGAGAGCGGCCAAGGCAGAAGGAGAAGCCGACTCCCTGCAGAGCAGAGAGCCCCATGTGGGGCTCGATCCCAGGACCCTGGGATCATGACCCAAGCCGAAGGCAAAGCTTAACTGACTAAGCCACACAGGCGTTCAAACGTTCCTATTTTTATTGAAAGGAAAATTGATCCATGTTTTCAAATCACAAAAACAACTTGAGAAATACATTTCTATCATTGCTTTTCTGAGGCTGATTTGTGTGACATTTACTTTCCTGCTTCCATGTTTTTCAAAACCTCTCTTTGGATTACAAAGCAGATACTCTTCAGTTTATGTCATCTCTTTGAACTCATGAAGCTTACTGCTCCTGAAAATGGAACATTTGTACAGAGGAATGCACACACTTGGGCAAACCTGGGTTGAACTTGGAGCATTCCCATTCAGCAGCTCTCGGATGCTGAGCAATCAAATTTTGTGAGTACTGATCCTTTCATGTGGAAACAGGAAGGTTTCAGTGTCTGTCTTGCGACCCTTGTCATTTTGATGCAAGTATCAACAGAGATAAAAGCATATTGTGAACCCTTCCCAGTTCTCTGCGCATCAGAGGATAAAGAGCAGGACAATGGTGAACGTAAGGAGCGGTCACTTGACTGGTCATTTCACCACCATTTCAGCAATTTGACATGAGAAGTGCCCTCTGGTCACCAAGCACATGCGCCATCTTAAGAGAATTTTTACACAACTATGTGTTTGAAGCTTAAAGTGCAGGCTAGCAGTTGATATCTTGTTAGTATTTATTCTCAGATAGGTTCTTGATAGTATTTATTCTCAAATAAATTCTTCTTAGTATCTATTCTCAAATAAACTCTCTACATATTCTCAAGATAATATACACATGGATTCTGAATTCTGCCAAGAATTCAAATCTCAGGATTTGAATGTTAGTTGCATTCAAAGCATGACTATTTCTTGAACTGTTTTTATTGGCTCAGAATGGATCGACTTGGATTTATGTGAGCAAGTGGTAATTATGTATCTTTTGAAATTAATGTGAAGGGTTATGGTTAATGAAAACATTTACATAAAAATTGGATTTGTGTTATAATGAAATCAAATCAAATCAAATGTATTTTGTTCTGAATTATTCAAATGTTTCTTCCCATTATAATTTTATTTCACATTAATGGTACTTACCTAAATTAGCTTTCCTTGTCCCTGATTAGTTTCCTCCTGCCATTATACTACCACAACGATCTCCATAATACACTTTTCAGTTGAATCTACCATCTTGGACAGATCAAGGTCTCTTTTACCTTTAGCTTCTAAAAATATAAATATTTGACTAAATTGTGATTAATACATGTCTTTGTCAGTTCAGGCTGCTATAACAAACAATTTTTTTCCTACAAGTACATCCGGTGAACAATCACTACTAACAGAGTTCGATGCAACTGCCGTGGCTTTTTCTAAGACTGCAGCGGCTTTACCCAATATCGTTTCACACCCTCACTGAAAACAGCAACAGAGCAAACAGGGGACCAGCATGTCCATATTTTTATAAAAATAGCTTTGATATTAAGGACATACACCATAGAAAGGTCTCAGGGCCTCTCGGGGGGCCCACACAGCACTTCAAAGCCTGCTGCATACAACACGGAGAAGATGATGCGGTCCTCAAATGAGAACCTCTGTCTCTAGCGTGTAGAAAACTGTGCAGTGTTCTCTGTTCACTGGGACAGAGAAAAAGCATTTGCCAAAATGATAGCAGCAAATACGTGTGGGTCACCCCCACACGTGAACCCACCTTGAAAAGCACCTGCACTTTATGCCACCACTCAGTCCTTCTGCAAGGCTCGTCCAACATCAGCAGAGATCAAACAGTAAGCCAAAATGAGATGTATGCAGACTCATTCGATCTACACTTCTCGAGTCTTCAAGAGCAAAACTAATGCTGGTGATTCCCCAGAGATGTGATATATTTTCTGGGTTATAATTCTAATATTTGGGGAAAGTTCTAGGAACACCCATGACTCCCCCTTCAATTTTAGTCCATAATGCACAGATTCTATCACCAATGTGAAAATTCTATCTAAAGTATGCATTAAAGGACTGGGGAAAACTCCAGACCAAAACTACTTTTCTGTTAAACTTTTCTATTAACTAAGATATAAAGATGCTTCCCATCCACTTCACTCCTACGGCACATCATGATCAACTAGCTACCCCTGAAGATCCTTGTGGGTCAAACCAAAAGATTATCTCTTTGGTACAATTACCTGTGATGGGGACCACATTCTCCTTGTCTCTTGGCTAAATGTCACAGCCACTCCAGAATCCAACCATCTCTAATGAACTGAGAAGCCCATTGCGACAGCAGTATCTCCTATCTTTGTTCCTAGTTTTCAAGGACATCCATTACTGCACTTTTGAAGGATACAAGCATTCTCGTCATCAGTACCTTTCTCAGTGCCTTGGTGAAAGGACAATTTCCAAACCCAGAGGGGATGCCCAAGGAATGTTTTCTAAGCCAGGGCATAATTCCTGCCCAAGTGTACTTTATAGCTTTTCTGGATCCCTGCTGAGTGTTTTCCATTCTTTCTTCCTGAATAGTAGCGTGTGTGTGTGTGTGTGTGTGTGTGTGTGTGTCTGTGTGTATGTGTGTATTAGTCAGCTTGGGCTGTGTAACAAAATACCACAGACTGAGGGGTTTGAATAACATAAATTAATTTTCTCACAATTCTGGAGGCTAGAAATCCAACATCAAGATTCTAGTGGATTCTGTTTCTGGTGAAGATTCTCCTCCTGGCCTGCAGATGCTCACTTTCTTGCCATGTCCTCCCACGGTCTTTCCTGGTGTGTATGTGTGGAAGAGAGAAAGAGGGAGACTCTAATGTCTCCTCATATGAGAATAATACTCCTATTGGATCAGGGCTCCAGCCTTATGACCTCTTCTAACCTTAATTACTTCCTTAGAGATCCCACCTCCAAATACAGCCACTTTGAGTGTGAGGACTCTAACACATGAATTTGGAAGGAAACACAAACATTCTGTCATAATTTTGTGTGTGTGTTTAATATAGGGAGAAGGTAAGAACCACTATTTGGGAAGTCACACTGTGGATATATCTCTTTTAAAATAGAGTAAGGGCTGGACATATAGCCAACCAATTAAACACTACTAATAGCTAGACTAATTTCTCAATAAATAGAATATAGGCAGAATTGTGCAGATTTTCCACACTAATTTCTTTTTTTTTAAAGATTTTATTTATTTATTTGGCAGAGAGATACAGAGAGAGGACAAGTAGGCAGAGAGGCAGGCAGAGGGAGAGGGAGAAGCAGGCTCCCCGCCGAGCAGGGAGCCCGATGCGGGGCTCGATCCCAGGACCCTGGGATGATGACCTGAGCTGAAGGCAGCCGCTTAACCGACTGAGCTACCCAGGCTCCCTCCACACTAATTTCTTAAAAAGAAGTCACTTATTTTCCATGCACTCATCCTTCTTTATCCAGTCTGGAATGTGGGTACAGAGGTGACCTAGCTTCATACGTAGAGGAGGAAAAGTCTCTCAAGGAAAGTGAGTCAGTCTCTACATGACCTCATGATACAGAGCTGTTTTAGGAACCTACTCTCCTCATCTCCATGATATTACGGGATAAAAAAGAAACTATCCTGTTAGAGCTTTTGCATTTTGATGTCTTTGGGATTATAGACTTTTAGACATCCCTGATTAATACAATGGGAGAATACTAATTATCAAGGATTAATACTCCTCAGCCTCAATTAATATTTATACTTTCTACCATTCATGCATATTCTCAAATATCATTTGCTCAGGATTTTGAAAATTTTTAACGGTATTTCTCATAGAACAAAGTCCTGTTCTAAGGGTTCTGGCTCTTCAATCTTATTTTTCAAAGACTGATATTCTAGCCATTCCACTACTGTAAATAATTGATATAAATTGTTGCGCAGTTGATTTGCTCTCAGCAAAGATTCTGAAGACTGCAATTGATCACTAAGACAGATGAGATAATATGCCTAGTTATGCTACAACATGGTTGGGGGCTGCATGGTAATAATGGTCTCAGGCTCAAATCCAAGAGCAGCACTGAAATCACTGGCACTTTGAGAAATACTGCCGTCTGCAATTTGTTCTATATCCTCTCCTTAAAGTTCTACATGTTTTATGAGTAAAGTATCTGTTATGTGTCACTGTACATAAATGTAGTTTATGACTAATAATCTGTTAACTGTTAAATTAGAATTTACATACATACTGAATATTTTCTCTTAACCTGCTCTAACCTCATCAATTTTGCTTCTCTTATCCATTCATCTGTTCACGTGACAAATATCTGCTATGTGGCCACCGTCTGCTGGCCATGTTGTGGAGCTCTTGGAGATGATATACTGAGTAAGACAGTTTCTAGAAATGTTAACCTCAAACCTGTGTCCTCAGCTAAATCCCCTCTGATACTTCGAGTCCAAACCTGTTCTCCATCAATTCCGGGAAGTCCATTTCATGGTAATAATTACAAGCAATAAACCACCATGGTAATAAAGCAGATCTCAGAAAAACCCTAGGTTAAAATGATCACTATAACTCAAAATCATTGACTGGAACTCGGAAAATGAATGAATCACTGAAATTTGGTTTATTTAACTGTTAAATGGGGATGACACTTTGATAATATGGGTGTTCTAGGGTGAAAGCACAACACCCCAGATTCTGTGCATCCTCCTGGCCACTGCTCTGGGGTAAGTTCTGAGCAGAACTCCTGGCAGGCTTGTTGTCTTCTACCCTTTTTTAAATATGGGACATCTCAACCTTCAGTCCCAAGTCCTCTGCTTCTTCACCCAATGCTCACTCCTCCCAAGTGGCTTCATCCATATCCATGACTCGACAATTGACCTAAACACAGATGACCCTTAACTGTGTATTACTAGTACATATGCTTCTTCTCAATGTCAGGTCTATACACAGATGCCTGAGAACTCCATCTGAAACCCAATGCATCTCAACACTAAGTTGTCAAATGAAATCTGTAAGCTGCTTCTCACAAGATGCAGTATCACCAACACAAAGGGCACTTTTCTTTTTCATAAAACAAACAAAAAATATACGAAACCTTTGTTTTTTTCTTCCCATTCACTAGACTAAATAATTTCTATTTATTTATCATCAAATTCCCTTTTTTTTGCTGCTGTCAAAAGTCTCTTTTGAGGAAATTCCACTTATTTTTTTTCTGATGATGTATTTTTCAGTTCTTGAATTTCCATTTGTTCTTTTTTTTTACTTTCTCCAGTCTGAGACTCCTGACCTGCTTGTCAGTCACCGTCATGTATTGCTTTAACTCTCTGAACGTATACTTGTGTTAAGATCAAACCTCTTAATTCACACATCTGGAGTTTCTTGGGCAGAGCTGCTATGGATCACCCATTTTATCTGCGTTTCCGATTTTTATTATCTTCTCAGCTCTAGTAATTGTTATTGCATATTGAATACCGAGGAGGACCTGTTATGAAGACTCTGTGCAGATTGTTGACACTCTTCAGTAGAAAGTCGGGTTAGCTGGACTCTAACTGCAGAATGCTTCCTTTGCACTGCGCAGCAGTTGGAATTGCACTCAAGTTCTCTGAGCTTTCACGTGCGCTTTCTGCTTGGAGTCATTTCCTTTGCAAGTTCGTCAAAGGTTGGCTAATGCTATGTTTTCAACTTGTAAGCAGCTTAGGGGGCCTTCCTCATTTCCCAAACTCCCCATTCATTATTCAGCAGCTATGACACCGCTGAAGCCCATCATTTCACTCCTCAGTCCAGCAGCACCATGACTTTCTGTGTGAAGTCGAATGGCCTTGTAGAGCATGGACTGGGACTTACCCTCAGGCAAAAAAACCCACCTAAAACAAATTTCACCCAAATCTCTTCCCCCTTTTCAAGAGTCAGCCTTCCCCTAAGTTCAGCATACTTGTGACCACACTCTAATGCTTTCAAATTTTTGTAATCTTCTAAAACTGACTCAGGAAGAAATATAAAATTTGAACAGACTAATTACTAGCAATGAGATTGCATGGGTAATCAAAATACTTGCAACAAAGGTCCTGGACCAGACGGCTTCAGAGACGAATTCTACCAATCATGCAAACAAGAGTTAATGTTATTATTTTAAACTATTCCAAAAAATAGAAGAGAAAGGAAAGCTTCCAAATTCATTCTATGAGGCCAGCATTACCCTGAACCCAAAACCAGATAAAGACTCTACAAAAAGAGAAAACAAGCCAGTATCTTTGATAAACAGAGATGCAAAAATCCTCAACAAAATATTAGCAAACTGAATCCAACAATACATTAAAAAAATCATTCACCCTGATCAAGTGGGATATATCCCAGGAATGCAAGTGTTGTTCAATATTTGTAAATCAATCAATGTGATACATCACGTTAATCAGAGTTTATAATTCTCATCTAATCAAGTACTCTCTCACTTGTTGGACTTGGGCATCGTATCTTTCACTTCATTCACTACATTGAGTTTGATTCTTAGATATTGTTTAAAAGTTTCTATTATCTATTGCTGCTTAGCAAATCACCTCAACTTTTAGCAGCTTAAAATAACAAACATTAACTCTCAAAAAGGTTCTACGGGTCAGGAATCTGAGCACAGACTGACTGAATGCCTTTGGCTCAGTGTCTCTCCCAGGGCTGAATTGAAGAGCTGGCTGGGACTGGAGCCATTTCAAGGTTCAAGAGAAGAAGGAAGTGGCTCACGTAAGTAGCTAGTGGCAGGACGCGGTTAACCACGTCTGAGTGAAGACATCCCTTCCTTGCCACATGGTACTCCCCATAGAGCAGATCAAAAGATGACAGCTGGTTTCCCTCAGAGTGAGCACAGCAGAGAATGACAGAGGGCGCCAAGAAAGAAGCCATGCTCTTCCTGCATCCTAATCCCAGTAGGGAATCACATCCTCTTTACCACAATGTAGTCACTGGAAAAAAGTCACCAAATCCAGCCCAACTCAGGAAGAATCTATTATAAAAGGGTACGGATATAAGGAGCCACGTCAAGGTTGTATACCAATAAAGTCTTTTATCTCATTTTTGTTTGTTTCTCTTTTCTATATTTTGTCTTGATTTTCTACCAGTTGGTCATTTTTAATTTATGATTGACTATACATTATTGGGTATTATATACTATAGATAAGAGTTTAGAGATAATTTTTGGTCTAAGATGATGTTTTCTCTCTCATGATGTTCATCTACTTCCCTTGTATGCCTAGAACACAAGGAGTCAGTCCTATGTGACCTTTAACAGTTGGAGATTCCAATGTTTACAGTTTGCTGTATTATGAGAGCTGAACTACTTTTCAATACACCCTTAGTCTCTGGATATGGTGTTCAGAGTTCCTTCCCAAAGCTTCTGAAGTTTACTTCCTTGAGATGGCAAAACTCCTGTGCCCATGAGTTTGTACAAAGCTTCTACTTAGCTCAATAGTTTCTAAACCCGCTCTCCTAGATTGGTCAGAAATGCTAAGGCAAAAGGCAGTTCATGCCATATTTTAACATGAACACATCCAAAGTGTCTGACACATCCAAACTGTAATGAATTCCAATCAAATGTATGGGAAGAAGACACAAATGATAAAAAAAAAAATCTTGCTAGCCTACCTAGATCATGTTATTTTTCCACTCTATTCTTCAATATTCTCTTGTGAATTCAGTGGTTCGAAGAATCATAGGAGGGCAACACTGGGACTGGGATTATAAAGTGGGGACATGCTTAGGGTTATATTCTTAGGTGAAATAAAAAGATTATATTGGAGAAGATGCTGTTACAAGGTAAACTGAGAACATCAAATTTTCAAGAGTTTATTTGAGCGTACATGGATTTCAATTGAGCAGTCCTGAACTAAAGGTGGTCAGGAGCACTCTACTAACAGGAACTGATAGGGTTCCTGGGGAAGCAAAGCAAGGCAATCATTTGGCCATAGTTTAAGCAGTTGCCTTCTGTGGGAAAGCCTAATTTGCTGGCTGTTTGTGATTGGTTTTTCTTAGGTTTTGTTTTCTGGGATTTAGTGCATTGACTGGGGCTGAGGTTTTGGTTGGCTTACATAGGCTGCCAGCACATCAGAGCTACCTCCATCCACTGGCCAACTTGTTTAATTACTTTAACAACAGAAAGACAGAAATTGTATTGCCCAGGGCAGGGAGAGTAAAGCAAAACAAGGAACAGTTAAAAGTAAATTCATTAGAGGGGCGCCTGGGTGGCTCAGCTGGTTAAGTGTCAGACTCTTGCTTTGAGCTCAGGTCATGATCTCAGGGTTGTGGGAATGAGCCCCGCATTGAGCTCCATGCTCAGCACGGAGTCTGCTGGAGATTCTCTCTCTCCCTCTGCCCTTCTCCCCACTCCCCTGCTCATGTGCATGTGCTCTTTCTCTCTTAAAAAAAAAAAAAAAGTAAATTCATGAGTGTAGTCCATTAAGTAAATCATCCACTCAGGTGGAGAGCAAGATGGAGCCACTCGCATCATGCAGGGGCCTGTGTCAAGCAAGGGCGCGAGCAATTAATGTACTGCAGCTACGAGAGACTGAGATATCGCCAGGACCAACATCAGCTGACACCCCGGAACTGATAACCAGCAGAAGGAGAGGAGGGCTGCAGGGACCCAAAACCAATTACATCCCTTTAAAAAGGGGAGGATTTGGGCAGCAAACTGTCAGACTCCTTGACCTGACCCCTGTAGGTCTGACCACTTCAAAAAGGGCAGCAGCCGCTGAAGGCTCTGCCCCTTGATCTCCGAACAGAACCGAGAGCCTTCCCTGTTTGCACGTCAGAAGCAGTCAGTGCCGAGAGCTGACCCGGAGCAGACCGAGGCCTCATATCAACCACGTGCCCACAGACTGACTTCGAGTTTGGTTCGTTCACTTCCTGCATCCTTCTGTTATCTAGTTTGTTGTGTGGTTTGTCTTCTGCCCTGCTCTGTGTGCTGCGGGAGAAGCCAGGTGTAATCATGCGCTGAAATGACGCTGAGTGTGGAATCCTGAACTGCTTTCTGGTTATGTTAGCCTTGCTTTAAGGCTGAATAAGGCTGACACTGGGGAAAGCGGCAACTCGTGTGTGTGCCTTCAGAGCGTCCTCATGACACTCACTTTTCATTCATTCATTCATGCAATGAGCTGCTACCGATTCCTTATTTTGTGCCAGACACCCTAAGGTCCAGGCTACTCAGAGGTAAATTACATACTTTGAATCCTTGAATTAAGGAAGCTTGTATTTTAGTGGAACACATTAATCAAAGTCTATGGAGGCTAGCATACTCAATCCTGGGTACAAAAGTTCCATCTTATCTTTCCTTACTTTTCCTCTTACTGTTTTTCATTTCTGACCATAAGAAGGCACAAAGAGTTAGTCCACATGACTTAGGTATAGCATTTTTCTGTCTTCAGATCTAGATAATTACACCCTGTACATTGTACATGGCAAATTATTTACTCCTTTATGAAAGTTTAATATTTTCCTGTTAATGTTTTTCCAGCACTTCTAACAAATTATAAATAATCCCAAATAGAAGAATACATTTTCTACTTGTGAAAAGTAATTTTCTGTATATAGTATTTGCCCAATAATCACCCTGCAATCTATTTTGGCAGGCACAGCCTCCTGAAGGAATTGAGGGGCAAGAAAAATAGTATCTCTGTGTTTTTCAATGTTCTTTCAGATATGATGCATTGAGAGCTGCCAATAATTCTTCCTTTCCAAAAATACAACCCCTTGTTTTGAAATTCAATAAAGGTCTGCATTTGAATGAGGGTAGCTGTTCTTATTTATTAAAAGGCAAAATGTTTGCAAACTTTGAAAATTCACTCTGAGGAACACACTTTTTGTGACATATTTCAAAAATAATCTGGACATTCTCACGTCTTAAAATACTGAAATTCAGAATCCGTGAGCCATATAGTACAGTCTTATAGTTTTCTTTCTTCCTTCATTTTTATATGAAGCTTATATTTCAAAAATATATTTTACTCATAAATGTGAGCATCTATCATTTTTATTCAAAGCACCACTGTATTGATTTAACTGAGATCTTATTAACAGGGCTCTTTTCTCTGAGAAAAGCTCTTATTGACACTAAGGTGAATATGAGAGAAGCAAAATTAAACCAAGGGAATAAAATGTGTTTTTTCAAACTATTTAATTAGCAACAGGTCGAATAGATCCATCATCTGGAAAACATTTTAAAAATCCATTTACTTTTATCATCTGAAGCTTAAAGGTATATTCTGTAATATTTATGATGTGATCATTAAAAGTCCTTGTACGCTCAAGTCCTCAGAGTCTCTGTAACCCTACTCAGCGTCCCGCAGTATGTTGTACTGGACACAATTAGCATTCCTCCTGCAGAGGAGACAGGAATTACCAGTACAGTCATAGTCGAGAGGGTCCCTCAGTAAATATTTTACATCATTTTAGCTAAATCTATTTTAGATATGAATCAGCAGTTCATTACAGTTCATTACATCTTTTATCAGCAAATGCGTATTTGTTGAGTATCTACTATGTACAAAGTTGCAATGTGGACTGCAGAGCTGGTCCTACTAAGAAGAGTCTAGTTCTGTAAAGTAAAGCAATTTACAATCAAGAGCATGATTCAGACTCAAAGCGTCTGCGGTTACACAAACAGACATGTTATCCTAGAAGTTTAAAGGAACTGTTGAGGGGTGCCTGGGTGGCTCAGTCATTAAGCGTCTGCCTTCGGCTCAGGTCATGATCCCGGGGTCCTGGGATCGAGCCCCACATTGGGCTCCTGGCTCAGCGGGAAGCCTGCGTCTCCCTCTCCCTCTGCCTCTCCCCCTGCTCATGCTTTCTCTTCTCTCTCTATCTCTGTGTCTCAAATGAATAAATAAAATCCTTAAAAAAAAATTTAAAGCGACTGTTGAGGAAGCTACGTATGTTTTTACCATGGGTGTCCGCATACACTACAAAAAGAGGATTCTGGCCTGGGCTTCAAAAGATAAAGAAGGTGTTTATTCACAGACAGAAGGATAGTGCAGGTTTCCTGCAGTGAAAACAGCACACGGAGGTGAGAAAATAAACAGCATATTGGGTAAGCGGAACCATGAGGCTGTGCCATGGGAGATGGGGCACTAAAATCACAAGAACGCCAAGGCTGTCACGAAATTTAGAGAGACTGTGAATCTTGGGCTAAGAGATACAAATTTTATTCGAGGAGCTTTTGAAGTTTTTGAATAAGAGGATGACGCAACCCTAACTGAACTGTAGGAAGCTGACTATGGTGGCCACACGCGTTCTCACGGCCCTGGTGAGACCCCAACGTCAGTGGGGATGCTTAGGGAGGACGTCCAGGACGTCTCCACACTAGGGAAGTGGCTGCTAAGTGGAAGAGGCATTTTCTTTGGAAATGAAGTCACAAAAGTGTCTATAGTCTATAATGAAATAAAACCAAACCCTCTTTTCCCCTTAAAATAGTGAAATGTCTCCGTAAATGGCTTCTCCTCCGTCCCTTCATACCCTGTCAGTAGAAAACCACATTATTTACCCTTCCTCATCAAGCATGTGTCCTGAAAGCATCGTGAACCCCGGTCATCTGAGTTTTCTCACTGAACTCCCATCAGGACTCTCGGCACCAAGGAGCACAAGTGCAGCAGCTTAACCCCAAGCCGGTCACCCTCAATGGGATCCTAAGCTCTGGACCACTGGGAATGTCACAAAATAATTAGCACTGTGGGATCTGCCTGAATAAAATCCACTGAATACACCTGCTTCTGCCATTACATGAATTGTTACTATATTAGTAGCTGCTATAGGATGAGTGTTCGTATCCCTCCCAAATTCCTATATTGATGCTATTCCCGGATGCTATTTGGAGGTGATGCTTGGGAAGCACTTAGGTCAGTGGTAATCTTTTTTAGTCATTTGATTTAATTAATGTATTATGTGAGTATTGAAAAAAAAAAGGTAGTAACAATAAATATTCCAACTCAAGACTATGTGCCAGAGTTTAATGCTCTGCTTGAGTGATCCCTCTTACCCTCAAAACTATTTACTGAATGTGATCTATAACTATGCCCATTTTGCGGTTAAGGAAATTGAAACATATATATATAATTATAGAATAAATACATAAATAAATATAATAAATAAAAATATGATATAATAAATAAAAAATATAATTATTGCTACAAATCACAATGCAGGTGAGTGGCAAAGCCACCCAGGAACCAGGACCTTTCTGATGCTGAATTTCAGATTCTTAGGCGTTCCTGGATGGTACATTTTCTAATACTGGATTATCTCCCTACAGAGACCCAATGTCCCTGCTATCCATTGCAATATTCACACAGGTCTTACTACATGCACATCTATGAAAATAATGTTAAGTATTACCTCTATCTTTACTGTGATAACCCACTGTCAAATAAATTCTAAAGTGTTAGCATTCTTTCTGCATAAAGATACACATGCTTTTAATGATAAAGACACTGATGGTGACAAAAACAAAAGTTAACACTTAATTGAACACTTATCTCATGCTAGGGTCTGTCCTATATGGTTCCCAATATAATTCAGAACAGTTAAAACATACAGAAGCAGAAAAGAGAAGGTTGTTTAAGAATATGAAAGTTTTGTCTCTGTATGGAACCTATCCCTTCACCAAATTCACATGTGTAATTTCAACTAATTCTTCATATTTCAGCCGAGAAGTCACTGCCCCACATCAACTGCCAGGCCCCATGTCAGCACTCATCAACGGGTGGCGATGGCCCCCTCCCTATGTTCCCTGCCCCCCGTATCTCTACACACATATGTTTTCACTACCTGCAGAGTACAGACTCGCAGGGCTGGGGATGCTCACCACCTAACTTGCTCCGATATACCCTATATAGATACAGCAGCTCTATAAACTGAATGAATGAATGAACTAATTATTGGGACCTAGGTTCTCCTCCCAACACATCCACCGGCTTTCAAGCTAGACGGAATGTCTCCTCTAACATAATTTCAGTCTGCTCGACGCTGCTGGCAATCTGATCACATTGACCAAGTCTGTCTGTGATCAGACCAGCGGTGATCCACAGTTCCTACTCCTGCTGAAAACAACCCACTCCATCATGATGCACATTCCCATTTCCACTTTGTGACTCAAAGCTTTGTCTAAAGCCTCGAAAGCAATCAGCTCATATAAAAGCACAGCCTGAAGATGAAGAAGAATTAACTCCCTAGAACAATTCTCAATTAATAGGGGAGAGAGTCTTCAATAAATGCCCAGCCTCTCACCTTTCCCAGACAATGCTAGCAGGTATTCTGCAGGATTCTCTGAGGCCCTGGAGCAACTGTGCTGAGTTCTAAAACAGTGCCCTTCACGGTACTGGCTTCCTCTCATGTTGTCTTACTCCCAACCTCCCTCCCATCTCTCTTAGGGAATCAACTTCCAAATAGAAAACCTGCACTCAAATCCTGTCTCAAATTGAGATGCTCACAAACTATAAAATGCTACTATCTCCTTCTTTAGCTTTTCCCTGCCACAATCACTCTTGCTCATGATTCCCTCAGCTTGAATCTCTCCCTGCTTCCCATTTCGTCTGAGATTACTCTGACGTCCAACATGGCAGGTGGTCAAACCAATGCATCAGACATGGGATTCATTCCTGGGTCTACTTGCACCCTTTCTCCAGCTCTTCTACAGACTTCAAGTTTACAGAGAGACTGCATCCTCACATTCAATCTCTTTAGACCATTTTAGATCTCAGCCTGTTTATACTAGATCCTTTAATCTTAATCCAGGAATGAATATACCTAAAATACTTAGGAAAGGTTTTGTTGGAATATTTCTCTGAATTGCAATTGCACTGTAGTTCAGAAGCATACTGTGATTGCTTTTTAAAAATATCTCTTACTTATGCCCTTATCTGTATGGCTTTTTTCTTCTAACATATTATAAAAAGAATATATATATTATAAATACATAATATATACTAAATATATTAATGTGATTATATATTATATAATAATGTATTATACATATATTTGTGTGTATATATATATATCTCCCCACTGCCTTGCACACTCCAGCTGCCTTTTGAACAACATAGTTTTGAACTGCACATGTCCACTTATATATGCATTTTGTACAATCCAGTACTGTAAAGGTATTTTCTCTTCCTTATTACATTTTTTTTTTTGAGAGAGAGAGCACGAGCAGTGGGAGAGACGGAGAGAGAGAGAGAAAGAATCTCAAGCAGACTCCCAGCTGCGCTCAGAGCCCGACACAGGCCTCGATCCCACGACCCTGAGATCACAACTTGAGCCAAAATCAAGAGTGGGAAGATTAACTGACTGAGCCACCCAGGTGCCCCTCTTCCTTATGATTATCTTAATAACATTTTCTTTTACAACAATACAGTATATAATGCATATAACATACAAAATACATATTAATTGACTTTACGTTATTGGTAAGGCTTTTTGTCAACAAAAAGCAGTTAGGTTTTCAGGGGAGTCAAAAGTTTTATGTGGATTTTCAACTGTGTGAGGAGGTCAGTGCCTTAACCCCTGTGTTGCTCAAGGGTCAACTATATGTTCAATTATTACATGTCAATTATTATAAGCAATATACCCTTTCATCTCAAAGCATTTCTGCTTTTAGAACAGGAATTTGGAAAGATACTATGTTTTTATTGACACCGTGAAGAACTAAAGTCTATTCAGAAAAAATACACCATGGATATAAAAAAATGCAGGAAAACTCATCTCTAAAGTAGAAGGTAAAGACAAGAGATAACTATGGGATCATCCAAGGTGGATAATCTATTTAAGAGCTTCCTCATTAGGAAGTACTAATTCCCGCCACTTCTCATCCCCCAAGATGTTGGATTTATGAATTGTTTTCCAGCATTTGTCAAAACCTCTTTTCCTCCTTCTTTTCTATTAATGTATTGAATTACAAGGATTGATTTTTAAGGAAAAGTCAGTATTGCGAAACTATTTGGGAAGTGCTTGATATTTTCTATAATGTGGAAGATTTAGAGTAAAATCGGTGCTAATTTCGACTTAAATGCCAGAGAATTTATCAGGAAAGATTAAAATCACAGAAAGTTCTCTGTGGAAAGACTTTTAGTAAGAAAGGAAGTTATTCTAATTGATACAAAAATAATTTTTAAGTTTTTAAAATATGACATGTAATATGTTTAAATTTCCACTCTTTTTAGTAAGTGGTTTTTATTTTCAAGAAATTCTTCCATTCCATCTAAATTTTAGTTAAAAAATTGACATAAATATGTTAAATATTTACCCAATCTCATATTAGTAAGTCACAAAATTCAAAGAGAGAGAAATATTTTGACAGGGAGATTTTAGAGAAGGAAATACTTGTTATTAAAGTATTCCAGAAAGTATAAAAGATACATCACTGGGTCAGCAATCACAAAGGTATCTCTCTTTTTTTGTTTCATTTTTACAACAACTTGCAAGAGTAAAGTAAATAATGGCATCTGATTGTTGAGAGACGTGGCATATTTTTGTTATTTTATAACTGAGATGTCAGTAATTAAAATGAAGAAATTACTGACATGGATCTGTTTGCATCATGAAAAAGATCTGCTTAAAAAAAAGGAGAAATTCTCAATGCTAACCTTGGTAATATGGAAAAAAGTACATTCTCACCCAGAAATCCACAAAGTGAAATGAGCTTTAGTAACAACAAGCCCTTCGGAAAATGTGGAATCTCAGTCACAAAATAAAAAAAATAAATAAATAAATGTTTTCTTTGAAATATGAACTCATTTAGTTGAGTAGCAAATTCATTTCCTTCCATACGTTAAGCTAACACTATAATTTAGAATTTCGGAATTTCAAACAGCTCCTTTTACAGATGGAGAAATCACTACCATCCATGAAAATAAGAGGGAAGAATGTTTTCAAAGAATGGGGCTTTTATTCCCCCGGGGGCCAGGATCAGCTTAATGGTATGCAAACTGAGTACATCCCTTGAAATGTTTCTCTTCCTCATACATCTTTTCTATGAGTTAGCTGAAAAGAATCAATATGACCTCTAAGAAGGCCACAGGGCAAAATTACAAAACAAGATAACCAGCCTGCTCGGGAAGCTAAGGGATTTTCTGCTCCTTCTGTATTCTTCCCTCATTTACAGTGTCTCCCATTTGGTAACCTGAGGCACCGTAACAGGGACCCGCATGTTCCCACAAGTGTGCTGCCTGAAGGTAGTGTTTTCACCTGCCTCCATCATTGTAAATCATTTGAGTGGCAAAATAAACCTGTAAATGTATGGAAACGGCTATTATTTCCATGTAACCGCTGAGCGAACCTGAGCAAGGTCATACTAATTGTACTGACAACAGGCACACATTGGAAAAATCTCTGCAAGTTGAATTTTAGAAACTAATAAGATGATATAATAGCATTTTGTCAAGTGTAAGATGTGTTACAAATCTGAATATTCTTATTACAGTATTTGTTATGTTAGAAGTATTTTCAAATTTGAATTACATATTTTTAAATAAAATTTAATTTTGTACCTCCATTTTATTTTACTGTTATTTGTGCAAATACAGAGTATATTTAAACTCCTTTTTTTTTTTTTAAAGATTTTTTATATATATTTGTGAGAGAGAGAATGAGAGATAGACAGCACGAGAGGGAAGAGGGTCAGAGGGAGAAGCAGACTCCCCGCCGAGCAGGGAGCCTGATGCGGGACTCGATCCCGGGACTCGATCCCGGGACTCCAGGATCATGACCTGAGCCGAAGGCAGTCGCTTAACCAACTGAGCCACCCAGGCGCCCTAAACTCCTTTTGTATAGGTGCTTACAGAACTATAAGTCAGAGACAAATCTAAAAATTAGTAACAACCAAAATGACCAGAATAATAAACTTCTAATTAATAACTATAATTAAGTATAATGGATGATACTGGGTTAGAAATAAATCACTGATTTTCCTTTTACACTAGAAATAAGATGTGCCAGGTCTTGCAATATATATATAATCTATTTTTCCCTCTTCTCCTTCAATTACTTACGTATATTGTTTACAAACTATGTTGTAAATACGGACTTGAAAATATTAAAGCTTTGTTTTCTGATTACAGATAATCGGACTTTACATTCATCCAACTTTCCACTAATGAGCATTTGCCACTTTAAAGATATGCCATTTGATTATTATAATGCTACCTCATTACCTTCAATATAAGATTAACCGTGCAGTTTAATGAGCTTTGAATTGAATGAGCATGTAATCCAATCATTGTGAGAACAGAGAAATACTTCTGGCGTATTTACTGCTACTTCATAGGAGCACTATCTGATCCCTGCAAATACCTTCAAATATTCGAAGGGACCTGCTCCCAACGTGAATTACAAAGCTCACTCTAGTTGTGAGTTGTGCAGCCCGCCCTGCAGTGTGCTGTGTGACAACCCAGGTCCCTGGGAAAACCTGGTTTGCAAAAGGCACCAGATTTGGCTTTTACTTGTCAAAAATAGGATCATAAATACAGAAATACTAGTCATGAAATCTTAGCAATCTTCAGTTGCACAATAGCTAATATGATGTCAAACTCGATTTTAGTATTTTTTAAAGATAATTACAGTATAAGAAACCCAACATGTAACAACCTGAGATTCAAGACTCCCAAGAGCATTTCCAAACATGCCTATGTCCCTCAGCTTGACAAGTTCTGCCATTCTGTCTCCCAGAAGCATCCATTAAATAATTTGGAGGGGGAAAAAAAGGCAACATTACTGTTTATCATCATCATCATCATTATCATCATTTCTAATATTACAATTTCTTGGTAAGTATGCTGTTCTTGAGAGTTCTAATTTCAGAAAAATGTCATTTTCTTCTTCTTGAAGAACTGATTTTCCCTACTTAAATGAATTAATTCACTGCTACTTCTAGATGTATATATTCCCCAGGAGCATCTTTATTATAATCATAATAATTATGCTCATGCGCAACATATTCCAACCAACTTGAGAGTGAAAGATCAAAGTGCAGGGGTCCCTCCTTTCTTTCATAAGGGGGATACTTAGAGAATCACGTCATTTGAAGAAATGGTCCTTGAAATAAAGTGTTTTGGAAATACTACATATACACATTAACAGATAAATCCTATCATAGGAATATCATAATTCAATAAAGTTAGCTTTCCAAGAAAACAATTTCACGGCCTGGCCATTCTTTTTGAAATCTAAGAAGACTTGCCTGATAATTGTTAAGAGAAAGAAGGGTAATAAGTTGAATGAGCACCTGAAGCTTATTAAGGACACATTGGGTAAATGTTTCTAAAGTTTTTTTTTTTTTTTTTTTAAAGATTTTATGTATTTATTTTACAGGGAGAGACACAGCGAGAGAGGAAACACAAGCAGGGGCAGAGGGAGAGGGAGAAGCAGGCTTCCTGCTGAGCAGGGAGCCCGATGCGGGGCTCGATCCCAGGACCTGGGATCATGACCTGAGCTGAAGGCAGACGCTTAACGACTGAGCCACCCAGGCGCCCCTGTTTCTAAAGTTTATAGAGGTTGACTTAGGACAGATGATCGATCAATTTGATCAAACATATGTTAAGTAGGCTCTGCTTTTAAAAACAAGTATTACAAAATGAAAACATTATTTAAAATTACGATATATAAATATTACTAAGACAAAAAGCATCAAGAAATGAAATAATAATTAGAGAAATCTAATAAATTTAGCTTCTATGTTCTTTAGGATGGTTGTAACATCATGAATATTTACAAGTGAGGACTTCTTTAGGGATTAGTTTTGTCAGTTTTTTAGGTGAGTGAAGATGTCTCAACCAGGTAACTATGGAGATGACAAGAGATTTTAGTTACCTGGCTGTTTTTCAGTTGTTTCTTGTACAGTCTAACAAAATTTTCTACAAGTAACCAGAGAAGCTAATTAAAGTATTTTCTTTCTCTTAAACACTAACATCTACATTCGCTGCCTGGCTACTTGACCACAGCTCTATTCCTAGTACATGCTACTTCCCAATTTCTTAATCTTAAAATAGGAGACAAAGCTACCTCAGAGTGCTGTATAACTAAAGGATATAACATATATAAAATATTTATCAGAGATCTTGGCACAGATTTAAAATATATGAAAGGTGACGATAATGAATATTATTACAATTTGATGACACAAGCCTACTTGTAAGTGCTATGCTCAGTGATTATGGCTTTTCTTTATGTGTTTGAAAGTCACAGGCAACTGTGTTATATTAACAGACTTACAGAATGGTACTAGTTCCTTAGGCAGACGTATTTTACCTGACCTTATGTTTTGTTCCTGCTACAGAGATCATTTCACTCAGTTTTGGATGTTTGGGGAAACTAAAAACTCGTCTAAGAAACGTGTGTGTTTGCCAGCGGGAAATGTGCAGGACGGACGGGAGGGAGACCCGGAGGAGCGGTCCAAGCACAGATCACGGGAAGCAGGGCGACAAGACCACCCCACAGGGAAGGCCTGCTCGGGCCGTGTCTTCTGTTCCGAAGCATCAGGTCTGGGGACTCAGCAGCTCTGCAGGGGCCCTGCCCAGGTGGGCCGGCCTCCTGAGAGATTCTCAGGCCTCGGTAACATTACTGTAGACGACACCCTGTCCCCAGGGGACTTGGCACGGGTGCCCGACTGCTGGCTGCACTGTCACGCGGCACCTTCTTGACCGTGTGTCGCAGGAATATGCTGACCACTGGGAGACGTGCATCTGAAATCATGCCTCTGAGTAATTTTTAAGACCTCTGTGAAAGTTCACATGAAGGGTCCTGAACAGGCTGCATTTACATGGGCATGGGAAACCAAACTCATGTCTTCTTGTAATTGTCTTCAAACACATTTTGTAAGAGTTCTCTCCTTACTTGCCTACAGATAACGAGAAAAATCCTCTAACTTCTTCTGGTACTTGCAGATGTGGGAAGTCTGATGTCGTGAGCACTCACACTCCACAGCCCGTGGCCTCCCAGGGCATGGTCAGCCGTCCAGGCTGGTGCTGCTGGCTTCTGCGCCCCAGGCGCCATGATGCCCCCAGCTACCTGCTCCCAGCTTCTCCACGGTCACCGACCGCAGAGCCGGCTCCCTGCAGCTGGAGGAATGAGCTCCCACCTTCTTGCTGACGAGCAGTCGGGGCTAACTCTCAGCTCTCCCAGCCATGAGCGCCTCCAACTGGCAGTGCGGGTCAGGATGTCAGGGAGCCCCTTGACCACTCTCCTGCGGCATCTGTTACCCACCTCCCAGGGAAGAACGCCCTCTGCTTTTCAAGGTTTATGTGATTAGATTGGGCCTTCTCAGGTATTCCGGGAAAAATCTTCTTAATTCAATCGACATAATATAGTCACAGGCTTTGGAATCAGGCTGTGGCATCCTTGCCAGACGGTATTCTGCCTTGATTCAAGCTCGCTCCAGCTTCTCTTGTCATCGTCCTTCCCCAGCTCAGAGTCACCCCATAACTCCACACCTGGGGTACAGTGTTCCCCTCTGTTCTTTCCTCTCTCCCCTTCGTATATCCCGACTCTTTCTGAAGCTTCTGGCTTTTCCAGGTTTGCAGACGTGGAAGGAGCGATTTCAGAGGAAGTCTCAGGTACCCGGTGCTGGTGTGGACCGGTGTGGTGGTCCCTCTGTGACTCGTGCCGGTGTCCCCCCTCTCCGTGGGGACTGTGTCCACTTGCTTATTAGTTCACATCCCTGGAGAAATGCAGCTGTGGGGTGAGCCTGAGAGCCCACACCCATGGGGCACTGCTCCCTCACGCTCACTGCAGGACAACGGCAAGACCCATGCAACACGGAACATGTTCGCTTTTATCACGCAGATCTGTCGCTTTGTGTACAGATCTGCCTAAAGCATGGATGATCAATCAGCTGTGGAATTCCATGTCTTCACGCCACTAGTGGTGTGACTCTGGGGCTTTACAGGCTCCACATCCTCAGACTCCTCCTAAAACTATGTAGTGCTCCTGCCTGACTTCATTACTTACAAACACAGAGCCAGCAGAGAGCTGGCATTCTGGAAGCACTCTCCCTCCCTCCCTCCCTCCCTCTCTCTCTCTCTCTCTCTCTCTCTGTGTGTCTCCTTCTCTCCCCTTCTCTCCCTCTGTCCCTCTCTCTCTCACATACACAAGGTATGTTTATAACTTTTTCTGCTCCCAGAGCATTTTTCCCCTAGTATATCTCTGATTACAATTCCCGACGTCACATGGCCAGAGACCACCAGGAACACAGGCGTCGCTGAGCAGGTTGGGTTTCTGGTTTGTGGTTGTGAGAGGAACACGGACTTGGGAATTGTGGGGTAGAGGTCTAGCAACGGGGTTTCAGGGAGGACTTACTGTCACAGGGTTTCACTTTCTGTCAGGTGACTTGGGGGAGGTTTAAGGAAATGGGGTCTCGCTCTGGCCCAGGTCTTGCTGGGAGGTGAAGCACCTGACCTGCATCAAGGTACCTCAGTCCGTCTGGGCTGCTCTAACAAAACACCACACCCTGGGGGGCTAGTGAGAAGCTGCAATTCATTGCTTCCGGTTCTGGGGGCTGCCAGTCCAAGATCGGTGGGCCAGCACTGGAGGGGGGACATTCGGGTTTGCAGACTTCTCCTGGTAGCCTCTCATGACAGAAAGGGGCGCGGAGGCTCTGTGGGGTCCCTTTTATGAGAGCTCCACCCCTGTGACCTGATCACCTTGTAAAGGCCCCACCTCCTAATACCTTCACTTTGGGGTTTAAAATTTCAACCTAGGAATTTTGGGAAGACACAGACATTCAGAGCACAGCAACTTGGCTGGGAATCTTTTTTTTTTTTTTAAGATTTTATTTTTATTTATTTGAGAGAAAGAGAATGAGAGACAGAGAGTACATGAGAGGGGGGAGAGTCAGAGGGAGAAGCAGACTCCCCGCTGAGCAGGGAGCCCGATGCGGGACTTGATCCCGGGACTCCAGGATCATGACCTGAGCTGAAGGCAGTCGCTTAACCAACTGAGCCACCCAGGCGCCCTTGGCTGGGAATCTTAATAAACCCTCTCTACAGGGCGGCCCAGAGCAAAGCTCGGTTTGCAAAGGGCAAAGCAGCCGCTGCTATTGACTTCAGCCTGAAGAGTGGGATGTTGGTGTTTATGTGTTGGACAAGGTTCCTGTTTATCTGCGCTCAGCCATGACGACACAGGGGCCTTGCTTTAGTCTAAACCCACCTCCGTCAGGGTAACCATGTCTGCTCATGTTGGTGTCTGTGCGTAACAGAAGAACACAACCCTGACGTGTGCCAGGCTGGCTCCCAGGAACACGAACGCCTGTTTGTCTCTCTCACCTCAGGTTAGCTGAAGTCTTTTTCCCACTAAATAGACCTCTGGCGTTAAAGGATCACTCATTATACCTAAAGAACTTGCCGCAGCAACAGACATGTAATGGGGACACAGTGAATATTTGGTGAATGAAAAGCTTATGTAACCAAAAATGTGACTAGTTTTTTTTTTTTTAAATAAACATCTCTAAGGAAGAGTCATTCACTTACTGAATGTTCACCTTTTGTATGGACTGGTTTAGAGATATAATCCATCATCAATTAGTAGTGCATTCCTGATCAAAAGTAAGTGTGGACTCGAAAATAATTTTTCTTAATAGAAGAATCATGGTTTAAATCAAATGTGTTATGAAGGACATCAATTATTTACAATTTATGATTGCAGGTTTTAGGTAACAGCTTTATAGAGAAAATTTAAATTACAGTGTATCTGCCATCTTTGGCAATGTTTGCTTCCGCACGGCAGTTATGACATTTTGTCCTCGACAGGCCTTGTGGTGGTCACAGCTCTACGCACCCTTGGAGTCAAGGATACTGCCCGGACCTCTGAGCACAGGAGCTCCTCTCCGGGTCCCGTGCACGAGCACCCACTGGGGACACCATGAGGACAGCACTGGGGTAATAAGTACACTGACTTCCCTCCTCTCGCCAGTGCTCCAGGGACAGCTGAGACCAGGCAGTACATCGCCAAGCGCCACTGAACTCGACGCATTCGAGCAGAATGCCACCAGGGTCCTCCCCCCACGTGAAATACCTTCTGTCACACGGCCTTCGACGTCTAAGCATTCCTTCCCAAATCCAGTCCACGGGCCTCTCTGAGAAATAAAATTAGAGGTTTTTAAAATTTACTTTTTAATCTTAATATATCAGAAAAATGCAATACACATGGCAATTCACACTCAGAAATAATGCATTTTCCCCGTATTGTGTATGTGTGAAAGGCTAGCTCACCTCCTGAGGAAAAACGCTTCAGGGAAAGGGCAGACACAGTGAACAACTTTCTACAAGAGTGGGTGAGATTATGAGCCTTGGGGTGTGCAGAAGCAGTTGAGATGATGCAGAACTACCACATACGAGAAACTACACACGGAAAACTCTGTACTTTAAGAGAAGTGCTCACAGCCTTCTCCCTGAAGCTTGAAGCCTGTGTCAAGCCCACACATTTACGTGCTTATGAGCAGAGCGGTGCAGACGAGGGCTGAGAGCCACCACGCAGGCTCCACCACGGAGGGAAAATAAAGGCTGAGAAATCTGCTCTGGCTATGGCACTGCCCTCAGGGCATCTCTTCAGCAAAGCTAGACAGCCACCCGGTGTCATCAGCACGGCCAGGAGCCACCAGAGCTACATGAGCATGCGGGAAGAAACGGTCAGACCCTGCCTATGCACAAACTATGCTCCCCCCAGAGCACCCAGCCAGAGAGACTCCGGCGGGGCCTGACCGCCATTCCCTACTCAACTCACCAGGCCCTAACAGGGCAGAGCATGGCGGGCTCCTTCCTAATTACTCCCACGGGGAGCGACTTTTACAAACTATCCGCACAAAGCAGCTTTTTATAACTTGTACAAAGGGGTCATGTGTGCTTCGAGAGTCCGTGAGAAAGGGGAAATATGGTCAGAAGCAGTTATATTAGTCATTTGATAACCGGTAGGTAAAGCTGATCTCGATCTATTTCGGAAGATACAATAGGACCCGTGCAGGTGCCAGATGGTATCTGGATGAGTAACACCTCAGGACTCAGAGTCCTCCAACCACTGCAAAAGGACCCGTCAGATCCAGGCCGTGACCTCCCTCAGACACCTGCACCCCGGACTCCTTGGTGCCCTGGCTCACTGTCCTGAATTTAGCTTCAATCAACACCTGACATACGTTCTGTGCATTTATGGGCTCCCTGTTGAGCTGGCTGATGGTCCCAAGTCACAGATCTATATTTTCTCCTGCATCATCAGCCCCTGCACCATCATCAGCTCCTGCATCATCATCCCCTCCTGCATCATCATCACCTCCTACACCATCATTCCCTCCTGCATCATCCCCTCCTGCATCATCATTCCCTCCTGCATCATCATTCCCTCCTGCATCATCACCGCCTGCATCATCACCTCTTGCATTATTACCTTTTGTATTATTACCTGCACTGATGAAACCATGAAAGTCAATATCTAAAAGAATGAAAGAGCATTTACTATCAAAATTATACAGACCATAAAGCTGATGCCAGGACTTAGAGTCCTCTGGCTTTGCCAGAAATTATCCATTTTGTATCTGAATGCTGGACATTTTGAGGTTCCTAGAGGTAAACAGAGTACCTTGGGTAGCAAGCAAATGAGCAATTGAAAGATTTGGAATATGATCATTTACCAGAAGCATGGGCATATTTTAATAATTTAGCACAGCTGTTTCAGGGCCGATGTGAGTATCAGTCATGAGTGAGACCAACCTGTGCTTCACCCCTAAGTCTCCCTTGTCACACACACACCCAACTCTCGTTGCCACTCTGGTGACTGCTATTTAGAGTACTGGCAGGCTAGGCCTGGTATTTCATAAGTGGATAAATTCCTAATACTTCCATCATTAGAAGTCAGTTTTCTTTGGCTTTGTTTTCAGATGTGTCACTGCAACTGAAAGAATACTAACACAACTTCTCATACTCTTGGCATATGAGTTCTTCAGATATAGACTTTATCACTTGTATCTTCAATCTCTACATATTCACTGACTCCTCACATCATGCTTACAGAAAAAACAAGTTGTTCTATCCCAGCCTGCTTCCCTTGATCTTTTTTTTCTTTTAAACACCAAAATTCCGGGAAGTAGAGTTTACTTAAGTTCCTATTATTTTGCCTACAAATCCACTATACTACAAATACTGACCTACTAGTGTAAGAAATAGGTTCCCATGAAGATAATTGCTAATCTGCAAGGTTCCAGTTCAATAAGGTTCATTTTCTTATCTTCACGAGTTACCTTCTGCCTCACTTACAGGGTTCTTCTGAGTCTCCTGTGCTAACATTTTTCCTCTGCCTGATCTCTGTATTTTGGTGTTCTTTCCTATTTACTTTCATTTGTTGAAGATTTTATTTATTTATTTGACAGAGAGAGACAGCGAGAGAGGGAAGACAAGCAGAGGGAGTGGGAGAGGGAGAAGCAGGCTTCCCGCGGAGCAGGGAGCCCGATGCGGGACTTGATCCCAGGACCCTGGGATCATGACCTGAGCCGAAGGCAGAGGCTTAACGGCTGAGCCACCCAGGTGCCCCTACTTTCAATTTTTTCTCTTAATTCTATATTCTTTTCTGGATAAACCTGTCCACGACATTCATTCCTCATATTACTACGGCTCCTAACTGTTTATTTCCACGTCTGATCCATTGTTTAAGAACTACAAAGCTGCACTTTCAGCTCACTGCCTCCTAAAGATCCTTCTCCGACGGACAGAATCACCTTCTGTGCTACGCCCCTCAAATCTGACTTCCCTTCCATCATCCCTCAAAGCAAGCTTGCTTCTACCACTGCCCTCCCAAACTGGTTTTATGTGACTTTATCCACTTAGAATGACCAGCCCTCCATCCATGCAACATCTAAACATGGTGTCTCTTACCAATCCTACTGCTCGACACGTGCACCCACTGCTCCTGCTGTCCTCTGTGGTATGTGTGTGTGTGTGTGTGTGTATGTGTGGTGACTGCCCTCAGACCTTCCATTCTAGAATGTGTCACCTTTAACTGATTACACAGCACTCACACTGCAGCTTGTCACATCCTTCAAATTGCATGCAAATGTGATCCTATTGAAGATCTTCCCGTGTCACCTTTACGAGTGTTACTTCTCCGTGCTTCCTATCTTTCCCAGCACAGGGGCGTGTCTCACGTACTATCTAAGCACCGAATCTAGTCCACGGCAGAGGAGGGCTCAGCTGGCGGCATGGACAGGGTCTAGAGCAGCCCCTGCAGGCAGGACGGACCGCCCCTCAGCCGCCCTGTCCACCTCTGCCCCTCAGCATGGCTTTCAGCTGGACGTTTAACCTTTACCTTCGGTTACCTTTCTCGCTTTCTTTGAAATGTCAAAATGTATCAGGAAAAGTGAAAATCATGTATAATTAAAATTGTTAGGAGGTATTTTTGAAAAACATAAGCTATTTTCACAACACAATAATAAAGTAATGGCAGAAGTGGGGTTGATATTTCAGAAAAGGCGTATTAAAGGGAAAAGGAAAAAACGAGAGCTTGTACATGTTAAACTGTCACGTAGAAGAAGTAAATAGACCTAGAGTAAACAAAATTCAGCTTACAAAGTTTTGCTCTTTGAAATCGTACTGCACCATTTGACAGGAAAATGAGCTGCTAGAAATTCAACACACAGCTTATTATCCTCACTTCTATTTATATTTGGAATCTTATGGTACATACCATCCATTTCTAAGGAAGTTGAGGTACCTGTTAGATTCGTATGTCCGCCACGGAAGCAAGCAGATGTGAGGTATTATTCAATTTAGTTTATGTCCTAAAACTAGACAGGGAAACCGAAAAAAATGCCCATCAGACACCACTCATGAATGGAAACTGATGTATGTGGTCAAAGAATGTATTTTCTGAGCCGCTTCAACAGACCGTATGTGGAAGTTTTGTGAAGACATGTGCTTAGCGCCTCTCTGGGATGTGTTACCGCTGATGCTGACGAGTTCTGCTGGCCTCGGGCTGGCGAGCCTGCGTGTACCGTTAGAGGGCTCGTCCCGGGGGGGACCCACGCTCTCCACCCGGGTTGGAAACCTCCACCTACCAAGTCTCCTTTCTCTCTCCTGAGGTGACACAGGTTTAGTCCCGTTAACCCCCATATCTGCATGGGTATCATCTGTGATGCCAAAAATGTCTGACACAGAAAACAAGTATATTATACTGGGAGTGTAGAGGACGTTCTAGGTACAGCCTCACTCTCTCAGGCTGATCGTCACAGAAGTTAACTGACCGATCCCCAGATAAATAGAAAATAAGAATTCTTTATGCATAGTAAAGCTTACTTTTCATATGTTTACCATTAATCAAATTCATTTTGCTTATGGGATTTTTTTTCATGAAAGACCTGATACACTTTTAGAATGATTTACCTGCTTTTATGTATGGAATTAATAATTTATTTTCTTAAATGCTTCCAGGTCATAGGCCAGTCTTCTTTACTGCTCCAACTGTTTTGAATTGAGTTTACTGAAAAAAAAAGATACATATATGTATGAAAGTCACTCAGAATTCACTAAAAATCTCAATTTTTCAGAGGATTTTTTTTAAATTGAAAATTGCTGTTTTAAAATTTTAGCCTTCTCTCATTAAGTAGTAATATTTATGGTTAGAAAAATTAGGCATTATAGTTAAGCATAAAAAGAAATTAAATGTTGACTCTTACTTCCTGACCTTGTTTACTGAATGTATATGAAATAAAACTGAATCATACCAAATACTCACTTTTGAAACCTGTTCTTCTTACAGAACAACACATGAAGAAAATAATTTAATGTCAGTTTATCTTCATTTAAAACAAAATTTTAAAAGGACTGTTTGGGAACAAAAAATGCCATTGTTAAAACACCTGAATAATGTGAATTACCATATAATCTTTTCTATTGAAATGAAGATACTATTTTAAGGGATTCCAGGTAGAGGTAATTTAATATTTAGGACTTGCGATTCAGAGTATTAAAAATTTTATTTGGAAATGTATTTTTAATTACTTTGAGGAATAAAAAAAAATTCCCTAGTGGAACTAGCACCAAATAAGGGCCCTGCAGTCTCCGCCTTGTACCTGCTCGGCCTGGGACATATTCAGGAAGCACTTTGTGACCTCCCCTGTGTCAGCGTTTCTCCTGGGCTCAGCAGCTCCTCCGTGTGAAAAGGCAAATTTGTATTCTACTAAAGCTCAGTCTGTGCAGAAAGCTTAAGTAGTCACTCAGAGTTCCAGGAGAAAGAACATTACTATTGTCAGATACCTACTTATTTTAGCAACACACACACACACAGGATTTACGATGACGTACTAAGGACACAGTAGGTGTTCTGACTGACCCTATCTGTGTCCTTTCCCACACTACCTCCAACAGCTCTTCTTTACAGTCAAACAGAGCAGTGCTCTGAGCAAACTGTACTAGATAGTTGGATCCCAGGGGACTGGAGTCACTAGCACCCAGGCCTCTGAACTGCATGCTACCCCCAGAGAAAACAGGAACAGCTGGTCCTCACACATACTCCTTCCCTGCCTAAAAAAAATGCAAATATCTGCACGAAATGAAGAGCCACAACTCAAAGTACTTCCAAAGGTTTTTGACTCCTTGGCATCATTAAAAGGAGTAAGCTATGAATTTGTTTTCTACTATTCAAACTCTCCCAACCATGCAATTTCCTAAAGCTCACGCCGCTGCCCGGTCCCTTATATGTACATTCCTCCAAGAATGTGGAGATGAGCTTTTAGTTGGAAGTAAACCTCCTTTTGCATAGCAATGTGCTCATTTGCTGAGCTACCTTTTCCTGTGTGTTTGTTTGAATCATTATTCACTGTACAAATGCATCGTGGGTGGTTGCTACCATTTTGGCAGAAGAGCAGTGGACACGTGACCCACACAGCTGGCTTTAATGTCAATCCTAGCTTTTTCCTCCTGACAGTTGGACCCTGCCTTCCCTTTCCTTACAACACTTGCTTTAGAAAACTTGTGGAGATAAGTTCTTTCTCTGCCCCTTTTTGACAGCCTCTTGCCAGTTTTACAACACAGGAGTATGTCCTGCCAGGACCTGGGAGCCACCCCTATGAAATGTGATTATCAAAAAATATAGGGCCCCGTCCCCCAGTTTCTGTGGGAGGGTAGGAGCCTGAGTCCAGAAAGCGCCCATCAGCTCAGGTGAGCCCGTCACATGGACCAACTCCCCACTACTGTCCTCCAGGACCTTACCACCAGCCACGCTGTCCCAAAACAAATCTCCTCACTAAAAACGTCTTACTTCCTGTTTCAGCAGAGTTGAGTTCAATCACTCTTCTCAAAAAGTTGTCCGTGAAGCTTTGCTGCCTATTTAATTCTGTTACTGCAGTTCTCCTTCAACAGAAAACAGAAAAGGTCCCTGTCCTTAGACAGTTTGCAGTTCAGTGGGCAGAGACCCAGTAAAAACTAAACCAATAAATACAGTAATTGTACGTTTTCATAATGTCGCCAAGAAATTCATGGTAATAAGAGAAGTTGTGGTCCAAACACAAATGGGTCACTCGCTCAATGTGATAAATTGAGAAGAGCATCATCTGTAAAGGACTGGTTCAAAGGTGTGCTAGAGGGAACCACAATGGGTCAACCCCCGCGCTACTCGCAGTTATGCAGGACAGCCCGGAGTGGCAGAGGACGAAAGGAGGGGTGGCAGTCAGAATCCCGGTGACGGGCAGGAGCATCCAGCAGAGCTGATAACGTGGTGGAGGGCGTACGTCCTGCAGGCCTCCCAGATGTTACTCTCCCACCGTCTGTCCCCCACTTGCAGGGGTCTCCAGTGGCCACACTCCACAGGGACCAGAAGCCCTTGAGGTCCTCCTAAAATACTTCATACAGTTAAGCCAACAATATCCATTTTGCATAATTTATTTAACTCAATTTATACTATTATAATATTTTATTCCCTTTTAAGTGTATATTTATTAATTTACTTACATCTCTCCAAGGCTCTATCAGTTGACGTGAAAGCTAGGGGAGAGAGCCTATTTACTTGTTAAATGGAAGACAAGGTCTTCACACAGAAGAAAAATATTTGTTATTGTAAAATTATAAACACATGGCCGGGCACCACCCAGGAGAGTCATCCTACAGATACCAGATTATGCTTCTGAACACACAATGCATGGGTGAGGGACTCTGAATTTGGAGGGAGTGAGAAATTCCCAAAGAGAGCTTATGCTAGATCTCCTTCCCATGCACTGAAGGGCACGGGAATACTGGGTAAAGAAAATCAATGCCTCAAACATACATGAGCGTAGAAAAGGATACTGTTTGGAATACAAGGCTGAAGACTTTTAATTTGATTCCACAGGTAGTGGGGAGCTAGTAAAATCTTTTGAAAAAACCCAAATGAGATCACGTGTGCATGAACATGTGCTTGTAAGCGGAGCGGTGGCCTCGGGGTGAACCTGGGAGCAGAGGAATGAGTCGGGGGACTGTGCGGTCCCTGCAAGAATTAATGACACCTGCTCATCGGGAACTGTTATTAAGCATCTAAGTCAGTCTTGCATTTTCTGTCCTCCTGTGCCAGGCAGTCTGAGACTTCCCTGTGACTTTAATAAC
This sequence comes from Callorhinus ursinus, assembly GCF_003265705.2. Lineage (NCBI taxonomy): Eukaryota > Metazoa > Chordata > Mammalia > Carnivora > Otariidae > Callorhinus > Callorhinus ursinus. The sequence goes on along the minus strand of NW_027397094.1, from coordinate 1,418,858 downwards.
ACCTCTGCCGAATCAGTGCTTATATGGGCCCCGACCTCTCCTCAGGGCTGCTTACCTGAGTACCAAACTGCTTATTTTGTCTCCTTAAATCTTCTGTAAGCATTTCCTACTGTATATATGCAAATGAGCACTCAGTCCCTATGACTGGTCTTGTCCTCAATTCAAACCCCCACCACCCAGTCTCCGGTGTTCCCCCCAAATAACCTGTGAATATAATGCCCTCTGCTTGAAACGTGCTTTCATCGATATTTTTAACACTTGGCTCAATTATCACTTTCTCCGCGAGTTTGCCCAAAGCTTCTGCAACAGCATTAAGTACTTTATCCTTTCTGTTTTTACCTCATAATTTCCGGCCTAATTATTATTTTTTCTAAAGCACATCATAATCAAATTCTTTAAAACCAGAAATGAGCAGAAAATCTTAAAGGCAGCCAGAGAAAAAAGACAGTTCATACAGGACAAAGAGTAACAGCCGCCTTCTCATCAAAACCACAGAAGCAAATAAAATATGCAAAATATTTCATTTTTTCCCACTTTGCCCACAAGGATGCCTCATCTTCTGTCTAACGAATATGAGAGTCATCACAAATCAACAGGCCTGTCACATTCTGTAAGCCAATTTCTCAAGTTTCTGTGAGAAAAACACCCACCAACAAGGGGAACTCATTGGGCTGCTGTTGAAGGGCCCCACGGGTGTAATCTCCGCGACTCACGCCAACACTTACAAACGACGCGCACCAGGCAGAGCAGCCGAGAGCACTGCAAGGGGAAAAACCAGGGTCAGACTCATGCACGTCCCTGCTAAGGCGGTGCTGACCCTGGCTGGTCCCACTACTGGAAGTGGGCAAAGAAATCTTGGATAAGGGGCTTCAGAGAGGAAGCATATCTCCAGAGATGTGATGCCTGCTTACACTCGTTTAAGGGCCAGACTCTATGAAATTACTATTAATCAAAACAATTCACATCACTGACTTATCTCTCTGTTTGTAACCATGTTAAAATATATTAACGTTATGTGTGAACAGATGATGTGTGTTGATTAATAAATGAAAAGGTGAGAAAAATGACAGACCACGGGGAAATGTTTTAGAACTGACAAATTAGAAATTATCATCCTTATATTCCCAATGCCAACTCTGCTGTTCCAAGTTAACAGCCAAGTCACTACGGACACATTACGGGAACAACGTGCTTTAAAAACATACGGGTCAAAGCAAAAAATCATGTTCTAGTCAATTCACCATGTGAACATGATAGAGTAAAATAACATTAAAGCTGCAAGAAGAAATGTGAATCTGTGAATATGCTTTTATTTTAATATTAAACTATTTCATTTTTATATAGATTCTCTTCTCAGATTATCCCAGATAAAAATGGAGAAAACACATTTATGATAATCCACTTTGCTATTCTCTTGGGCACACTAAAAATCTTTAGATTTTTAAGGTGATTTCCTACAGTAAATATTGAAGACCCAACGTAGCCAGCATAGGATAGGGAACCAATTCATGTCAACAGCAGTTTCCATCACAAAGCTCGTTACACACGTGTGACTTCTGCCCATCCCCACGGTCCTGATCACATTCGGGCCGTTATACTCAGCCATCCCTACCACCCGGCATGATAGTGCTCACGTCTCCACCCAGGTCAAGACGACGGAAAGGAATGAACAGTGACTTATTTGTGGTCTCCGAAAACATGAGGTGAAAAGCTAAAACAAGTAGAGATGTCTCTCAGACTTCCTGTAATAGTCACCGTCTCTGCTGATCAGCATCCTTCTAAGCCCCTGTTCTCACAGCTGCCCTTAATCCAGTTTAAGGACAAGAGCAACGCAGCAGGGTAGAAAACTTCATAGCTCAAAGTATGGTCACAGAATACTTAGACATACTTCCATATATGAACTGTAAAAACATTTCTGTTGCTTAACAGACATACATTCCTAGTTTGCTTTAAATTGGGGCAGGATGGGAATGAAGGAAAAAAAAGTTCACTGTAGTGAATCCCTCGGCTCAGTTCTTAAACGCATGTCCTAAATTCAAAATTATTTATCAGATTTCACAGTTCTCTAGGAACAACCGTCTGTGCAAAGTATTATCAAGTGAAAAACAAAAACATTCAGCAATAACTGAAGTTGCCAAATATTTATCAAACAATGGAGAAGAAAGTTTGATTTCCACCCTTCTCTTCAGATTTTAAATAAGTACTACGTGAATGGTTATTATTTGCATGCAAGAAAATTTAAGTTAACTTCATTAAGACACACACAAACTATACACATATTTCTCAGAGGATTTTGTTAACTGTAGTGCCATAGAATGGAAAATCAGGATCCTAAGCAGAGTATTTCGGGTCCTAAGCAGAGTACTTCACTTTTTTGTCAAAAGACCTCACATCTCACCATGCATTTTAATGTTTTGTCGTTCGAAACACACTAGAAAAATTTTCCTCCTCTGCAGAGGAATAGACTTTGCTTTACCCTTTCCAAAACTTTAACATTTCCACATTTGTTCTGTGGATTCCTGGAGTAAAAGTAAAATCTAACCACATTTGGGAACACTAGCAATCTGCACACTTTTTAGTAATGCAACAAATACTTTAAGTTATTAAGTGGTGGCTATTAAGTGCTGATTTCAGTGCTTGACACTAGAGCTAGAAATGTAAGGAAGGCAGACCTGTTTTATGCAATCACAGCCCTTACAGAAGATCCAGGGGGACAGAAAATATTAAAATAATTACATATGTAATGTTTGTTTATGTGGTAATACAGGAGAAGCATGGAGTATGCAAATTCCAAACCTCCCCAGGTTTTCAGAGTTTAAATGAGTCACAGACCTACTGTATCCTATTTTGCATTCTTTTGGCGGGTCAGGTCATTAGCAAGGCTCATAATTATTAAAAGCAAAGATGACAAAAAACAAACTGCATCTATTTTTGAAGACCTTGTAATTTACATAGCATCTCCAGGCTTCTCTCCCTCCACACATTAGCCTTGATTCTACCATAAACAAAGCCTCTGCCACTGCTATCTGAACCCAAACTCATCGCTGCAAGCCAGTAGGTAAATGACCTTCTAATCCTATCTGCCACCCCCATCCATAGTCCTATTATCTAACAAGAGAATGTGACGTGCATCTTCCTGCAGAGACTACTCGATGTGGTATTATCCAGTATCTTTTCAATCAGGGCAAGAAAGAGCGGGTGCTCAGAACAAGAAGCAGGAAGGAATGCAGGCTTAGTGTGTGTACTTCTAAGAGTACAGATCCCTTCCCTCTCCTCAAATGTATCAAAGCAGATTTAAATGTGAAGGTTTTAAGGACTTCTTTTTTTTAAAGATTTTATTTATTTATCTGAGAGAGTGAGCAAGCGAGAGAGAAAGAGAGAGAGCATGAGCAAGGAGAGAGGGAGAAGCAGACCCCCTGCTGAGCAGGGAGCCCGATGCAGTACTTGATCCCAGGACCCTGAGATCATGACCCGAGCCGAAGGCAGACGCTTAACTGACTGAGCCACCCAGGTGCCCCAGGACTTCTTTTTCAATATCTGGAAACAAAAACTTGAGAGAAAAATGCAGAGAATCCATACGTCAATGAACCGGGCTTTTTTTAAGTTCCAAAGTTTATCCACTGACATGACACTGTTTCCATGTATCATTACATTCACTCTGAGAGTTAAACAATTCGTCCCCACAGTGGAGACATCCATATGCCAGAAAAGACTGGACTATATGTAAGTATATGTATATATGGAGATTCAGCAAACCACCCAGAAAGACAAAGAGGCAGCAGAGAAGTTAGAATGGTCTGAGAAACCAGAATTGGCTGTTCTTTCATACCGAAAAGTCATAAGCCGTGGCTGGAAACCGTGAAAGGCACAGAACACAAAAAGCAAATGATGTAGATGCTCCTCAAAGAATGTACAGAGAAGAAAACAGGAAGGAAAATGTTCAGGAACGTAAGTATCTTTAACAGGCAAGGTGTGACAGACTTGATGTACTTAATGTGGGCGCCCCCATCAGAAGCTGTGACTCAGCCTGGATTCTTAGCCAAGATTGCAAGGGCAGAGGCATCACTTAGGAGGGGGGTTCACAGCAGAGTCTGGAGCGGTGGGTGACCAAGAGGGTTTCCAGTCAGGGCGGGTGCAGCAGCAGCAGCAAAGGAACAAGGAAAAGCATCACTTACTGCACTGCAGAATGAGGTATGGGGTAGGTTTCTACCTCACAGGTTTATTATGGGAACTGAATTAAAATGAGCTTTTACCTCTGCAAAACATTTACATGTAGCCCATACTATACAAATACCAAGTAATTTTGCAAAGGCTACAATACCAACATATATATAACACATGTATATTATACCAATTTGGGCAGAAAGAGGGATTTTAGCTCATAAGAGACTAGTCAGTATCTAGAGTAAACTGACCCCAGTTACTGTCATATTCCTATTTATTCTGAGCTACATTTACATGAAGAAAAACAGTAATACCCTTTAACCTTGTCAGATTTTCTGCTGTCAGTTACATTTATCTTTTCTATGGAAATTCGCTGCAGAGAAAGTTTTCCCATTAACATGTCTTATATGTGAATGTAGAATCTGGAAAAAAAATGTTAAATATATCAGAGTAAAGTTAAGGTTCTCAGAATCACATTTACTTCTTAGTGTGTGTTGTAGGAATTTTAAGACAGAATCTATTTACGCTTTAATGTGTACTGTAGGAATTTTAAGGTTGCTTTTAAAATTTAAGATTTTTTTTATCAAAACCAAGCAAACTTGTGTAATCAAAGTTGTTAACACAGTAAAGAACCGTTAATAAGAGAAACAGAAAAAGTAACCAAACATAAAAGATTACCAATGTGTGATTGCTCCCCTCTCACTGCCAATACTAACACAGAGTCTGAAATAGCCACTCAGGGCAGCTTCTTTTTCTTTTCATTATATGGGTTTTCTTTGCATGAGTATTTCCATTGCAGCTAATTCATTTCAGGAAGGACAGAACTTCAGGTACTGCCAGATGATTTGTGAATCCCTATCACAATAACCACACAGAGACACTGGGACAGCCTTGGGGGGTTTTTACTGACATAGCCATACTGACATATATTCACATCGGAGGCTGCTGGTTTTATGGTCAAGTAGGTACTTCAATTGTAGAGCACTGTTTTATTGGTAGATCAGACGATTATGACCTTCTTTCATAGTCTTATATAAAATAAAACTGTGAATGTGTAATAAAATTACTATTTTCATTGCTCCCCTCACCATGTTCTCTCTCCTTTGAATTGTCTCATTCATGGGAGATCAGAAACCGAAGGAGCCTGTTTTCCCCGGCATCAGTATGCTCCTGAATTCTCTGAATATCCTCTTACACTTAACGTAAAATGTGCAGCTTCGTATGACATGCAGTTTGGAAAACTATGAAAGCTAACCTTTGTCATGACCAAAAATAATACCTAATCGAAAAACCACTGCCTTAATTAAATACTCAACCTGTCTCAGTTTCTTCTGTTTGCAAATTGTGGCCACTACATCAAATATCTTAAATTTTCTTGCAATCCTAAAATCTAATTATAGGAGGGCCTTAATTTTAAACATTTTAAAGTATGGCTTTCTAATAGTTTCAATGCCTGTTTAAACATACTATGTTATATCCACTTGTGACTAATGAGTAGTACACATTTATGAATCATCCTTTGGGACAGTTTCTAAGCTAAGTACTTTACAAATAATGCCACCTAATTCAAACAATCAATCTATACAATCAGCACTACTAATATGGAAAAGTTGATATGTGTTCGTTGAGGTTTACAAAGGTATCAAGTGGTATGCTCTTTTGTAAATTTAATGAAGTCAACCAGATTCTAGAAAAGACACAGACAATATGCTATATGCTGCCTACTTAAACTACAGTAATTAAAGTAAATCATTACATATGTTATCTATGTAGGACTATCATCTTCTGCCTTTACACAATATGTGATCAGGCATAGTATTGAGTAGACACGGAGCATGGACTATCTTATATGAAATGGCTCTAACATGTGCCATGTATAGGGAGCGACTTCTCTGCACAGAAGTGGTCAAATTGCATGGACTGCTCACAGCCCTTACCCTCGCCCCTCATCTGGCAATAGGAGATAATGTTTGCCTCTGGAGGAGTTATGGTCTCTTAATCGCAGTCTGATGCTTTCCAATTTCTCTAAGAAGATGTGATAAAGTAGAACACCTACTACTGTGTCTACAGAGATCCATGACGTGTAAACCACTGTGGGGGGATTTGGAAAAGAGTCAATGAAAAAGACTTTGAATTTAGATCTACTTTAACAGTTGACACTTTTTTAGAATTCACTGTAAGTACAATTTGAGTTTGTTTTAGGTCATCTAATATTTAAGAGTTCTTTTCCCTTCGATTCCTGATGTTAGAATGTCTTTGTCTCCACCTACCATTTTCCACCTTCCGTGGTGTGCTCCTTGTTCCGAGGCTTCTCTTCTGTGCCTGCTGAAGGAACCCTGCGGGGGAGGCACCCGTCTTTCCTTTCTTCCCTCCTTAACCCAATACAATAAAGTCCCTAACAACGTATTACTAGGGCAATTACCCTTTTTCTTTGATACCAAGGGAATGGTTGTGTCTGCTTTTAAAACGGACAGGAGTCTCGGCACCTAATGAGAAAGGCTTGTGAAGTCTCATACATTTTGCCTTACATCTAACTTCACACTTAAAAATTTCTCCTCTACAGCATAATGTAAAAGTGTGACACGGAAATCAATGTCAGAAAAAGAGAAGTGGAGAAATAATTCATTGGAGATTTAGATACATATAATTTCTAGGTTTTGTATCTAATGAAAAGGCACCATTTGAAAATAGTTTCACCAGGTATAGTCCCAATTATTACACTCGAGAAGACGCTGAAAATTACACCCCTTCAAAGACAATTAAAAATTGCCTTTTGAAGAACTACACGAAAGCTCATCTGAGCAATCCTTTCATCTGTGACAACTGAGTATTAAGAATCTACGGAAAATCGCTGCCTATCACCAGCATGCCTCTGGAAACGGTGGTCAGAGTGCACCAGAATGTACGAATTTCACAGTCAGTTTAACGCATCAAGCATCTATCCAGCATCTGCTGTGTAACAGGAGTAATTTTAGGTGCAGAGGGAAACTCAGGAAGGAGCAAAACAATGCCCCCAACCCTGTAGGAGTCCACCACCTAACAGTGCAGACAAAGATCACACAAAGCACCTGTTCTGGAAACAAGAGCACTGGTAAGGAGCCGAGACGCAAGCAGTGATGTCAGAGGCGGGGCATTACAGGAGGATCACGGAAGTGACACCTGAGCTGGACCGTGAAGGCAGGTTAGGATTTCAACAGGTGGAGATGGAGAATTCTAATCTCAAAAAATAATAAGCAAATATTTTGGAAGTGTGAAACTGCATTTGTAGAACTAGAAGGGCTGCCTGCAAGTTACAAGGCAATGGACAAGCACAGCTCGTCCAGGCTCAGATCTCCAAGTCCAGAACACCTGACTGGGGAGTTGGCAAGTCATGTCATTGATGAGTAGCACGCTGCTCCTTAATGCCTCTGTTTATTTTCATAACTCTTGCTTTGTATGTACATTGTCATTCTGTTTTTGCATGAGATTCACTTCAAAAAACAAATAAAATATCTACAGATGTGTTTTTCTCTCAAATTTTTATAAAGGCTAAGCAGACCTTAAGAAAAATTATGCATTCTTACTTTTTAAAATTTTGACCTAATATATCAAGGATAAAATTATATTATTTTTCAGCTCTCATCTGGGCACGTTGTGAGGGGTTTTTTACGCATCCCTTTGTCTGTTTAAAAATTAGATTAAGTACAAATTATACATAATTCCCACTGTAAGCCATTCAGGTAATATACAAATGTGTGAGTAGACTATGGTAATATTCTTCACAACCCATCTCACTCTTTCCATACCTTTAAGCGGGACCCTAGTAACTACATAGTGTGTATTCTGCTAGTTGTTTATTACACATATAATGTAAATGTAATCCTAATATAGCAACTGTTCTGAATTTTACTTATTTCTAATCAGCAATGACTTAGAGATGTTTAAATCACCCTTAATTCTCTTCTCCAAAAACTCCAACTATGAAAATGTGTGCTCATTTATCTTTCTCCACATGTGTAAAAGTTTAGTTTGTAAATTAAAACAGTTTAATACACATATAAACTTGAATTTACTCAGAACATCCAACTTTCAGTAATCTAATGCTCAGAATTTTTAAAAGTAATTTGATATCAAATCATACATGTCATTAATTTTGTTGATGTATACTTTTTCTCCTCCTTTTCTGAAAGTTGTCCTGTTTCTTTCCATATACTTTTCTGCCTTAAGTTATTGAAGTTAAAAACTCTTAATAAAACTACCATGTTTGTCCATATTTATATAATCATACACAAGCAGATAGATGGATACATATTCATACATGAATACATATATGCAAGAATCTATGTGTATAGATATTTATCTATCAATTTATAGTTTACCCTCATTTCTCTTGGATTCTGTATTTGAGAATACCCCTACTCAATACAATTTACTTGTAACCTGCAAACACCACCATCCACGGCACTTCCACTGTCACTGTTGGACATGTACAGAGCAGTGGAAGCTCTGAGCCACCCAACCCGCACACCCTCGGCCGAGACTCAGAACGATGGTATTCAGCCTTCCTTATTTAGCTACCACAAGGTAAACGAGGTCCTTTCTGCAGTCTTGTTAGTCCATACTTCTTTGCATCTTTGTGCTTTGTGTTGCTGGTTTCACGCATCAAAATGGCGCCAAGTGTTGTGCTGACATGCTGTAAAGTCCAAGAAGGTTGTGATGTGCCTTATAAAGAAAAAATGTGTATTAGATCAACCTCATTAGGCATGAGCTATAGTGCTGTTGGCTGTGAGTTCAATGTGAATGAATCAACAATGTATAGTAGGTGTAATGTCTTTAAACAGGAACACACAAAAAATAAGTTATGTGTTGACTGGATAGCAAAAATGTTTTGGCCAAGAGCTCCCAAGAACCTAACCCTATGTTCATTTCCCGCGGGAGCAAGAAGTCCTTATTTGCTGATTCAGTATTTGTAGCAACTATAGAGTCCATAACTACCACAAGTAATAAGAACTGAAGGTATCAATATCTATCCATCTATCTACTTATAGTTTCATCTTTTTCATAATATGGACTGTATTTTAGAAGAGAATTGACATAAGTTTCTGGTTAAGTGTTTCAATATTATTTATGTACTATATTTTTCACTTGAGATTTAACTAAACTATTATAATCATATGGTATTCCTATTGAAACTATCCCTTAAATGGTTTACATGAAAATATTTCCTGCAATTGTGGCACTCTAGCATTCCTGAGATAAAGCACAGTTGGAAATACACAACATACCTTTTTTTCAAAAATATTTAGCAAAATACAAATAACAAGTAGAAATTTATATACATATATATATAAACCACAGTATATATATAAATCATATATATATGTGTGTGTGTGTATATATATATCATTATTGTACAACAGGATTAATTCATCACAAATAAACAAGCTCACATAATCAGCACTGAAATTAAAAAAAAGGCATACTGGCAGGTCAAACAAAAGCCCTTATCCTGTCCCTCCTCATTCAAAAGCACCCATGTTTCCTAGGGAATTGAGATGATTATGCACATACCAAAAGTAAGATGCATGCTTAGAAAAAGATCTGAGAAGATCCTAAGCTTTCACCTCAGGCTGATCCGTAGGCTCAGCAAGCTTAGGTAAGTGTCAATGGAGTGCTGCACCACCAAGAATTTTCAAAGATTTTAGACAAATTTTTGTTGGTTTGTTTGGTTTTTGGATCCTGGCATTCATTAAAATCTGACAAAATACTAGTTAAATTTGGGCTAAGGGACAGAGACTTCAGAGACCAAACACAACAAGGAATAAAATCTTTGCAAAATATAGTCTGTAAAGTCACTAAAAATTTAGACTACTACAGCCTTCAACAATCAAAAAAAAAATCAGCAAATTCTTATAAAGCGGGTGAATCTAATTTTGATATTTATCATATTATATTAAAATATTCAAGTTCCAACAAAAATCACAATGCATACAAATAAACAGAAGGTATAGACTATTCAAAGAACAAAATAAATTAACAGAAATCATCCCAAAGTCTACATATTGAATTTACTAGAGAAATGCTTAAAAATCACTATAATACATACACTCTGAGATAAAGGAAATCATACACAAAAAAGCAAAAGAAATCAGGAAGACAGTATATGAATAAAATAGCAATGAAGATACAGAAAAGGACAAAAAAGAAATAAATAGAAAACCTGGAGGTGAAATTTATAACTGAAATTTAAAAAACACTAGTAGTGTTCAAAATCAGACTGGAGCAGGGAGAATAAAGAATCAATGAGCATGAAAACAGGACAACTGAAATTGAGTCAGAGGAGCAGAAAGAAAAAAGAATGAGGAAAAATTAACAGACTACGATACCTGTGGGAAACAGCAACAACAAAGAATCAACATATGCACTGCAGTAGCCCCACATGGAGAGGAGAGAAAAAAAATGCATGAATGGTTCAATGTAAGACAATAAATCAAAATAATATGTCACATTAGTAAAATGAAAGAAAAAATACATGATCATCTCAATTGCAGAAAAAGCATTTGACAAAATCTGACATCTTTCTTGATTTAAAAATTCACTCAGAAAACTGGGTAGAGGGAAAACTCCTTAATATGATAAAAGAGGATATAGCTAACATCACACTCAGTGGTGCAAGAGTAAAAGCTTTCCCTGTAAGCATGGAAACAAAACAAGATGCCCACTTTCACCACCAGTCAACACTGTACAGGAAATTCTAGAGAGAACAATAAGATAAGAAAAAGATGAGGGAGAGGAGTTCAGATGGTGGAGGAGTAGGGGGGGTCCCTAGGCTTGCCTTGTCCCTCAAACACAGCTAAATAAATACCAAATCGTTCTGAACACACAAGAAGTTGATCAGAGGACTGAGAGAACAAACTGCACAACTAGTGGTAGAAAAACAGCCACCTTGTGGAAAGGCAGGAGCTGTGGAGAGTTGACTTGGGGGAGAAAAGAACTGTGGGTGCTACAGTGGGGAAAGAGCTGTCATCACAGAGAAAGGGGGAGTGTGAGAGAGAGAATGAGTGAAGCAGTACGCAGGGGACTGCACAAGAAAAACTCGTCCCCAGAGCCATAGGGAAAAGGAAAGGGGCTGAATACCACAAGTCTTTATAAGCAGTGGAGCTCAAAGTCAGCAGTTCTAGAAGTCTAAATCATAGCCAGGTTTATGCCTGGCAGTCTTAGCGATGCTCCTGTAGGGAAGGAGTGTGGAGGCCCACAAGTGGGCAGCATCGTCCGAGGATCCCTTGGGTCACACAGAGAGTAGTAATTCCTCTTCTTGGAATGCATTAGGGAGAGGTGGCACAGTCTCTCCAGGGACAAAAAACCTGGAGGGCGCCACTGAACTGCCCTGTTCACCAGCATAGGAACAGAGACAACTGCCAAGGGCAGCAAACCTTGGCACTGGCTCTTTTTCTGCACTTTATCATATGCTCTGAACCACTGTACAATCATGTAACTGCTTTTCTGGGACAAAATGGCATGGCCATAGTGCCCCCCAGTGGAGGCTGGGGCCACATACAGCAACCCCGCCCCCTTGTGTCCTGCAGGTGTATCTTCACTAGGGCAAGACCAACTGAGAGTCAGAAAAGCCAGTGCCTCCTCTTCCCCAGAGGATCAACACAAATCCACACTATGTGGATCCCTAAAGTTGGGAGTTTTGAAATCCAGCGCTGTGTCTGAGATAAAACAAAGGAGTACTGGGCTGTCTGGCAGACAGCTCAAACACAGTCAAGATAAAGGTGGGGATGTGGCAGATGCCCAGGACACAAGTGAGGTCATTGCTTCTTCTTCTGTGAGGGCTTCCTGAAGAGTAGCAGGCATGAACTCTCCACCCTGGGGACGAGAAAGCAGGGAGATACTATGTTCCCCCTACCCATCAGCACTGACCTACTGCAGTGAGCAACACAGTGCCCCCCAATGGAGGCTGGAGCCACATACAGCAAGCACTGCCCCCTGTGCCCTGCAGGTACATCTCCACTAGGGCAAGACCAACTAAGAATCAGCACAGGCCCCTTCCCCAGAAGAACAGCACAAACCCTCACATACACCAAGTCTACTGATCGTAGACTGCTGCAAAACTTCAGCTCCAGGGGAAATAGGATCTACCTTCTTTTAACAAGCAAACCAAAACACACCTAGTTAAAACTTGCCACACAGTGGACAAGGTCCAAACACCCCCCAATGCAGGCAAGGAGAAACTCTGCAGAGGACTGATCTGAGGGAAGGAGCAGCCATGACACAACAGCATAGTGCACACTCTGAAATGCCCCCTGAAGCACCAGGTCAAGAGAATATAGGACCTCTTCTTGATATAGGCATTACTCTCAGGAGTAGGACTATAACAGTCTTTCCTAACAATGACACACACACACACACACACACACACACACACACACACACACGACAGAAAAACAAAAACAGTGACCTAAAAAATGACAAAATGGAGGAATTCACCCCAAAAGAAATAATAGGAAGAAGTAACACGGGGGATTTACTCAATACAGAAATAAGATGCCTGAACCAAAATTTAAAACAACGATCATAAGGATAGTAGCTGGGCTTGAGAAAAACAGAAGACACTAGAGAATCCCTTACTGCAGAAATAAAAGAATTAAAAGCTAATCAAGCCAAAATAAAAAATGCTAAAACTGAGATGCAAAACCGACTGGATGCCATGACAATGACGATGGATGAAGCAGTGGAATGGATCAGTGATACTGAAGATAAAATTATGGAAAATAATGAGGCTGAAAAGAAAAGGGACAATAAGGTATTGGATCATGAAGGCAGACTTAGGGAACTCAGTGACTCCTTAAAGCATAACAGCATTTATATCATAGAAGTCCCAAAAAAAGAAGAGAGGGAAAAGGGGGGAAGATTCATTTGAGCAAATTATAGCTGAAAACCTCTGTAATAAGGGGAAGGAAACAGACATCAAAATCCAAGAATCACAGAGAACTCCCTTTAAATTCAACAAAAGCCAACCATTACCACGACATACCATAGTCAAATTCACAAAATACACACACAAGGAAAGAATACTGAAACAACAAGGGAAAAAAAAATCCAACAAATGAAGACAAATCAGGTTCTTAGCACATCTGTCCACAGAAACTTGGCAGGCCAGAAGAGAATGGTAGGACACATTCAATGTGCTGAATGGGAAAAAATGTGCATCCAAGAATACTTTATCCAGCAAGGCTATTATTTAGAATAGAAGGAGAGATAACGAGATTCCCAAACAAAAAACTAAAGGAGTTTGTGACCACTAAACCAGTCCTGCAAGAGATATTAAAGGGGAATCTTTGAGTAGGGGGGGGGACCCAAAAGTAACAAAGATTAGAAAAGAACAGAAAACATCACCAGAAATTTCAACTTTATCAGTAGCACAATGGTACTAAATTCATATATCTCACTATGGACTAAATGCTCCAATCAAAAGATATATGTTATCAGAATAGATTAAAAAAAAATCAAGACCCATCTATATGTTGCCTACAAGAGAATTATTTTAGACACCTGCAGATTGAAAGTGAGGGTAGAGAGAACCATCCATCAAGCTAAAGGATATCAATAGAAAGCTGCAGTAGCCAGACTTATATCGGACAATTCTCTCTCTCTTTCTCTCTCTCTCAAATAAATCTTTAAAGAGAGTGGGCACGAGTGGGGGGAGGGAGAGAGGGAGAAGGAGACAAGCATACTTCTCCCTGCATGGAGAACCCAACATCGGGCTCCATCTCAAGACTCTGAGATCATGACGTGAACCGAAATCAAGTTAAGACACTTAACCAACTGGGCCACCCAGGTGCCCCTAGACAAACTAGATTTTAAACCAAAGACTGTAACAAGAGATGAAGAAGTGGACTTCTTTAGTGGACTATCCATCAAGAAGATCTAACAATAATAAATGTCTATGCCCCCAACCTGGAAGCACCCAAATATATAAATCATATAATGACAAATGTAAAGAAGCTCACTGATTATAATACAATAATGGTAGAGGACTTTAACACCCCATTTACAGCAATGGACAGATCATCTAAGCAGTACATCAACAAGGAGACAATGGCCTTGAATGACACACTGGACAAGATGAATTTAACAGATACATTCAAAACATTTCATCCTTAAAGCAGCAGAATACACATTCTTTTCCAGGGCACATGGAACATTCTCCAGAATAGATCACATAATAGGTCACAAATCAGGCTTCAACAAATACAAAAAGACTGAGATCATTCCATGCATATTTTCAGACCACACGCTGTGAAACTTGAAGTCAACCACAAGAAAAAATTTGGAAAGACCACAAATACATGGAGGTTAAAGAACATGCTACTACAGAATGAATGGGTTAACCAGGAATTTAAATAAGAAATAAAAAAAACATGGAAACAAATCAAAGTGAAAATACACCAGTCAAAAAACCCTCCAGATGCAGCAAAGGGGGTTGGAAAATGGAAGTATATTGCAATACAGGCCTGCCACATAAGCAAGAAAAGTCTCAAATACACATAACCTTACACCAAAAGGAGTGAGAAAAGGAACAGCAAATAAACCCTAAATCTAGCAGGAGAATGGAAATAATAAAGATTAGAACAAAAAGTAAACAATATAGAAACAACAACAACAACAAAACAGTAGAACAGATCAACAAAACTATGAGCTGGTTCTTCAAAAGAATTAATAAAATTGATAAAACCCCAGCCAGACTTATCAAAAAAAAGAGAAAGGACCAAAATATATAAAATCATGAATGAGAGATGAGAGAGCACAACCAACAGCAGAGAAATACAAACAATTATAAGAGAATATTATGAAAAATTATATGCCAGCAACGTGGGCAATCTAGAAGAAATGGACAAATTCCTAGAAACATACAAACTACCAAAACCAAAACAGGAAGAAATAGAAAATTTGAACAGACCCATAATCAGCCAAGAAATTGAACCCGTAATCAAAATCTCCCAACAAACAAGAGTCAGGGCCAGACGGCTTCCCAGGAGAATTCTACCAGACATTTAAAGAAGAGTTAACACCTATTCTTCTCAAACTGTTCCAGAAAATAGAAATGTAAAGAAAACTTCCAAACTCCTTCTATGAGGCCAGCATTCCTTTGATTCTAAAACCAAAGACCCCACTAAAGAGAATTACAGACCAATATTCCTGATGAACATGGATGCAAAAATCCTCAACAAGATACTAGTAAATCGAATCCAACATGAGATTAAAATAATTATTCAGCACCATTAAGTATGATTTATTCCTGGGCTGCAGGGGTGATTCAATATTCACAAATCAGTCAACATGCTACACCACATTAAGAAAGGGTAAGAACCACATGATCCTCTCAATAGATGCAGAAAAAGCATTTGACAAAGTACAACATGCATTCTTAATAAAAAACCCTCAATAAAGTAGGGTGGAAAGTAGATGGAACATACCTCAACATCATACAGGCCATATACAAAAGACCCACACCTAATATCATCCTCAATGGGGAAAAACAGAGCTTTTCTTCTATGATCAGCAACAAGACACGAATATCCACTCTCACCACTACTATTTAACATGGTGCTAGAAGTCCTAGCCTCAACAATCAGACAACCAAAAGAAATAAAAGGAATCCAAAACAGCAAGGAAGAAGTCAAACTTTCACTATTTGCAGTCGACATGATAACTCTATGTAGAAAACCCAAAGACTCTACCAAAAAATTGCTAGAACACATGAATTCAGCAAAATCACAGGATACAAAATCAACATACAGAAATCTGTTGCATTTCTATGCACCAATAATGAAGCACCAAAATAAGAAATCAAGAAATCAATCCCATTTACAACTGCATCAAAAACAATAAGATACCTAGGAATAAACCTAACCAAAGAGGTAAAGGATCTGTGCTCCGAAAAGTATAGAACACTTATGAAATAACTTTAAGAGAACACAAAGAAATAGAAAAACATTCCATACTCATGGATTGGAAGAACAAACATTGTTAAAATGTCTATACTACCCAAACCATTCACACATTGAATGCAATACCTATCAAAATACCAGTAGCATTTTTCACAGAACTAGTACAAATAATCCTAAAATTTGTATGGAACCGCAAAAGACCCTGAATAGCCAAAGCAATCCTGAAAAAGAAGAGGAAATCTGGAGGCATCACAATTCCAGACTTCAAGCTGTATAACAAAGCTGTAATCATCAAGACAGTATTGTGCTAGAACAAAAACAAACACATATATCAATACAACAGAATAGAAAACCCAGAAATGGACTCACAACCATATGGTCAATTAATCTTTGAAAAAGCAAGAACGAATAACCAATGGAAAAAAGACAGTCTCTTCAACAAATGGTGTGGGGAAAACTGGATAGTAACATGCAGAAGAATGAAACTGGATGACTTTCTTACACCATATACAAAAATAAATTCAGAATGGATGAAAGACCTAAATGTGAGACAGGAAACCATCAAAATCCTGGAGGAGAACACAGGCAGCAACCTCTATGACCTCAGCCATAGCAACTTCCTGCTAAACACACTGCCAGAGGCAAGGGAAACAAAAGCAAAAATGAACTATTGGGACTTCCTCAAGATAAAAAGATTCTGCACAGCAAAGGAAAGAACTAACAAAACTAATAGGCAGCCTATGGAATGGGAGAAGATATTTGCAACTGACCTATCTTATAAAGGGTTAGGATCCAAAATCTATAAAGAACTTATCAAACTCAACACCTCCCAAAAAGAAATAATCGAGTTAATAAATGGGCAGAAGATATGAATAGATATTTTTCCTTTTTTTTAAATAAGTTTTCTTTTCTTTCTTTTAGATTTTATTTATTTGAGAGAGAGAGACAGAGAGAGAGAGCATGCATGAGAGGGAGGAGGGTCAGAGGGAGAAGCAGACTCCCTGTGGGATTCGATCCTGGGACTCCAGGAACTTGCGTGACCTGAGCCAAAGTCAGTCGCTTAACTCACTGAGCCACCCAGGCTCCCTGAACAGACATTTTTCCAAAGAAGACATCCAGATGGCCAACAGACACATGAAAAGATGCTCAACATCACCTATCGTCAGGGAAATATAAATCAATACTAAGAATTAGTCAGAGAAAGACAAATGTCATATGATTTCACTCATATGTGGAATTCAAGAAACAAAACTGATGAACCTATCAGAAGGGAAAAAAAGAGAAAGAGGGAAACAAATCATAAGACTCTTAATGACAGAGAACAAATTGAGTGTTGATGGAAGGAGGGAGGTGGGGGATTAACTAGATGGGTGATGGGCATTAAGGAGGGCACTCAGTATGATGAGCAATGGGTGTTATATGTAAGTGATAAATCACTAAATTCTACTCCTGAAACCAGTATTATACTATGTATTAACTAACTAGAATTTAAATAAAAGAAAAAAAAGTTGAAAGGTATCCATTTTGGAAAGGATGAAATAATATTTCTATTCACACATCACATGACCCTAAACATAGAAAATACCAAGGAATACATAAAACATCTACTAGATCTAATAAACACATTCAGCAAAATTGTAGGGTAGTTGTAGGGTAGATTGACACACCAAAACCAGTTGCATTTCCATACAAAAGCAATGAATAATCCAAAAATGAAACTATGAAAGAAATTCCATTTATAGTAACATCTAACAGAATACAATAGCTAGGAATAAATTTATGCAAAGAATGAAAGACTGGTACACTCACTGAAAACTACAATCATTGCAGAAATAAATCAAGAACATAAATAAATGGAAAGATACCCACTGTTCAAGGACTGGAGATTTACTGTTATTTATGTATCAATACTACCCCCCCCAGATCTACAGATGCAATGCAATCTCTATTAAAATTCTAACAGCCTTTTATCAAAAATGTAAAAAATTATCTTCGAATTCATATGGAAATGCAATGGGCCCAGAAGTGCCAAAATAGTGTTGAAAAAGAACAAAGTAATCACACTTCCTAATATCAAAGCAGTCTACAAAATTACAGTAATCAAAACAGTGTTTTACTGGCATGAAGATAAACATATACAGCGATGTAAAAGAATTTAGAAATAAACCCATACATCTAAAGTACTGACACTTCCTAATTTTAAAGCAGTCTACAAAACTACAGTAATCAAAACAGTGTTTTACTGGCATGAACATAAACATATATAGAGATGTAAAAGAATTTAGAAATAAACCCATACATCTAAGGCCTATTGATTTTTGACAATGGTGGCAAGTTCATTCAAGTGGGAAAGAACAATCTTTTTAATACATGGTGCTGGGACAACTGGATTTGCACATGAAAAAGAATAAAGTTGGGTCTTTAATTCACACCGTATATAAAAATTAATTCAAAATGGCTCGATGTCCTAAATATAAGAGCTAAAACCATAAAGCTGTTAGAAGAAAACACAGGAGTAAATCTTCATGACCTTGGGCTGAGCAACAAGTTCTTAGACATTGTACCAAAAGCATGAGCAACAAAAGATAAATAAATTGAACTTCATCAAAATTTAAAAATTTATGCATCAAAAGACATTACCGATAAAGTGATAAGACAACCTACAAAAAGGATAAAATGTTAGCAACTGATATATTTGACAAGGGTAAATTATACAGAATATATAAGGAACTCCAACAGCTGAACAATAAAACCAAATGAGACATATCGTTTTTGTACACCACACAATCAAGATATAGAACTTTTCATACATCAGAAAGTATCTTTGTGCTCCTTTTCAGTAAATCTGCCTCCCCCCCCAACCCCAAGACATCTTTTCTCACCATTGATTAGTATTGCCTCTCCTTAAATTTGTACAACTGACTCATAGGGAATGAACACTTTTGCATTTGACATTGTTTTTCAACATGATGTTTTTGAGATCACTGTTTTTGCACATGCCAGCAAACGTTCATTCATTCTCATGGCTGAATAGCATTATATTGTATATACGTATCAGTGTTTTTTAAATCATTCTCCTGTTTAAATTTTGGGGTATTTGTAGTTTGTGCCATTATACATAAGTCCATTATGAACATTTTTGTACATGTCTTTTGTGACATATAGTTTTATTTTCCTTGGGTAAAAATTTAAGAGTGAAGTTGCTAATCACAGGTAAGTGTACATTTAACATTATAATAAAGTGCCTGAAAGTTCTCCAAAGCTGCTTCCTCATCTTCCACTGCCAATAGCAATGAATGAAAATTCTAATTGCTCCTCATCATTGCCAAATTTGGTTATTTTCAGTTCTTTTAACTTTGCCTTCTATATTGGTTATTAAGTAGTATCCAAATATATTTTTATTTTTTTAGTTTTTATTTTATTGTTATATTGATCACCATACATTACATCATTAGTTTTTGATGTAGTGTTCCATGATTCATTGTTTGTGCATAACACCCAGTGCTCCATGCAGAACGTGCCCTCTTTAATACCCATCACCAGGCTAACCCATCCCCCCCATCGCCCTCCCCTCTCCAAATGCAGTTTTAATTTGAATTTCTCTCATGACTAACAATATTGAGTATTTTTCTATGGTTACTGACTTTTGCATATATTGTGTATATGTTTGTATATGTTGTTAGTGTTTACTTAAGTTTTTACTCATTTTTTTAAAGTTAGGTTGTTTTACTTTTTATTACTGACTTATAGGAGTTTTTAAATATGTTATGAATAGAAGTGGTTTATTAGATTCATATACTAAAAGTGTATTCTCACAGGTTGTGGCATACTTCTGCATTTTTTCATCATGGGAAAATATAGAAACATAAAATTTATCATTTTAACCATTTAACATCATTTTACAGGGTATTCCCAATAAAAGAGATTTATAATTATTTCTATGCATTTGTCTTTTTAATAATCTGGAAAATAAATAGTGGAGTTACCAAAAAAAAAAAAAAAAGTAATACTAGCTTTTCTATCCGCCCATGTGGTTTCTTTTACTGGAGATCTTGTTTCTTCATACAGCTTTAAATATGTCAGCCCACTGCCTTTTAGCCTCCATTTCTGATGGGAAATCATCTCTTAATCTTACTGAGGACCCATTTTATGTGATTAGTTGCTTCTCCCTTACTGAATTCAAGAATCTTCTTTATCTTTGTCACTGGACAGTTTAATTATGTGTCTTGGTATGGGTGTCTTGGAAGTTATGATAGTTGGGATTCACTGAGCATCAGGGATCTGTAGATACATGTCTTTCATTAGAATCAGGGAATTTTTGGCCTTCTTCAAATATTCTTGGTTCCCCTTTCTGTCTTTTCTCTCTCTGGTACTCCTATAATGCATATGTTAGTCTTCTTTATGGTATTCCATAGGTTCATTATGTTCTATTCACTTATCTCCGTTCTTTATTTCTTTCTGCCCATCAGACCAGATAATTCAACTGCCCTATATTCAAGTTCGCTGGTTCTGTTTTCTGCCTGCTCAAATCTGTTAAAACTCCCCTCTTCCCACTGAGAATTTTCCTTTCAGTTACTGTACTTTTCAGCTTCAGAATTTCTTTTTGGTTCTTTAAACAATTTAATCCTTTTCTGGACAGTTCCATTTTAATCATACACCATTTTTTCTGATTCCTTATAGCTGTTTGCTCTTGTTTACCTTCAGCTCTTGGAGAATATTTAAAACATTTCTTTCAAATTCATCAACAGACAAAACAATCAATTATAAAATAAGTGAAAGATTTGAGTAGAATTTTCTCCAAAAAAGACATATGAATTGTCATGCAGCATACAAAATAATCCTCAACATCATTAGTCATTAAGGAAATCCAAATAAAACCACAACGAAATACCACTTCACAACTACCTGGAAAAATATAATAGAAAAAGGGGAGGATTAAATAACAATTATTAATACACAAGTATTAAGCACATAGAGAAACTGGTAGGAATGTGAAATGGTACAGCTGCTGTGGGATAAAGTTTGGCAGTTCCTTAAAAAGAGATGAAAATAAAGATTCAAATAAAAACTTATATGATAATGTTCAATGCAGCATTATTCAGAATAGCCAAAGATGGAAGCAACCTAAATGTCTATCAATAGATGAATAAACAAAATGTAGGGTATACATACAATGGAGCATTATTTAGCTATGAAAAATAAAGCTCTGATATATGCTACAACATGGAAGAACCTAGACAGCATTATGCTAAGTGAAAAAAGTTTGCCACATGTAATCCCATATTTTTAAATTCCACGTATTTGAATGTCAAGAATAGAAAAATCTATAGAGATATGTAGTAGACTGTTGGTTGCCTAGGGTTGGGGTGCAAAAAATAATAAGTTAGTGTTTAACAGTTACAGAGTTTCTCTTTGCAGTGATGAAAATCTTTTGGAAGTATATAGTGGTTATACTTGCACAATATTTTGAAAGTAATTAATGCCCCTGACTAATACACTTGAAGAACTAAAATGACAAATATTATCTTATATATTTTACCACAGCAAAACAAATTAAAGATTTTTTCTTCATTTTTTCTTCATTTTTTAAGTATATTCTATAAATGCAACTTTCTAAGTTAAGCATGTTCTGGCAGTTTTTTGAAGAGGACTTTCCGTTTTCTTTTTTCATTTTATTCTTTTCTTTAAGAAATAAGCTATCTTCCTAATCATTGCTCTTTGAAAGATTGTATTTACCTCTACTTCCACCCACTGGCTACTTTTAAGATTTTCTCTTCAATATTTCATATTCATAACTGTATTATAAAGATCCCAACTGCAGTTTTCTTTGTATTTATTCTTCTTGGTGTTTACATAAATCCTTCTTTCTCTGTAACTTTCACCAGTTCTTAAAATTCTATGGACACTCTTTTCAAATATTGTTTCTCTTCTCTTCTTCTGATACTTCAAATTGCGTGTGTGTGTGTGTGTGTGTGTGTGTGTGTGTGATGGGCAGAATGTATTTTCTTAAAAGTTTCCATTTGTGTGTTTTTATCAAAGAAGGTTCAACTTCATGCTAATGAGAAGATACTATTGGGCATAACCTCATTAATGCCATCACAGAATGAATACAGAGGATGCCTTCCATCTAAGTTAAGATTCCCACTAAACATGAAGCTACAGCCACATTCTGATATTTGGAGAGGGGGGTGGTCCCCTTGCTTCATATAGCAAAGAAGTAAGTTATTCTACTGGAAGGACTGACTCACGCTGGTCATTAGGAAGAGTCAGACCTGCTGTTCCATAATAGGGACAGAGAGAAATGTTGCTGTAAATTACTGATCTATTTGGTGTCTCTCAGTGATTCACACATGGGCTGATAACTTTCAGGGATAAAGATTTGGGTCATCCCTCCCCCAGTGCAAGCTACCAAGATCTGAAAAACTGCTAACTCAAAGTAAGGAGCCTTATAATAGATAGAAAGAGATTATGAATATTAGTCACAGCCTCAGGACCAGCTGCAGGAGCAAGAGCTCTAGCTATCTTACTAAATCTCCTGTTGTGGGTTTTACCCTAAATTGTAACCAAAAACAATCATGTGGATTCTGGGACTGAATGGAGCACACTTAATTTGAGCAGTGGAGCTGATCAGTGCAAGGGGTCAACTACCAAGAAATACGTTAGTATTCAAACTAGGTCTCTTCATGTTCCTTTTCCTGGTTGTGCAGGTCTATTCCCAAGTTCTATTAGCTCCTTTCCTAATGGCCCACACTTTCAAAATTTATCAGAAAGTGAACTTGGATAAGTAGAACCACTTTGAATAAATACCTAGAGAGGCACTGAGAACTAGGATGATCGCTCATAGTCAATCATGACAGATGGAAGAATATGAAAATGTAGCTTCCTTTCTTCAAGCCAGAATAAACCCTGTAGTCAAAATGATACTTTGGAGTTTCTCCAAAATTGAGTCAAGACTGGGACTTCACATGAAATAACACCTTTGTCTTTCTTCTTCCTCTCCATTCTCGTGCTTCTCCTCTCCCTCACCAGTTTCTCCTGGAACAGCTTCTGAAAGCATCGCTCTCAGATACACCTTCATCTCCGTGTCTGCTTGTAGTAACCCGATCCAGGGCAACCAAGTATACGATTTTGTGGTGAAGTATGTGATGAACTTTAGAAAAATTATATATAAGTTCATAAAGAAAAACATGGATAGCTAAGTGTAACACCGCAGTTATAACTTGGAGTTTTAGAAGAAATAATATTTTTTACAACTTACCTGTGATCTAAGTATATTCTACGAGCAATATGAAATAACGTCACAAATTTTGGTAACTGTAAATGTAAAACGTAAAAAAAAAAACAGTCATCATATAGACATATTATAAATTTCCCCTTCAGACAATAGGAGGGAAATGACAGGGGCATTTCCTAACAGATCTAAAAATGAAGAACTCAATCTCTGTAAGCGATCAAGAAAAATGATTCTAGAATCTACAATATACACATCCATTGAGAATTTCTCCCTTAGTTTAAACTTAAGAATTCTATGCAGAAATGCTGTAGATACAGTTGAGGGTTGGTACATATTAAAGAGAAGTTGTTTCCATGGCAACCATAACCCTAACCTTGAAGAAGGGGTTAAAGACATAAATTCATATTATAACTCAAAATTCACTGAAGTCCATGAAACACAAATGCAATGTGATCAACACATCTGATATATTAAGAACATCTTTCCTTTATAGGAGACTGAGGCGTTCAGTAAAAATCTAAAGTCTGTGTTACACAGTCTATATTACTTCCTATCATTTTCAAAAAAGTGATGCAATAAAAGGGATGTTAACTAGTCTTCAGCGTGTTATTTCAGAAATGGTATATAAATGGGATTATTTTCCATCTATTTAACAAAAGCTTATTTGGTGGCTGCTACATTTCAAGGACTTTGTTAGACAACAGACAAAATAAAAGGACTAAAGCATTTCTCAATATTATTGCAGAAGACTAGCTGTAATTTTTTAAAAGATATAGCAATAAATGATCTTAATATAATCACCAGATAATTGCCTAATATAGTTAGATCCCAAATAATTTTGGCATTTCAAGAAACTAGGATCTTCACAATGAACATAAGTAGCTCCCCAGTGACACAGCAGTAGAAGCTGCAGCCCCAGCAGTTGGAAAGGCTGTGACTGTAGTACTGGTACCGGCGAAACTGATTAAAAAGGGCAAAGTGCTACCGGTGTTGTCCAAGTTGAACTTGATAGCATTTTCTTAAACATCTTTATGTGCTTTAATTACTTACCATTCATGGGCAACACCTACCATCAATGTTGAGCAAAAGTGGTTTATCTAATTTAGAAAACTTTTTTACAGAAAAACACAAAAAACAAAAACAAAAACAGAACTATCCTCTGTTTGCCAGGGAAAGACGACGTATACAAATAAGTCAAACTGAAATACTTTCCACAACTAAGCTAGATATAGATATAATTTAGGAATAAAAAGAACTTCAAAATCAGCCAAACGGGAGACCTAAAGTTTATTTTGGGTTCATGTTATGATGGGTTTGGGGAAGGGGAGTCTATCATATAATATCTGAGAAAAACCACAATTCACAAATGACCAACATATTCTGATTGTTATGTTGTCATGGTGGGTAAACTGCTAAAAAAAGTATGTAAAGCCACTATAAAAAAGATGGGAGTTTGGGATATTCATAAAACAATATAGCATTTTTGATGCATTATGTGACCAATAAAATAAAATCTGTGATTTCCTATTGACAATTATGGATGATATCTATCCATAAGTTTCCCTCCCCCCCCTTTTTTAAGGCACAAAGTATAGAGTGTCAATTACATTTTAAGAAATTGTGGGTCAGGGGCGCCTGGGTGGCTCAGTCGTTCAGCGTCTGCCTTCAGCTCAGGTCATGATCCCACGGTCCTGGGATCGAGCCCCACGTCGGGCTCCGCGTCGGGCTCCGCATCGGGCTCCCTGCTTGGCAGGAAGCGTGCTTCTCCCTCTCCCACTCCCCCCGCTTGTGTTCCCTCTCTCGCTGTGTCTCTCTCTGTCAAATTAATAAATAAAATCTTAAAAAAAAAAGAAATTGTGGGTCAGACTGCTTAAAATTCTCCCACAAATCAATCAACTAAAGTAGCTGTATTGAACTGTATCCTTTTCTTCTATGTGGTGGTGGCACTGAAATATTCTGGTTTCTCTTTACCAAGTTTTCTTAAATTGGGGCATAACTACAAAAATTACTGACATCAGATGATTATTATATATAGTAAATTTTTATTTATTTCAGTGTATTTCAGTTAGACTGGTGCAGCTAGCACTACAGTAATGACTAAGGGCATAGACAACTCACGCCTTTGCTTCGTCAGTACCAGGCATGCCCAGCAAGGGGGACGAACAACTTACCGAGATGGAAACTGATGGGCCCTGAAACCAGGGGGCTAACCAGTGGGCTGAACTCAGCACGCTTTCTCATGCTGACGACCGAGATGCGAGGGGGAAAACAGAAATGCCAAAAGCTTTTAAGGCCTTGGCTCAGAATTGGCACACTGTCACACATGCCTTTCTCCTATTGGCTGGAGCAAATCACGACAGATTCGGTGGGAAGAACCAAAAACCATGTGGCAAAGGCTGTGGAACTACGTCTGTTTCTCGGCAATAAGTCAGACTCCAAACATTAACACTGTCTGAATAGTCTTCTGTCCCAACTCCAATTATTCACTCCCTGGGTTGGGAATGATACATCAAAGCATGCATCCTCCTGAATGACTCAAACATGAGCTGGGAGCAGATGCTACTCCATGGGTCAGGTCACATCAAAATCTAGGACAGGCTGTTGTGATGTTTATGACCACACTGGGAAAACAGCCTTCCACGGGTCTGTCTTCTCTTCAAGAATCATCTTGGACCTCACCACATAATTCCTTATTATTGCTTTCTGATATTCCTTCTAAAACAAAAAACACTATCTCTTAATTGTGTCTCTTTTGAAATAGAAGATATATTTCCTTTAAAAATTGTTCTATAGCTATGTGTTCACAAATTAGAATTAGCTTCAAAATTGATTTGCCAAGTCTGCACCCTTCCCAAATGAGGTATCTGCAACCGGCAGAGGACGGAAACACACAGCAATATGAGAATACAGCCCCTTCCTAGTACCGTTCTACAAGCCCTGTGACAACATTGGCGAGAATGCTTGATGAGTGTGGCTCGTTTAACAAATAAAACTGTTGTGTTTTCCTTGATTTTAACTGGGGGATAAACGGTGTCAAGTATAATAATTACTTCAAATTGCCTATCAGTCCTGCATCTCAATATTCTTAATCCAAATGTCTGAAATACAAAATTTACATTTCTGTGATGGCAGGTCAGAGGAAATGTCAAATCAGGTCACAGTGTATAAAGAAAAAGAGGAGGAACAGAAATGGAGAGTGAGAGATAAATGCATTCTTAAGAAGTCTGATTTTTTCCCTATTTTTCAATATCATCATTTTCTGTCTTTATTGAGCACTTAATACCTTCCATGCACTGTGATATGTATTCATAAACATTACCTTCCTTAATCTTCACAAAACACAAGATATTCAAAATAGGAGTAAAGGTGCCAATAACACACACTTTCACCACTTATAATAAGAGTCAGTGAAAGTTTCATTATTTATCCAATTATTTATCAATAATCATCCGTAATCTTAGGTTCATTATCAATAACAGAATTCAACACAGCAAAACCTGTGCTCATCTTCATTAATTTTATCATCTATATAATGAGAGCCTGACTTAAATTTTTACTGTCATTATTTATTTTATTGCATAGATTACTTCTGTTCTTCCATGGATAACCTTCTTCCTCCGGTAACCGGTAAGGCACTTAAACCCTGACATAGCCAGTGGAGACACAAGCTGGGAAGAGTCATGGAGACTGACAGCAGGAATCCCCACATCCCACTGGGCTCAGGCCGCCTGCCATACAGTTCTCCCTGAGGCCCAGAGCGGCCTATCCATGCCATGTCCATATCACTCTGGGCTTGAAATGCCATTCCAGTTTACATCTAAACACTTCAAACATATTCAGGATTATTATTTTTTTCAGTCATGGTTTGTTCAGTTTTGCTCACATTTGCCACTGTCTTTGCTCTGCGTGAATTAGCACTTTCTATACTTCTTTCTTTTGGATCCACTTCTTCATACCGAAGAAAATATCCAGAAAGACTTTTTTGAGTTTCTGGGTGTGGTAAGATCTTTGACATGTCTTCGTCCCACCATTATTCATGGAATATAATCTGGCTAGATACAGAATCTGAAGTGAGGAAGTATTATTCCTAAACATTTTGAAGATACGGGCGCCTGGGTGGCTCAGTTGGTTAAGCGACTGCCTTCGGCTCAGGTCATGATCCTGGAGTCCCGGGATCGAGTCCCGCATCGGGCTCTCTGCTCAGCAGGGAGTCTGCTTCTCCCTCTGATCCTCTTCCCTCTCATGCTCTCTACCATTCTCTCTCTCAAACAAATAAATAAAATTAAAAAAAAATTTTGAAGATACTCTTCCAGTACATCCAGCTGTGGATGAAGCCATGAGAAGTTTGCTCTCAGTCCAGGTTGTAAGGGTTGAGAGGGGTGATGTGAGTCCACTTATATATATAAAACCTTAGTTGTTGGGAGTCTGAACACTTGTCATCAATGGAAGGCACACACCATTGCCCTTGAGACAAGAGTCATATGAATATATAAAATAATTAATGTGTTGTGTGTGGGTCCCGGGAGCTGTCCACTCCCGCTCCCTGCCGTGCTCAGTGCCTCGCCATGCCAGCTGTGTTTGACTCAGCATCGCTGCACTTGATAATGCGCCGCAGCGGTAATTCTGTTTTTCTCCTCCACTCCTCCACCCCTCAGACTGGATGCAGCTTTCCTGAGAGACAGAACGGGCAGACATACTGATCCAAGCATGCGGCCCCAAGTCTTCCTGGGCCCGAGAGAATCTGCACACAGCATCAGGAGAACAAGCTTCTGCTTTTTCTGTTGACCTTGGTTACCTCTTGTTAAAACGCAGATTAGTGCACCCTGACTAACAAGATGTGGATATAAAATAATGTCATTTCCTATTTTTCCTATGAAATTCATTGATGTATTTGTCAACGCTCTGTTGACAGGAGGACCTTGGAGGTTTCACTAACATTCACCGCTTATGCTAAAACCAGTCTGGTGCACAGAAAATTTGATCTCCATGAGACTTGTCATTTAAAATTATGTTTTTAAAAAATGGTTTAACACTGAATCCTCATTACCTTAATGACTGGGAAAATGGTGTATTTCAAAGTGATTCCATGGAGTCATCACTAGTGCGAGGAGAGGGCCGTAAAGGTAGTTCATCTGTCAACGGGAAATTATTCATTGACTGGGGACGGAATCACTTGATAATTTTAGGACAGTCTAGAATAAAACATGATCCTGTAAGTAAATTACTGTTATTTAAACAGAAATACTGAATAGATTTAAGGTGGCTGGTGATACTGGCCTCAGATGCAACATAAAACCAAGTGAGCAAAATGGCACGGATTCCATATACCCTGCTCTGTCTAGAGGTAACTAGTTAAAAAGTCATTGAAAATAATTGAAATAAAAAATTATAATCTGATGTTATACAGAAACACATATTCAGTTACTTTTCGTAATGAACCTGGCTTTTTAATTCAAAAGTGATGTATTTGTCATTTTTTTTTTTTTTTTGGAGGACAACTGAGAATATTAGTCTGGAAGTTTCATATGTGGGGTAAGTATAATTTAATTTCAATTTACATGTGACACCTACTTCCCAGTAGTTAAATGCACGAACTCTTAAAATGGGACATATCTTGCAAAATGTACCAATTCCTAAAATGGAACATATCTTTCAATATATCTTTCAGTATCTTTCAAAAAGATATATTGAATATCTTCCAAGAATGGCTTAATATGCTCAGAGCTTGCTTGCAGACCTATAAATAAAAACCAGCAAGTAGCTTTCCCATGGCAGTCTGGAGATGGCATGCAGGAACGGCATCTCAGAAGGGGAGGAAAAGAACCGGTCATCAGCCCTGAACAGCAGGCTCCTAAAGGAGAGGACATATTGGAGTCTGCCACATTTCTCAACCTTCAGTGACACTGTGTCCATGTGACTAATATGTCTGGCAAGGAGACCATCTGCCATGTGGCTGGGGGAAGACAGTTAAGGCAGACCAAAATGCATCCTGGCCCTATGCCCACATGTTGGCCACCCTGGGTGTGGCTCAGGGGGCAAGAGCCGGGCATCACTGCTCTGCACATCAAACTCTGGGTCACAGTAGGAAACAGGACCGAGACCCCAGCACCTGGGGTGCACTTGGCCCTTGGAACTTGTGCCTGTTCAGGAATGAAAATAGGGCAGATTGAGGATGACATCCCCACCCCTTCTGACCACACCTGCAAGAAGGGCGGTCACCACCCATGAACCTGACTCTTCAAGTACTGCTTTCTGTTAATAAATGGTATTTGTGTAAGGCAAAACAAAAACCAACAAACGCCCAGCAAATACACTCATATTTGCTTGCACATAAACATCTAAGACTTTGGTGGGTAGAAAAAGACACATCTAAGACTTTGGTGGGTAGAAAAAGACAAATGGAAGTTACATAAATTTGTCTTAGCATATGCTTA
Organism: Callorhinus ursinus; assembly: GCF_003265705.2. Classification (NCBI taxonomy): domain Eukaryota; kingdom Metazoa; phylum Chordata; class Mammalia; order Carnivora; family Otariidae; genus Callorhinus; species Callorhinus ursinus. The sequence continues at coordinate 1,389,090 of NW_027397094.1, read as the reverse complement.
AAAGTTAACTCATATTCTATTAAACCAGACAACTCGTATACCCCATCATAAACACAATCTGTTTTCATGAACAAAACCACAGCATAAATGCAAGGCCAGTTTTTGGACATTTAAGTGGCATCAGAAATGCAGACGTTGCAAGGATTCAACGTCTTCTCTTACAAATACGTAGGTAAAGTGGAACTGTAACAGCAATGTAAAGTAGAAGATAGTAACTTCCTTGACTTGCTTGCTTTCTTCCGCAAAGCACTTCCCAATGTTGGGGGTAGATGACAGAAACTGGAGGAACTAAGTCACTGAGTGGACACTCTGACTCTAACTGAACGTCCATGAAGTTACACCTGCTGAGATCTTGCTGGACTGAATCAATGCAGACGGAGTCAGACAGACACGGGCTCCAACCATTTTGGTCAAAGTGCTGAGGTGCACCTCAGGAGACGCGGGACTAAGCTAGAAGAACATCACTCCCGTTGCTCAGTGGAAGAACAGGTAGAGGACTGTAAAGAGCTCTCAGGCTGTGGTGAACGGCAGGCGGCAGAGGCACGCCCGTGCCACACACTGAGGGAAAGAACAGAAAGACTGAAGAAAACACGTTTCTCACACAAAGCAAGAACATCAAGGCAATCAGTCCCTCACTGTATGAGTGATGACAACTTTTGCAGAACAGCAATCTGTCCAGAATATATACATCCATGTTTTAGAGTATCGACAACTTCCATTAAAACCACTGATTTGATCTGCAGTTTTTATGGCAAACTATGGGATGAAAATACATGAAAGCATCTCTCTTTCTCTTCAAAATATTCTTCTGCCAAGTCCTTGGCTTTATTAGAAGAAAAATAAAGACAGAAAGACAAAAAAGAAGGGAAAGGACAGAGAAAAATATTTTAAAAAAGAAGGAAATGGAGAGACTGAGGAAGTGGGGGAGAGAGAGGGAGAGGGAGAAGCAGGCTCCCCACTGAGCACAGAGCCTGACACGGGCCTCCATCCCAGGACCCTGAGGTCATGATCCGAGCCAAAATCAAGAGTCAGATGCTTAAGCAACAGAGCCACCCAAGTGCCCCAAAAATATTTTTATTTTTAAATATTTTCCTGGACAATCATGATTTTCTTAGTTAAGAAAATAGCGCACGTAGCATAGTGTCAGGGATATGGAGCTGCTGCTGACGGCCGCCGGATGCAGGTGCCAACACTGCGCCTGGCTACGTTCACTATTGTCATGGTTAATCCTCTTACTAGAAAAAGCCGAAGGTGAGAACTAGACTTCAAAATGATCTTGAACTGATAAAAGGTTTGAATGTCCTACAAAAACAAGATATGTCAAACTCTTCACACTGAGGAGGGGAGGAACAGAAAACAAGCTAACGGCTGCTGGAGACGTGAGCGGCGCATGAGGCTCTGTATCTTAGCGTCAGTGAGCCCTTTACCATGACGAGCCTGAGGTCTGCTATACAGGCTTGATCATGCCCATGAGCCTAGAAGATTCCTGCATACAGCAGAGGCAGCTTGTCAGAAATGCTAACCTGGAAAAATGAAGACTGCACACTTGCAATAATAATCGAGGAGAACTTTTCATAAAATATTTTTGGACGATTGTCTTTCTTCCATTTCTGTGTGTATATGTTTGTAGTTATTTTAATTTTCATTTTTAGTAATTTCTAACACAGGACATGACTGAATAAAAAATACCTTTACTTTAAAAAATGATGTTAGGATTAGAAATAATATTGTATGCATGTTTTTGGAAACAAAGTATTGGTCTTCACAACATATGAGAATCACAGAAATGTAACATTTCTTCTCCAGTGTTTATTTAAATTAACAAAATAATATATCCTTTGTAAGAAAGGGTGCAAATACATCTGTGGGCTCTCATTAATGCAACACTGTTTTCATTCACTAACTGCAAAACTCCTGCTTGATATAAAGCTGCAAAGAAAAATGGCCCTCTTATTGGGAGGAGCATAGACTATCTTCAGAAACATGGGCTTTATATGAAGATATATTTTAAAGTTACTTATTCTACCTTTTCTTCCTTAAATGAGGAGCCAAAAGAGCAGAGAGTTACTTATCTTTTTAGGATACAAAGGCACCTTTTAATCTTTTCTCTTAATATAAATAGCACCCTTTCTAGGATAACACGTCTCATATTCTCGTTCAGAGACCATTGTTGGATCCATGCGGGGGTATTTATTATATATAAAGTTCCCAAACCCTAACACAGATCTAGGCAATCACACACATGACACTGGAACACCGGAATGATTTATGTTTTACACTGTAGCCAAGTGATTTTCTTCTTTGCAAAAGTAGGAGAAATAGAAGACTTGGTATTTGTTGAGCTCTTAAGATTCCAAACACCGTTCATCTTCTGTCTCCTTTAATCCTGAAAATACTCCTATTTTTATTATCTAGCAGAAGGCAGACGTCCAGAAGGTTAAAGAACCTTCCCAGGACAGTGTGCAGTGGAAAAGGACATAGAAATTCTCCAAAATCATGTTTGCAGAACTACAAATATCAGTGAATCAACACAATGTATAGGAACAGGAATTTTTTTCTTGGATAAACATCCATTTGACTTAATCCACAGATTAACTTTCTTCTAACAAACCACATCACATATTCTCAATGCTGATTTTGTCATCTTCAAAGGAATGTGATTTTTTTTAAAGGCTGAACATTTGCTTTTTTAAAAAAATAGCAAATCATATGTAAATATAACATCCCAGACAAATGAGGAAAACAAGCAAAGAAACAGTCTAAATATTAAAACCAAATGGACTTTTATACCTAAACCATATACACGGTAAATTCAGAAGCAGTAAAGTCACTATGAGGTATCTCTCCAGTATCTTGTGAAATACGACCTGAAGAAAACAATTCTCTGGAGTTACGAGGACCTAATATCAAGTTTTTTGGTGATGTCTGCAAATCTGCCATACAAAAACAGCAAACCCAGTAGATAAATGTGAGTAGAAAAGACAGCACACATGTGTTCCCTAATGCTTGCCCCATGACCAAGGTTCCACAACAAGCTAAGGGAGCTGCTACCTCACTGGAATGAGACAGAAATCACAAGTACATCCAGATGCACCAAAGCATCTGCTAGTATATATACTGGGGACATTTTGGCAAACATATCATTGAAGAAACTTTTAGTACTTAGATATCAGAAAATGAGTTTTGTTCTTTCAAATATATTTGAATAAAAATAACAGTATTAAAAATTGAACCACAAACACAAAAATACTGACATTTTTAAATTTAAATATTTTATTGTATTTAATAAATTTAAACTTTTTATTTTAAATTTTAAAATTTTAAATATTTTATTGTATTGCCACTACACGTACAAAAACACAAATCTGTATATAAAATTTATGAAATGAGATGAAGCTAAGTTTTGCTCAATAGACTCCTCAAAGTTTCTTAAATTTTTCTAACTTAACATAGTATTGTTTTCCAGGACTTTCTGTTTTTGCAAGTGAGAGGGTTTTGTTCTACAGTCTTTTAATCTATTCAGATCAGATATTGGATCAAGTGACAATTAAACACCTGTGCTACATAGCTTTGTGCTGATTCAACGTGAAAACTCCAGATTGGCCACACATACTCATTAGAACTAACGAGAACCCCACACTCAATTCCCCATGTGCCAGGATGGATATTGCTCCCCAGCGTTCACTAGCCCTTAAATTGTTCTCATTTCTTACCTGTTGCACCACCTGTTAATAACTGAATTGTGCCATCTGCTTCTTGCACACACTTAAAGAGTAAAGAAGAAGCAACCGCTTCTCACCTTGACAGTATATGCTAAAACTATATACAAAACTGTTTTAACATTCTCGTCTGCTGTTATTTTTTGCAGTCAATAATAATAGAAGGAATTCGTAAACAGTGTTTATTCCTTCTACAAAAATTCTTTATACATTAAAATTCCTATGTTTGACATTTCCCCCGGGCAAAGGATCTAGCGTGTGCAACAGATGAGGCAGAAGTTGGTTAATAAAAGGACCGTCTACTCCTACTGAAAGTAAGGAAATACTTTCCAGGTCAGAATATTTACTTCCACTTTTATGAAGTATTTGTTTTGTGACTGACTTGGTTACATCTTTATCTTTCATAACAGAAAAGCTTCATGAAGATTGGAAGTAATAGCATCTCAGGATCGTTACTGTTCCCCTAATGCCTGACACAGTGTCAGATTCAGAGTAGGTATCGACATATTTTTCCAACTTTGCTATGTTACCATAGCAAAAACTATTTTTTACATTAAAAATGTATACTGTGATGAGGCCTGGGTGGCTCAGTCAGTTAAGCGTCTGCCTTCAGCTCAGGTCATGATCTCAGGGTCCTGGGATTGAGCCCGAGAGTCGGGCTCCCTGCTCAGTGGGGAGCCTGCTTCTCCCTCTGCCTGCCACTCCCCTGCTTGTGCTCTCTCTCTAATAAATCATCTTAAAAAAAATGTATACTGCTTCCAGTATATGCTTCCAGTAAATGATGCTTCCAGGTAGGACTGGATACTACCTGGGGAACCAAAGCTCCCCTTTGACAGCAGACATCTATTCAAAGGCATAGAGAGTTCCAGAAACAACAGTGCTTATGAGGAGAGAGATTCCAGAGAAGCAAGAAGCTTTCAGAGGAGCAGTGAGCATCGACAGCTGACCTGGCAGGCTTTGGTCCACCCCGGGCACTGGCCGGAGGATTAGATTTGGAGTTGGTTTGCCCATCCCGCCATGTAATGAGCTGGGGAAACAGGCAGACTGGGCCCGAAAGAGTTAAGGCAATGCTTCTGTAAAACAAAGTGGGTTTAAGAACCTCCAAGAGCCGGATTGGGAAGGCTGGCTAGAGGCTGGGCTAGAGGACCACTAAGAGGTAAAACCCGAGAAGGACAGGGACACCAAAACAGATTTCCAACCACTTTTCCGTCTGAACGAGTGAGTAGGACCTGCTGTATTACTGAAGCTAAACTTGCAAATCTATGATGAAAATGATGTTCAGCACATTTTCAGGTGCTTACTGTTTATTTTTGTATTTTTATATAATTATTTTTTATAAAGTGTTCAAGTTTTTGCCTGCTATTAATTTAATGAAAGTTTCTGTATTATAAACGTTGACTTTTTAAAAGGGAGACAAATCCAACAAAACAAAATGAATACATGACAAAGACTATAAAAGTCATAAATTACAGAATATTTCTCATGAATACAGATAGAAAATCCTATCGTGCATGAAGTATAAAAAAACTGATTCCACTAAATACAAAAAGAAGGTAATGAATCATGACCAAGTGGAATTTATTGTACAAGTGATTTAACATAAGAAAATTAATCTTTGTGGCTCAACGTAAGTAAAAAAAAAAAAAGAAAGAAAGAAAAATTAATCATTAGGTAGATTCCAAAACTGTATTTGACAAAATCTAAACTAACAAAGTTGGGATAATAATACATCGTTAACAGGATAAAAATTTATCTATAAATCTCTATAGAAAACCCATGCTAGACTAGCCTGTAAAATGATGAAGAAATTCCTCCTCAGAATAGGAACAAACAAGGATGCCTGTCATCATGATGTCAAAGAAGAAAATGAACATTTAAAGAGAATATTACTGGGGTGCCTGGGTGGCTCATTTGGTTAAGCGTCCAACTCTTGGTTTTGGCTCAGGTTGTGATCTCAGGGTCATGGGATCGAGCTCCATGTCGGGCTCCATGCTTAGCAGGGAGTCTGCTTGAGATTCTCTCTCCTTCCCTCTGCTACCCCCAGCCCACTCAGGCACACTCTCTTTCTCTCTAAAATAAATAAATAAATCTTTAAAAAAATAAAGAGAATACTACTTGTAATAGCACTGAAACTACCACCTATTTAGGAATGAATCTAACAAAGGTTCCCTTTATCTCTATACACAAAAATGTGGAAAAGATATTATTTAAATAAATTGTTCAAAGAATAAACTTTAAAAAGCAGATACTATGATCGTGGATTAAAGGTCTCACTATATCAGGTTCATCATTCCCCTCCTCCCAATTATATATTTTGAGAAATCCAAATAAGATCAGTAGAGTGTGACTATATTTGCATATGGACATACAACTTTCTTTCTAAAATTCATTTGAAAAACCAAAGGGTCTATTAAGAGTGTAAAAAAAAAAAAAGAACTGTACAGAAAAGAAGAAGAATAAGTCATATACCAAGTGTGGAGCCCAAGTGTGAGGCTATGTTAATAATGACCAATCCATGACTGATGGAGGGACAGAGGATGTATATCAGTGAAACTACCCGGATGATTCATACTTGGACCATGTACAGTCAGTCACATGAAATACAATGAACACGACACTTCAATGCAGTAAAAACTACTATCCTAGTAGCAAGGGCTACTGGGCTAGCTGGACATCACTATGAACAAATATGTAAGTTCTCAACTTCAGTAGGCATCAGGAAAATACAAAATAAAGCTGCAATAAAATGCCACCACGTGGAAAAGAGCAGGAGCACAGTGGAGAAACCAGTAAATATCAAGTTTTGAGAACAATGTGGAGCAAGCCAGCAACCAGAATGCTAAATTCATAAAGCCACTTCTGGTAAGGACTAGGGCGAACACGTCCATACCTTCTGGTGCAAGAGTGTGGCTGCTAGGTACACACTCCCCTGTAATGTTACACACGTGTAACACAGATGGGCGTGCAGGGGCATTATGAGTGTACACATTAGCACTCCTCACCATGGTTCCAACGGTAAACCTCATAAATGCCAATTACCAGAATGGATACACGTATGTGGATTCCTCATCAGGTAGATTAGAAGAAGGTGGATATCAGCGAAGAAAACAAATGAACGGTACCTCCCAGCAACAGCATGGATGCATGTCACAGGCAAAATGCTAATGAAATACAGTCCCCCTGCCACCTCCCCCCTCCCCACGGTTTCAGTCACTTGTGCTTGACTGGTGCTGGAAGCAGAGGATCCTCCTGATGCCGCGTCAGAAGGGTGTGAGCAGCCTCCCACTGCATCACGCACCTACCTCGTTCACCTCCTGCATCTGTACACACAGCCATTTTATCACCTCACGTCCTCCCAGCAAGTGCAATAACGTAATTAGAGAGAGCAAGAGACCACATTCACAGTACTGTTATCACAGCATACTGCTATATTTATTATTGTCATTAACAAACTTTATCGTGGTGTGTATGTACAGCGAAACACACAACACATGTAGGATCCCATACTGTCTGTGTTTTCAGGCATCTACGAGAGGTCTGGGAACATACCCCATGGGTAAGGAGAACTACTATAAGGTAGACACAAAGGAGCGCCTCAGGTAAGATACTAATTATACCAAGTTTTAAAACAGACAAAAAGATAACTGCTATTAGATGTCAGGACAGTCTTGTGTGTAGATAATGACTGGAAGGTGACAGGAGGGGGACTTTTGTGATTTCCATACAGTATGGCATTAGACAATCAGTCTACTGACCTTTAATCTAAGAAACTGTATGCCTGGATGTAGGTCTACCATTTTTTTTTTTAATGTGTATTGTTTCTACCGCCCCTGAATTTTATTCCATTTTTCTTCCTCTTTATTCCATTCTTGCCTGGCTTCTTTTGTATGGTATTTTTAGAAATCTATTTTATTTGCTATTTTTACCCATAACATATTGCATTATTTTTATTTATTTATTTTTAAAGATTTTATTTATTTATTCATGAGAGACAGAGGAGGAGAGAGAGAGAGGGAGAGAGGGAGAGAGAGAGAAGCAGAGGGAGAAGCAGGCTCCCAAGGAGCAGGGAGCCCAATGCGGGACTCGATCCCTGGACCCTGGGATCATGACCAGAGCCGAAGGCAGACGCTTAACCATCTGAGCCACCCAGGCACCCCATATTGTATTATTTTTAATAGTAATGGACACATACAATTATTCATTTGTACAAACCCAGAGAATGTACAAAAGCAACAGTGAATCCTAATGTGTAGTATGGACCTTGGAGGATGATGTGTCAATGAATATTCATCGGTTGTAACAAATGCACTGATGCAGTAGGGTGTGCTGATAGTGCGGGGGGCTGTGCTCGTGGGGGCCAGGGGGTATATGGCAAATCTCCATACCTGCCTCTTAATTTTACTGTGAAGCTACGACAGTTCTAAAAATAAAGTCTGTACTGAAAAAATATTTTGCTAGACAAACCTTAGTCTGGGTTATAACTAGGATTCCATAAATATCAGTGCAGATCACATTAGTTATAAATTGTTTATAAGATATTAGCTAATATGAGTATTTACCAAGTGTGATATAAGTCTAATTTATATAACTATATTATTTTATTATCCGAGGAACCCCTGAGATGGCTAAGCATTATCATTCTCACTTTATATATTTAAACAACTGTAATGACAACAAGAGACAGGACAGTTAAATAATTTCCTCAACTTGACTCACAGAGCTAATAAATTATAAAACTTGGATTTAAAATCAGCATTCTGCTTTGACAATATTCTTACTTATAGCTAATTCATTAAACTACCCAAAAGAATTTGATTTACAAGTCAATTTTTTAGCTCATTCATCATTTACTTTGTTAGCTATAAAAGCATAGTTTTAGTCATCCTATATGGCTGAATTTTTTAAGGGATTCTTCCAAACTCGGTTACTTAAAAAGTTAGACACTTGGTCATATGACATAATGTGTATTAGGTAATTTAGAGAGTAATCACACAAAACAATTTTTTTTTCTTAATCTGAAAACCAATAGTATGAAGACCATCTGTTTCAAAGATGAAGATAAATTCCAGGGCAAAACATATTCATTCAATCCAAGTGTTTCAGTTAATGATAAAGCGCACTTATTGCTCACATGGTCAATTTATAAGACGACAATGTGTTTTTCCTCTTAAAGTATTTCATACTGCAATCAGTCTGCAACTTGCCCTTTGCATATTCACATGCCTGCACAGTCTAAACTTTCTGCATTGAGAATGGTAATAAAATATAATTTCTGGGGACCTGGGTGGCTCAGTTGGTTAAGTGTCTGACTCTTGATCTCAGCTCGGGTATTGATCTCAGGGTCATGAGTTTGAGCCCCATATGTTTACACACACACACACACACACACACACACACACACACACACACACAATTTCTGATTATAGTCATATTTAACACATTAAATAGTACCTAAATTTTAAATTGCTTAAGTGACTCATCAGTGATCATAAATTAAATAAGAAATTAAAAAATTACAAGTACTATTTAAATTAACATTTGAATGTTGATGTTAAATCATACAATCTCCTTTTTACAAAAATTAATTAACCTACACTTTTAAAAGCATTTTATTAGAACTTTCAATATGATTTAAAATTAAGTTTGTCTCCATAATATATGTCTTAGATTAGTTTTAATTTCTGTCAGTTTCAATTGGAAACTCTTTTCTTTATACATGGCTAAAGTGTAGCTGTTACTTCAGAAAATTCATTGTTTAAAACATCACTATTTCTTCACTTCTTCAGGAATCCTGCGTTGATTTTAAAGTTTCAAGCGTTTATATGACTGACTGCTTTAAACCGAATGTTTTTAATACAAAAGGAACTACCAAAAGCTAGCACAAGATCACAGTGCTAAATGGAAGATGCAGCATTATAATTTATGATGTCATAAGTTGTTCACCAAATTGAACAAGACCGTCTGGGCTTGTGTGTCCAGACTCCTTGTTGTGTCACCTATTAAGCGGGTCATACTGAGATCCGGAGAGGAGATTTAGCCTCCTCCCTGTAGTGTCGTGCTGGTAACACCAGGGTTATAATCCCTTATTGCACAAAGCTGAGATCTCATGCAGGGCACCATGATGATGCTTCCCACTGGTCTGAAAGCCAAACAGCAAATTCCTGCCAAACACACTTCATCTAAGATGCAGAAGGAAACAAAACCAACCTCACCAAACACTAGCTCTGAACTAAAGCGATTTTTTTTTTTAATTGGGAAGTATTTGTGGAGGAGTAAAGTAGTAGGGTTTTTAAGTTCCTAGGCAGAGACAGGAAAGATATAAAGTGCTGAAAAAGTGATATTATGTATATATGTATATGGTTTTTCAAGATCCAGGTTTTACTCAGTTTTCCCAACCATTCAGTTTTCAAAATATACAATCTTACAAATTCATGTCTGTTTCATGTAAATAAAACACTGGGGAACATGTCCAATGTCAGCATTCAAAAGTTAAACATTTTAATTCCAGCCTAAAAATATTTCCATTATAAACAAATATAATCTTTTCTTTAGTGAAGAGGAATACAAGTATTTTGGAAAGACACAATTAGGGACGCCTGGGTGGCTCAGTCAGTTAAGCGTCTGCCTTCAGCTCAGGTCATGAGCTCAGGGTCCTGGGCTCCCTGCTCAGTGGGGAGTCTGCTTCTTCCTCTCCCTCTGCCTCTGTCCCTTCCTCCCTGCTTGTGCACTCGTGCGCTTTCTCTCTCTCTCTAAAATAAATAAATAAATAAAATCTTAAATAAAAAAAAAAGACAGACACAAGTGTACTTCCCCACCTCTTTGCACATAGATACCCGCTGAAGAGCAGCTATGGGCACAGGAGGAAACTGGACAACATGGGGGCCCCAGAGCAGCATGTATGTGCGTGTGCGTATGTGTGTGTGCATCTGTGTGCACGTGTGTGTTTGTGTATGTGTGCACGTGTTTGTGTGCATGTGTCTGTGTGACTGTGTGTGCCTGTGTGCACATGCCTGTGCATGTCTGTGTGTTTGTGTGCCTGTGTGCACACTGTGCACGTGTGTCTGTGTGTGCATGTGTCTGTGTGTGTGCATGTGTGTGCATCAGTGTGTGTCTGTGAGCATGTGTGTGTACGGGTGCACACGTGAATGAGTGTGTGTCAGGCTGTGTGCACATGTGTGTCTGTGTGTGTGCATGTCTGTGTGTGTGCCTGTGTGCGCACTGTGCACACGTGTGTGCGTATGTGCATGTCTGTGCCTGTGTGTGCACTGTGCACATGTGTGCATGTGTTCATGTGTGTATCTGTGCGTGTGTGTCAGTGTGTGTGTGCGCATGTCTGTGTACATGTGTACATATGCATGTGTCTCTGTGTCAGTTTGAGACTGTGCATGTGTGCCTGTGCACGTGTGTGTGCATGTGCATGTGTGTCAGTGTGTGTGTGCATGTCTGTGTGTACGTGTGCGCACGTGCATGTCTGTGTGTGCGTGTCTGTGTGCGCGTCTGTGTGTACATGTGCATGCGTGCATGTGCCTGTGTGTGCGTGTCAGTGTGTGAGGCTGTGCGTGCGTGTGTGTGCATATCTGAGTGTGTGCACGTGCGTACACAAGCACCTGCGGAGCGGATGCAGTCGTAATGCCCAGTTACACAAAGTCAAGAGGAGGACGTGTCCCCGAGCTACAGGGCAGCATCCGCACAGCTGCTGCTACAACCGCTGGTGGGAGCGAATCTGAACTCAGGACTCTGGTGGCCATGGGGCCGCGCTCTCCAGAGCCAGCTGAGACGAAGGAAAGCCACGGCAATCAGGACATCACGGAAACCACATGAGGGGAGCTGCAGATCTTCAGAATTAAAGATGCTCCATTTAGGGATTTCTCTTTTTTCTATAATTAACTTTTTTATAAAAAATACTGAATATACAGAAAAAGGACTCATTTTATAGCTCTAGTTAATTGGTTGCTAAATATGTGCCATACGCACTGCAAAATGTGTATGTTTGATCTTTGTAATAGCTAACGTGGATCCTGTAAGTGATCTCTAGTTTAAAGGAAAGACTCAGGGAAAAATGGGATGAGGCTTGCCTAATGGTCCAGATTTTCTGTGTAACAGAACTAAAATTTGAACCCATGATTATTGCAGAACCAGTACTCTTACGAACTAGGCTACAAAGACTTCCAGGATCATTAAGTAGACATACCATTCCCCATCCTTCACACTAAATATAACACACGATGCTGGGCATTAATTATTTTATATATATTATGTTACATTGTAGATTAATACATATTAAAAGGTTCTCTGGAAGGTGTATAGAAAAGTCACGCTGTGTGGGGACCTCAAGACCCAAGGAAGGGCACAGGGGAGATTTCTCTGGGTATTCTTTTTGACTCCTGTATTAGAAATGTAACTGAAGAAGCCAGTAACCCAGAAAAGCCAGTGGGCACAAACAGAAAAAGTCCCATTAAAGCCTTAGAGAAAGGAGCAGCCTACTAATATGGCAAACATTTAGAAGATAATTCCTCCAATCCAGATAAGTATCACAAACAAACAGACTCCACCTTCACCAAGGCCAAGTGGGGAGCCTATGCTCCCATGTTCTCGAAGACGTAAGATACAGTGATGTCAGAGGCAGACATATAGGGGCTGGTAAGTTTATCCCCACCGGGGGTGACAAGCCCACTACCCTGAGGGACAGCTGATGCCTATGGGAACCAGAACCTCCACGCTCACCCAGCACTAACAAAGACCCTTCTGAATGGGCAAAATGTACTTCTGATCCCTCCAAAGTAAGGAGCTGGGGCCCCCTATGTCCTGTACCACCGCAGTGTCCAAGGAAAGCAGCTAGAACAGTAGGTTTAAACAACATCCAGAGAACCTATTATCCAAAATATGCCATTTTCCATTTAAATATCACACATCAGAGAAAAATCAGGAAAATCTCAGACTGAATGGAAAAGGATGATTAAGTGAAACCGATGCTCAGATGAGAGATGTTAAAATTTAAAATTAAAAAAGATTTTAATGTAGCTATCACAAAATTGCTAAGAAGCGCAATTATAAACACACTTGAAACAAATGAAAAGATAGAACATGTCAGCAAAGAAACAGTTACTAAGAAGACCCAAATGCAAACAAACACACTCACTGAATTAACTCAGTGAACAGGCTGAACAGTACAATGGAGAAGACAGGAATGAGCCACTAACCTGGAACACAGAACAGAAATTACTCAAATAACAGAAAACAGGACTACATCATAAAATATCGGACATAGGAGTCCTCGGAAGATAGTGGGGAGTGCCCGAGATATACGAGCAGAAAGCGCGGCTGAAGTTTTCCAAATGAGGCAAAAGACATAAACCCACAGATTCAAGATGAGTGAGCCCAAAACAGAAAACCCCCAATTCACACAACATCATAGCTGGAATTCTGAAAACTAAAGGCAAAGGGAAAATCTTGAAAGCAGTAAGACAGAAATGACAACTTACCTCTAGGAAAAAACCCTGAATGACAGGAGTGTCTCACAAGAAACCATGGAGGGTAGAGAAGTTTGCAGAGCATTTTTCAAGTGCTCACAGGAGAAGGAGAGGGAGGGGAAGGGAAGGAGGGGAAGAAGAAGAAAGAATTGTCCACCCAGAATCCTACATGCAATGAAAATGACCTTTTCTGCAACACACAGGAAATCTAAACGTTATCAGATGGAGCACACCTGATGTGATTTGTCATCATCAAACCTACCTGAAATGAATGCCTAAGAGCAAGTTCTCTAAACAGAAAGAAAACAATAAATTTAAGGAACCTTAGGACATCAGTAGGGAAAGAAGCACACGGCTAAGAAAAAACTTGGAAAAATACAATGGACTATGCTTTTCCTCTTAAATTTTCTAAATTATGTTTGACAGTGGAAGCAAAACTTAAAACGTCCTCCGATGTGGTTTTAAATGAATGCAGATAAAATATTTGAGACAACTATATTACAAATGGGAGGTGTTGTAAAGGGATGTGGAAAGAGGTGAGGTTTTTATACTTCACTTATTTTGGGGAATGACTCCATCACATATAACTAAGGACCAATATTCTTCACAGCTCCAGATTAAAAAAATACTTTACAAAATATTAGCATATAAAATTCACAAATATGTAAGAAGAGTTGTACCTCATCCCCTAGTACTACTTATTCCACGGAAAGAAGTCTGCTTCGATATTCAAAAATAAATAAATGCAATCTACCATGCTAACTGGCTAAGGAAAAATCACATGATTTATCAAATGATGCAGAAAAAGCACTTGACAAAATCCAACAGTCACTCATGGTAAAAACTCTAAAACAAGTAAGACTAGAGAGGAACTTCTTTAAATTGATAGTGATTATCCACAGAAAATCTACAGGTAATATAAATGGTGAAAGACTGCTATTCCCTTAAAATTGGAAATAAGACAAGGTTATCTGCTCTCACTACTTTTATTGAACATACTGATGGAAGTTACAGTCAGTGCAATATGGCAGGAAAAGGAAAATATTTATGCGGATCAGAAAGGAATAAATAAAACTGTTTCTATTTGCAGATGACAGGATTACCTATGAAGAAAATCCAAATGAATCCATAAATAAATTCCTAGGCCTCTTAAGTGGTTCAGTCAGGTTGCAGGATACAAGATGATATAAACTAAACCATTATATTTCTATATAAAAGCAATTAACTCATGGATATGGAATTTAAAATATAATAACATGTATAAGCTAAAAAAAGAGAAATTAGGTGTAATTCTAATAAAATATGTGTACTATGTGTATACTGAAGACTACATAACACTGATGCAAGAAATCAAAGAAGATCTAAATAAATGGAGAGACCTACTGTTTTTATGTATTGGAAGTATCAACATAGTAAATATGTCAGTTCTCCCTAAACTGATATGTAGGTTTAATGCAATTTCGGATAAAAAATCCCAGAAAGATTTTTGTAGATATAGACAAGATTATTTTCAAATTTATATGGAAATAAAAATGCACTAGACTAAAACCTTGAAAAAGGAGAATAAAGTGGGAGGAATCAGTCTGCCCCAAATTAACACTTAGTATATAGCCACAATAATCAAAATTGGGTGGTACTGGCACAGGGACAGACATATAGACCAATGGGGCAAAATCTTTATTGGAAAAAAAAAATCCACAGAAATATGCCAACTAATTTTTGACAATAATGCAAAAACAATTCAGTAGAGACATGGACAGCTTTCTCAGGAAATGATGCTGGAACAAGTGGAAATCCATGGGTGAAAGGAAAAAATAGGCTGAAATCTCATGCCTTACACAAAAAAATAACTCAAAATGGATAACTGGGTTAAATATAAAACTATAATAAAACTTTTAGAAAATGGTGACAAAATCTTCAGGATCTAGGGTTAAGCAAGAGTGACTTAGATCTGACACCAAAAGCACAATCCATAAAAGAAAATAATGCCAAAATTGACTTTCTCTAATTCTCAAAGCCTGAAAAGCAAGCTACATGATGTGCAAACCAGGTATCTGACCAAGAACTTTTATCTAGAATACATGAATGATACTAAAAAATTAATAGTTAAAAATAACAAAAACAATCAGATTAGATAATGAGAAAAAAAAATTTGCTGAAGAGTTTATAAGGATGGCAAATAAGCACATGAAAGGATGTTCAACAGTATTAGTCACCAGGAAAAAGCAAAATTAAAACTACAATGAGATCACTGTATTTGCTGTGGATAGCTGTGCGGATACATTAGAGGGAAAAAAAAACACCTATGGTATTTGTAGCAAGAGGTACAAAGAAAAGAAAATTAGTAAGTGATTAAAATTGATTTAAAGAAAAATGATAACTTCAGTGAAAGAAACAGGTGTATATCGCAAAATCAAAAACAGCAAAGTCAGAGAGAGCATCCTCCAGCATCTTCCCCCACTTATTACATTTCCCTTCTGGTAAGGGACTGCTCATATAGAAACTACCATTCCCAGCCTAATTTATAGTTTTGTGAGGTCACCTAATAAAGATCTGGCCATGTGAATATAATCTAAAATGGCCTGATCCAAATATATGTCCCCCAGGGTGCTCCTGTGCCCTTTTCCCTTTAGGCTGAATGGAACAGAGGTGACCTCATGAGCATTCTTGAAAGACAATGGCATAAACTCTTATTAGCCTGGGTCCCTAAATGGATGGATATTTCTTTTAATACCATGTAAGAGTAACCTTTTTTAATGTATATAACAAAAACAGCTGTCTACATCACCCAAAAAAATAGCACTTACAAGACATAACCTAATTTCAGTGTTACTAAATACATGAAAAGTAAAGCACATCTTGGAATTTGTGATATACAATTTATATACTCTGCAGTCTACAAAGCGTTTTCATAAACATTAAAATATTAGCACACACATGCGCACATGCACACATGAACACGCACACAGACACACACACACATGCAGAAATGTAATGTCCAAGAAGTAACATGATTTGCCAAAAATTTTAGAGCAATTATGTGGCTAAGACTAGCCCAGAGCCAAAGTTATCTGACGTAAGCCCTTTATGATTTACCTCTTTTCGTAAATACTGTAGGGTTCTATAGTTACATAGCCCGACTGTGAGATGACAGTAATGGTTGTCAGATGAAATGCCACCTTAGAAATTTATGACAATTTCAGTTTACAATTTCACTGCATCTACATTTCTTGTCAATCTGCTGTACGTTCTGTGCTGAATGTAAATATAACCCCTTTTAAAAGATTAACAAAGTGATCCATACAACTCTTTGGTTACAACACTTTGATGGCTTCATGTAGACAATATATGGACATCTACAAATTCTTCCTACGGTGATTTGAATTCAAAAAGGAATGGAGGGGGTCCCTGGGTGGCTCAGTCAGTTAAGCGTCTGTCATCCCAGGGTCCCGGGATGGAGTCCCACGTCGGCTCCCTGCTCAGCAGGGAGTCTGCTTCTCCTTCTCGCGCTTTCTCTCTCTCTCAAATAAATACAATTTTTAAAAAATGAATGAAGATTTGCTTTCTGTACTAAATAATATCATTGAAGGGATGAATGAAGATATTCTGCCAATAAATTATTTGACTTCATTAAATATTTATGGCTGCAGGACTCTTTCTCTGATGTGCTGTGCACCGTCCACTATAAACTGGAACATACCTGTGGTGTTACCTACTCCTCGTCATCAAACATTCATCGAGCTCTTATTACAAGTCATCACCTCCACCCTAAAGGTGTTCACATCTCAGGTAGGGGTGCACACTGGTGAAGAAAGAAATGAAATTTAAAATCCAGCCTTCATGTGATATAATTTTATCTTAATGAATTCCAGTGTCATAGTCCATCATAGTTCAACTGTCATCTTTCAAGAACCCCCAACGCACCACCTCTTTCTGTCCCTTTCTCTTAACATTTCTTCACCTAGAACATGAGAGTGAATCACGAAGATGGACTTATGTTCAAAATACATGTGCACAAGGGGAGGAAGATGCTTATTTCGCTTCGATTTTATGTGAGTTCGAGCCCACCTTTCGTTTTCCCTTCTTTGATAGTATATTTTGGAAACGTTGTTTCTCTTCTTTGAGGTATTTTAAAATTATTATGTACTTTTTAGTTTTTTGAGAAGGTGGATCAATACTGTTTAACCTTCTCCTAAAGACAACCTCTTCTTTCAAAAATGCTTCTTCGGATGTTTGTTCTTTATCTAGTTGTGTCTATTTCATTCTTATTACTAAACTAATCTTCCGGGTAACTTTCGGCTTTCTCATTCAAACAGGTCACTGGGGCAACAGTCTCAAGCCAGTCACTACTGCCTCAGCTGGTGGGAACAATGACCTTGTGACTTAAAATAGTTCAGGCAATGTCCCTATTCCAATTGAATCAAAACTGGTATCTAGTGCTCTTGAAGAAATCTGTGGCAAATGTGCACCTGGCAGTAAACAGTCCCGATCTCCCTCATTTCCACATTTGCTTTAGCAAGTCATGCAACAGCCCCGTATGGAGATGCTTACTGTCGTCCGCCTTCCCTGCTGCCTTAGTCAGTCGGAGCCTCAGGCACCCTGGAGAGCACACGCTACAGACTTTGCAGGCAACGGCAGAGGGCTGCAAGTTAAGTCCCAAGTGAGTGCGTAAGCAAGTCAGCCACAGACAGCATCTGCGACGGGCTCACCTGTCCCTGCCCACGTCCTGGCCACTCCTCCTCAGACAGCGACCACTGATGGCCCACGTGCGGAATTAACCATTAGCTACCAGCTCCCCTTACTTACTGAAAATCACTGACTTATCTACTGGGGTGCACCAATGTTGTGGACACCTGGACACAGGATTTGAAAAATCCCTTCTGTTGTGGGACAGAATGATTCTCAGTAATATGGACAGTTCAGTAGTTTCTTGATTTGTTCAGTTTTAAACAATTAACAACCCCAACAGAATACATTTCTATTTTAAATATACAACTCAGATTCTTTAAAATGTCTTATATATGAATTAAAATTTTCTCCTTAATGAATATATTACAACTTGCAGTTTACATTATATTTCCCTATTTTAAATTTTAAACACAAATTAACTATCTAAGTAGTCACCTAGAACAAATGGATTGAAATGATTCAAATTCTATTTCTTCATTTTTTCATCCTTACAACCACAGTGCTAGCATCATTTGCCTTAGATCCAGGACTGAAGGCCACTGGCAGAGGATGCGGGCCTGGGCAGCCAGCCCCAAAAAATGACAAAGTCACTCAGTCAACCCTCCGTTATTCTAAGTATTTTCCACCAACAAAACAGTATTTATTAAAGTATAATAACTAATAAAATACTCTAATTTGAAACATATATGTGTATATACATTATTATATATTAATGAAACACTTCTATTACCATGGTGTCTAAAATTCAGACTTTTTCCAGGAAGAGTACTTTACTGCAAATATTGTTTAGGTTTACATGCACATGACAATAAAAAAGGCAGAGTGAATTTGAGTCCATTTTATTATTACTTTTAAGAGTTATAGAGACAATTTACCCTCTTATTGCCTGCACCAGGATATAAACTCCTGCCACCAGTCCTTGGTAAGGCCCCTGACATGTGCTATATATTTCTCTGTGTGTGTGTGCACGTGATGTACTTATCTCCCGTTAGAAGGTAAGATTCTTGACTGTAGACTCAGGAATTGATGACGCTCTGGAATAGGTGTGGCTAGCAATCAAAACAACTCATTTTCTAATTTTAATCTCTTAAGTTATAGTACTTTTGTAACAATATATACTTAGGATTAATTGATAAGCATTAAGGCCACACTATCAAGTGTTCACAACCTGAACACATTATGGAAATTATAATGCTTGGCCTCTGTCTTAGACATTTAAAAACAAAAGATATGTTACCACTTATAGACAAATCACCCTAAAATATGGAATGCAAAATTTAGACATGGTGTTACACACACACCACCCTAATGCTCCCAATTTTTATTTAAAAACTAAATGGACAGGGCGCCTGGGTGGCTCAGTCGTTAAGCGTCTGCCTTCGGCTCTGGTCATGATCCCAGGGTCCTGGGATCGAGTCCCACATCGGGCTCCCTGCTCTGCGGGAAGCCTGCTTCTCCCTCTCCCACTCCCCCTGCTCGTGTTCCTGCTCTCGCTGTCTCTCTCTCTCTGTCAAATAAATAAATAAAATCTTTAAAAAAAAAAAAAACTAAATGGACATTCCTATCTTGTTCCTGACCACAGAGGAAAAGCTCTCAGCTTTTCTCCATCGAGTATGATTTTTCCTGTGGGTTTTTCATATATGGTCTTTATTATGTCGAGGTATGTTCCCTCCAAACCTACCATATTGAGGAGTTTTATCATGAATGGATGTTGTACTTTGTCAAATGCTTTTTCTGCATCTATTGAGAAGATCATATGATTCTTATCGTTTCATTTTTATTTTTTTTCTCTCAAAGATTCTTATTTATTTGTCAGAGAGAGAGAGAGAGCACAAGCAGGGGGAGCCGTAGAGGGAGAGGGAGAAGCAGGCTTCCCACTGAGCAGGGAGCCCGATGTGGGACTCGATCCCAGGACCCTGGGATCACGACCTGAGCCGAAGGCAGACGCCTAACGACTGAGCCACCCAGGCGCCCCTGTCCTTTCTTTTATTAATGTGTTGTATCATGCTGATCGATCTACAAGTGCTGAAGCAATCTTGCAACCCAGGAATAAATCCCTTGGTCCTGACGAATGACTTTTTTAGTGTATTGAGGCATTCAGTTTGCTAGTATTTTACTGAGACTTTCTGCATCCATGCTCATCAGGCCTGTAGTTCTCTTTTTTAGCGGAGTCTTTCTCTGGTTTTGGTGTCAAGGTCATGCTGGCCTCATTGAATGAGTTTGGAGGCTTTCCTTCCTCTTCTATTTTCTGAAATAGTGTTTGGTTGAATTTGCCTGTGAAGTCATCTGGTCCTGGACTTTTGTTTGTTGGGAGTTTCTGATTACTGATTCAATGTCTTTGCTGGTTCAAATTTTCTATTTCTTCCTATTTCAGTTTTGGTAGTTTATATGTTTCTAGGAATTTACCCATTTCTTTTAGGTTGTCCAATTTGTTGGCATTTAGTTTCTCATAATATTCACATACAAAGGAATATTATTTAGCTATAAAAAGAATGAAATCTTGCCATTTGCAATGAAATGGATGGAGCTAAAGAGTATTATACCAAGCGAAATACATCAGAGAAAGACAAATATCATATGATTTCACTCATACATGGAATTTAAGAAACAAAACAAAAAAGCAAAGGGGGGTTGGGGGGGGGAAGAAACAGTGGCAAACCAAAAATCAGACTTTAACTACAGAGAACACTGATGGTCACCGGGGGGGGGGGGGGTGGGGAGGAAATCAGTGACAGGGATGAAGGAGCGCACTTGTTGATGAGCATGTGGTGATGTTTGGAAGTGCTGAATCCCTATGTTGTATACCTGACACTAATATAACACTGTATGTTAACTAACTGGAATTTAAATAAAAACCTAAAATAAATAAATAAATAAATAAATAAAATGGACATTTGAGAACAGAAGCAGTTACCTTTGGCATTAATGTGATAATTGATCTTTAAAAGTGCAATAGCTCCCAAATAGGATGAAAATTAAAAAAAAAAATGTGTGTGTGTGTGTGTGTGTCTGTGTGTGTGTGTATTCCGCTTGTATTACAGAATTACTTCTGCTCTTTTTTTTAAACATTACAATTCTTTGTAAATTTAACCTTGTATGCAGAGTGATGTTTGACTGCAACTTTATTTTACTTTACAGACAGCATTCAGTTGCTCTAAAACTATTTACTGACATATCTATAATTTTCTGTATTTTAAAAGTTATTTCAAGTGGCCAATACCACTATAATAGCCTAAAGTAATTTTAGCATTTTGATAGATTTCTGGACTTTCCATCCCTGGGCTAATACTGCACTGCTTTTAGTCAACATGGCTTCATAGCATGCATTAATACCTGGTGGTATAAATACCTCCCGTCATCTACCTTCTCCATAATGCATCAGTTGTTATTTTACCAAAAATTTTGAACCTGGCATACCTAAATGAGCTTTATCTGGAGTTTCCTTTTTTAAAATAAATTTTGCTGGGCGCCTGGGTGGCTCGGTTGGTTAAGCGACTGCCTTCGGCTCAGGTCATGATCCTGGAGTCCCGGGATCGAGTCCCACATCGGGCTCCCTGTTTGGCGGGGAGTCTGCTTCTCCCTCCGACCCTCTTCCCTCTCGTGCTCTCTGTCTCTCATTCTCTCTCAAATAAATAAATAAAAAATAAAATAAAATAAATTTTGCTACCAATATTATTTTCTCCAAATATGATTAGATTAGCTATTTTTTCATTGTCTATGCTCTGGATTGGCTTAACATTAAAATGATCTATTATTATGGCTGTAAGAATTGCTATGCAAATTACCTCAGGACTGGTGTTTCACAAACAAATAGAATTTAGATGATGTTTTTCTCTGATGCTACTATGCTAATTAATCTTTTCTTTATTTCCCTTTCTTTTAGAGTGCTTTTATAAATTCTTACTTTGTAGAAAATAACACATTTTATCCACTTTCACTAAATTAGTTTTAGTATAAAAGAACAGCAGTTTCTTAGGATACTTTTACCTTTCTGTCTTATTTTTATGGTTATTTCCTTCTTGTTATTTCTTATTTTGTACGACTATCATCTTTCCCTGTTTATATTCAGTTAGCTACAATATGATTTGGTGTTATTTTTAAATTATTATTTTCTGCATTTATCCTCCTTAATCCCTTCCTTCTTTCCTTAGATTATACAATTTCACTGTAAAATTTAAGTTTCATTTTATATTTCTCTAACTTACTATAGATTAGGGGCGCCTGGGTGGCTCAGTCAGTAAGCATCTGCCTTCGGCTCGGGTCATGATCCCGGGGTCCTGGGATCGAGCCCTGCATCTGGCTCCTTGCTCTGCGGGAAGCCTGCTTCTCTTCTCACACTCCCCCTGCTTGTGTTCCCTGTCTCGCTGTGTCTCTGTCAAATAAATAAATAAAATCTTTAAAAAAATTTTTTTAACTCACTATATATCATACTTTTCTGGTATTTCTTATCCTTTATTTTTAAATAAAATTAAATATGTGAATTCCCTTATAAGCATTACTTCAAATATTTTCAGTTTATTCTAATGTACATTATTTACAAAAATAGTCTTATAAATATGCAACCACTCAAATTTTGAGATTCAATCTGTAATCCAAGAATTAAAAGAAAGTACTTTTATTTGTTGTTCCATTTTCATATGGTTGGGACACTTTTTCAATATTCTTAATCAGAAACTGGCTTTGCAGCATGTTTACTCTTTGGAAAATATGGATATTTTATTTGTGGGCAATGAAAGGTTTGTTTCCATAATGGGATTGTGATGAGTCAGGTGGAGATGGTTCCTCACAATCAGTGACATGTCTTTGCTGGTACAACTGATTAGTGCCCATTGATCTTGTGTGCCAAGGTGTGTATGAACTCATTTACTGTTCTAACACATTTTCTAGTGAACTTCTTACAATTTTTTTGGTAACATAACAGGCCAACTGTAACTACAGATTTTTATTCTACCGTGAGTGCCTTTTACTTCTTTTTCTTCAGTAATTTCTCCGTCTAGAGCCGCCAGTACAATGTTGAATAGAAGTGGTGAGGGCAGATAGCTGGTTTTGTTCATGATCTTGGGAGGAGGGCAGCAGGTAGACATGGAGTCTTCCATCACTCACTATGACACCAATGTTGTTTTTCATACACAGGATTAATCTGATTGAGGAAATTCCCTTCTATGCCCAGTTTGTTGAGTGGTTGTGGAATGTTGAGTGGAAGTGTGTTGAATTTTGTGAAATGCTTTTTGAGTCTATTTAAATGACCATAGGCCACTGGTCTTTATTTTATTAATACAGTGTGTTAATCAGTTAGGGTCCAGCGGAGCTGCAGAACTAGTAAGAGATCTATATTAAGAAGTCTATTGGGAGAACTAGCATACGCAGTTGTAGGGGCTGGGTAGGCCAGTCTTAC
This sequence comes from Callorhinus ursinus, assembly GCF_003265705.2. Taxonomy (NCBI): domain Eukaryota; kingdom Metazoa; phylum Chordata; class Mammalia; order Carnivora; family Otariidae; genus Callorhinus; species Callorhinus ursinus. The sequence goes on along the minus strand of NW_027397094.1, from coordinate 1,365,817 downwards.
ATCCAGAGGGTGAGGCTGCTGAGAACGAGGGCATGGCTGAAGCTGTTGCCCATCAGCAGAATCTGTCCTTGCAGGAAGGCTCCGCTCTGTTCTAGTCTCTCAACGGATTAACTCAGACCCTCCCACTTTATCTAGTATAATCTTTTTAAGTGGAATTGTATTTTATTTACTTTTTATGAATTATCAACATATTTTTAAGTGTTTGCCTTGTTTTCTTTTTTAATTTTATGTTATGTTAATCACCATACATTACATCATTAGTTTTTGATTAGTGATCCATGATTCATTGTTTGTGCATAACACCCAGTGCTCCACACAAAACGTGCCCTCTTTGATACCCATCACCAGGCTAACCCATCCCCCCACCCCCTCCCCTCTAGAACCCTCAGTTTGTTTCTCAGTCGATAGTCTCTCATGGTTCATCTCCCCCTCCGATTTACCCCCCTTCATTTTTCCCTTCCTACTATCTTCTTTTTTATAACATATAATGTATTATTTGTTTCAGAAGTACAGATCTGTGATTCAACAGTCTTACACAATTCACAGCACTCACCATAGCACATACCCTCCCCAATGTCTGTCACCCAGCCACCCCATCCCTCCCACCCCCCACCACTCCGGAGAGTCATCAAAAAAAATGAAATCTTGCCATTTGCAATGATGTGGATAGTATAATCTTCTTTTTAAAAAGCCAACTGATTGTGGACTTTAGTCACATCTACAAAATACCATCACGGCGTATAATTGGTGTTTGACTGAATAACCAGTAACTGCAGCTCCGGTCAAGACGACCCATCAAAAGGCCATCGGTTGTTGTGTTATGTCGAGTGATGGATTTTCACATGTTACAGCATGTGGAAAATCCGGAATAAGTCCCATTTGTGCAGGGCAAGAGTTATTATTTTCATTTCACAGATAAGGAAACAGACTCAGAGAAATATCATTTTCTCAAGGTCCTAAAACTCAGAATTGATGGAACTCAAATTGGAAACCAGATCCTATGACTGTGACGTTGTCATTCTAACTCCCAATTAAAATAGAGATTCTAAAGTTCTAAGTAATATTTTAAAGCCAGGAAGAACGATAAAGATGCAAAGTAGTGGTTTCCTATTAAATTTTAGAAATTGAAAGAATGGTATCACTTTTTGTCGAATAACATCAAGGCAACCAAACACTACAACAAAACAAATACCATCAGAACCACCATGTTTCCATGAAGCAGATATTAACTCCAAGAAACGGAAGGGCATACCATCCGTCTGAAGACAGACAGACAGCTGGTACAACTGGCAAGCACACACAGGCTACAGCGCCATTATAAGCTATTTTCCACGTGTGACTGTAGATACATGGAAATGTCTCAGACCTTTATTTGGGAACTGCTATTGTCTAAATAATAATGTTGGAGGGGGAGGGGGAAAAAGGAGGTAGGGAGAGAGGGTGGGGGGAGAGAGAGGGAGGAACAAAGGGAGACAGAGGTGGGATGTGTGGAGATGGGAAGGAGCAGGGGTTGCCAAAGAAACTATAGAGACATTATTCACCTGGAACATAGAAAAAGCTGACAGCTGACTCCATCTCCAGTCTAGCTAAAATGTTTTAAAGCTAATCCTGGAAAACCGCTGTTCTTTAAAAAGGTTTTCAATAGGACTGAACTGCAAATGTCTATTTGCTTTTATATGTACATGTAAGGCTGTTCTGCAGTTTCTCAGAATTACACTGGTAGAAATGACATTCTCAAATGCCAATGGCAAGACAGTGTCAGAATAATGAAACTCTAAACCAAAGACATTTAACAATCAACTAAGTAACGTATATTAATATATATTTTATGCTTCTGTATTGTGAAAGCAATGCTATTTTCTTCGACAATTGTCTTGTTACTGAAGAACTTCCTCAAAGTCTGCATCAGTTATAACCCCTGGGGAAATACTAAAAAGTGGCAACAGAGAACAGAGGCAGCTCACATACTGAAGATTTCAATACGAGCAGCTGCCTGGCACGCTGAATGCCCAGGGATCGCAGTAGCAATGCTAGACCCGGGTGGCCAGCATCAGGCGCCTCGGCGCTAGGCTCACGAGATGACAGCCCTCCGTCCTGCGAGAGCATCAGCACAGCACGGCAGGCAATGATGAAAACTCCACCACACCGAGGATTTTGTTCAAGGTCAGGCTTCAGCGATTCGGTGTCTGAGAAAATGTAGGCACTTAGCTAGCAAAGCAGAAGTGTTTTGGTTTTTTTTTAATATTTTTATTTATTTGTCAGAGAGAGAGAGCACAAGCAGGGGGAGCGGTAGAGGGAGAGGGAGAAGCAGACTCCTCACTGAGCAGGGAGCCCGATGTGGGGCTCGATCCCAGGACCCCGGGGATCATGACCTGAGCCAAAGGCAGACGCTTAACAACTGAGCCACCCAGGTGCCCCTGCAGAAGTGTTTATATTTAGAATCATAATTAGTAAAGACTGTTATTAAAATTCTAGTAACTGATTGGGCTTTAAAATAAAAACCAGACTATGCTACATTGAATTTGGGTAATATAGTATAATATTAATAGACAGTGACTTTATGCAATATGTTTAACAATTTTGGAAAGAAAAAAATAGCAGTATTTTTAGATCCTAAAATCTATTACATTAATTGTCATTTAAGATTTAAAAATATATATTTTTTGAGATGTGGTCCATACATACAATGGAATATTACTCAGCCATCAGAAAGGATGAATACCCAACTTTTACATCAACATGGATGGGACTGGAGGAGATTATGCTAAGTGAAATAAGTCAAGCAGAGAAAGTCAATTATCATAGGGTCCCACTTATTTGTGGAACATAAGGAAGAGCATGGAGGACATTAGGAGAAGGAAGGGAAAAATGAAGGGGGGGTGGAAATCGGAGGGAGAGATGAACCATGAGAGACGATGGACTTCGAGAAACAAACTGAGGGTTCTAGAGGGGAGGGGGTGGGGGGATGGGTTAGCCCGGTGATGGGTACTAAGGAGGGCAGTACTGCATGGAGCACTGGGTGTTATATGAAAACAATGAATTGTGGATCACTGCATCGAAAACTGGTGACGTATTATATGGTGACTAACATAACATAATAAAATAAAATTTTAAAAAAAGTTTAGAAATATTTAACTGAAGGTTAAAAGCACGCTTTTATCCTTGTCAAATGTCAATAGAATAATCACAATGATCTGTGACATATTCTAAAAATTTATGAATAGAATCATCTTGGGTTAGTTTAAAAAGCATTAGGATTAGACTCTGACCGTTCAAATTTTAATCTAGCCAAACACCACCCTTCTCTGAACCTCAATAACCTCTTCTGAAAAATGAAGGATTCTATCTGTGGTCTGTTAAGAGTCCTCCTTCCAAAAGTCACCATTTCAGCTCCTAGAGAGGGAAATTACACATTTCTAATAGGAATGGAGTTGAACAATAATACCTCATCTTTTAGTCAATCTAATTAAAATAAGAACATTTCAGATTTTAAGTAGGCTCCACACCAACATGGAGCCCAATTTGGGGCTTGAACTCACGACCCTGAGATCGAGACCTGAGCTGAGATCAAGAGTTGGATGCTTAACCAACGGAGCCACCCAGGTGCCCCAAGAACATTTCAAATTTTAGGTGGTAAATTTGGCCAAATTTTTTTCAAGTTACTTTGTCGATTCTGATTGGATGATTATTATAGAGTCAGTACTGTGTCCAAAAGGCTGGGGGTGAATTAGGGAAAATCTTGACCCTTGAGAAAATTACAGTAAGGGGGTCAGGCACATGAAGTGGTCATCTAAGCTAGTCTATGTGAATCTATTCTAGAAAGAGTGGTGAAGAGATGAACGTAGATACACTGATACATTGAATTTTCCTCTACTGTCTTCATTTTTCCAAGCACTAAATTCTAAGCTCATTAAAATGTAAAAATCTGAATGTAAAGTCCTTTGTTGGCTCTTGGTAACTTGTGTAATGTATTTTATCTGAACTTTAGTTTTGTTCTTTCATCTTCAAACTTTCAACAGGCCTCTTTCAACTTCAGGGCTTAAGTTTTAAAAACCTAAACTTTAGTACTTAAATCGTTTTCATTTGATTTAATCTGTATCTATCCTTGAAAAAGCCAGAGTGAAATCTCCTGATTATATACCAATGAAAGTTTTACTTGTCTTTGAAAGTAGTATCTTTATGATTCAACTTATTCTTGGGTTCATCCCAGGTTAACAGTGTGAGTTACACATTAGCACTAAAGTAGGCTCCAGGTAAAAGGTTCAAGTCAAGAAAACTCCTCATTTGTTTTTCTGGTCTGCTGTAGTATTTGTGAGGTGTCCAGATATTTGGTCAAATGTTATTCTGGGTGTTTCTGTGAGGATATTTTCAGATGAGATTAACATCTAAGTTAGGAATCCTTGAGTAAAGCTGATTGCCTCCCATACCGTGGGCCTCACCCCCCATCAGCTGTGAGTTGGAATATCACAAAAAGACCAGCCTCCCCCGAGCAACAGAAAGAACTTCCCAGCAGGCTGCCTTCGGACTTAGCTTACTGACTTAAGTAAGGGGGTTACTGTCCCTGTAGCAGGCAGCCTCCACAGCCAATCGGGAGCATCGGCCGAGCCGGCCTCTACACTACAGATTGGGGGGGGGGGGTTAGACTTGACAGTCTCCATAACTGGGTGAGTCAATTTCTAAAATAATAAATCTCTTTCTATATTTAAATATACAATATGATCTAAAATATAAATAAAATATTACATACGTCTCCCACTGGTTCTGTTTCTCTGGAGAAATCTACTACAGACTCGGTACTGAGGGGCTGGTTATAGAAGAACAAAAGCTTAAGGATGAATGCCCACGTTAGATCTAGGTGTTCTGGAACTGGCCTTCTAGTCTGATTAGATCGAGTCACTCATGAATCTACTTCCGGTGGTAAAGCGATCCCTGAGACAGGTGTATCATGGGATCTGGCAATAGAGACACACAAAACACACCAGTGGATGCTTCTAGTCAAATACAAGAAACAGGAGCCTGGTGACTGTGTTTAGGATACATTCCAAGATATGTGTTAAAGTAACAAGTATAATAAGATTGACTGGGTGCTTCTAACACTGCTGGACAAAGTGAAGAAAGAAAAGATGGGCTGAGGGATTGGAATTCCCAGCTCCACAGCCACGCCAAAGATCTAAAGCTTCTACATCTGTACTGAGGAAGGCCACAGAGCTGAGACCTCTAGAAAGTCAAAATACAGTATTTTCCCATAAAAATGCAGAGGAAAACTAATTCATCTCGGTTTAATTAAGATAATCTAAGTTTATCAATGTCGTTTGACTGTACCTGTGTCCTGTCAAAAATAAAGTGAAAACAGAGGAAACTGGTATTTCCAATTCTAGAACATACTTGCACCATGTTTTTCCTGATCTGTTTTCAGTCACTGTAAGTTAGTTTAAGTTTGTAGAATTTTATGTAAGTGGAATCATGGGTTTTGTACATTTGGGGGAGGTTGTGTCTTCTTCACAGGAAAATTATTTTGAGATCCATCTACTTTGTTGTATCAACAGTCCTTTTATTGCTCATTATTGCTGAAAAGGATTTTGTTGTATGGATGTACCACAATGTTTATCAATTCACCTTTCGATGGGAATCTGAGTTGTTTCCAGATGTTGGCTAGTAAAAATTAGCCCACTAGAAACATCCATGTACAAGTTTTGCATGGACATACATGTTTATCGTTCATGAGTAAACACAGTAATGACACGGCTAGAGTAGATGCTAACTACATGTTTAACAGTGTAAGAAACTGCCGCACATTTCTCCACAGTGATCATATTATTTTCCATTTCCATTATATGTATTTTTTGTCAACAAAATGTGTTTTTATTTGCTAGATCTGGCAACCTCACCTGAGTTTAAATTCTGCCCTAAACATAATACAATGTTATCTTAATAAGTTATTTATTTTATCATTTATTTCCCCAATGGTATTAGAAGGAAATAAAACCATATTGTGTTGTAACACATTTATACTATGTTATAGAATAAGAATTAAGTAATAAAATCCATGTAATCTTAACCACAGTATATGACACAATAAATTGTAATGAATTGTAGCTGCCATGGTATTCTTAAGTTCTAATTATAGCAATGTTTTTCCTTAATTTTAAAAATTATGCCTATTTTTCTCCAGGAATATTTTAGGACACAGTGAACTATACATAAAAGAGCAAAAAGCATCTGAGTTTGCAGACACGTCCACTAGTAAGACCTCAACGTGTTTCCTCTCAGCCTGTTACAATACCTCTATTTTCAAATTTATGTCATTTGTCAAAAACCATTTTTAGATCTTTTTTTGGCTATAGATATAACTATATTTTTCACCTTTTGATAACTTCTCTTAAAAACTATATTTTGTGATAGCTATTATATGATAGTAATGATAAGAATTAATATTTAATGAATGTTCATTAAGTATCTTATTCCTTTTATTCATTTGTAAACGAACACTTCGATTAGATTATTTTCATTTGATCTCATGACCAACATATTTTCCTTAACTATTATAAAAACTTACTTTTAGAAATTCAGCCTCTTTCTATTGGACAGCCACATGCAGAAGAATGAAACTGGGCCATTTCCTTACACCACACACAAAAACAGACTCCAAGTGGTTGAAAGACCTAAACGTGAGACAGGAGTCCATCAAAATCCTACAGGAGAACACAGGCAGCAACCTCTTCGACCTCAGCCGCAGCAACTTCTTCCTAGAAACATCGCCAAAGGCAAGGGAAGCAAGGGCAAAAATGAACTATTGGGACTTCATCAAGATAAAAAGCTTTTGCTTTTTATTTGCAAATGACATATCAGCTAAAGGGCTAGTATCCAAAATCTATAAAGAACTTATCAAACTCAACACCCAAAGAACAAATAATCCAATCAAGAAGTGGGTAGAAGACATGAACATTTTTCCAAAGAAGACATCCAAATGGCCAACAGGCACATGAAAAAGTGCTCCACATTGCTCGGCATCAGGGAAATCCAAATCAAAACCTCAATGAGATACCACCTCACACCAGTCAGAATGGCTAGAATTAACAAGTCAGGAAACGACAGATGTTGGCAGGAATGTGGAGAAAGGGGAACCATCCTACACTGTTGGTGGGAATGCAAGCTGGCGCAGCCACTCTGGAAAACAGTATGGAGGTTCCTCAAACAGTTGAAAATAGAGCTACCCTACGACCTAGCAATTGCACTACTGGGTATTTACCCAAAAGATACAAATGTAGGAATTCGAAGAGGTACGTGCACCCCGATGTTTATAGCAGCAATGTCCACAACAGTCAAACTGTGGAAAGAGAAAAGATGTCCATCGATAGATGAATGGATAAAGAAGATGGGGTATATATACACAATGGAATATTATGCAGCCATCAAAAGGAATGAGATCTTGCCATTTGCAACGACGTGGATGGAACTGGAGGGTGTTATGCTGAGTGAAATAAGTCAATCAGAGAAAGACATGTATCATGTGACCTCACTGATATGAGGAATTCTTAATCTCAGGAAGCAAACTGAGGGTTGCTGGAGTGGTGGGGGGTGGGAGGGATGGGGTGGCTGGGTGATAGACAGTGGGGAGGGTATGTGCTATGGTGAGCGCTGTGAATTGTGCAAGACTGTTGAATCACAGACCTGTACTTCTGAAACAAATAATACATTATATGTTAAAAAAAAGAAGAAGATAGCAGGAAGGGAAAAATGAAGGGGGAAAATCAGAGGGGGAGAAGAACCATGAGAGACTATGGACTCTGAGAAACAAACTGAGGGTTCTAGAGGGGAGGGAGGTGGGGGGATGGGTTAGCCTGGTGATGGGTATTAAAGAGGGCACATATTGAATGGAGCACTGCGTGTTATATGCAAACAATGAATCATGGAACACTACATCAAAAACTAATGATGTAATGTATGGTGATTAACATAACATAACAAAATAAAATAAAATAAAAATAAAAGGCACATGATTAAAAAAAAAAAAGAAATTCAGGCTCTTTCTACAAAGTCACTCTTATTAAGTGACCAAAATATCACTTCTCTAAATCCGAGAACACTTCAAAAGGCTTTCTTTGATGTGGAGTCCAAGTAGTGAAATTACTGGAATAAATATATTTCAGTAATTATGCACAAAATAAAAATATTTAAAAAGTAAATATTGTATATTATCCTATATACAATATTTAATAAATAAATCAATACATTTACTTTGTATATAATACACACCCATATTTAAAACTCTGCCATGTGGATTTTAATCATTCTGTTTTCAATAAACTCCAATTCGTTATGGTTTATGACAATCTATACTGTTCTATTACTGTTGAAGTTAACTCCTTAGAACTGCAGAGACCAACTAAATTTTCCACTCAGAATCTGCCACAGGAAACCTAACAGCAAGCCAGTGGGGTCAGGGTTCACCAACCACAGTTAATATCACAATGTCTACCACTAAGGCAATCTTCAACACGTTCACTTCAATGTGCGCGGGACAGATGACATGAATAAAACAGCATGTCAGCAGGTAGATCTTGACCTAGTAACTCTCGAGTATTATTTCAGAGCACATAGCTAACACAGGCTGTAACACAGAGAAATGTGGGATGATTCCATGTGGAAGTGCCCCGAGGTGTCCAGATGATCAAAGCTAAGGAAGTGCAGCATGTCGTGGGGCTGGGAAAAGCTTGTGGAGACAACACTGACAGGAGACCGAACTCAAGGAGAGTCATGTGAGTGGAGCCTGAGAGTTCTATAGGAATGATCCTGAGAAAATCAAGAGTTAGTCTCAAAAGGAATAGAAAGCCTCCTTGGAAATAAGTTGTAAAGTTTTCACTTAACTAATTATGTTTCCCTTTGACAAGTTATTAAACTTTTCATTAGTACAATCAAATGAGTAGATGATGTGATTTATAAGCTCCCCAGAGATTAGAAAATTAGACAGTTATGACACAATCTTGAAGAGCACTCACTTAGACATGAAGTAGGCTTATTTCTTACATTTTTTCAAACATTTCTTAAATGTCAACTATGTGCAAAGCACAGTTCCAGCAATAAAAGAAACCCAGAATGATAACAAAGCTGTCTGCACTCCCACAACCCAGAATAAGGGGATGAGTAACAGGCAGCAGTGAGAATCCTTTAGTTCTAGAAAAGATCTCACCCCCATGCGGCCTCCATGCCCATGGTTGAAGGGCAGTCAGACAGCTGTGGAGGAGTGAGGTGAGCCTGAAGCAGCTTGTGTAAACAGAGGTCTAGGACATGGAAGAGCCCCCACATGGAGTGAAATGTGGTCAGGAGTTTATGCAGAACCCGTTCCTGGGGACTGTTGGTAGCTGATAAAATCTAGGGCTCTACTGACTAAAAGGTCTCTTATTTATCCTGCTCTAGGCCAGTAGAAACTAGCTCGACAGATTTAGTAAGTAGGGATGGGGAGCAACGCTGGGGACTGCTGTTTATAACGAAATTTCTTTCTTATTTAATATAAAACTATATTTTTCACTCTTCATTTCATGTGGCTTTTTTAAAACCTCAAAATACACTAAATATATACCTCAAAGACAAACTCTGTTCTATGACTTTTATTCTGAATATTTTAGTAGAGTACTGAACATCTAGAAGGAACCTAAAACACCGGTGGTCCTTCCAGAAATCCGTGTCAAGCTAAGAACACACACACACACACACACACACACACACACACACACACACAGAAACTAATGAGCCTACTTCATGCTCTCTGCATGTGCTAATTTCTAAGCAATCCTATAAGAATCGTGTACATGTATGTGTCTGTATTTTGGAGGAAACTGTTCATTATTAAATTTTAAAAAGCTATTTGCTTATTTACATAAAAGTGATCACTTCCTTAGTGTCTCTCTAGTTGCAATAGACACTATTTCTAGATAAATCCTATGTTACCAAGGCTCTATACTCCAGAGTAGCATTAAGCATAATCAATCATCAACTATAAATACCTGTGATTTGTCACAGACATCACATTGAATCTGAAACACGATTAAAATATCTGGATGCATGACCTCTTATATACTGCAATTAACACTCATTCATTTCCAACACTTTTACACAAAGAAACAGTGTGTGTGTATGTGTGTACACGCGTGCGCACGGCATCAGCCTTGAGGTGCAAATCAAAGAACCAAGGAATGGCGGCTGCCAAGAAAAGTGATAGATATCTGAACCTCCAGTTGTGTGCTTGAGCTGCATAGTAAAGAGGCATGAACAGTGAGAACCAAAAGTGGGTGGCTAATAATTGTTCGGAGTCTAAACCACAGTGCCTATCATACACTAGATATTCAAAATATATTTTTAAATAAAATAATGTACCAGTACCTATCCTCAAAAAGTCCCAAGAGATTCCTATCATTGCTTTTTAAAAGTGTTCAGATATGGCTGCCTGGGTGGCTCAGTTAAGCATCTGCCTTCGGTTCAGGTCATGATCCCAGGGTCCTGAGACTGAGCCCGCATCGAGCTCCCTGCTCCGCAAGGAATCTGCTTCTCCCTCTGCCTCTCTCTCTCTGTCTCTCATGAACAAATAAATAAAATCTTTAAAAAAAAATGCTAAGGCCCCGTTGCAAATCCAAGGGAGAATAAACTTAAGAGAAAGATAGCATTGTTATGAGGAGCAAAGTACAGCTCTTTTCATTACAAAGAGAATTACAAGGTAGGATAGGTTTTCTTCACAACTTAGCATTGTACCTAAGGCAATCATTTATCTTTTCACAAGCTTTTACATAAAATATCTGAGAATCTAGCAATCAGTTCACCTCTTTTTTATATTCTTCCATAAAGAACTTTGCATATTTAGAAAAGAAGAAAGAGGCGGAGATAATTGTTAGACCCTCGTATTTAAATCAAGATGCCCTGTGAGGTCATGGAGCCTCCACATGCTCTGACCGTCATGAATAAATAAAGGTTTTCCTCTGATTATACACGAGGGCGTGGATCAAAGAGTACTGTCTCATTCATCTTTAAGATACATTCTTCAGATCATGGCTTTATTGCTTCTCTTTGGAATAAGAATCACTAGTTTCACCTAAATAAAGTAGAATATAATTTTACTTAACAAGATTGTTTTCTCTTGGAAGGACCGTGATGTTGCCAAGTTAGTTAATGAGAACTGTCAAGTCAGGCGTATCATAAGCAAACTCCCCAGAACTTCATGTTCAGATCTCAAATGAATGCAGAGTCACAGACTGTTAAATATGGGGGTTCACGAGGCATTATTCCACCTACAATCTTTCAAAAGATTTAAAAGCTTTTAAAAAATGATGATTAATATATTCAAGGCGCCCTATCTCCTGGGAACCTCCTTCAATATCTGTTTGTACTTTAAAATTAATATTGGCTCCTCACACTGCAAATGACTTATGAAGAAATCCTAGAGAAAATATAACAGTAGTGAGTTTTGTCTGCTGAATATAGTTCGTGAACTATGGGGGTCTAAGAGAAGATAAACACAACTCCAGGAGCACTGCTATCCCACAGGCTCCGGAAGATGTGCTACCGACAAGCCCAGAAAACACCACACTCCACACAGCCCGGCTTGTGCTGTCTCTGCTCACAGGACGGTGCCAGCTTCCTGGGTCTGACGGTCTACTGCAGGTATGTACGCTGCTGGGAAAATAAAAACGAAGGGTACACAGGCCATCTCTGAACTACTGTTGCAGTTTTCTGTGAATGTATAACTATTTCAAAATAAAAAAGTTAAAAAATGATTTCATTAATTAATAGAAAGGGTTTTATCACCATGGGGTAAAAGGAAGGTTCAAAGTAATATATAATATTTCTAAAATTCTCTTTGCATTTTTTTTCCTTCTAAACTAAAATGTTAGTTTATCTGGAACATCATTTGGAACAGGTGGGCAGATCTGTGAATTTTAGTATTTAGGATTAGGTATTTAGTATTAAGATGTGACGCCATCTGTAAAGTAGAAAAGGTCTTCCAAGTAGTACTAATGTTGTGCTGACAAGCAGGCAGCCCTGAAGGGCAAGCAGGGGTTTGTTACCGAGACTTCGAGGGCACTTCCAGCAGTAGAGGTGGCCTCTGAAATGGTTTAGAGGAGAGGACAGGGGAGGGATGCACCAGGAGTCACACTCTGTGCCTCGCACGTCAGAGTGGCCACAGACTGAAGTGTGCAGGGAGGAAAGGGCATGGTTGTGGGGAGGAATCAACCCACCAACACAACAGTCTGTCAGCCCATTTAACACTTCGTTGTCTTTCAATCATTTACACCTCACGTCTCATTTCTGAAACTCTCCTACACAACAGTGAGGAAGGGACACCGGTGTGGTTTTTAAAAAAGTGATGTGGAGGGGCGCCTGGGTGGTGCAGTCGGTAGAGCATCCAACTCCTGTTTTGGCTCAGGTCATGATCTCAGGGTCGTGGGATCAAGCCGCACATCCAGCTGCATGCTCAGTGCGGAGTCGGCTTGAGATTCTCTCTCCCTCTGTCCCTCCTGCTTATGCTCTCCCTCTCTAATAAATAAATATTTTTAAAGTAATTTGGATACGTTGATTTAGGATCATAATTTTCTATAATTTTACTAAATAGTGACACTTCTCAAGATTTACTCTGAGAACAAAACAAAGTAAATCATTTCATAAAGTTACCTGAAAAAAAAAGAAAAGTATATGCATGCACCTGTCAAACAGTGTTATTTATGACAATGAGGAAACACTGTCACATACAGGGCTGTGCTGTGCACTGAGTAACAGCCCCAGAGATAACAATGTTCTAATCCCAGAGCCTGTTATTAAGGCAGTTTCCATGGTAGAAGGAACTCTGTAGGTGAAATCAAGTGAAGGGTTTTGAAATTGGGTGACTATCCTGGATTACCCTTCCTGGGAAGGCCTGAAGGAATCACAAGAGTGCAGATGGGGACAAGGCAGGTCAGAGCAGGAACAATGCCAGGCTACAGATGGGGAAGGTGGAGCAGGGCTCACAGGCTCAGGAAGGAAGGAAGGCTGCCTCCAGAAGTCAAAAATGCAAGGATTCAGATTCTCCTCTACAGTCTCCGGAAGAAATACCAGGTTCCAAACTCACTGCAGGCTTCTGACCTCCTAACTGTAAACTATTTATATTGTTTTAAGTTACTAAAGTTTTGGTAATTTGTTACAGGCTGTTGAAGTTCTGTGGTTCATTGGAACTTCAAAAATTACATGACATGATGTCTCTAGTACAAAGCTAAGTGAAAACTAAATTAGCCTCAGTGTGAGCCACACCAACACTAAGTAATAACCATCAGAGACGTACCACAGACTCTGCCACAATCCGCTACATCTACGATGACCGTTGCATTTATAACTGAGTGGTAGAGTGATGGGCATTTTAGGCTGCTTCTATCTTCCCGTATTTACCATTTTCGCTAATGTTTATTTATATTAAATAATAAATCATAAACTGTTCTTTACGATTCTTAAAAAGAGACTAAAGACAACTGTTAGACTTGTTTGTAAAATGATTATCCGCCAGTTGAGCCTTTTCCAACTCCTTCCCCATTAAATCACTGAAGTGCCTGATTGATTAAATAAGCAAAATCTGACCTTATCTGAGGGGATTGAGGCACAAAATATGTTAGAAAGGCGATTTTTTTTCTTACTTTAATGGCACTGTACTTCTGTGCCTCGCCAAAAGTGCCTTTCTACTGTGATTATATTATTTCTCATTTTCCCAGAGGTGATAGGACTCTACCAAACGATCATCTACTTCCCATGACATACATTTAAAATTATTTTTCAGGAATAGAAGCTAAAATTGTAGCATTTGGATGCTTAAAAAACAGAATAAATGGGGTGGCTGAGTCTTGAGAGGTTAATTGACTTGGCCCAGGACTGGCGTCAGGGGAAAGTACTTGGACTAAATACCATACCTGTTGTGAGCCTGGCAACAGCGCCTGGCGAGGGGAAGGATATACAGTCTGTAAAAGAGGAGACGGCAGTCGGGGCCAAAACAGCAGATGGCACATGTCCACTTAAGCACGGCTTCTGGAAGAGCATCCGGGGACCCTGCTCCTATAAGCTTTCCTAGATTTACTGTCCGTGGTCACTGTGACCTCGGTGAATTCAGCGTGGCCCTGCTGTGCTAATGCAGATTCCAGACCGTAGGATTTTTACCTAAATTGACAGAACATTTCAGCCAAAGCATTTGGACACATTATACTATGAAATATAATCACCAAATATTTTAATCCACCTCTCCATGGAAGGGGATTTTTTAAATCAATGTGGGAAAGATGAATGAAAAACATGTTTGGACAAATTTTTAATTTTAGTTCTTTTTTTCTAAAGATTTTATTTATTTATTTGACAGAGAGAGAGAGAGAGAGAAAACAAACAGGAGGTGCAGCAGGCAGAGGGAGAGGGAGAAGCAGACTCCCCGCTGAACAGGGAGCCCGACACGGGACTCGATCCGAGGACCCTGAGGTCATGGCCTGAGCTGAAGGCAGATGCTTAACCGGCTGAGGCACCCAGGCACCCCTTGATTTTACTTCTTAAATGTAATTACAAATTGTTGCAAAATTTACTTGGGTACTTTCTATAGATAAGTTTATTTTAATCATTTAAATATTGTGCTTTTGTGATAAAATAATTTTTATTCATTTTTAAATCCTGCTCCTGGTACCTGAATATTAAGTGAATTTTGTAACTCTTTGAGACAGAAATAAATATTTTTTTCTAAATTTGGCCATGTGAGTTCCATGAATAACAATTTCAAGATTTAAGATGAATAAAGGCATATTTTGGACCGACATGTTTTGTTTGACCATTATTTAAGTTTTATGAAAAGTAGGCCAATTTTACTTCTTTTTATAACATTTAATTTACCCATTTGAGAGAGAGAGAGAGCATAAGCAGGGGGAGCAGCAGAGGCAGAGGAAGAAGCAGACTCCCCACTGAGCAGGGAGCCCGATGCGGGACTCGATCCCAGGACCCTGAGATCATGACCTGAGCCAAAGGCAGACGCTTAACTGACTGAGCCACACAGGCACCCAGATTAGGCCAATTTTAAAACTGAGGATATTTCACTTCAAATTGAGATTTCTAGTTTCTCTTGAATAACTGGAATTTCTGGCAACATATAGCTCACAAAGAAGCATGACCACAACCAGAAGAACCTGAAGAAAATGTTCATGCCTTGAAAGACATGTACACAAAGGTGCAATTCAAATTTCCCTCAAAGCCCATCATCATTTGTAGAACTCATGAACATGATTAATTATCTATCTGATCCTCACAGGCTTGCATTTTATGGTCATTTATATTAGACATCATAAAGTTCCACAGTGAATAAGGATACAAAAATGAAGGGAGGCTTGCAAATAGGGTATGTAGAGGTTACAAATGAAACCTTAACTTTCTTAATAATTTTGTAACTATTATTCTTCATCTGTCAGGAAGCATCGGATGTGGATTTGACATTTGCAGCATGCCAGTCTCAAATGGGCCTGGAAAAGTTCTATCAAAGAGGAGTTAGATGATTACTTGAATCTTTCTTTATTCTTTCTTTCTTTGATCAAGAATGGACATTGCCTTCCAGCCCTGACCTTTTAAATCATAAGGTTGACTGCAGGGGCTTATGGAGAGTATTTCCGTGAGAAATGGTCATTCCTGCTGTACAACACTGAAGTGGCTGGCAAACATGTTATAGGATTTCTCAACTGTATCCTTAATGACACACATGCCAGTATATGATCGTCAGTAATTTACTGGAATGAAAGCAATACAAATAGATAAATGTAACAATTCCCTGACTGCAAAGGAGAGTTCACAAAATCTACGCTTTGCAAAATGCAGACATGACAGGCGAGCCAGAGAAACTGACCACACACTTGAATTTTACAGCAAAGGAAAGAGTGTCTCTTGAGGAAACCTTCAGGGTTGTGGGTGCATCTCTGCAGAGAACAGGAGTTTGCTCTACAAGCTTCGCTGACAGGAATTTATGTGATAATTTTATTACATAGAAACACATAATTTACATGATCAAAACTAACAAAAACAGTTTTATTTCACAGAGTATTTACATTTATGAAGAAAAACAATGCATCTGATATCTGCATTTTAGTATACAAACTGCTTTCACTTATTTCTTTCACCTAACTCTTAAAAACCTTTAAGCCAATATTAGAAATGTCTATCTTCTGGAAATGTACTTTCTGACAAAGGCTATCACACAAGCTATTCAAAATATAAAGAAAGAAAATACATTCCCAGATGTGTTTTCAGTGAGGTGCTGGTATGACTTTGTATTGTCTGTCTATAATACAATTCTCTAGGGTCTAGGTTAATTTCTTGATTTTTTATTTAACAGACATGCAAATCATTTCTGACCAATGGAACAAATAACTACAATGGTATGGTTTATTGTCTTTTGGGATATTAACTAGTTTAATATTTAACCAGCAATATCGGGGGGAAAGATGGCAGAGGAGTAGGGGACCCTATTCCAACCGGTCCCCAGAATTGAGCTGCATATCTACCAGACCACTCTGAACACCCACGAAATCACCCTGAGATGTAAGAAGATAGATCTGGATCTCTACAAACAGAATATCACAGGCGGTTGGTTTCGAGGTACGAAGCAGGGAGCCGTGATTCTGCGGGCAGATATTGGAGGATAAACGGCAGGGGGAGGGAGCCAGCCATTTGGATCCTACACCGCCAGTGAGCGACAGCCTCCCGTGCTGGGGATGGGGCACAGCCTCGCAGACTGGTAGCTGCGGGGAAAGGACTTTAGGGCAACCTTCCCAGACGGAAACCGGAGCAGGAGGGCCCTGCAAACTGGGGACAGCTGGCGGTTTTAGAAGCACAAAGGGCAGAGACGGGCCCTGACCTGGAGGTGAGGACTAGGAGCCCTGCTGAGGGGCGCACAACCCAGGCCACTGCACTTTATAGCAGCACAGACAGAAAGGGAGATAGTGTGGCCTGGAGAGCTCCCTGAAGAACAGACTGCGATCTCTCTGCTCTGAGGCAGAGGGTTGGAAACGGTCTCTTCTGCTCTGACTCTCGGAAGAGACGCGGAAAGCCCAGAGGGAAAGCCGCCAGAGAAAAAAAAGCCTCCAAAAAACGGTTTTCACTGAGCCCATCCCCCATCACAGTACGGCAGGCCCCTCCCCCAGAAGACAGACTGGGAGAACAAGAGGCCAGCAACCCTAAGGTCCCTATAAAACAGGTGCATCTTGCTTGGGTTGTGGTCAATAATTTGGTCTCAATACATTCCCTCAACCACCCCTCAACAGAATGACTAGCAGGAGGAACCCCCAAAATAGGAAAGACCCAGAGATTATGACTTATGCCACAGATTTACAAATGGATGCAGATATAACCAAGATGTCGGAGATGGAGTCAGGCTAGCAATTGTGAAGACAATAGCTAGAATGGAGAAATCGATCAGTGGCAACATAGTCTCTAAGGGCAGAAATGAAAACTGAATTGGCAGAACTTAAAAATGCCATCAGTGAGATCCAATCTAATCTAGATAATCTAACAGCTAGGGTAAGTGAGGCAGAAAAACGAATTAGTGACCTAGAAGACCAAATAATAAAAAGGGAAAGGAGGCGGCCAAGGAAAATTACTCAGAATCCATGAAAATAGAATCAGAGAAATAAGTGACACCATGAAACGTTCCAATGTCAGAATTATTGGAATCCAGGAGGGGTGGAGAGAGAGAGAGGACTAGAAGATATATTTGAAAAAATCGCAGGTGAGAACTTCCCTAATCTGGGGAATGAAACAAACATTCGTGTCCTAGAGGCAGAGAGGACCCCTCCCAAGATGAAGAAAAACAGGCCAACACACCCCAGCATGTAATAGTAAAACTCGCAAATCTTAGAACCAAGGAAACCAGGGCACCTGGGTGGCTCAGTCATCAAGTGTCTGCCTTTGGCTCATCTCATGGTCCCAGGGTCCTGGGATCGAGCCCCGCATCGGGCTCCCTGTTCTGTGGGAGGCCTGCTTCTCCCTCTCCCACTCCCCCTGCTTGTGTTCCCTCTCTCGCTGTGTCTCTCTCTCTCTGTCAAATAAGTAAATAAAATCTTGAAAAAAAAAAAAAGGAAACCATCTTAAAGGCAGTTAGAGGGAAGAGATTCCTTACCTACAGAGGAAGGAACATCAGAATAACGTCAGAATTCTCCACAGAGATCTGGCAAGCCAGAAAGGCCTGGCAAGACATATTTGGGGTACTAAAGGAGAAGACCATGCAACCAAGAATATTTTATCTGGCAAGGATGTCAGTTAGAATGGATGGAGAGAGGCAGAGCTTCCAAGACTGGCAGAAAGTGAAAGAATATGTGACCATAAAGCTGGCCCTGCAAGAAATATTAAGGGGGGTTCGATAAAAAGAGAAAGTCCCCAAGAGTGTTATACAACAGAAATTTACAGGGACAATCTATAAAAACAAGGTCTTCACAGGCAACATGATGACAATTCATTCATATCTTTCAATAATCACTCTCAACGTGAATGGCCTAAATGCTCCCATAAAATGGCACAGGGTTGCAGACTGGATAAAAAGACAGGACCCATTCATATTCTGTCTACAAGAGACTCATTTTGAACCTAAAGATACATCCAGACTGAAAGTGAAGGGATGGAGATCCATCTTCCACACCAGTAGACCTCAAAAGAAAGTTGGGGTAGCAATTCTTATATCAGACAAACTAGATTTTAAACTAAAGACTGTAGGTAGAGACACAGAAGGACACTATATCATGCCTAAAGGGTCTATCCAACAAGAAGATCTAACAATTGTAAATATCTACACCCCCAACATGGGAGCAGCCATCTACATAAGGCAACTGTTAACCAAAATAGTCATAGTGATAAGAATATGTTAATTGTAGGAGACCTCAATACTCCACTCTCAGCAGTAGATCATCTAATCAGAAGACCAACAAAGAAACAAGAGCTTTGAATGACACACTGGATCAGATGGACCTCACAGATATATACAGAACATTCCACCCTAAAACAACAGAATACTCATTCTTCTCGAGTGCACATGGAACTTTCTACAGAATAGACCACATACTGGGTCACAAATCAGGTCTCAACCGATACCAAAAGACTGAGATTATTCCCTGCATATTCTCAGATCATAATGCTTTAAAACTGGAACTCAATCACAAGAAAAAATTTGGAAAAAATTCAAACACTTGGAAGCTAAAGACCACGCTGCTCAAGAATGTATGGGTCAACCAGGAAATCAAAGAAGAACTTAAACAATTCATGGAAACCAATGGGAATGAAAACACATCGGTCCAAAGCCTATGGGATACTGCAAAGGCGGTCCTAAGGGGGAATTACATAGCCATCCAAGCCTCACTCAAAAAAATTGAAAAATCCTGAATTCACCAACTAACTGTACACCTTAAAGAACTAGAGAAAAAGCAACAAATGATGCCTAAGCCACACATGAGAAGTAATTAAGATTAGAGCAGATATCAATGAATTAGAAACCAAAAACACAGTAAATCAGATCAACGAAACTAGAAGCTGGTTCTGTGAAAAAATTAATAAGATCAATAAACCACTGGCCAGACTTACCCAAAAGAAAAGAGAAAGGACCCAAACTAATAAAATTATGAATGATAGGGGAGAGATCACGACTAACACCAAGGAAATAGAAACAATTATTAGAAATTATTATCAACAACTAGATGCCAATACGCTGAGCAACCTAGATGAAATTGATGCCTTCCTGGAAACCTGTAAACTCTGAACATTGAAACAGGAAGAAATTGACAACCTGACTAGGCCAATAACCAGTAACGAGATTGAAGCAGTGGTCAAAAACCTCCCAAACAACAAGAGTCCAGGGCCTGAGGGATTGCCTGGGGAATTCTGCCAAACATTCAAAGAAGAAATAATACCTATTCTCCTGAAGCTTTTTCAAAAAATAGAAAGAGAAGGCAAGCTTCCAGGCTCATTCTATGACGCCAGCATTACACTGATCCCCAAACGAGGCAAAGATCCCATCAAAAAAGAGCATTTCAGACCGATATCCCTGATGAATATGGATTCCAAAATCCTCAACAAAATCCTAGCTAATAGGATCCAACAATACATTAAAAGGATCATACACCACAACCAAGTGGGATTTATCCCCGGGATGCAAGGGTGGGTCAACATTCGCAAATCAATCAAAGGGATAGAACACATTAACAAGAGAAGAACCATATGGTCCTCCCAATTGATGCAGAAAAAGCATTTGACAAAATACAGCATCTTTCCTGATTAAAACTCTTCAGAGTATAGGGATAGAGGGAACATTCCTCAAGTTCATAAAATCCATTTATGAAAAATCCACAGCGGGTATCATCCACAATGGGGAAAAGCTGAGAGCCCTTCCTTTAAGATCAGGAACATGTCAAGGATGCCCACTCTCACCACTATTGTTCAACATAGTACTAGAAGTCCTAGCAAGAGCAATCAGACAACAAAAAGAAATAAAAGGTATTCAGGCTGGCAAAGAAGTCCAACTCTCTCTTTTCGCAGATGACATGATACTTTATGTGGAAAACCCAAAAGACTCCACCCCCAAATTAATAGAACTCATATAGAAATTCAGTAAGTGACAGGATACAAAATCAATGCACAGAAATCAGTTGCTTTCTTATACACTAACAATGCATCTGTAGAAAGAGAAATTAGAGAAACGATTCCATTTACAATAGCACCAAAAAGTATAAGATACCTTGGAATAAACCTAACCAAAGAGGTAAAGGATACTCTAGGAACTACAGAACACTCATGAAAGAAACTCAAGAAGGCAAAAAAAAAAAAAAAAAAGGTAAAACATACCATGCTCATGGATCAGAAGAACAAACATTGTTAAAATATCTATGCTACCCAGAGCAATCTATACCTTCAATGCCATCCCGATCAAAATTCCAATGACATTTTTCAAAATGCTGGAACAAACAATCCTAAAATTTGTTTGGAATCAGAAAAGACCCCAAATCGCCAAGGAAATGTTGAAAAAGAAAAACAAAGTTGGGGGCATCACGTTGCCCGATTTCAAGCTATATTACAAAGCAGTGATCACCAAGACAGCATGGTACTGGCACAAAAACAGACATATAGACCAATGGCACATAATAGAGAACCCAGACAGGGACTCTCAAGTCTATGGTCAAATAATCTTCAACAAATCAGGAAAAAATATGCAATGGAAAAAAGACAGTCTCTTCAATAAATGGTGCTGGGAAAATTGGACAGCCACATGCAGAAGAATGAAACTCAACCAGTCTCTAATGCCATACACAAAGATAAACTCAAAATGAATGAAAGACCTCAATGTGAAACAGGAATCCATCAAAATCCTAGAGGAGAACATAGGCAGTAACCTTTTTGACACTGGCCACAGGAACTTCTTTCAAGATACATCATCAAAAGCTAGTGAAACAAAAGCAAAAATGAACTTTTAGAACTTCATCAAGATAAAAAGCTCTGCACAGCAAAGCAAACAGTCAACAAAACAAAGAGGCAACCCACAGAATGGGAGAAGATATTTGCAGATAAAGGGCTGATATCCAATATCTAAAGAACTTTTCAAACTCAACACCCAAAAAAACATATAATCAAGTCAAAAAATGGGCAGAAGACATGAACAGACACTTCTCCAAAGAAGACATACAAATGGCTAACAGACACATGAAAAAATGTGCATCATCATTAGCCATCAGGGAACCTCAAATCAAAACCATGCTGAGATACCACCTTACACCAGTTAGAATGGCAAAAATTGACAAGGCAAGAAACCACAAATGTTGGAGAGGTTGTGGAGAAAAGGGAACCCTCTTACACTGTTGGTGGGAATGCAAGTTGGTACAGCCACTTTAGAAAACAGTGTGGAGTTGCCTCAGAAAATTAAAAATTGAGCTACTCTATGACCCAGCAATTGCTCTACTGGGTATTTACCCCAAAGACACAGATGTAGTGAAAAGAAGGGCCATATGCACCCCAACGTTCATAGCAGCAATGTCCACAATAGCCAAACTGTGGAAAGAGCCAAGATGCCCTTCAACAGATGAATGGATAAAGAAGACGTGGTCCATATATACAATGGAAGATTACTCAGCCATCAGAAAGGATGAATACCCAACTTTTACATCCACATGGATGGGAGTGGAGGAGATTATGCTACATGAAATAAGTAAAGCAGAGAAAGTCAATTATCATATGCTTTCACTTATTTGTGGAACATAAGGAATAACATGGAAGACGTTAGGAGAAGGAAGGGAAAAATGAAGGGGGGGAAATCAGAGAGAGAGATGAACCATGAGAGACTATGGACTCTGAGAAACAAACTGAGGGTATTAGAGGGGAGGGGGTTGGGGGCATGGGTTAGCCTGGTGATGGGTATTAAAGAGGTCACGTACTACATGGAGCACTGGGTGTTACACGGAAACAATGAATCGTGGATCACTACATCAAAAACTAATGATGTATTGTGTGGTGACTAACATAACAAAATTAAATTAAAAAAAATAACCAGCAATATCACATAATTGCCTATAAACACCTGGTTTTTTTACATTCTCCTTGAGCATTTGGAACATTTTAGGGATTCCTTCATTAATTAACAAGATTCATGAACATTTTATATGTTCATGATTTTACCTTTTAGAAAATTACACATTAAAAACTTTTATTTACAGGACTTCTGGGGAAGATCGTGGAGCAGGAGGATCCAAAGCTCATAGAGACTCATGTATAAAACTAGGTAACACGTACAAAAGTGTTTTGTGGCCAAATACGTGATCTATTCTGGAGAATGTTCTATGTTATCTTGAAGAGAATATGTATTCTGCTATTTCAGGATGGAACACTGTGAATATATCTGTTGGATCCATCTGGTCCAATATGTCATTCAAAGCCACTGTTTCTTTGTTTACTTTCTGTTTGGAAGATCTATCCATTCCATGCTTATAGATTGGAAGAACAAATACTGTTAAAATATCCATACTAGGGGCGCCTGGGTGGCTCAGTCATTAAGTGTCTGCCTTTGGCTCAGGTCATGTGGGATCGAGCCCCCTGCATCAGGCTCCCTGCTCAGTGGGGAGCCTGCTTCTCCCTCTCCCACTCCCCCTGCTTGTGTCCCTCTCTCGCTGTCTCTCTGTCAAATAAATAAAATATTAAAAAAAAATCCAAACTACCCACAGTGATATACAGATTTAATGCAATCCCTGTCAAAATACCACTAGTATTTTTCAAAGAACTAAAAAATACAACAATAAATAATAATCTTAAAATTGGTATAGAACCAAAGAAGACATCAAATAACCAAAGTAATCTTGGGAAAAAAATGGAGGTATCACAATCTCAGATATCAAGATATTTTACAAAGCCACAGTAATAAAAACAGTATAATACTGGCACAGAAAGAGACAGATCAGTAAAACAAAATAGAAAGCCCAGGTATAACCCTACAATTGCATGGTCAATTAATCTTTGACAAAGCAGGAATGGATATCCAGTGGGAAAAAGAGAGTCTCTTCAACTAATGGTGTTGGGAAAACTGGACAACTACCTGCCGAAGAATGAAATTGGACCACTTTCTCACGATGTACACAAAAATAAACTCAAAATGGATTAAGGACCTAAATGTGAGACCTGAAATCATAAAAATCCTCGAACAGAGCACAAGCAATAATGTCTCTGACATTGGCCATAGCAAAATTTTTCTAGATAGGTTTCCTGAGGCAAAGGAAACAAAAGCAAAAGTAAATTGTTGGGACTATATCAAAATAAAAAGCTTCTGTACAGCAAAGTAAACAATCAACAAAACAAGACAACCTATGGGATGGGAGAACAGATTTGTAAATGACATATATGATAAAGGGTTAGTATCCAAAATAGAAGAACCTATCAAACTAAACACCCCCCCAAAAAAACCCAGTTAAGAAATGGGCAAAAGACATGAACAGGCATTTTTCCAAAGAAGACATCCAGATACATGAAAAGATGCTCAACATCACTTATTTTCAGGGAAATATAAAAAAAAAAAGGCAATGAGGTATCACTTTACACCTGTCAGAATGACTGAAATCAAAAATACAAGAAACAACAAGTGTTGGCAAGGATGTGGAAAAAAAGGAACCCTCAAACTCTGTTGGTGGGAATGCAAACTGATGTAGACACTCTGGAAACCAGAATAGCAGTTCCTCAGAAAGTTAAAAGTTAAAAATAGAATTACCATCTGATCCAGTACTGATCCAGTTATTCCGCTACTGGGTATTTACCCAAATAATGTGAAACAAAATAATATATGTACCCCATGTTTATTGAAGCATTATTTACAGTAAGCCAAATTCTGGAAGCAGCCCAAATGTCCACTGACTGATGAATGAATAAAGATGTGGTGTGTATGTGTGTGTATGTGTATGTGTGTATGTGTGTGTGTGTGTGTGTGTATGTATATATATAGAAGATGTGGTTTTGTGTATGTATGTGTGTATATATATATACATATATATATACATATATATATAAAAGAACACGTGGTATGCGTTCCACACAATGGATATTACTCAGCCATAAGAAGGAATGAAATCTTGCCATTGGCAACAACATGGATGAATCTAGATAGTATAAGGCTAAGTGAAATAAATCAGTCAGAAAAAGACAAATGTCATAGGATTTCACTCACATGTGGAATTTAAGAAACAAAACAAATAAGCAAAGCAGGGGAAAAAGAGAGAGAGAAACCAGGAAACAGACTCTTAACTTTAAAGAACACACTGATGGTCACCAGAGGGGAGGTGGGTGCAAGATGGATTAAACAGGTGATGGGGATTAAGAGTACATGTATCATCATGAGCACTGAGTAATGTTTGGAACTGTTGAATCACCAAATTGTAATTTAAATTATTTAATATAAGTCAATTTTCCTTTCTTCTTATCAAGACTCTGAGCATCTCAAACTTAAAACGTACTGATGCTATGATAATATTGCAATATATCGCCACTGCCAAAATATATAAAATAGCCTGCGGTGATTTTGAAAGAGTAAAAAATAAAATACATATTAAATGACAAAATATGTAAGATATATATTGAGTGATATTATTATATAGACAGCATTTCCAGTGGATTTTTAGAACATAAAGTCAAATAAAATTCATAATATAGAAAACCTTATCACAGAAGTTGGTAGTAAGTCACTTTAAAAACACTGTACTTTTTGACTTTATTAAAAAGCAATAGAAGCTGTTGGTGAACAGAGGAGGGACATTATGTAAGTCAGACTGGCAACGGAATATTGGCTTGAGAAATATTCCCAAAGAAGTGACTGCTAGCTGTGCAAGGAGACCATGCACATGTGGGGGCAGGGGGTGTGCGAACTCTGTACTGTCATCTCAGTTTTGCTATGAACCTAAAACTTCTCTAGAAAAATATCTATATTTTATATATATACACACACATATATATGTATATATATTATAATGTATATTACATATAGCCCATATAATATATATCAAGCATAAATTTAATCCAGTTGAACAATACAGTTATATAGGAAAATTAACATAATCTGAAATTATAAATAGAAGGAAAACAAGAGTGATGGGAAAATCTGAAATAACTTCCCATAACTGTTTATTATATTCACATGAGCATGCATACAACCTAAAGGCCAGTATATGTCTGAACAGTGCAAACAGCTTAAAAAATCTGTTAGAATATAGTCTCTATGCATTTTAACTTCTATGTATGTTGTAGCTCAAGAGTCTTTCTCTTTCCGTGGAATCGCTTGACCTTGCAAGGGCAGAAGACAACTGGGAGAGCACCTTGCACTCAGTAACCTCTTCAGAAACACCTCCCCAGTTTATCAAGCCACAGATGTCAACCAGCAAGTAGTCTGTGCTATCTCTGAGGTATTACCATATTTAATGTGAATTGTGTGACTAATTCAGGGAGTCCCTGCAATATACCCACCATTTTACCACAAAGGGACAAATCATGTAGAGAGAACAACTTAGCTGACCTCTGATACACTCAAATACCACTACAGAGAACTGAATGACTTGTTTCTACAGCTACTGAACTTTGCACATTAATAAGGAGATTATAGGGGCACCTGGGTGGTTCAGTCGATTAAGTGTATGCCTTCAGCTCATGTCATGATCCCAGGAGCATAGGGCTCCCTACTCAGCAGGGAGTCTGCATTTCTCTCCCTCCCTCTACCTCTCCCCCCACCCCACTTGTGCTCTCTCTCTCTCCCAAGTAAATACATAACATTTAAAAAAAAAAAAAAAAAGGAAAGTGTAAAGTTACAACTCCATTATAGACAGATGCATTAAGTTTTGCTGGTCAGTGATAAAAATTACTTAAACTTTTAATGTTTGCCTTTTGGCAATATATCAAAAGTGGTACCAAACTGGACACAAAGGTTATCAGAAAAATGCAATAGTCTACTTGTCCAATAAGAAGAACAACTAGATGACACATTCATCAATTCAAATTATTTTTTCGTGTTTTTGTTGTTAAAAGTAGTTTAACAACATGGACATATACAGAATGCCAAAGTATTAATTTCAATAAAAATTATTGATTTCAAGTGCAGTAGATACTTGTATTTGCTGAGCAGCATGCCTTTGCCTTGAAGTAAAATCTCCACCAAGAAAACAAACGATAATCAGGGTTTGGATAGTGAGCATTATTGCAGAATCAGGAGAGTTGACTGATCAGTCAAAATGAATTATTTCCAAAAATATGGTACTATATGCATTCATTCTACTCTAAAGAAAACCTGCAAGACCCAAAAGATATTCCTTTTTATAGGTCTTGGGAATTTTCTATGATAGAGAGTACGAAGTGTAAAGACCCATACTCTTCCATGAATATTTTATATCCCTTACAATTCAGTGTCAGCACTAGCCTTCCGGTTGCATTTCTTTTTCTCTAAATATCTGCACAAACCTGACACATAAGTGAATATTATTTTCACAGCTAATCTCCTTCTCTTTATCAAAGACACAGAGCTTGCTTGACGTGAACACGTGTTAGAAAGGCAATCACTAAATGTCACAGGAAACCGACAAAGAAGTTTCCATACCTAAGGATAAATGGAGTAGTTCATTTAGGTTACCATCATCCTTCCAATCTTTTGAGTTCTAAAAGGAAACACCAGTACATACACTGATGAACAGAAATATCAGACACTATCCTTTTGGTTTCATTTTTCTGTGAATTTCTTTCTAGTTCCTTAGGCTCTGTACTTCGGAATCCTGTTGCATGGTACATTTTTTATCTACCTTTCTGAAAGGTATAACAATGTAATTCTGAAATATTATTCTAAGTTGAAAAATTCAATTCTTTTGGGAAAAATGCATCAGGAGAATTAAAATTTTACAAAAATCTAAATGAAAAGTTTAAATATGACTTGGAAAAGATCAAATCTGCATTTTTAAAAAATATTTTATCTATTCATTTGAGAGAGACAGAGATAGTGAGACAGCATGAGCAGGAAGGAGGGAGAGGAGGAGACCACCTGCTGAGCAGGGAGCCTGACACGGGACTCGATCCCGGGACCCCGAGACCATGACCTGAGCCGAAGGCAGTCGCTTAACCAACTGAGCCACCCAGGCGCCCCTCAAAGCTGCATTTTACTTAATACATGCTTCAAGATACATGATGAATACTTCATACTGAAAGTTCCGGCAACAAAATGGAGTGCATGTATCAATAAGATTCTATTGTCTAAGGACCTCCACAACATGCTACAAAAGATAAATATATATTGTATGCTTTGATCTGTTTAAAAAGTAACAGACTCTTCAACACTGAACATTTTTAGTTTTATATTAAGTGCTATGAACATTAAAGGAAATCAAAAATATCTGTGCACTTTTCTATTTTAACACATATGTATCTTCTTTTTCTAATTGCTTTTTATATTTAATGATGAGAGGAATCTGAAAGCCAATCAACTTGCCTCTCATTCAAAACTCTGCTATTGTCAAAACAGTAAATACATCCCCTGCCGGTGGTAATTTTGAAATAAAGAGACTGATTTATTATTGTATTGTTGCAACATTTTGTTCTAATTTCATACTTACGATATCTTATTTTGGATGCTGGGCATTAAGATTTCTTTTTCAAGTGAAAAAAGAATGTTAGTAAGAGATTCACACCAATAGTAAAATAAGAACTTGGAAAAGTGACCTACTATGATAAACATTAAAACATTATATAGGTTGTGATGTCGCATATTATTTTTCAAAGCTGAATATTATGGACTTTTACTTTTTTAAGATTTTATTTATTTATTTGACAGAGAGAGACACAGCGAGAGCAGGAACACAAGCAGGGGGAGTGGGAGAGGGAGAAGCAGGCTTCCCGCTGAGCAGGGAGCCCGATGTGGGGCTCAATCCCAGGACCCTGGGATCATGACCTGAGTGGAAGGCAGACGCTTAACGACTAAGCCACCCAGGCGCCCCTATTATGGACTTTTAAAAACAGTCCTGCTCTCAAATGAGATATTCAGATGTATCTCCATTCCATTTATGCAAATTATAAGGATAAAAGACATAAAGGAAGAAAATTAATACCGATGGGATTTAAAGGGAAAATAAATCAATTGTCTTACAACTGTAATTTCTGACCTTTCTTGGATTCCTTCAAAGTCCATGGAGAGACACTTACCCAAGGCATGTGGACAGTGAAAAATTCAACAGTAGTAACATTTTTGCATTCAGTTTAGCATGTCCTTTTAGAAGACAAAACAGCCCAGTTTCCTGGGGTAGGTCTGGTTAAACCCTCCTTATTGAACAGACTATTTTAACTTATCTTTCTTCCTCACACTTACTACCAAAATGAAGATATTATCAAGAGGAAAAAGGACAAAGAGGAAACCCACGCTGAGTCTAAGAAATGTAGCAAAATCATCACTAAGCGTGAACAAGTGGTCCGTCCTTCAAGTCTCCTCTTTGCCTTTCAAGAGACACTGAGCCGGGCTCCTGGGTGGCTCAGTTGGTTGAACGACTGCCTTCGGCTCAGGTCATGATCCTGGAGTCCCGGGATCGAGTCCCACATCGGGCTCCCTGCTCAGCAGGGAGTCTGCTTCTCCCTCTGACCCTCTTCCCTCTCGTGCTCTCTGTCTCTCATTCTCTCTCTCTCTCAAATAAATAAATAAATAAAATCTTTAAAAAAAAAAAAAGAGACACTGAGCCGGGACAGACCAGCCAGGTCCTCCCAGGAAACAGAGCATCATCTGAATGGTGTGTATCACACGAGCTAAGACCTAAAATGTTACTGGGTTAGTTATCAGCTGACCTGGAGAAAAGTAGAGACATGTAGAGGGTGTTTCTTAGTTAAGAGTTTAAATTGAATAAGGGAGTAAAATTAACACCAATGATTCAAACTAAAAATATTTGTCTTCAGAGCATCAGCAACTCAAATATCAGTATCATTCAATATTGTGAATTTGCACCATCTAAATAAGGGGTTGTCAAATTTCTGCTGTGAAGGGCTAGATATTAAATATTTTAGGGTTTGTGAGCCATATGCTTTCTGTTGCAATCACTGAATTATGCCACTGGAACTCCACGGAGGAGCATGGCTGACTCCAGTAAAACATTATTTACAAAAACAGACCAGTTCTCCACGGATAGGAAGTAGATCCCTGTGACACATGAGTAACTTTTGATCAGAAGTTTTAATTTCAGGTGTGTCATGTGTAGACCTATCCTTTACCTCTTTCAACTGTAATCTTCCTACAATTTAGCAAACATGACACACACATTACACATAAATATTTCTTTTATGTACTATGTGTGACATACATGTGCATGCATGCACACATGTATAACATATATACAGATATACACACAATTATATATAATACAAGAGTCTGTAATGCATTTGACTAAAAATCAGGACAGTAATCTTTCTCTAAAATATGGGAGAGATTTGGTTTCAAATATTTAACCAGGGGCTTATAAAAGCACTTCACAAGTGATTACAAGTGAACTAATTGTAAAGAAGATTCACATTAAAAAAAAAAAAAAGATTCACATTACTTTCCACCTTTTCTTAAAAATCGACTTTACTGTGATATAATTTATACATAAATGTTTAAGTTTTTTTTTTCTTAGCACCATTTAATGTAATGAAAGAACAGATTTGTTTTTTTTAACTCAAAATAGCATCACAGCCTCTTAAGAGCAATACATTTAATACATTCCTAAGATTTCAAATAAAAGCATGTATCATTCATGCTATAGGTCTTTAATCTTCCTTGGACAACACTAAAACATAGCATTCAAATTGCGAGTTTTAACAAGAGGAACATGAAATCTCATTTTGACACAAAAGTCTAAAAAAATAAAACAAAATAAAAAAATAAAACAAAACAAAATAAAATAAAATAAAATAAAATAAAATAAAATAAAATAAAATAAAATAAAATAAAATAAAATAAAACTAACGTTGAACTCACCCAGCAGCAGCGAACACCCTCCCATCGCCACATGGCACCCTTGCTGGATGCTTTCCTTCATGTGACAGGATGGAGTGTGCTGTGCTTTGGCCTTGGTCTCCCACTGTGCACACCAGGCTGGTCTTCACCCCTTCCCTTGGCCCTTCTCTGCCCTCCACATGGTGTTTGCGCTCAGTTCTGAGCACATGTGCCCCTGCTTTATGGCATCACCGTCCAGTCTCCCTTCTGACAGTCATTCTCTCCCCGCTCAAACTGCAGAGACCTCACTTATTCTCCCAAGCTCAGGTGGCTTCTGACATTTTACAGGGGGAAACAAAACCAAATCTTTGGTAATGATTATATGTAAATTAGTAGACTGCCCATCGTTCATTTTCTTGGGGGAAAATACCTTTAAATCTACTCTACTTATGGTATCACTATGCATACGCATGCTTCACAGCTGCACTAGAAGATATTGAGATCATTCTTCCTTAGTATTTCCATGCCACCTCCTTGGGCATGGAAAAGGGAAAAGCCCTCATTCATGGTCCTAAGGTGCTTCCAAACAATTCACAATCCCACGACACCATCAAGAAAAAGCCAGTGCTAGGATATATTTATAAATCATAAATATATATGATACATACTTGATGTATGATCACCAAATCCTCACCCACAAGTATCTGTGGAATTATTTATTTCCCTTATTTTTTTTTAAAGATTTTATTTATTTATTTGAGAGAGAGAGAATGGGAGATAGAGAGCACGAGAGGGAAGAGGGTCAGAGGGAGAAGCAGACTCCCCACCGAGCAGGGAGCCCGATGCGGGACTCGATCCCGGGACCCCGGGATCATGACCTGAGCCGAAGGCAGTCGCCCAACCGACCGAGCCACCCAGGTGCCCTTTATTTCCCTTATTTAGAGACAAAGTAACGCAAGCACAGGAGTCTGGGAAACTTTCCCAGGCCATACTATTGGCAAGAGTGGAGTCAGAATCTGAACTCGGCTCCCCACTGGAGGACCCTGCTGTCAGAGGAGGACAGCCATGCCCTCCGCGCAGACCCCCCAGGCTCCGCCCCGCCCCCAGCCCGGGTGCTCCCCAGTGTGTGGCTGGCCAGGGCACCCACAGGCAGTCCTTCCACCTCTGACCCTGTGCCCCTTTCGGAAACCATAGGCCCTCTTCCTCCACACTAAGAGACTTCTGGCCCCTGGGCGAAAGGTCCCCTTCATCCTTTTCTCTTGGTCACACTGTTTTGAAATCATTTTTTATCTGTGGTTACACACTACTCCAGCAAGCCCCTTAATTACCAAAAATTTAGAGATGTTAGAATCAAATATGCATCCACATTACTATCAGGAAGAATCCTATTTCTGCTTGTGATTCTTTTATGCAAGCTGTGACACAGAAATGTCTAGCTGCAAAGGTGCCCAGGAATTTGTGTTTTGGGCTTGTTTTCTTCTCATTTTTGGTTTTCTTTTGTATTGTTTTTTTGATTGAGATTCATTCCTCTTCCCTTCACCCAAAATGAGGTTCTGTTTTTGGAGAATTAGTGGAGTCACTAAGTACCCCAGGTGATCCAGTCCCTTAGAGCATTCAGGCTGGGGTCACCACAGACTGGGTGGCCCCTTCCTCCCAGCTCTGCTGGCCAGGGGTCCAAGGTCATGGCCGAGGCAGATCCGCGGTCCACTGTCAGGTGTCCTCACGTGGTGGAAAGGGGACAGGGCGCTCTGAGGTCTCTGTTATAAGGCACTGATCCCACTCACGGGGGCTCCCCCTCATGCCCTACCCATCCCAAAGTCTCCACCCTAAACCATCACCCTGGGAGCTAGGATTCAACATGAGGATGTCAAAGGCACACAAACATTCAGTCCACAGCAGCAGCCCCCTGGTTTGTGTAAACTTTCTTGATTAAAATAACCACAACTTAAAATACCATAAGCACCAAAAAAATCAGTTCTTGCTCAGCCCTGTTAGCCATTTTTGTCTCTTTCTTCTTACATTTATTTTTATTCTATGTATTACTGACATTGACAAGGCCACGTGGAGGTAAGGTGCTTCACTATTTCCCCATGTGCAATATACATTCTATTTGCCTCACAATCAATTTTACTTTGTTTCTAATCCAAGTTCTCTTAGCCCTTCCATTGTGTGTCTAATGTTCAGACCACTTAATTTCCTGGAAGGCCCTCGCCGAACTCTTTCCCGGTACTTGAGCTCTCTCCACAGAGGCCAGAAATGGATGATCTGCACTTCTTCAAGCTGCTCTGAAGATGTAAGGATGAAAATAAATGCAGCACTTGAAATTTCTAAGGCTGTTTCTTCATTATGTACTGCTCCACATTTATGACATAAGTTCCCCCAAATTATCTTAATTCATGCATACTTTCAGAGTGGAGATTCTGGGCTAGACTTCAAAAGAAATTTGTGCGTGTGTGTGCACATATGTGTGCGTGTGTGCACATGTAGTGTGTCTCTGTGTACAGAGGTCTGTGTCTGTGCACATGTGTGCACGTGTGTGTCTGTGCACATAGGTGTGTGTGTGTGCGGGTCTGTGGGGTGTATGCACATTTATGTGTAGACTGCATGTGTGGGGGGTGGTGTGTATATGTCTGTGCCTGCAATCCCAATCTCTACGAGCTTAAAGCTTCTGACTTCCCATCTGTCTTAATGAGAACTCCGATGCTCGCTTCGGCAGCACATATATTAATGACAACTCCGTGTGAATTCAGGAGGCACAGACCTCGAGCTACTTATACCTGTCGAAGTCATCAGCAGAGACCAGTAAGTCTCCTGCGTATTAGTTCTGAAAAATCCTTATGTATGTTAGTCATTTCTTTATATTGATGTCCTAAGAAATAAAAAAAACATAATACCCATGGCAGAAAACTCAACAGATCATGTTAGAGCTGAGAAGCATACAGTACAGTCGTGTTTCTGATAAACACTCATGGACACTTCTGTAATTCTGTGAGCTATTTCTGCTAGCACAGGGTTTCCTTTCACTTCATCTGCATTTGAATGTGTCGTAATAACTTTTCCTACAGTTCTCAGAAGACACTGACAGACCCTAATGTTAATGTTGGAATGTTACCTCTGCAGCCTTCCCATCACTGTGGGTTAGATGGGGACGACTGGAGGACTAGTCTGGTAAGCTCACTGAGGACCAGCACTGCAGCCCTGAGTCCAAGGAACACCAGCTCCCCTCCACCTCCCCCAAGGCTTTGCTTGAAGATGAATGGCAAACAGAAGGCCTGAATTCCCCAGCAACCACAGAGCTCTAGCTAGGCTGACGGGAGGCCCTGAGAGCAGTGGTCTAGCTAACTCGGGATCAAGTGAGGTCAGCGAAAGTGTAGAAAGCAACTAAGACGTCCTGAGCAACCACGTGCCACATGTACCGTGGTTCCTACTCATACAGCTGAAGGAGCTGAGGCATGAGGCTGTCCACTAACGGGGGCTACAGCCGGCGGCTCCAGACATACCTGCTTTGCTGCAGAGCCCAGGTCCCATCATCAGCCGCTGGGGCCACATGGAGGGAACAGAGAAGGACAACGGGGAAACTGAGTCAGAGGAGGCCGACGGGACCAGCTGTCACTAAGTGTGAGAGCAAAGTATTGCTTTTCCTGAACCTTTCCTCATCTGTTATGGATTTTCCTGTGTTTGAACTAATTTTACTTTTTTCAAAACAGAAAAAGTATTTAATACTTCATTTTTATTTTTTTTAAATATAGGCTATAACAAGAACATAAATTTAAAACTTACAATCATCTCCAACCATAGGTAACAGCTATTAATTACTTACAGAAAACCTTCCAAAATTTTATGCATTTTGTCTATGTATAAATAACTACAAATGTTTACAAAAATAAAATCTTTACAAGATAAAACCAGTAGTTCATGCTTTATCATCTTTCAACATGAACAATATAGATTTACACCATCCTTTTGGGTAGTCCATATTATTTCTTTAAAAAATGTTTACTATCCTGTTATCTTCTTCTTTTCCTTTTTTCTTAAAATATGTTGTGTTATTTGTTTCAGAAGTACAGATCTGTGATTCAACAGTCTTGCACAATTCACAGCGCTCACCGTAGCACATACCCTCCCCAATGTCTATCACCCAGCCATCCCATCCCTCCCACCCCCAACCACTCCAGTAACACTCAGTTTGTTTCCTGAGATTAAGAATTCCTCATATCAGTGAGGTCATGTGATACATGTCTTTCTCTGATTGACTTATTTCACTCAGCATAACACCCTCGAGGTCCATCCACGTCGTTGCAAATGGCAAGATCTCATTCCTTTTGATGGCTGCATAATATTCCATTGTGTATATATACCACCTCTTCTTTATCCATTCATCTGTCGATGGGCATCTTGGCTCTTTCCACAGTTTGGCTATTGTGGACATTGCTGCTATAAACATTGGGGTACACGTACCCCTTCGGGTCCCTACATTTGTATCTTTGGGGTAAATACCCAGTAGTGCAATTGCTAGATCGAACGGTAGCTCTAATTTCAACTGTTTGAGGAACCTCCATACTGTTTTCCAGAGGGGTTGCACCAGCTTGCATTCCCACCAACAGTGTAGGAGGGTTCCCCTTTCTCCACATCCCCGCCAACATCTGTCGTTCCCTGACTTGTTAATTTTAGCCATTCTGACGGGTGTGAGGTGGTATCTCATTGAGGTTTTGATTTGGATTTCCCTGATGCCGAGTGATGTTGAGCACTTTTTCATGTGCCTGTTGGCCATTTGGATGTCTTCTTTGGAGAAATGTCTGTTCATGTCTTCTGCCCATTTCTTGATTGGATTATTTGTTCTTTGGGTGTTGAGTTTGATAAGTTCTTTATAGATTTTGGATACTAGCCCTTTATCTGATATGTCGTTTGCAAATATTTTCTCCCATTCTGTCGGTTGTCTTTTGGTTTTGTGGACTGTTTCTTTTGCTGTGCAAAAGCTTTTTATCTTGATGAAATCCCAATAGTTCATTTTTTCCCTGGCTTCCCTTGCCTTTGGCGATGTTTCTAGGAAGAAGTTGCTGCGGCTAAGGTCGAAAAGGTTGCTACCTGTGTTCTCCTTTAGGATTTGGATGGACTCCTGTCTCACGTTTAGGTCTTTCAACCATTTGGAGTCTATTTTTGTGTGAGGTGTAAGGAAATGGTCCAGTTTCATTCTTCTGCATGTGGAGAGGAAGAAAAGGGGAGTATGTCAGAGGGGGAGACGAACCATGAGAGATGATGGACTCTGAAAAACAAACTGAGGGTTCTAGAGGGTAGGGGGGTGGGGGGATGGGTTAGCCTGGTGATGGGTATTGAGGAGGGCACGTTCTGCATGGAGCACTGGGTGTTATGAACAAACAATGAATCATGGAACACTGCATCAAAAACTAATGATGTAATATATGGGGATTAACATAACAATAAAAAAATTAAAAAAAAATGTTTACTATTCCTCTGTTTTATTTAGGTCATTAAGTGTTTTGGATGGCTATTAAATACAAGTGTGTTGTTATAAATATGCTGAAAAGCACATTTATGCTTACTTAAGCAACTAATTTCTGAATATATATTTTTCATGAGTGAATTGGTGGGTCACTGACACATATTTTCATAACTAGTTTTCCAGAGAGTACTCCTGAAGTGTAATGTATGCCTTTTATCTCAGTTACTTACTCATACAAATCATTCCATACCTTTAGAGCTACTTCCAAATAAAATGGAAAAGATATACCACTATTTTAAATTGTCCTTTTTAATTCATTAATGAAAGAAAACTCCTTAGCCCACTACCTAA
Source organism: Callorhinus ursinus (assembly GCF_003265705.2). NCBI lineage: Eukaryota > Metazoa > Chordata > Mammalia > Carnivora > Otariidae > Callorhinus > Callorhinus ursinus. The sequence continues at coordinate 1,329,557 of NW_027397094.1, read as the reverse complement.
TGGTTTGCTCATCTCTTTCTCAATAATGCATATAAAGTCTGCATAGAGAAAGGATATTAACCTTTTCTATGTCATCTGTGTGGCAAGGTTTGATCAAATTTGCCATTATTTTTTAAAATGTGGAAAACAGTTTTGTGTCACTGAAGTTTTAAAGATCCGTGGAGTCCAATTCTCCTCCATTCCTCCGCAGTTTCAAGCTGTGGCATCGGTGTGACTTTTGGGGGTGGCCTGCAGGCCTCTAGGTCACAGGCAGGAGCCAGCCCTGGTCTTGACTTTGTGAGGGCAAGCGAGCGATGGGAACAGAGGCCCAGGTCACCCGGGTAGCTCCTGAGGCCCTCCAGAAAGCACCCTGGCCTGAGCAGGGGCCGCCAGAATCATGGCAAGGAAAACAAGTCTCCTTCGGTTTCAAGAGTGCCAACCTCCAGAGACTGAGGGTGACCACTCCAGCTGCAGCCCGTGCTCACCGTGTGGTCACTGAGAGGTCTTTCCTCACAATTCCTCCCGCAGAAACACACACACACACACACACACACACACTTGTAAAACACAGGGGGCAGACGGCAACCATTATTCCATGCCTCCCACATATGAGAGGACTGACGCACGCTCCGGGAATCTAAGTGACTCGCCAAAAATCTAACTCAGACCCTGCACTTATTTTTAAATAAAGGCATTAGACAAATATTCATTGATTTCTTTCTATGTCCCGGGCAGTATTCTAATCTCCAGGGACAGAGCAGAGGAAAAGAAGAGTCGCGGCTTCAATCACTCTGCCAAAGGCACGAGGAGAAGATGGTTCGGCAGGTTTGTCAGAGAACACACGTACGTAAAACTGTATTTACATGTAGGTAAAATCAATTATATATATTTATGAGTAACTGAACAAACTTCCTTCCCAACCCCTATGGGATAGGCCTCAAAATCTAAGCTCCTTCAGCAGTTTTCCCTGCCTGAGACTTGAGTACTTCATTTTATTTTGTCATTTTTATTCTCAAAATCATGTAAAATTATATTTCCAAGGACTGTTATACCTGAATTCAAACTAATAACTTAATGGAATTTTAGTTGGATTGACGTTCCTGAAAACAGTAGACTTTTTTTTTTTTTTTTGAGAGAGAGAGAGAACATGCTTGCGAGTTGATGGGGGAGTAGATAAAGGGAGGAGAAGAAAGAATCTCAAGCAGACTCCACACTGAGCACAGAGCCCAACACAGGGCTGGGTCCCACGACCCATGAGATCACGACCTGAGCAGAAACCAGGAGTCGGGCGCTTAACTGGCACAGACTTGAGAGACTGTGAAGTAGAGCGCTACACTGGGACCTCAGAAGGGACAATGAAAGGCTGGATTACACACCAGAGTCCAGCAAGCCCACTCCAACTACATCATTAATGAAGCAAGCAAACATGTAGTGTGCGGTCTTACTGCCCAAGGCCCAGACTCATGCTGAAAGTGTTTTATAAAAATCAGTACCATGATGTCAGAGATTTTATAAAAACCATAAATGGTTAAAAAGTAACTAGATCACTCTGACTCAAAAAAAAAAAAAAAAACTGCAAACAAAACACTTGAACATACCCAAATCTATTTACAAACAGCAGATTTCCCATCAAGGCACAGATTTTTCAAGGTAGTTGAAAGAAAACAATATATTCAGAGGCAATCATTATATATATTACATATTGAATCAACTATCCTTCAAAATATTACCATTAATATAAACAATGGCTACTGTTTCTGTAGCTCATTAATATTCCATCAAAATGGAATCAAGGGATATGAATGGATTATGTTTCTGTATAATGGCAAATGGCATATTTCCTAGGAATTATGACCATATTGTCATTGATTGCAACACTTTAAAACAGACACCACATCAAAAGTGGTGTTGTGCTTCATACAACACAAAGAAAATTAGCTTCCATATGATTTCAACACTAATGTGCAGTTAATTGCTCTCCATAAATTATTCATTATGAATTACAGACATTAATCAAAATTTGCTAACAGTTTTAACCCCCTAAAAAGAAGCACTAGAAATTAAGCCCAGAGGTATACTTTCAACTAGAGCAATTTATTTTCTAGTAGAAGAAAAATATGAGAAAAAAACATTTAAATAACAGTCCATTTTGGTGTTTAATTCTTAGGAAACTACAAACCATTATGTTAATTAAAGTGCATTGTAACATGTAAACTGTTCAGAGAGGACAATGTTGAGAAATGTCAACTCTTCTGGATTTCACACACAGAATCTTCCAATTTGCCAATTTTCGATTCCTAAAGACCTTTTGTTCCAGATGGACACAAATTCTTGATGGTTATTAATACAGCAGCATCTTCTCTAGTTGAAAGGAGTCAAATTCCTCTCAGAACGAGTCAACCTGGCTTGTGACGTGGCTTTCTCTTCTTTCAAACATGTATTTTCTAACAGAAATGAGGGTTTTCTAATAATATACAAACCTGCTTCATTTATTTCTGTTATTTATTTTTCTTTACAAGACAGGTCTCTGTGGATGGAAAAATTGGTAAATGCTGATAGTTAAACAGATATTTTCAATAGGTGACTATATGGTTTTTACTAAGTTTGAATTTGGGAGTTTTTTTCCCATTATCTGTAATTTTACTCAGTCAACTAAAACACTAGATTTCTTGGCAGAAGAGCAAAAAAAAGAAGCAGAAAAAGTTGATGAGGATACAGAGAGGTACTCACTGAATCAACCCCTAATGGCTTCTGAACTAGCGGGCGTGAGTCTATGGACACTGCACTGAACTACGCACACAGACTGAGAACATCTGGGCCACAGGGACCATGGGTGGCTCTTATGGGGAAGACCTGAATAAGCCCCCAAGGACTTTCACTGATCTGACACTGGACCCACAACCCACAGGAAGCTGATCAGAATCTGGGGCCAAACTCAAGCATGTGGACTGCCTTCAATAAAAACAAAGGGAAGTGATATTGCAACATTCCACCATAGGATTTATACAAGATGTACAGTGTCACAACCAACTACAATCCAAACTCACTCCCCACATGTACAGCCCACAGAGCCTGATGCCAAGACAACACAGAGAATGAAACGATCTGACAAAGACTCCAGAACCGCTATTTTAAACTACCCAACAAATAATGGTAAATGCTCATTAAATGATTAGGAATATAGCAATTCTCAAATAATTCTTGAGAATATTTTCCATTGTTTATTATTTATTATTGTATTTTTTAAATTCAGAAAAGGTTATTGAATTTAATTCCCAGCATCTACTGAAATAATCAAAGGATGTTTCTTCTTTAATTGATAATTCTAACAATCTTACTTTGAGTATATTTGTGCTCTGCACTTCAATCTATTAATTAACCTGGAACACATAAGGCTCATGGCTGATTTCAAGGGAAATCTGAAGAGTACTTCACATGTACAAACATGCTCATATTCAAACAGGATTTGAAGCTGGGAGACAGAGCTTGTGTGTGCTGCACTCATCGCCTGGACCACTCCTCTATGATTCAGTCTGGTCATCGGTGCACAAGTGTGTTCACACTGGAGACCCTCTGTACACTCCCACTGTTTTACCAGGTTCAGACCCCTTCCCCCAAACCGGCTCTCCACTGCTACCACTTCTAATTAAACATTTTTACTGGAGGATTTTACTGATTGAACAGAGCAAAAGAGAAGATGAATACAATGGAATAATAGACATAAATACAAGGAATAAAGAATTAATATTTATTTGTAGATCACATGATTACACATGTAGAAAGTTCAAAGGAACCAACAAAAACCTGCTAGGTTTAAAAAGCGAGGTCACCAAGGTCTCAGGATACAAGACCAAACATCAGTCAGGGGCACCTGGGTGGCTCAGTCAGGGGCACCTGGGTGGCTCAGTCAGTTGAGCGTCCGACTCCTGATTTCAGCTCAGGTCATAACCTCAGGGTCCTGGGATGGAGCCCGGCCTCAGGCTTCAGGCTCAATTCTCCCTCTCCCTCAGCCCCTCTTCCTGTACTCTCTAAATAAATAAATAGATAGATAAGATAAATAAAATCTTTTAGAAAATAAAAATAAAATTCTTAAAAAATCCATATTTCTTTAAATTAGGAGCAAATTAATGTACATTAGAAATAAAAATTAAATTTTAAGACTATTTCCAATGGCATCAAAAACGGCAAATACTGAATCATGGATCATTACATCAAAAACTAATGATGTATTGTATGGCGACCAACAATAAAATAAAATAAAAGTTAAAAAAAGAAATGAAAATAAGGAAAAGAAAAAAAAATAAAGACATTTCCTCACCTTCATTTTAAAGAAAATCAAGCTTTAGCAGTAGAAAAAATCTAAATATTTTCCTTTTTCCATAAACTCAAAATAAATTAAGCCAGTGTGAAAAAAAATGGCAAATACTTAGGAACAAATTTAACAAAAAAAATATAAAAATAATCCTGCACTAAAAGCTACAAAACGTTGCTGATAGGAAAACTCATGATGGAAATATTTGAATACATTTGCCAAGCTCATTGGTAAGAGGACTAATAGTATAAAGCCATTGGTCTGCCAAAATTGAGTTATGTCAGGGGTGCCTGGGTGGCTCAGTAGTTAAGCGTCTGCCTTAACTAACTGAACTGTCGTCCTGGGATCGAGCCCTGCATCAGGGAGCCTGCTTCTCCCTCTCCCACTCCCTCTGCTTTTGTTCCCTCTCTAATTGTGTCTCTCACTGCCAATAAATAAATAAAACCTTAAAAAAATTGAGTTATTCAGTGTATTTTTTCCAGATATTTACAAGACAATGTTAAAATTTATACAGAAATATAGTATTTTCAATTTTGTAAAGGTACACCAAATTGAGGAAATCAAGTGGCTTTTTTTTCTTTAGAGGAGGGGCTTATTAACCTGGTATCATACACTGAAGGTAACACAGACAGAAGTATACAAGCCAAAATTATAGTTCCCAAAAGAAAGCATAGAGGAGTAGTTAACAATCATAAAATAGTGCTAAAGGGAACTTCATTAAAAAATGTGTTTATCAAAAGATAATGGAAATGAAAAAGCAAGTCTCAAGACAGAGGAGAAAAGATATTTACATACACATTTCTGACATAACCATGTATACAGAATGTGTAAGAATATCCAACAAATCAGTAAAGAAAAAGAAAGCCAATGGGGGCGAAAAAAACACCACAGCAACAAAAAACAAACAAAAAACCTTGTAGAGACTCCACACCCAAGAAGCACAGAAGAAGATGGTCAGTACCACTCATCAGCTGAGAAACGCTGGCAGACCCCCAGGACGGTGCCACAGCACGCCAGTACCATGGGAAAACACTAACGAGCAATGCGTGAATCCCAGAACACGTACTCAGTGGTCTGACCCTTCATGTATTACCGATGGGGATGTAAATTTGTACAACTCTGGAAATTATTTGGTATTTAAGAAATAAACTTATTATTACTTTTTATGATGCAGCAATTCCATTCCGGTGTTATTTTTTAAATAAAAATATATATCCATAAATATGGATTGATTATCAGAATAGTCGTTGCAGCTTTATTTATGAAAGCAGTATTTTGAAGCAACTCAAACATCCCTCACAGAGAATAAAGATTGTGATGTATTCATATACTAGAACATTACTCAGAAGTTATGATCAATGAACTTACTAATTCATACAGCATAAAAACTTTGCTGAGTGACAGCATTCTGATTCCATTTACATGCGGTATAAGTAATCTCCAGAGATGCAAGCCAGAACCGTGACTGTCTCTGAGATGAGAGAAAGGGACAAGGGAGCAAAGGCAGTATTTTGTACCTTCACCGACATGTTGCTTAAACATACGTACACACTTGGCAAAGCTCACCAGGCTGTTCCTTAACACATGGGCATTTTATATAGACGCGTATCTCAATTCTGAAAACAGGAGTTGGCGACATCCATTTCTCTTTTCCATTTACTGAATAATTATCACTGGTACTAAGCAGCTAGTCAGTTCCTACCCCTTTGCTATTCTTAGGTGGTTGGAACACTTAAGAGTTCTATTTGTGGTTTCTGAAAGGTGTCCAAGGGCATATCCTCCTGTGTTTTAGTAAACCTGACACGAAATCCATACTATTGTCATTCCACATGTCCTGCATGTTCTTATTTATTGCTGAAGTCGTTAGAAAGCTCCCCATTCAGGCTACATTGTGTCCTCTAGTTTGTCCTGTTCTCCAAGGACAAAGAAGAAATGTTTCAGATTATTAATAAACACTCTAAAGAGAATCTCTCAAAATAAGGAATTTATCTCCTGATTTTATAACATAAATCCAACTCCCATCAAGCTGTCTCTTTCAGGGCAACTGAACTGTATTTTCTAACATTGTGTCTCCCTTTCTGGAATACGACAGACAGCCAAATTAATGTCCCCTTTCAAAGTGTTATAGCTCCTGAAATCAGACTCCGTGAGACAGTCTGGACAAACCACAGAAACTGCTTTCTCCCACTCAGACCTTCCTCTACTGCGTGCACAGCATGGTTTATATTTCAGAATCCCAGGGCTCTGTAGGCACGGGGGCAGGGGGAGAAATGAAAAACAAACAAACAACAAGGACTTCCATTTAAATGAAGAGAAATAAAATTAGAACAAGCAATATCAGAATAATAATTGTCATGGTAACCATGAAGAACACACAATCTTTAACTTTAGAAACAATAAAGTCCAGCTTTAGGTATTTAAAATGCCTCCCTTCAGGAAGAACGTACAACATAGCTATTTATTCATGTATTCAATATCAGTATGAATTGAAAATGGACACCTTAAAGTGTTTCCATTTTACAGGAATGAAAACAACCAAGGTACAAGGAGTACAAGGAAACGTGAGCCATGGTGCTCAGTGACAGTACACTCATCCGGAATGATGATTTTCCTCCAAAATTTCCGCGACTTCATGGAAACAAATTAATATTGGCAGAATGTCTAGATTTGTAGATTTTCTTTTTTTTTTTTAAAGATTTTATTTATTTATTTGACACACAGAGAGAGATAGCGAGAGAGAGAGAGAGAGAGAGAGGGAGAGAGCACAAGCAGGGGGAGCGGCAGGCAGAGGGAGAAGCAGGCTTCCTGCATGAGCAGGGAGCCCCACGTGGGGCTCGATCCCAGGACCCTGGGATCATGACCTGAGCTGAAGGCAGCGGTTTAACCAACTGAGCCACCCAGGCGCCCCAAGATTTGTAGATTTTCATAATAACTGCAAGGTTGAGAAACTGAGACACCATATTATTTGAATTGAGTATTTTATATAAAAAGCAAATTGCACTTCAAAAACTCACAAGCTACCAGCCAAAGAAGACCTTCAGTGGGTGGGTGATAGCTCTAAAGCCTGTAATTGCTCCTAGTTATAAATAATCCAACTCTTCAGATAACAAATAACTCCATTCTTAAGAATGCAAAAATCAACCAAATCAAATTCTCCAAGAAAAGCTTTCACATAGTCTGCCCAAGTGTGAAAAGCAAGGCAGTCTTGCAGATTTTTTTAGCATGCTTATTCCAGCTGGAAAAAAAAATAGAAAAACAAAATAATTGTGTGCTCTCTTAATTGCTTTTGGTATCGCGTAGCCTGTCTCCACCACTGGAGCTATTTCAGTGTGGGTAGAGGAAACCCACAGCGTTATCAGCTACACACTGACACCTTCCTCCCACATTCTGTCCAGCTCGGCACACTCAACAGGAGACACCGGGTTCTGAAGGGAATGCTGGCTCTGCCTGACAGGTACCGTCAGAGCTCACTAGTGTGCAGCCCATCGTGCTAACAATCCTGCCACGATGTGCCAGCAGGACCTTATTATTAAGGACACTGAGATTGCAAATCTCTGGCGTATCAATTAGCAGAAATACTCGCTGTCAATTTTAACCTCCAGATTAAACATCTGAAATACAGGAGCCCCTTATACAAGGCACGCAGGGATTTTCTAGATGTCCTGAGCATTTGGTACTGGTATCTTGTATGTGTCAGATTATTAAGATGATAGTAAAATGACTCAAATCACATGAGTTATTGAACCTGAGGGTGCAGATGGGGTGGTGTTAGGAGTGGCGGGGAGGGAGCTAGAAAGTGACTCTGAAAGATGATCCTAACAATTTAAAGAGATTCTCCCCCACTGTGAGGAAAACGGCTGCAGACAAGGGCTCTGGGGTTCAGGAAAACATTGCTCACACTGCCTCCAGACCCCTCTTCGTTGCACCTACAATCACGTGTGCACAAACTACACACACATACCTGCAATCTCTCACTCAGCAAACATCCAGTCCTAGTTTCTGTGATGGGAAATAGCTAAAAGTAAGGCAAGACTCTTGTAGTTCAAAGTTTACAACTGGGTTTTTACTTTTTTTTCCTCACAAATTAATTACTTGAAACACCCAAGTGAAACCAGATCAATGGCCCGTCCCTCTGACCATGGACTTATTTTGGCATGTTGAGTTAAAATTTTCAATCCATAAAGCCCTCCATTCTATAACATGATAGTGATAGTTTACATACCAAAGTTAATCTTTTGATACTAGAAGAAAAAGAAGAGCGGCTACTATTTATATCACATTAGCTACGTGCAAAGTGCCATGACAAGGCATCTGCGCACGGAATTCATTCCTCCAGCTACGGTCAGGGGACGTCCAGCACATGCAAGACGCTGTGCTGGACAAACAAGCCTGGGCAGGGGAGACCAGCTCACTTCTCTAGATGCACATATTCAGGGTGGGAGAGACAGATTTGTACAATAACGAGTGACAAATGTGGTTGAGAGAAGCATTATAATAAAAATAAAACATCACGACAGGTTAGGGTGTGGGCAGTGTGAGATGAAAATCCTCCACGTTCCCATTCCAAATGAGCAAAAACATCATGTATTTCCCCTACAGGGTTTCCTTGCCCCCTAAGTCACAGCCCTCCCCCCAAAAAAGGCCTTTTTTGGTCCAGAGGCGATAAAGTCCATCCACCATAACCAAGTATTTCTGCTAAAAGTGGGTTAAATCTGCTATGTCCCCCCACTTTTCTGACACAATGGAATGATACAGAGAATGGAAAAAATAATCCCCAATAAATCCTTTCGATCTATTCTATGTTATGACATTCTAAATATTAAAGCTGAAATCTACAGAAGTTCACTCTTCATTTCATGATCCCAGTTTCTTTTGTTTCTTTTTATGGGGAAAAGAGAAGTTATAACATTAAAATGTAATTACAATTTAAAAAGTCCCAGGTTATTATTTCCCTTAGACCCCTCCGATTTTTAGAATATGCTGTTTGTCAGTCTTTGCTCTCAGTGATGTTAATGTAATTGTTTCTGAAGTCCTGCCTGGTGTGTAGAAGTGAAAGGTCTACTGCTAGAAACTGAATTGTGAATTACTGACCTGGAATGCTACTTTCCAGTGAAAAGACACACACACACGCGCGCACGCGTGCACACGCACGCACACGCACACACACACACAATTTTCCCCTGAGCAGAAGGATGTACAAACAAGTAGAGAAGCACAGTATTTTAGTACTTAATGACCTGGTATTTTTTAACCAGAAAATCCTTCGCTCAAATCCTAGATCTGCTACTTCTATTTAACGCCCACGTTCTTCATCTCCCTGCTCTGTAATGAGAAGGAAGAAGAGTCATGGATTCTGAGGGTCCAAAGAGAGAAGTTGTGTAAAGTGTTTGACTATCCTCAAACACAGCTGAGATTCAATACACGTTAGCTCTATCATCTCGTATATTAAAACGTATAAAAGTGCTTTTAAAACTGAAAATGATTATATAAATGTAAGGTGTAAGGGACAGCATTAAATGGAGGGTGGTATTAAATCAGTCATTCATGCACGTATGCCTTCATTCACCCCATGGACCCTGATGCCCTGTAATGCAGAGCTATAATATACATGGTAGAATAAGCCAAACTTCAGATGGAGGAATCCGGAAGAGATCACGGAGCTCACCTTGATAATAATTTTTGAAAAACTGGATAAGCTACAAAGTCATAGTTTTAAAACCTAATCAGAGATCTACAGACACAAAGGAAACTAAGCTCCAAAAAGCAGCAAGCCGTTTGCATGAGCCAAGAGGTCCATGTTCTCATTCCTGGCAGACCATGAGACAAGGAAAGGTAAAATCACCCAAACTGCTGTGGAAGTGGGAGTGCCCAAAGAACCAGAGTCTGCACCCGTGGCCCGTTCTTCCAGATGGATCCTCCCCCGGCGCAGCAGAGGAGGACCGTGTGGCCAGTGCCAGGTGTTGCTGGGGCCCAGTAAAAAGGAACAGCTCTTTGACCAGGGGCGGGTCCCCCCAATAGGCAGGACCAGGTGGAAGAGCTCAGAGTAATTCCAGACTGGCACTGCCAACTTTGGACAATGGAGCTAGAGAACCCATCAACACCTCACACCTTAGAAGAGTGCAAGACCAAGGCCTTTAAACACCACGGGAGGAACAAGAGATCCCTTAGGTTAAAGACAAACAAGGGACAGAAGGGCAAAAGTCACCTCCCAGTGACCAAAAACATCTGTTATCTATCTCGGCTTGAAAGCAGCAAGTCATCTCCCACAGTTCTGGAAGTGGGTAGCTCAGCACTGACAACAGAGAGACCTCCAGTATTTTACCAATGCTGAAGTTTTCGACCCTTTCCAGGGGAAAGAACTGGTCCTATCTGCAAATGTCCGAAGGTAGTAGGGAACCAAACCAAACTAAAGCTGCAACACAGCCCAGCTAGGGCTCAACTGCCTAACTGACTGGCTCAGGCCCAGCTCCAGCCGCCTGCAAGAGGAAAGTGTGTGACTTTTATGCAGAAGGTGTGGCCTATGAGCGAAGGTGAAGAGACAGGGAAGAAAAAGAAAGTAGCAACTCATCAGGAGAGCAGAAATCAACAGAATCAGGACAAGGAACTATCCAGATATTGAAAGTGTAAGAAAAAGGATAAAGTAGTTTTGATAAAGATATAGTAAAAAAGGTAGACAACTTATCCAAAAATATTAAATTTCAGCAAAGATAGGAAAACTAGAAAACAAAACAAATGGGAACACCAGAAATGAAAAATATCACGTAAAAATGAAGGAAAAAAACCTTGTCAACTAAGAATCCTATATCCAGTGAAATTGTCTTTAACAATGGGAAGCAAAGTAAAGATCTTCTCATACACCCTCACACTTCAAGAGATACTAACAGAAGCTCTTTGGGGTGAAGAGAATGATGCCGGATGGAGTTCCAGATGTGCAGGGAATGGAGAACATTTGTAAAGGTATCAATGTAGGTAAATATAAATGAGAATACTCATGCTCCATGCAGAAATGTACCAATGTCTTATGGTAAATATGTCAATAAAACACAAGATAACAAGAAAACAGAGGGTGGGTGGGAAGGGAGTCAAGAGGATTATAGAGGTATATGTTCTTCCATGGTTCATGCAACAGTATACTTGAGAACAGAACAGGATGTAACAGTATACTTGAGAACAGAACAGGATAGCTTAAAGATGCACACTGTCACTTCTTCTACAGCAACTAAACAGGAACATGCTGAGGTACAGTTACAAACATGCATGTGTGTGCGTACACATACACAGGTGTGTGTGCATGTGTGTACACGTGTGTGAAGAAATGTAATCATACGTATTATGCAATTCATCATAAAATAAGGCAAAGAACAAAAAGCAAATGGCATAAGTTAAAAGCAAAAGTCCAGAAGAGATTTAAATTAATTGTATCGTTAGTTACATTGACTATCATGGACTCCACAGTCTAATGAAAAGACACATAATAGCATGCTGGATTCATTTTTTTTTAAAAAATCCATAAAAAAGCAAGATCTATATGCTATTTATAAGAAACATGCTTTAATTAAAAAGACAGGATCAAAGTAAATGGGTGGAAAAAATTTACCACAGAAACACTAAGCATAAAATAATGGGGGTGGTTACATTAATATAAAAAAATACCCTTTCAGTTAAAGAATACTGTGGAAGACAGGAAGGGACATTTCATCATGGGTATCAAAGAAGTCCACCCCACCCCACTCCACCCCCAAATAAAAAATAAATAAAAAATGTGTATTCTCACAAGAGATCTTTAAAAACTGTGGAAAAACAAGTAACAAAATTTAAAGGGAAAATAAAACCAATCCACAGTCCAATTTGCATATTTATATACTCTCTCTTAATGACTGACAGAACAAGAAGAATAAAATCAATAAAGGCATAGAAGGTATGACCAAGTGACGTAATAATGAACATTTGTAGAACATGACACCCAATAACTGCGTAAAATAAACATACAAACCATAATCCGGTAAAAATATTTTCAGCATGTCTCTATCTCACAAAGGGCTTATATCCAGAATACATAAGGAACTCTTTCAAGTATAAGTTCACAATCCTCTCCCAAGGCATACATATATCAAATCATCCCACTGTACACTTTTAATATTTTGCAATTTCATGTGTCATTTTTACCTCAATAAAGCTGGGAAGAAAAAGAATAAACTTACAAACAACTCAATAAAATGGTATAGAAGATTTGGACAGGAAATTCAACAAGTAAGATCCACAGATAGCCAACAAGCCCACGAGAATATGCTTATGAGAATGATAAGGAAAAAGACAAACCTTTTAAATTTAAAAATTGGGCATGGAACTGCACAGACTGTTACAAAGTAAGATAATGACTGGCCAATAAACATAAGAAAAGATATTCAACATGATTAATCACCAGGAAATTCTTTTTTTTAATATTTTATTTATTTATTTGAGAGAAAGAGAGAGAGAGCCTGGTTGGGGGGGGGAGGGTAGAGGGAGAAGGAAAGCAGACTCCCTGCTGAGCAGGGAGCCCGACACGGGGCTCCATCCCGGGACCCCAGGATCATGACCTGAGCCAAAGGCAGACGCTTAACTGACTGAGCCACCCAGGTGCCCCAATCATCAGGAAATTCCAATTAAAACCACAATGAGATACCACTTTAAACCTGCTGCAGTAGCATAAATAAAAAAGACTGGCTACACTAAATGTTGTCAAGATGTAAAGCAATTGGAAATCTCAAAACTTGCTGGTGTGAGTGCAGGATGATACCAACCATATTGCAGAACTCTATATAGTGTCCCAGAGTGTCCAAAGCTAAACATGCATCTCTGCTCTGACCCACAAATATCACTATTAAGTAGATACCCACTAGTACACAGTTTCCAAAGACAATCATATTCCTCACTCTTGGGACTTTGGAGGGACTTCTGTGTTTGGACTTCTACTGATATTGTGAATCCTATGAAGATGCTGTTTTATATTAGTAACTGATAGTTTCATATTCATTGATAATGACTATCAGAATTACTTAATAGAATATTTTATTAGGAGTGGACATAATGTGCATTTGCTGTACTGTTTGGCAATATTGAGTTTTGCTATTATAAGCAAGAGGAATAAATGGGACTGATGAAACTCATAGGAAAGGTTAAGCATAGGGCGCCTGGGTGGCTCAGTTGGTTAAGCGACTGCCTTTGGCTCAGGTCATGATCCCAGGGTCCTGAGATCGAGTCCCACAACGGACTCCCTGCTGAGCGGGAAGCCTGCATCTCTCTCTGCCTCTGCCTTCCACTCCCCCTGCTTGTGCTCTCTTTCTCTCTGTCAAATACAGAAATAAAATCTTAAAAAAAAAAAAAGGTTAAGCATAGATAGTAAGTAATCCAGTATCTTGTGAATTCAACTAAAAACTCAGAGGATATGGTAAAAACAGATAGTGAGAAAATAGCTTAAATGTTACAGGCAGAACTCATTTATACTATATGTTAAATTTAGATAGAAAGTAAATTAATAATACATGACTTTTTATAGCAATAAAGGAATGGAAATACTACATCCTAAGTTATGAATTATGGCATCATTCTGTAGCTAGGTCATCCCTAAATTGGCCACTCATCAGTGACAATCAGTATGTCCTATTCTGCCCAGAGTGACCATATTTTCTACAAAAAATTGCCCTACCTTGATTTGTCCTTTCCAATTATCCTCAATGGTTGAGACATGTTCTCAGGGGTTATTACTCGATGTTCTGAAAAAAATATTTTAGCTTCTACCTATATGAACATTCTCTCATTTTTAAATTTCTGTTTTAAGTATTTTATAATGTGCATAACATCTAAGTAGAAGGGTACATGCACAAACTTTAAGTAAAAGAGTAAATATTTGGAGCCTTCAGAAATTAGTATATCTGAAAGATTTTCTTTTTCTAAAGACAGTAACTCAGGCACCTGGGTGGCTCAGTGTCAAGCGTCTGCCTTCAGCTCAGGTCATGATCCTGGGGTCCTGGGATCGAGCCCTACATCAGGCTCCATGCTCAGCGGGGAGCCTGTTTCTCCCTCTCCCACTCCCTCTGCTGCTCCCCCTGCTTCTGTGCATGCTGGCTCTCTCTCTCTCAAATAAATAAAGTCTTTAAAAATAAATAAATAAACAAAATAAAGACAGTAATTCTATGAGCTCTTGTGTATAATAGTAATTGCACTGAAAATGAAAAATACTTTGCAAGAACACTTCCCCACAGGTATATGCACTATTGTCTTGCTCGGCTGTCCTGTTTCCACGATTTCTATTCTGAATGATCTTCTGTATGTATTAATGGCATGGAGTAGAATGTAGATGTATATATACATTCTAACAAATTATTTAACATTGTGTTCAAGATACATGACCTTCTGCTGTATTCACAAACTCTGGAAGGTATGGGACCACTGCACAGCCTCGTCAGCAGATTTCATTGCTTCTTGGTAATTTCTAGGGGGGGGGCAGCCAGTTATTTCAGCAATGTCATCATTTGCTTCCCAAGCCTCTTCGGTGACCCTCCCGTCAATAACGCCTAATATACTAGAGGAGCCAAGAAATCATTTCCACCTCATAAGACTCATTTATTTCTGTAACAAATGAAGATTCATTTACTTCCATGAGCAATTTGATCCTTGAAAATAAAAAGTTGATTTCTAGATCAAGAACGAGTTCTATTCATTTCAGGAAGCCCAATAATAACACTCTATCAGACACGTTTAAAATCATTATAAAAAATCAGCAACTTGGAAAAATGCCACAGTAGTTTTACCATACATTTCAGCTTTCTGCTTATACTTTTGATCCTTCTTTCCTGGATTTTTAATATCCTACAAATATACTGTTTCGTATCAGATTCTGAGTCATGTTTTCCAAAACTATCTATACCATTTGGGAAGCCTCACAGCAATATGGTCTCACAGGGCCTGCCCCCAAGAATTATGTCTCAATAGGGCTCTAATTAGGGTACAGGAAACCAAATTGTCAATAGATTTCTCTATAAATACATTTAGTGGCTAGATGGTTTCCTCTTACAGCTAGATCCATCAAAGAGCCACTGACTAACAACTTTCTTGGCTTACTTTGTTGTTTCTAAACATGAGGTGTTATATTAATTCTGGATTATTGCAATATTTTCTTCTTAGAAGAAAGGAGATAAAGCTCCTTGAGTGGACAGTTGAGTGGGAGTCTAATTTGGCTTCACCTACCTTGAGAGCATGTCTCAAATGTCTGGTAGAACAATAAAAGGTTGTCACCAATACTCTCTTTCCTAAGAACTGATACTAAGGGAAGTAAGATTCAAGCCAAGCACATTTTACCCAGTAAGTTGAAATATCTAAGAAAACAAGTTTCTTCCATTATTAAACTGTGAGTCCCAACACCCTGCTCTTCTGGATATGGAGTCACGGAGGCATCTTTGCCTCAATGATGAGCAGCTAGAGATCTAGCGGGCAGAGCGAAAAGATGCCCAAGTGCGTGCCTCTCTAGGGATCTCATGTATTCAAAGTTTTACCTGGGGCTTTCCACAGAGCTCCGGATTGAGCCTAAACTTCATAAATCACCACAGTAAACTAAAGATATCTCAAAGCAAACCTATAAACCTTATTTCATTATTAAAACTGAGAGATATAAATATGGTAACTACAAACATGAAAAGTGGTTCAAGATCATTAACCATCAATAAAAACAAAGATCACAAGGGGATCTAACTGCACACCTATCAGAATGATGAAAACAAAACAGCACAGTAACACCAAATGCCAGTGAGTCACCAGAAACATTGGATCACTTCTACGCTGTTGATGGGGATGTTAAATAGTATGCCATGGTGCTCAGTCTAGCCGTTTCTCATGTAACTCAAAATGCAATTACTGTATGATCCACCAATTCCACTCTTGGGCATTTATCCCAGAGAAATGGAAATTTATATTCACACGAAAGCCTATACATGAAGGTTCAAAGCACCTTTTTTTAATAGCCCCAAAGAGGAAACAACTCAGATGTCCCTCAACAGGTTAACTGTCACCCAAGCTATGGTCCATCCGTAGCACAGAACAGTGCTCAGCAAGAAAAAACAACAAACGACTGATATGTGCAACAACTTGGAGGAATCTCCACTTTAAATTCAAATTAAACAAAGTGAGAAAAGCCAATCTCAAAGATTATGTCCTCTGTGATTCCATTTATAAAATATCGGTAATGACAAACTCTATGCAGAGCAGAGTACTGGTGGCTAGGGGTCAAGAAATGGGAGAGACGGAGGGGAGAATGGGACGGTGTTTTCACGATAATACAACAAAAGCGTGCAGCAAGGGGACTGTTTAGTATCTCAACTGTGAGCATGGACCCGTGAGGCAACACAGGCGACAGAACGGTACAGAGCCAAGCACATGCCAAGCTAGGGAAATCTGCACATAAGTACCTGAGGGTTTGATGTGCAGATCCTGGTTGTGACCTTACACCACAGGTTTCCAAGATCTTACCGTGGACACGCACCTGGAATTACAACTGCATCTCAATATGCGCTTTCTCAAAACCGCTTCTGGGGACCAGGGGGGAAGGGGAGGGTTGAGGGGGGCTCATGGACACTTATCTGGAAGACTGCTGGGAAAAACATCAGAATTACTGCTAACAGCTTTATATTTGAACTTCAGCTTTAAGTTTCATAAAGGTATCAAATACTCATGAAGTTAAAAATATGTGTATATTGTTTAAACAACTAGACTTAGGGACTCCTGTTACGCAGGAAGACTTTTGCAGGAGCTGTGACAGTTAGTGCCTGTTTCTGGACAATACTGATGAGAGGAGACCACGGAAAATATGCAGAAATTTCAAATTCATAATGAAAACCTTCTCATCAACAAGAACACTTATGAGATTTCTGTCTCAGCAAAAAACAGTCTTTGGTATGGAATCTATATCAAAAACAATTAAGAAATTAGGAAAAATATGCAAAAAGTTACAGACATTGTAAAACATGCAACATACAACTAGTAAGCGACGCGGGTGATATAAACCTTATAATTTCCCTGAATTCCTGCCTGGAGGCAATTTCTCGTTTGTGGCAGAAAGGGGCACCACAGAAAGAATCCATCAATCTCTCAGGATTGAGAAAAAATGCAGTCAGACTTAGGAGAGAGGCAAACCAACTAAAATTCATATGCAGAGTAAATTAGAGAAGGGAGAATAAAATAATAATCTAGGAACTGAAGAAATGGAAGAAATATATTTTAAAATGGCAATTCTAGAGAAGAAAAATCTCAGTATCCAAAACTACATAATCAGTGAAGGGGCTATTATGTAATCCAGAAGACAAGATCAGTGATCTTGAATATAGAGAAATCAAAACTATTCAAACTGAAGCACAGACAGAAAACTATATTCACAAAAATTGGGTATCTCCAGGCATGCACCCCAAGTCTCTGGGCCACTGGCTTTACCCATCTCTAAGGAGAAATGAAGAAGCTGTATCACAATTAAGAACAGGTTACATTTTGAGTGTTCGATAGATGACAGGCTATAAAACAAGATATCCACATAAGTAATCCCTGAATCCCTATGGCAACATGATTGGGGAATAAGAAATTTATTTTCAAAGATAATAAAACTGAGGCCCTGTGTATTTCACTAGCCTGATCAATACTGGTACTAATATTCAGTTCTATCTTAGTCACTATGCAATTCTACCTTTCTGTGGTTGGAACAAAACCACAGAAATCTCATCTGGAAATATAGAGCTGCCATTAGGAGTAATGAGAGTTATTAATTAAGTTATATCATTTTATCCATAAGTATGTCTCTCAGGGAGTCTAATATGCCACTATTAAGTATCCCTTATGTTGGAAAACAGAACATGAATAAAACGTGAATTTAAAGACTACACCCTGTATGAACTCTCTGTTACCTAGCTAAAACCAGGGTTATGGTAAATACCAGTAGGATAGAAAAAGTTACCCAAGTATCAGGAGAAAATTCCCCAAAGCCAAGATCTGCCATTCCCCCTACTTTCAATCTTGGTTCTAGCCACATGATGGAGGACCGTCACTGATACTCACTTTCAGTATCTGTAAAAGGAAATCCAGAATCTCGGTCACAGATGAGATTGAAGAGTTCAAAGCACCTGCAGGCTACATTTAATTGTTCCAATTCTCTCATAGGTGATGATACAGAAACTCCTGTGTTTGCTAAAACATTACCTGAGAACGAAGAATTCACATTTAAAACTAAGAGACATAAAGTGAGTTTGTATTTAGACTTTTTTCCCCTCTGTTTTTGTTTCCTCTCCAGGAGGAACTTGTAAGAACATCTGTAATGACTCAGCTGATGTACACGTATTTCCCTTTTATCAGAATGGCCTGGAATGGGGGGCGGGGAACCAAACAGGAAGATAAAGACCCCAAGTGGGACAAAGTCCTCGAACATGCTGCACACACAGGCCCCGCAGCTGCTGCTAACCACGTGTGCAGTGGTTCCTGCCGAGTCCCACTCCCAACACAGTCCTCACCCGCACACGGACCAGGACGCCAGGCCAGTGCAGGTGATGAAATCATCCCACTTCAGCTCCTGCAGGAAATCTGACCTAATTCCAAACCTGGAATGGATCAAAAGTGGGTTACGATTCTTGGCCATAAGGTGTAATTGTCCTGATACTTCCTTCACATTCAGCACAAAAAGGAAGCAGAGAGTCCTGTGGACATAAGAGCACCAGTGTCTGTTCCCTGCAACATATGCATGAAAAACAGTAAAATTCAGTATCCACAGCACTAACATGATGTGTTCACCATTTTAACCACTGTGCTAAGTCATTTCATGGATTCTATCAACTTTTACTCGCAAGAATACTACGGGAGTGACAGCGCCATTTATGAATGAGAAAACCTAGGAAGAGGAATTATTTGACTTGGAGGAGACGACACAGATTTGGGCAGGAATACATACACCTGGCCAGTCCACACGCACAGCTCTCAGCAGGATGGTGGGGCTCAATTACAACTGTCGTCTGGAAAATATGGTCTTCAGATCCCCCTTGCTCTCCCTCGCCCGTCCTCTCTCCCTCATATTTGTGTGTGTCTCATAGTTAAATCTCTTGGATTCACTTTAAAAAAATACTTCCACCATTTCTCTGAGAAAAAATATTCTTTACCTGAATTTACAATTGAAGAAGTAGAAAAGCAAAACAGAATATGAAACAAAAGATTATAGAGGTGAAACTCTCCTTTAATGCCTGATCTCCAAAGTGCTATCTCCTAAGGAGGATTATGAATGCTGGAGCTCTGTTCAATAAAACATTTATCAGGCCAAGGCGACTAATGCCACACTCGTAAAGTGCTCTTCATAGAAAACATACTGCGCAAGAAAACAGCTAAATAAAATGGGTCGTAAGCACGGCCTCCGCACAAATAAATCAAACAAGAGACCTGAAAAAAAGGGACAAAATAATAGAGTGAAAACATCATGAAAATAAAGAAGGGACTGAGGGAAGGCCTTTATCTTTTATTTATACTTATGAACAAATGAGGCAGGCCTGATACCAAGAGATAAACTGGCTTCAAATGAGGGATGCTCAAAGAAAAACAATAATTAATAGCTATTATGTAAAAGCCTTTTTATCTCCCAGAGGAAGGATGTGCTGTGGAAATTTAAACATAATAAAATAATGACACTGAAGGACTTGGTGAATTTGCCAGTCTACAGAAGTCACCTTAAGTTTCCACTTGAAGTTTGCGTCATTAATGTTCACTGAATCACCGCAGGCACTGACTCTGAAGGACATGATAAGGCCCGCACTGCTAGGTCATTCTTTCGGCGGGACACCATGCTGAGGAGCAGCTTACATTTGCTTTGCTGCTTGAAGTCAAGTTCTTTGTTAATCCCACAAACAGGTACAACTGCTAGGGGATTAATTACATTATGGACAATTGACCATGTTGGAGAAAAATAAGAAAAGAGAACTGCCTGATCTCATTTGTGGACAAACTACTATTCGTTCCAAAATGCCTCCTACCTTTAAAAGAGGAAGCACCGCATTGGTTTGATGGCCATTCTACCAGCCTGGCCCTTGTCATTCGAAATAATAATACCAAAATATGCACACAGCAAAGATTTGAGGAGAAATCTTTCATTTTGATCACTGTCATGGCAAACGTCCGTGGGGCAGAAATACGAGGGTGTGGATACTCTGTCCCCCTGAGAGAAGGTGGACAGTCTAGCTCTCTTTCGGGAGGTGAGACAGCAAGCCCAGAGCTGTGCATTCAGGCTGGCGCACAAGGCTATGTTCTAAAGGCAGAGTGAAACAGTCAGTCACTGAAAATAACCAGCTTTCAGAGCAAGCCCTTTCTTTGGATGGGCCCAGTATCTGGAAACCTGTATTTCATTTTTACCTTATTTGGGAAGAATGCAGAACCTCATAATAAGATATCTTTCGAGCCAAGTAGAAATTTGAGATCAGCCAGGACTCGGCAGTAGGCTGGGAACCTAGGAACCACACAGGGTCAAAATGGTCAAGACGCCATAAACGAGACTGTGGCCTACAGCAGGCTGAGCACCTTGACACCTCGGATACTCTTCTCGGCCCATCCAGATTCTGCTCCCTCAGAGACTAACGTGGGAAATTTCCCCCAACCCTGACAGAAAGGAGAGAAGTTTTGCTCCTTGTCATTTGACACGCCAACCTCATACTTCTTTTAGATCTTTTCTCTTGTGTGTGTTGACTTCATTCTCTGTGGTATTCTTATCTGGCATTTAAAATTCCCAGCTGCAAACGCATCTCCAGGAGCAAGCCAAACCTGTTCTCTTTCCAGTTCTTTCTCTCTCACAGATATCATTTTGCAGTGAGGAGGACAGGCAAGGACACCTGTTAATAATATTCATGAAACAGATTACTTTCTAGATGACAGTTTAAATAAAATTATTTCATTTACATGAATACTTAAGTTGCTTAAATATGAATATGAATAGAACAATGCTTTATTAAAGAAGAGGAATGTCTTGTAATACAGAATGGTGAAATGCCATTGTAAAGCCATCTCTCATCAAAGTCTGAGGAACTAAAAACAAAGTGACTCCAGCTAAGTGAGAGCTGCTACAGCAGCCATGTAGACAGACAATGGACATCCAGTAACGCTAACTGTCCATTCTCTCTTCTCACGCTGGTGCCAAAGACAGTTCTCCTTCAGTGTAACACGACTGTGTTTTTCCTTGTATGTGAGAATCTGAACCATTCTTTTGTGATGTCAGGACAGTTATTCTGCACAGTACCCTGGGGGGGCTCTCTTACTGAGATCTAGCTTTTCATATATTTGTGTCTGTAGTCTCCAGACCAAATTATCTAGAAGTTTATAAACTCCAGCATTTTTTTCTTTATTTAATCTCTTCCTACCACCCAGGAAGTTGGCTTGCACTTCGTAGCTACTGATAGATTTGTTTGGTGTCTGAGTATACTCACATCTTATATTTCTAGGATAAAGGTATTTCCTCTACAAAATACTACTTCTGGATTAATCTTTCTGTATTCATATATTCCTGACACCGCATATTCAATGAAATCCTAACTTTTCAGAACAAAATGGCATTGTCCTAGTAGATTAAAATTAGCTGTCTGGGATTTACCCCCCAATTTAGTAATCCATTATTGTCCTTTGCTATGAAGATATCTGTTGACAAAGGTATCAGGGATCTATAGACCATAAGTCTAAAAGTATTTGGCTAGGATAATAAAATTTCACCCTTTTAAATAACATTATTTTAAATATTGCACTCACCATTGGCCTTAGTATCCTACTACTGATTTAATTCTGTGTCTGAGAACCACTTTAGACTGTTGTAATGATTTTTACAATGGATATTCACCTGTTCTTAAAATTCTAGGCAAAAGTATAAACTGGTATTGTCCCTCAATTCAAAGTAACTTGGTAGTCCTAAATGTATTATTAGTTTTCAATTTATAAAACACAGTCTATAGTATTAACTCTACTGAGGCTTTCTCAACTTTCCATCAGATCAAGTGAACATAATTGACAAAGCAAAAGAAATTCTACTCTATAACCACCTAACAAGAATTATCACCATCCAACAGTACTGGCTCTAGATCTGGTTTGCCATGCATGGTGATGATACCCTGGAAATACATCCTCTGGTAAAATTATTTCAAAATGGTACCTGGATATTGACAATGAAATTCAACCTTTATAAAGTAGGCTGGGTCACAGGCCAAATAGTATATTGACCTCAAAGTCTACACCTTATTTTAATTTTTGTTATTTCATAGTTGAATAATCTAGACAGGCCATACAATATGATGATTCAAAGAGTACAATTTAGTGTCGCCCACACACAAATTATTTATTTCCTGTGAATGTGTTCTCTTCCAAGGCACTCACGTTCTGAATGGTGGTTTACTTTTCTGCCTTGAGCACTCATTCCAACACTCATTTTTCCCCAGTTCCGTGCACTTCTGTGAGAATCGAGCTACGTGAACTGCTTGGTTTTTATTTCCACTTTGGGGTTAAGTACATACAATACTCACAAGTTGAAGGTAACTTCCTTGCCATCTCTACCAGAATATGGGAAGACGGAAGTCGCCAGATCCATTCCTAATGCTGTCTACCCAGTCCTGATCAGTTCTGAGGATTGCCTACGGGGTCAGGACATGGCTAGGGTGTGTCACTTCTAGCAGCAACTTAACACGGAAGACAGGAGATGAGGGGGAAGGCCGCTAGCAAAACCCTGATTCCTAAACATGTCATGGAGCGCCAGTGCTCCTGGATCAGTGACCAAGCTGGTTTTGAGACACAAGTGAGTATGACTTTTAATAGGAACTATAACATGGACATTGGGTACTGAGATCCAGTTGGCATGAATGTCAAAGAATCGACTCAACACTAACACAGAGGCCTTCCGTTCAAGAGAAGACCACTGCCATTAACGAAACACACATCCCAAATGAGAGTCATGACAAAAAAACACAGCCACCTCTTAAAACAGTAAGCATACAAGTGGCAGGGTGTACATGCTTTAGTTTCTCCACACGGGCCTGAAGCTCACGAGCTCCGCTGACATCTGGGCCCTTCAGGTGAATCCGGAAGGTCAGCAACAGTGGCTGACAGCACACAGCTTCTCTCAGGACAAGGACTCAGGGCTGCAAGAGCGCGCTGGGCCTTTCTCCATAAAGGTACCCTCCGTCCGTCCCACCCCCACTGGCCACACCAGCTCGTGCAGAGGCCACGCCTGTTGTTTACAAGAGGGAAAGGATCAGTAACTTATGAGTTATGTAAATTTTAGACTTTGCAAATCTAGTGAAGTCTAGGCCACTTTGACACAGACATCACTTAACTACCATGCCATGGAGGACACTTTGTGGCCCATCAACTATGCTGACTGTTGGATGAACACATGGTCTCTGACCTACCTACAGGAAACCAGGAAGCACGACTACAGAAGACAGTGAAAACAGGAACCGGGGTACAGGTCCTGCACAGCCACCCTGTACTTGCAGGCTCTGACACTGGCAGACTGCTACTTGATAATTCTCTTTCTTTTTTAAGGTTCAGAATCCATGTCAACTTTTTTAATTGCGTAAGAATGTATTGGTTGTATTGCATTGGTTTCAGGTGTATACCCGGTGATTCAATGTTTGTATACAATACAAAGTGGTCAGCACAGTAAGTCCGTACAGAGTTGTCACAGTATTACTGACTATGTTCCCCTCCAATGCGACCTCCTCTTATTTATTTATTTTACAGCTGCAAGGCAGCACCGCAGAATCCCCATCACCCATACCGTCCATTCTTATTTAAGTAAAATTGTGTTCAATGTTGGAACAAACAAGATACCACAGTAAGGGGTACAATCACACGTAAGTAAGAAACGGGTCTGATGTGTTAAAGCTTTAAGGATAACACAAAGGAGCATTAAATAAAAGAAACAGAAGAAAGTGGAAAAATTCGAGAAAGAAAAGTGTCAATGAGGTTCAAACAAGTAAAACTAAATATATTTACTAACTCCATGAATACTGAATTTCAAAATCTAGAGTATGACTTTTATCTATGGCATCAACTGTTTCTCTGGTCCCTGAGTCCACTCTTAATGGATTGGAGCCACGCTGACTCATGAGTAGAGAACGAGGGCTAAATTTATGGAGCCAGCAGTTCCTCCTTAGAACGTGCAACCTGAAGACAGGCACAACTCAAGGCAAGCAGGAAATGAGTAAATCACTAGGCTTTTGACCTCAGCAGTATCACAATGCTGGATTACCCCAAAATATCTTCTCCACACGTATACTTGTGATTGACCTCAACATCTCCCTGTTTTAGACTGCTCTCTGCTCCAAATTTCTGACATCTCTATGCTGTCTCCTGAAGATTCGTTCACACCCCTCACACAAACACCAAAACACTGCCCTTTCTGACTACACTTCATATATTAACAAACGTAGTCATCCACGTTCCAAACCTGAAAGACTTCTTCAGAGAAAAATCTACTTCTTAAATCAATGACAATCCATAAGCTTTTCCACAGTATTTTTTTCTATAAAATGAAAAATTATAATGTGGAAATTGGATGTTTTGACAAACCATTAAAATCCACTGAATAAATACACGTGAGGCAATCAGACTCTGGGGAGGTCATCACCTCGCAGGACCTACTAGCTTCCTACGCAACAACCTGCAGCTTATCCACACTAGAACTGGATCAATGCTCGTTACTAAAATCAGTCCCTATGAATTATTTTGAGAGCACAGCTTCAAAATAAGAATCCATTACCTGATCATTTAACTAAATTTTTAATTCCAGTTAGTTAACATACAGTGTAATATCAGTGTCAGTACAATATAGTGACCCAACACTTCCATACATCGCTCCATGCTCATCAGGACAAGTGCACTCCTTCATCCCCATCGCCTGTTTAATCCATCTCCCACGCACCTCCCTTCTGGGGACCATCAGTGTGCTTTCTGTTGTTAAGGATCTGTTTCTTAGTTTCTCTCTCTCTCTTTTTTTCCCTTTGCTCACTTATTTTGTTTCTTAAATTCCAGATATGACTGAAATCATATGGTATTTGTCTTTCTCTGATGGACTTCTTTTGCTTAGCATAATATTCTCTAGTTCCATCCATGTTGTTGCAAATGATAAGATTTTATTCGTTCTTATGGCTGAGTAAATTTCATTGTGTGTGTGTGTGTGTGTATACACACACACATACACACCACACCTTCTTTATCCATTCATCTATCAATGTACACATGGGCTGCTTCCATAATTTGGCTATTGTTCATAATGTTGCTAAGGGATACAAGCACCCCTTTGAACTAGTGTTTGAGTTTTGGGGATAGATACCCAGTAGTGTGATTACTAGATCATAGTGTAGTTCTATTTTTAACTTTTTGAGGAACCTCCATACTGTTTTCCACAGTGGCTGCACCAGTTTACATTCCCACCAACAGTGCATGAGGGTTCCGATTTCTTCGTAAGCTCACCAACATCTGTTGTTTCTTGTGTTTTTGATTTTAGCCATTCTGACTGGTGTGAAGTGATATCTCATTGTAGTTTTGATTTGTAATTCCCTGATGATGAGTAACATTGAGTATCTTTTCATATGTCCGTTGGCCATCTGGATGTCTTCTTTGGAGAAATGTCTATTCACATCTTCTGCCCATTTTTAATTGGATTATTTGTTTTTTAGGTGTTGAGTTGTGTAAGTTCTGTATATATTTTGGATACTAATCCTTATGGGATATGTCATTTTCTTTTTTTGGTTTTTAGGTGATACGGTAAAAAGCCATCAAGTTTATCTGATGTCAAGATACCAGTACTCTCTCCTTTACACCATTTTTTTTAAATTATGTTCAGTTAGCCACTGTATAGTACACATCATTAGGTTTTGATGTAGTGTTCAATGATTCACTCGTTACATATAATACCCAATGCTCATCACAACGTGTGCCCTCCACAATACCCATCACCCACAGCCCCCTCCCTTCTGAAACTCTCAGCTTGTTTCCCGGGGTCCGCAGCCTTCATGGTTCATCTCCCTCTCTGATTTCTCCCCCTTCAGATTTCCCTCCCTTCCCCTACAGTCCTCCATGCTATTGTTTTTTTTTTTTAAAGATTTTATTTATTTATTTGACAGAGAGAGAGAGAGAGCACAAGCCAGGAGACAGAGGGAGAGGAAGAATCAGGCTCCCCACTGAGCAAGGAGCTCGACATGCGACTCGATCCCAGGATCCTGGGATCATGATCTGAGCCAAGGGCAGATGCTTAACTGATTGAGCCACCCAGGCACCGCTGTATATGCCATTTTCAAATATCTTCTCCCATTCAGTAATTACCTAATCATCATTAATGAAAGGTATTTATAGCCCATCATCCAAAAATATACCATGATCTTAATTTTATTAAATGTTTAATTTTTAAAATTTGCCATTACATTGCATCCCAGAGAAAAGAGGACTTAAAAATGAGGCTGCAAGGAGACTATCAAAACTCTGGAAAATAATACAGTATATATAGAGTAATCTTTGGTGAGGAAACTAATGGAAAGAGAAATAATTTGTTCGGTTTAACGAAAAAACAAATACCTAGACATCTGTCCACACTTACTGACAAATACTCTAAACCCTGTGCTTCAGTACTGAAGTACTGATGGGCTCTGATGTAACACTTCTTACTTTCCTACCCTCTCTCCTACAAGAACTGCAAAGTCACCCTATGAACCAAAATTAAATTGAGTTTTTCTACACATTACCACTAAAAAAATTTATATCAAAGTTTTTTTTAAAAAACTGCTGATCACGCACAGCAAAAAGCCGAATCTGTACTTTTGGGGAAAGTATATGAGCTCTCTATAATGAGCAAGCACAGTCCCCAAGCTAAGCTATAGCTCTGATTCTATAAAGCACTTCCTAAATGTTTGTAACTGGGAAATATATAATTAGGAGAAAAAAAAAGCATGTTCAAATTTTAGTTTCTTACAACCTTGAATACAATTTATATATTTTGTTGCTTTCACAACTGTCAGTCTATATACATCATTTCCACCCAACAAAAAGTAAATTAAAATATTAAACATCTGAATGACCAGTATGGCACCGAAACATTCTCCACATGAAGAGCTGTTTATCCATATTTCATTAATCTATGTGTCTTCTTAGTCTGTCTTAAAGAATGTGATTTCACATTGTATATTTCAATTAGTTTTATGTACTATATTTTATTTTATTTTATTTTTTTAAAAGATTTTATTTATTTGACAGAGAGAGACACAGCGAGAGAGGGAACACAAGCAGGGGGAGTGGGAGAGGGAGAAGCAGGCTTCCCGCGGAGCAGGGAGCCCGATGTGGGGCTCGATCCCTGGACCCCGGGATCATGACCTGAGCCGAAGGCAGATGCCTAACCAACTGAGCCACCCAGGCGCCCCTATGTACTATATTTTTAAAGAATAAGAAAATCCCAACCTATAACATTTAGAAACAAAGAAATTTAGTGAAATCCAGTTTTCCATGTAATTCTTTAGTAAGAAATAGGTCAGAGTGAAGTAAACAGGTAATTAATGTAATTAATGGAAATGTATACATGAAGGAAAAAATCCTTAAGAAGATACTTGGGGAGAGAAAAATAGGGCAAAATGGGAAAGTGGTATCAATCTAGGCCTAGCATTACACGTTCAGCAAGAAAATCTATAGGTGATTTCTGATGACCAGGATTAATCTCTAGTGAATAGCTATTACTTGTAATAGATTTGTACCTTCCCAAAATTAATTTAAAAAAATACTTAGGTAGGCATTTGGAAGAGTTTTAGTGGAGGGACAAAGTCAGAGAACAAATGAAAAAAGATGGATTTCGTTTAGTCACCAGCCCGCTCACCACTATCCATGCCCTTACTTCCACCATCTTGGATGGTGCCCAAAATTTATGAAGGCCTCCCATCCTCCTGTTTTTCTTCCTATGAGAGCATTGGTGATGTACTTTATTTGTTGTTATTTGTTTCTCTATTCTGAACACTTAATTCTGAGTTCTTCGTGGTACTAATGAATTTAAATGCAAGACTTAAGCCTGAGAGGGGTTTACACCCAAGCATAAGAGGTATTTCAACCACTCAATGTTAGATTGTCAAACTTGAATACAAAGAAAAGTTACCACCACTTGATTAGCTGTTGTACCTATGAAAATGTGACTGACCCCTGGAAACTTTCATTGTGATCTTCCTAGAAAAAAATGGTTCTTATAGATGTAATTAAGCTAAGGATCTCAAGATCAGAATATCCAAGTTTAGGGTGTTCACTAAGGTCAATGTCCAGTTTTCTTGTAGAGAAGAGAATGCGAGAAAGCCATGTGAAGACAGAGACAGAGACCGGTGGGATGCTGCCATGAGCCAAGAACACCTGACCCCACAAGAGGCTGGAAGAGGCAACAAGGAGGTGCGGCCCTGCCAACACCGTCGTTTCAGACTCGTGACCTCCACCGCAATGAGAAGACGCACCTATGACACTTCAAGGTACTAACTGTATCATCATTTGTTACTGAAGCCCCAAGGAACTAATACACAAACACACCTCCCTTAACGAGTGAACAGAACTGCAGCGAGCATTGGGTGCGTTTGGTAAGTGGGCTCACACGTGTCGCTGTGCATTGATGGCCAGCAGCCCAAGGGCCAGGCTGTGGAGATCCAGCATTTCAGGTGAGAGATCACTGCCGACTGGAAATGTGCGGTGGGCGTGAACAGCAAGAAACCTGTTCAGGATGCAGAAGTCGCAGGACGTGATGATGACTGGCATGCCCAAGGCTGTGGGAGAAAATGAGGGCTCAACCATGACTCCCCGGGGTCTGTACTGATGGAAACTAGAGACACACTAACTATACATCCACTCCGCCATGTGTGGAGGACAGATGAACACTACACCAACGGGCAAGCTGTGGGACGATATGGAATATGCCACTCTCCATAAAGCATTAAGTTTGGAGAACTTTAAAGGAAAATAGCCATAATGGTTATTCTTTGGGCCATTTGGCTGAACAGTTGCATTCTTTTAATATCACCTTATATTTCCATGGTAACAATTTCCTTTAGCTCTGAAGCAATGGTCTGAACACAGATGTTTTATTTAACATTTGAAAATCCCATTGCATTTTCACCATTTGTTCGTGGGGCAGAAATGTTAAGACTGTATTCATCTTGTTAATGTAAAAGTTCTTCCTCTTCACTGAGGAGCATCTCTGCTTCTACCTTATTCCTAATGCCTGTGCATTAACTCACAAGAGAACACATTTAAATAATGTTCCACATTTGATCCTTGTTTCAGAACACTCGGAGACGCACATGACAGAGGAGAATCAAAGGTTCCTTGTAATCACTACACAGAGCATTAAAGGGTAAATAAAGCTTACAATTAGAATCCTACTAAAAAGGTCTAGATAAAATCTCATTACTAATCAGACCGCAGCATCAGGTTCCTAAGTAGAGAACCCTACAGGTGTACAGTCTGAATGAAGTGTCGCCCAGGAAAGCACTTGGTGACAAGGCTGTGCTTCTCTTACCTGATCGAATCACTAAAGAAGAAAAAAATTTTAAATGATGATGTGAAGCCTTATAAGGCAAGCTTGGAAAACGAAAACAGAGTTGGACGCCACTCCCTTAGAGAAGTAATACAATAGGAAAAACGGTATCACCTTGCCCAGTCACTATTTTTAAGTCCCGATGAGTCTACCTACACTGGCTCTGCACACCTTATGCATATTCATTTCCCTCTCACTTGCTTCTTTCAGAAATTCAACAGTCCCTCCCACAAGTGAAGTTAGGTACATTTCCTACTTACTTAGCACTGTGAAACCACTCGCAGTTTCTATCTCATCGTTATTGCCAGTTTGTCTTTATTTTGCTTTCCTTTTGCCTCCATCCCCACTGTAACTCACCTGACTCTTTACTGAGTACACATCCTCACACGAAGGGAAATGCGCCCTTAGATCAGTCTCACACCTACGGTTTTTTCCCTCCACACTGAATCCTCAGTATCTGTTTCATCATTTAACTGTGTCACGAGGGAAGATTCTGCTCTTTAGACAAGTGATGAAATTCTTCAGGGCATTTATAAATAAGGTGGCTGAAATTAGTGATGTTTCTGAATAATGCTAGTTTAAAATCCTACGATTGTTATGAAATTGCTAGTTCAGTCCTGAATAGCTTTGAACCAACAGTTTTATAACCACTTACATCTGGGAATACTTCCCACAGTGGGGCAAAGAAATGAGAGGAAAACATAAGTAGATTCGTAGAATCTTTTGAGTAGTATCTGCTTTTCCTGGAAGATTTGAGATGTCTAATTTGGGAACCACTACCTCCTACAGTTTAACAAACCCCTGCTACTATCATCACTCTGTGCAAAAAAAAACATAAGCAAAAATAAAATTTTAACTGGATGACTCATAAGCTCAGTTTTATTAGAGTACTGAAGAGGCTGAAAAAACATGTTACAAACCATTACCTGTTCCCAAGTCATGACAGGGGTTAAACATATGTATTTGTTCTAGCTTATCTGGTGGATCCCAGCAAGAACTATGGAAGACAACGCGCTTCAAAATGGCATTTCTGAAACTTGTTTTCCTCAGGTATTTATTTTCCTGTATGTTTTAGTCTGCGCATGTGTTGGCAGGTGAGATGGAAAGGATACTAATCTACAGATTTGAAATTTTCTGATGGGGAAAACATCAAAAAATCATAAACCACAGGAGCGCCTGGGTGGCTCAGTCCTTAAGCGTCCGCCTTCGGCTCAGGTCATGGTCCCAGGATCCTGGGATCGAGCCCCACATCGGGCTCCCTGCTCAGCGGGAAGCCTGCTTCTCCCTCTCTCACTCCCCCTGCTTGTGTTCCCTCTCCCGCTGTGTCTCTCTCTGTCAAATAAATAAATAAGATCTTTAAAAAAAATCATAAACCACAGATGTTTAAAGAAACACATTCATGAAAATATCAGGATCAACACATAAAAAATGAGAAGCTTTTACCTTATATAAAAATTCAGCATGTTTATTTTGAGTTTTATGGTAAAGTAATGGATATTTTTAAAGACAGACAAGAATACTGTCTAGTTATTTTCTTTTTTTGTAAAGATTTTATTTATTTGTTTATTTATTTGAGAGAGAGAGAGCATGAGCAGGGGAGAAGACAGAGGGAGAGGGAGAAGCAGACTCCTCACTGAGCAGGGAGACTAATGCGGGGCTCGATCCCAGGACCCTGAGATCATGACCTGAGCCGAAGGCGGACGCTTCACCGACTGAGCCACCCAGGCGCCCCTTGTCTAATTATCTTCTAGACAGAGATTAAAACCAACTTTAAACATATTATTACACTTAAAACTTTACTTTCCAATTCATCTTCATAAAGACTACATTTCAAACTTAACACAATGATGTCTTCTGTGATGTCAGAATAGTTGGAAAAAAGAAGGCTACTGTATTAACCTCCAGTAAGGGGAATCTCTGGCATAGGGTAAAGCCGAATGATGCTTTAGTAAGCCTTGAAATGATGACTGACATGTGTTGGATCCAGGAAGCACTCTTACTGATCTTAGACTATTAAGAGAATCCAGAAGAAAAGATATCTTCATATAAGTACAGAACAATGTATGTCATTCCTGCTCTACTCCTCTGTGCTGGAGAATCTCACTCCAGGCAAATTTAAGCGATGTGGTATAAATGGATCAATATAAGAAACATTTCCCAAGAAAAAACAGTCAATGATGAGAGGTATTTATTTCATACACAGAACTGAATGTATGGGGATTTAGATCTCTTTTCCAAGGGCACCTGGGTGCCTCAGTCAGTTAAGTGTTCAACTCTTGGTTTTGGCTTAGGTCATGATCTCAGGGTCGTGAGATCGAGCCCCGCGTTGGGCTGGCTGCTAAGCATGGAGCCTGCTTGAGATTCTCTCCCTCCCACTCACGTGCACTCTCTCTCAAAAAAATTTTTTTTGATTTTTTAAAAATTTTTTTTAAAAATAAATCTCTTTTCCCTATAGAAGTCTCTTTTGAAAAATCACATAAGGTAAATAATGGATAGAAAAATTAAATACATCTTTGTTGTTAAAAATTAGAGCTAAGAGAAGAGCCAGATATTTAAAGTGCCTGTTTCCTTAACCATGATACATTAGACTTTAAAAGATACATAGTGTTTGGGCGCCTGTGTGGTTCAGCTGGTTAAGCATCTGCCTTCGGCTCAGGTCATGATCTCAGGGTCCTGGGATGGAGGCTCACGTCAGGCTCCCTGCTCAGCGGGGAGCCTGCTTCTCCCTCTACTCGTACGCTCTCTCTCTCTCTCAAACAAATAAATAAAATATGTTTTAAAAAATGATACACAATGTTTTCCAAAATTAAGTTAATCAGCAATGACATTACCAGGCAGTTTTATATCCTTAGAAAACATCTTGGATTCAGTATAATTATCACCAAAAACTGTCACAAAATGGTCTTTTAACTTAACTGAAAATGTCATGTATATATTTTAGCTCCTGACCTGGAAATAACAGGCATGCATATTAGTTCCTGAAAGTCAGTCTGATACTTTCTATAGATATTAGAGATCCAGTGGTATTAGTTCCTAGAAGAGTGAGCTTGGGAAACACTAAAATTGTGAACTCAGGATGTGTAAGATAAGAAATGATGGTCACCAAAGTCTCCTGGATCATAGATCAGAACTATACTGTCCCCAAAATCAATTGGTAAGGCAGTATTACACTCATGTACCCCTACTTCTACACTGTGACGCTGTGTTTGCACAAGTGGCGGTTAAGGTGAGTACCAAAGAGGAATCTAGGGTCAGTTTACCTAGTAAATGAAAAGGAAATTATAATTTCCATCAAAGTTTATTAAATATGTGCCCATTTCCAGTAATACCAGTGAGTTCAAAGTAAGCAGCAGGCTTCACTTTTCTTACTGTCCACTTAGGCCATCCTGTAGCCACCAGGTCAAGCAGTAATCTATCCCCACACCCTCTACCAGGGCCTCCCCACCTCTGCGTCTCAAATACTGCCCTTGTTTCAGTGCAGAACAGTCATGTTCATCTTCTTCTGAAGCCCTACCATCAGTCACCATCCTGTTTTCCAAATCATGTGTCAAGCCCTTGTAAGAAACTCTTCAAAACAAACACAGTTTGCCCTTAATGGAAGTCGGGTGACAGTACATACAACATTCCAATACACCCTGTATATTTCCTGTTATATATCAATTCCACTGCATTTTAAATGATGGAGTATTTGTCTTATTTGTCTTACATGTGGACATGTTCCCCTTATTTAGTAACAGATAGTAACCTGTTTTAACAAAACAGAATTTTGTAGGGATGATCTTTTGGACAACACAGATTTAGATGAAAGTAAGCATATCTTCCAAACCTGTATCAATGTAAAGTCTCTTTAGATTAAGTTCAGAGAGGTAGCTAGTCTATACCAGACCCAACAAAATACCCCCAAAGCTTTCAAGAATGAATGCTTTTGCACTACGAAAAACCTTCAGTCCTATAAAGAAGTCACATCCAACTCTTAGACAAAATTCATCACCATGATCTTATCTGGAACATTATTTGACTGGTGTTTGTTTCTTTCCCATATATGACAACTACAATGTAAGCTTCAAGAAGGCAGAAATTTCTCTTTTTAAAATTCCTATGTCCTATTTCCTAGAACTAGTGGTAAGTACATGAATGCATGATAAATATTTGTTGAATGAATATTCATTATAGCAACAGTGAATACTTAATTCCAGTACTTTATTTCCATTGCTGATATTATATTTGTTTTAACCTTGTCATATGAATTTCTTTGTTGACAGGCTATGTTTCCCTCTGAATGATTATGAAGAATATAATGGATTAAATGAATGCTCTGGTAAGCAAAATACCGAAGCTACTTTCACTCCCCATATAAGACAAGTAAGACTATCTTGGAATTTAAAAAGTTGAAAGCACACTTTAAGAAGAGATGCAATCTAAACTCTGAATTTTTGCTCCATCATGTCTAGCAAGTGACAAGCAAATTTCTAAAAATTGCCATGTCTTTGCTCTCTTATGCATAAATTGTGAGATTTCGAAATACAATTGCTGAAGATTAGATGACATAGTTCATGGAACGATCAATGACCTGATAGTTTTTTCCAAGTATTATCTCTATAGAGAGGTTGTTACGTGTTTATATGTTTGGGCTGAATAGTAACTAGCCTTCACCACAGTGTCCTCTCTTGTATGTAGAAAGGGGTGTAGTCAATAATACGACTGTTCCAGGTTTGGCCATCGGGAGCCCTGTAAGACTGGCTTCAGTGTCCTTTGATATGATGACATCCTTTAATTTAGTTACTTCTGATTACTTCCTTATTTTCAGGAACCATAAGATACTCCAGGTTTAATTTTGTATTCTCTGTCCAGTCCTGCAATCTACAAATTCTCCATAGAAGCCTGATTTATCTATTGGAAATTGGGATCTATTCCATTGGTTTTGCTCACTACAACGAGTTCTGGGAGACATATATATTTATACCAAATATACCAAATATGCGATACATATAGCACGTATATTAGCATGTATATATACTAACCCGTTGCCCTGCACATCCATATGCGTCTCTATTTGTTTTGTACCTGAGACCCTGTACGTTATGTATACATGAGATACTCACGTAGAAGCCTCCACTCCGACCCAATGTCATGGAGTGGTGTCCAGCCTGCCCCTCTGTCTGTAACCACTTACCCTCTCAGTCAGAGAGCCCAGTGTCTCACTGTTATTAGTGTACTTCCGGACTTGATCAAGCCCACTACACGTATACATTGTTCCAGAAATGCTAAGCACAGATCTGTGAAAAACAAGTCTAACTACTAGAGCACAGTGTATGTGCAGTGCAGAGTGCACGGTCTTTAGCCACGCAACAGCCAGTTAGAGTTTTCCACAGTTACTCAGGTTAGCTCCTTTCTTCTCCACACCCCTCACCGTGCCTATGGGGTGCATCCAAATTCTCTTCAAGTCCTGCTCGATCTATTTTTAAAATGTTGCAGAAAGTTTTACTTAGAGCCTCTCTGTGGAGGAGCTGGGCCTCACCTCCACCTGCCGCACCATCCCACGCCGCTTAGACCCCAGACTGGCTGCCCCTACCTGCTGCCAGACATGCCCTGCCATCCAGGGCCCTGTCGCCGGTGAAGCCGGCCTTGCACCTACTGGGGTCCTTGTCGCCCAGGAGCACAGCACGATCCTCGCCCACCGCGAGCTGCGGAGAGAAGCCGACCCTGAGCAGGGTCAGGTGGGGCCACCCCGCCCCCTCCCCTCCACTCGCGGCCCTTCCCAACCTCTGCCCCTGAGCCCCTGCTTTTTTTTTTTTTTTTAAGATTTTTATTTATTTATTGAGAGAGAGAGAGAATGGTAGAGAGAGAGCATGAGATGGAGGAAGGTCAGAGGGAGAAGCAGACTCCCTCCCAGGACCCCAGGATCATGACCTGAGCTGAAGGCAGTCGCTTAACCAACTGAGCCACCCAGGCACCCCCTGAGCCCCTGCTTATCTCGGACACTGTGCCCTTGGGCAGCAGTGGCGTCAGCATGGTTTATTCACCTAACGTGTGATTTTTACTCTGTGAGTTCTGACAAATGCACAGAGTCATGTACCGACCATCACAGCCTCTCAGAAAGAGCTCCATCACTGCACAACGTCCCGACTCCCCTCTACTCAGTTCCTTCTCTAGGGTCCCTCCTATCCCACAGTGTCATACAACAGGCAACTATCTGAGTGTGGATCCTCTCACTCAAACATGTTGAAGATTCATTACTACTCTATGAACTGACACTTCATTGTCAGTGCTATGCCATTGCATGGATGCTTATCCATAACTGGTTAATGGAGATCTGGCTTGATTCCAGCTACTGGTGATTGTGAACAAAGCTACTATAAGCATTTGCATACTGATATATACGTAACCAAAGTTTTCATATTTCTGGAGGGGGAACTCCAGGGTCATATGATAAATGTACGTTTAACCATATAAGAAACTGCCAAACTGCTTTGCAAAGTGGCTGTGGATTTAAATTACTAATTTTATTGAGAACCTCTATAACTTTGTTCATGAGGAATTTGGGCATTTTGCTTTTCAAGTAGGCTACACGTCCAACATGAGGCTTGAACTTATCACCTGGAGATCAAGAGTTGCATGCTCCACTGAGCCAGCCAGGTGCCCCTTACTTTTCTTATAATATCTTGTAATACTTTAGGAAAATGCTAGTCTCACTAAATGAGTTGAGAGTGTTTCCTCCTCTTCTAATGTCTGGAAGAGACTATGGAGAATGAGTGCTATTTCATCTTCAAATGTTTGTTAGATATTCGCCACTGGAAAAAAAATCTAGATTGGAAGTTTGCTTGTGGGATGGTTTTTAACTATGAGTTCAATTTTTTTAACAGGTATGACTACCTGTTAAATCTCTTGAGAGATTTTGTGAATTTATGTCCTCATGAATGATGAATATTGTATGTTTTCTGGGTTTTTTTTTAAGAAGGAATTCTTTTTTTTTTAAGATTTTATTTATTTATTTGACACACAGAGAGAGATAGCGAGAGAGAGAGGGAGAGAGCACAAGCAGGGGGGGCGGCAGGCAGAGGGAGAAGCAGGCTCCCTGCATCAGCAGGGAGCCCGATGTGGGGCTCGATCCCAGGACCCTGGGACCATGACCTGAGCCGAAGGCAGTGGTTTAACCAACTGAGTCACCCAGGCGCCCCCGGGTTTTTTTTTTTTTTTTTTAAGAAAACATAGGCAGATCTCAAAGATACTAACAGTTCAGTTCCAGACCACAATAAAGTGAGTATCGCAATAAAGGGAGTCAAATGAATGTTTTGGTTTCCCACTACATATAAAAGTTATGTTTATATGATACCGTAGTCTACACTGTAGTCTAAGTTTGCAATGGCATTATGTCTAAAAGAATTTACATACCTTAATATTAAAAGTCCCTATTGCTAAAAAATGCTGGCCATCATATGAGCTTTCAGTGAATTATAATCACTGGTCACAGAATCACTGTAACAAATATAACAACAATGACAAAGTTTGAAGTACTGTTAAGAATTACCAAAATGAGACATAGAGTGAGCAGATGCTATTGGAAAAACGGTGCCAATGGTCTTGTTAGACACAGGGTTGCCGCAAACCTTCAATGTGTAAAGAATGCAGTCTACGAGGTGCAGCAGAACAAGGCACACAGTAGGACACAAGTGTGCCTGTATTAAGATCAACCAGCGGACAGGATAATTCTAGAAACTGGAATGTAAATTAATTTGGAAAAGTTTTTCAAAAAGCTTAATTCCGCTTACTATCTCCTCTGTATCATAAACATTATAAAAGTACAAAAACAACTGGTACAGGCTTTTTAAAGTTTTCCTGTATTTTCTAAAATATATCATCTCAATTTTTGCCATAGCTTAATCTTACCAAATTAAGATTTCTGGGAAGTCCACACCGGGGAGGAAAATTTTTTTTTCTACTCCTCTAGGTTCTTTGGCTTGTCTAATAATTTAATTGGCATAAGACAGATGAACAGAAGAAAAACAAACTTAATTTTGTACGTATAGGAGCCCCATAAAACTATGAAACCCAAGAGCAGGAGGTGCAGTCGAGGTTTCTGTGTCATCCTGAGCTAAGGAATGTGTGGGGGCCCGGGCTTCAAAGGGCAGGAGGGATGAGGGTAATTCATAGGACGCTACGAAGAGCAGATGTCTGGTGATCAGATGTTTGCCCGGCCATACAGACAGGTCATTCATATAAACGTCATCTCTGGGAATAGTGGTCTCAGAGCCAGCCCCCACCCCCATCTCAATTATTTTAGGTAGTCTAGGGAGAGGTAAAAAGATTTTCTTGAGACTGCTAGATCTTGATGGCCGTCAGTTCAAAATAATACATGTGCCAAAGTGACATATTTTAGGGTCACATATTCTCCCCTTCATCCAAAAGAATTACTTGAATATAATATTCTCTAAATCAATCCCAAGACCTGAGAATCTTTTAGAAAGAACAAGAAGTGAGCCCTAAACCCGTGTATTTAGTAAGTAAACCCTAGTGTCATCCAGAGAAGGCACTGATCTTTGATACACAAAATTTTAAAAGGCCTAGAAACCTAAATTTCAATCCCTGAGTAGGAATTTCCTATTGAGAGTTTAAGACCTGCTATCTAACCTATTAAACAAAAGTCATCTGACAGACCATTATTAAAATCCCACACAAATGAAACAGAGACATACTGAAGGAAAAGTTAGTCATTACAGAAACTGAAAGTCACCAAGTTGTACTTAACAAGAGGAGAGGTTCACTTCAATATCTGAACCCTAACTCAAATCTCTTCACATTGCTGAGCTCTTAGCTTTCCTCCTACTTAATGATGTTCTCACCACTTATAAAATAAACAATATGTGCACTAATGGTTTAAAATATTATTATTACTGAAAACCAAGCTGCCCTGCAGAACAGACACTCTAGCTAGATGCTGACGATCATGCAAGACAATAGCAATGGAAGAAGACAGCAGCACAGAGGAGGGCTACGCAGTCCAGCGTGAACTTTCCGGAAAGTTCAAACCCAGCCCTACGGCTTGCAGAAGCTAGTAATGCACGCCACCCCCACCTCTACCCAGGGCAGAAGAGGAGCCACCTAGCGAAGGCCCTGTTCCCAACCAACAAACTATGAATAAAAATAAGTCACTGTTGCTGTAAGCCAATAAAAAATTTAAAAGTCAATATATTTCTATGCCAGCATCATACTCTCTTTTAAATAGGAAAACCTCAGGGCGCCTGGGTGGCTCAGATGGTTAAGCGCCTGCCTTCGGCTCAGGTCATGATCCCAGGGTCTTGGGATCGAGGCCCGCCTCGGGCTCCCTGCTCAGCAGGAGTCTGCCTCTCCCCCTGCTCATGCTCTCTCTCTGTGTCTCAAATGAATAAACAAAATCTTTAAAAAAAATTAAATAGGGAAATCTTTCTACAATATTCATATTTTTCAAAATATTTTTGTCAAACTTGTTCACTGAAATCCTTTCTCAAAAAACCTTTACTGTATATTCTGATTTTAAAAGTAATATAAGCTCATTGTAAATATTTAAAAATATCATAAGGATTTTATAAATATACCAATAGCTTTCCTTTGTTTCTGATTTTAAAATATGAATGTGCAAAGATCTGGTTAGGAGGAATTAAATAGAGAAAACAGCTTCACAGTATACAGATTAAAACAAAGTTAGGTGGAATTCCTTAATACAGAAGTTCTCTGACCCTTTTCCTATGTTAACATGCATTGTAAGTAGGAAATGTCTATTGTATGTAGCATCCCTAGATTATTGAAAATTTTTCTTTTTTTTAAGATTTTATTTATTTATTTGACAGAGACAGACAGACAGAGAGTGTGAGAGGGAACACAAGCAGGGGTAGTGGGAGAGGGAGAAGCAGGCTTCCCGCCGAGCAGGGAGCCCGACGCGGGGCTCGATCCCAGGACCCCGGGATCATGACCTGAGCCGAAGGCAGACGCTTAATGACTGAGCCACCCAGGCGCCCTTAGATTATTAAAAATTTTTCAATGAGGAAGATTGGAAATTGTTATGGTTACTATTTCACTAATGATGAGATATGATTTGGCTATTTGATATATGATTCTCCACTATATTAACAATATGTTCTTATATTTTGAATTAATTAAGACTATCATTCTAATATCCAGAAAAAGATGTCTTTGGACATTTCCTTCTTGGATTTTAGTAGTGTATTATTAAAAGATTTATGATAATAAAGTATCCTTGCGTTCCTACCTAGTCATACGACACCTGGGAAGACATTCAAATTTGTCATTGGGAAGAAGTCAAAACTAAACTCTGTATCAAAGTCAAAGAGTTAAGATCTAGGCTGGCCCCAATTGTGAATGTGGAGAATTAGGGAAGGATTCCAGCAAAATAAAATAAAGTGAAGTATATGTCCATTTTTATTATGCCAACCTATGACTAAGGTGCATAGAGACTTGTGATATATTTATCAGATATTGGTTTCCAACAACATATGCTTCATGTTTCTGTAATGGAAGATATTCCACTTTAGTCATACTCATGCCTTTGTTCAATATAAAACAACATCTTTGCTCAATATCAGGCAATGATACATGTGAGCAATAATGTCTGCAGTTCACAGAGAGCCGAACTTGATGTCATCGTATATTTTCAGAGCCTTTCAGATAGACATTATTTTTCATTTATTATTCTGTATATTTTCTGAGCTGAGTCACATTTGTATTTATATTTACAAAGCTGAATCTTTCTAATTCTCTGTGATTAAACGTCAGAATGAAAGCTAATAATGAGTAACCTTTGAAAACACATTCGTTTAATGTTACATCATATCCACTTCCCATTAGAATGTTTGAATAAATTAAAGCAATGTTAATTTTCTTTCAAAAATATGTTTGATACAGTAGTTCTAATTTATTAAAGGAAATACCTTAACTTGCACAGTGTTCACCCAAGTGTTGAGAAAACTGGGAGGAAATAAGAGTGTAGCAGAGCAGTGGGCAAGGATAAAACTCTTCTACATCATGTGTGAGTCGATCAGATGTCAGCCTAATGAAGCCTGAGTGTTCACAAACCCCAGCAAAGACAGGGCTACCCTTGGGGCATCAAGCCTCACGGACAGAAGCACAGAGAGTCCTGGTCCAGAGCTGCTGCAGTGCCCACACACAGCAGAGCTATCTCAGTGAAGACCCTGGGAACCACTGAGGCTGCACGAAGATCTGCTTCA
Organism: Callorhinus ursinus; assembly: GCF_003265705.2. Lineage (NCBI taxonomy): Eukaryota > Metazoa > Chordata > Mammalia > Carnivora > Otariidae > Callorhinus > Callorhinus ursinus. The sequence goes on along the minus strand of NW_027397094.1, from coordinate 1,288,477 downwards.
ATTTTTAATAGCCCAAGGTTATGTGAAAAGGGTCCTTTAAAGGACCCACCAGAAAAAAAGAGGACCAGATTCTACTGGGAATTCAAATGATTCATAAACTTCTTCTCAGTATCTATTGTTCTTTCTCTCTTCCTACCAAACAACTATGAATGCCTATGGCTTGTCTCAGATCCCAGTGCTCACTTGATGGAATGAGCTCTGGGTCATTGCAACTGATGAATCATTAAACTCTACCTCGGAAACTAAAAAAAAAAAAATCACTGCCAATCTGGAGAACAATTTTAAATAAAATACTGACATATGATTTTAGCCATAATTTCACAAGCACATCCTCTGGTTGGTAAAATAATAACCTTAATTTTAAAAAATAAATATGAAATACATATTTGTATTTAAATAAGTATTACTTTAAAATGTGCTGTTTTGGAAATAATCAAAATGTCCAGCCACATGTGTAAAGTTAAGTAATAAGAGTAAATGCACATGATGAAATACTATGTGACCATCAAGAAATATAATTACATACCAATTATATATTTAATATACACCCAGTATGCATAAAAGTAAACTAACATAATAACGTTCATACATATCTACACATACACACACGTTTAGAGTGGTCATAATTTTATGTCTTTATTTTCAAATTTTTCTACATTGATAACATATTGCTTCAATAAAAAAGTTAAAATTCTGGAGGTTTCCCAAAATTACCAGGAAGCCATAGGTATGGTACTCAGAGCTGATTAATTAACAACAGATTCAAACTCCTCTATTACTATTTGGCTTTTATCTTCTCTATGCAGGAACATGATTTTCTGTCTAAAATAGAGTGACTGAACACTACTGAGGGGACTCTGAATTTTCCTACAGTTGAAGAGTCATGAGGCAGCTTTTACACGATACACGAATCCAGGTCTTGGCCAGAGTGGAAGATGGATCACAAACTGAGTCTCAGCAGATGTGATCATTACAGGGTTGGAAAGAACGGGAGAGGAGTCAGAAAGCCAAAGATGGGCAAAGGATCAGTTTTCCAAAAAGATGAAGGCGGACACCGCAAAATATGCATCAGTGAAGTTAAAGTAAGCCAAAAATAAGATTGTAGAATGACTATTTAAGATGACAATTTATCATATCTGCAATTACAGAAGTAAGTTTTCTAAAAACTAATTAATGAGCCTCTTTCCCTCTTTGCTTTTTATATACTCATTACCATACTTAGAGATTCTGAAAATATAATACAAGTAGTAAAGCTGAATTTGAGCAAAGAATAAGTTTTCCAAAATAGTTTTATGAGAGAGACATGGGCTTTGTGCTTGTCTAATAAAATTTTAATCAATGTTAAAGTATAATACTCAAGTACAATTTATAATCAATTTTAAATTGGACATTTGAACTACTATAATATGTTTAGCGTGTTTCAATTTCCTATAACCCTGAGAAGCTATAAAGGTCTATTTGTTTAGGGGCGCCTGGGTGGCTCAGTCGTTAAGCATCTGCCTTCAGCTTGGGTTGTGATCCCGGGGTCCTGGGATCGAGCCCTGCATCGGGCTCCCTGCTCAGTGGGAGGCCTGCTTCTCCCTCTCCCGCTCCCTCTGCTTGTCTCTCTCTGTTAGATAAATAAATTAAATAAATAAATAAATAAATAAATAAATAAAATAAAATCTTTAAAAAAAAGTCTATTTGTTTATATTTGAGGAAGACACAAAGCTGGAAGACTGTTGAACATGTTTAATAACAGAGTAAAAGAGATATTGGCAGATCTAAAGCAACACATTAATATTCATAAAATAAAAATGGTGATAAGTTCAAGATCCTACAATTGGGTCTAAAAATGGTATATTCAGAATGGAGAAAAGCTAGCTAAACAATAGTTCATATGAAAAGGTTAAAAACTAAATTTATTCAACACGATTCAGAAGTATAAGTTCAAGCAATGGTTGTCTTAATTTACATTCCACAAGAGAGGCGATCATCCTATTATATACCAGACAGAAAGGCCATTCACAAGATTTTGTATTTCATTCTGGACAGTACTTATCAGGACATAATCTACAGCATGAGTATATTAAAGTAACAAAAACAATAAAATGAGAAACAAAAGATTTGTTTGCCTGTAAAAAGAATATTGATGGATCAGAAGATAGAGTAATTGTTACCATCAAGTATTTCTTAAGCCTTCAGATGAAGAGGTACAATGATAAATGACATTGGTTGGGCACAAAGAATCTAAGCTAGAGGAAGAAAGATTTCCTCTCGATGATAGTGTGGATTTATTATTATAGAATCAGTTGCGAGGTGTTGCAGCAGCCAAGGTGCAACTTTCTAATCAGGAAGATAGGTATGTAGGATGTGTTCCTGTCACTTAATGAATGTGCGACCCCAGGAAGCTGAGGCAACCCTCTGAGCTTCAAATCCATCCTCTGTGAAAGGTGGATAACAGTATTTCTATTGAAGTACTGGAAGGATCAAGTGATAGTGTGTATAAAATACTTAGCACAGTTACAACAGAGAACACTCCATACATAGGGACTATTTTATAGTTGAATGAATTCAACAAATGTGCCTCACCAGTCATAACTCTTGGTACCAAACAACAGAAATGTGCTCTGACTCTGTTATCTGCAAGTGACAACAACATACAAATTCTAAAATCCCAGTTGCTTAGAGTTGTAACCCACTAAACAAAGCCTTTTATTGGCTACTGTCACTTACTTTTATTACTTTTACATTCACTTATCACCTTCCAAATAAATACTAGACTGGAATACACAAACTTATGTGAGAGTCTCGTACTGGAGGGATCGATCTTAAAACAACTCATACCAGAAATGATCCTAAGAATTAGAACCTTCACCTGGATTTGATGAAACTGGATCACCCTCTGAGCAGACAGTAACAAGGACCTCATGCTTCTGACGGTGTGAAGGCAAAAACAAAATACACGGATGAAATAGCCCTTACAAGTGTCCTGCTAAAAATGAGGACAATAGTAGGGAAGAAGTCAGATCTTACAACTTAGGATGGGCTATTTGGCTGGATGTTTTGAGAACTGCAAACCCCCAAATTTACCTGAGCAATCTGAAATAAAGAAATCCTTGCCCCTCGCATTTTAAGAAAGCTGCTTCCTCTGGCCTGGAGACAACACAAACCTTCACTTGGTGAAAACATCAGAAGATGGTGTTTATCCCCCTTGAGATCTGCCCTCATGTCCCCAAGATGCTTTTAGTCTATGACTGATAGTCACGTATGTGCAGATAGCCTGCTAAGAGAAATGCTGTCCCTCCTTGGGGGAAAGAGATTGAAATGCACAGGGGGCCATAGTCCATGTGTACCAAGTGGATCTAGAAAAGTCTTCACAGGAAAGGAGCAGGGTTCCTCAGGCTTACTGGGAAGACCGCAAGTACAACACCACCCAACTAAGAGCATTGCCATGGACCCCGCATGAAAAATAAATAGGGTGTTGCTGTTGTTGTTTAATCACTGAGATTGTATCCTTTCCTTGAAGGGATTAACTCACAACTAAGAGATACCACCATTTAAACATACAGTTGACTCCGGAACAACATGGGTTTGAACTATGAGGGTCCACTTAGATGGGGATTTTCTTATAAATACAGTACAGTACTGTAAATGTATTTTCTCTCATGAATTTCTTAGTATTTTTTCTCCAGTTACTTCATTGTAAGAATACAGTAATATAATATATATAACATACAAAATATATGTTCATCCACCATTAATGTTATCAGTAAGGCTTTCAGTGAACAGTTAGTAGTTAAGGTTTGGGGGATTCCAAAGTTATAGGCGGATTTTGGGCTGCAGGGGTGGGAGGGTCAACTGTATATGGTCATAGGCTAAAGACTGGAAGTTGAAGGCCCATACTTGCGTGCAAACCTTTAGTGCTTAGCAGACACTGTCAAATGTTTAAAGATAGACATGAGGGCGCCTGGGTGGCTCAGTTGGTTAAGCGGCCGACTCTTGATTCTGGCTCAGGTCATGATCTTGGAGTCCTGGGCTCCGTCCTCAGTGGGGAGTCTGCTTGAGATTTTCTCTCTCTCACTCCCTCCGCACCACCCCCAACTCGCACTCACGCTACTGCTCGCTCACTCTAAAATAAATAAATCTTATTTATTTATTTAAAGAGGGCACATACTGAATGGAGCACTGGATGTTATACACAAACAATGAATCATGGAACACTGCATCAAAAACTAATGATGTAATGTATGGTGATTAACATAATAAAATAAAATAAAATCTTCTTAAAAAATAAGTAAATCTCTTAAAAACATTAAGAAAATATAGCACATAAAATGCATGCATCTGGGTTATGTTCTGTCAAGATCATTTGCCAGCAACGTCTCCAACAGTCTTGTACTTGTATTCTGCAGGTTTTGTTTAGCTATATAATTCCTGAAGACATCTGAGACTATAATCCTCTTTTTAATGTTGAAACTACTTTCTATCTCTTTTATGCACATGTACTAAATATTTCCAAAATGAATACTCCCACATCATTCCTGATCTTCCTATTGCTTAGCACAAATATGTGCTTAATAAATGTTCATTTAATAATGAATATGTTTGGAATTTCATATAAACTTTGTTTCAATTAGAGCATGCCTTGATTACCTAACCATTACAGAGGATATAAGTATTCTGCATAATAACTAGAAAACCACAATTTTTTTCCATTCCTGAATACTCTTTTATCCCTGTTTTTTCCTTTTATTTTCTTTTCTTTCATTTAAGACTGATCAGACTGAATGCATATGATATTTTAGTATTTACTTCATGTTTATGTTTCTTCAACCTATAAGAATGTAAGTTCCACGTGGGCAGATATTTTGGACTATTTCATTTACTTTATCTCCTCAAAGCCTAGAATAGGGCCTGGAACATAGCTAGTGACTGATAAACATTTGTTCAAGCAATAAATGAAATCTAAATAGCACTTAGAGAGGAATGGAGAAATTCTATCATTAGTCAAAATTACACTTCACAGAGAAGCCATCATGGTGGGACCAGAGGAGGAAAGGGTCCGAATCCCTCCTACTTAGAGTCAAGTATTATGTGGCCCCAACATGCTGCCCACAACAGACTGCCTATATCCAAAGAGTAAAATGTGATCAACGTGACATACAACCCTGTGCAACCACTGTTACAGTCAAGATAATAAACATGCCCATCACTCTGGCAAGTGTCCTCAAGTCCTCGACTACCTTCCCTCCTGCCCCTCTACCCACCACTAACCTACCTCCTATGTCCAACCACTGACTGCTCGTCCACCAATAAAATTAGTCTGCTTTCGATAAGATGAGCTAGCATTTATTGTGAGGAGTAAGCATTCATTTAGCTCACAAGTCTGCAGGCTATTTAAGGGCTGACTGGTCTAGACTAGACTTAAACCTGCTCCACACATCACTCCTATTCTCAGAAGACAAGTCAGTCAGCTCAGGTATGTGGTCTCCTGGCGATGGCAGGAGCATAAGGGAAGATTCCCAAATCTGAAAACAGTTTCCAACGGTGCAGTCAAATCCCACCCCTTAACATTCCACTGGCCAAAGCAAATCTTAGAGTCAAACTTGCAGAATCAAGGGGTGGGAACATCTACTTTTCCTCGTTAGTGGAAGAAGCTGTAAGGCACATGGCAAAGGATGCTGATTCCCAGACAGGAAGGGGGGTGAGAAGTGAGGAGTTTTGAAGTAATGAGCCACCGCATGAGACAGAGCGGCCTACTCAGTTCTATGAATTCCTATACCTTCCATAGTATCTTCTTCTGAAGTCATCCCAGTGATTCGATAATTCTTTGTGCCAAACAGAGCTCTCAGAAATTTTAGAACTGAATTACCAAAAGACTTTATTCCTCTATATCAAGCAAGACTGTCAAACTCTCTTCCAAAGTATTATATTCCATAAATGTAGTTGATTTGTAATCCTTAAGTCTCCAATTTCGCCAGAACATTTTTTCAATACATAATGACAGACAAAGCAATAACACATGATGAGTAAACGAAAGGATTACTAGCTAACTCTTGCCTATTCTATTTCTTCATGCACATTTTAATAATCTGTAATTGTAAGTAAACTTACTAACTCCTGTTATGACTTCCATGATAACCAGGTCTTTTGCTGCAAGAAATAATCTTCTGTGCTTATGTTCTGTTTTTCCTTAAACTGTGCCTCCCATTACTATTTTTTAAGTCCTCTTTTATTTTCTCACATTAAGCCAACAAAAGGACACTTGTTTATACAGATTACCTTGTTTATCAATGTGCAAAATGGTCAAATGTAAAATTTAATAAGCAACTACTGATACACAAGTAAGTGTCATGTACTTGGAATCCTAAATAGATACTAGTCATAACGTATCAGACATTGGAACTACAGGGTACTAAAATAGTTTGAGTTAAAAAGTATAATTTTATACATTTTATACTCATATTTTGGAAAGTATTTGAAAATATTTTAATCACTAAAAATCAATAGTCTAAACCTCATTGAATTTTTGCTATTACATAAACTTAGCATGCTAACTCATCACTGTTTCAGTATTAGGTAAACTTTCTTTTTTAGAATTCTTATAATTCTCCAGCTAACAACTTAATTATAGTGTTTTATGTGAGAACAAAAGATTTCTAGAATACTAAACTGAAACTTGCCTTTCAAAAAGAGCTAACAGGTAGTCTTTAAAACTCAGCATTATACCTACGCATATCACACACAGGTCAGATTAAATTAAGAGTCAAAAAAAAATCCCTCCAATTAACATTAAAACTGGTCACTCAATACAGTATTTAACCTGAATGAGAGTGAATGACAGAGAGAAGAGACTGGAGTTCAAAGGAAGGGCTGGTAGTCAGAGAAGTCAGACTTCTTACAAACCAAGAAATCTGTTCTGGAGGACTGAGCCCAAATACGCAAGGGGTGTGTGTGTGTGTGTGTGTGTGTGTGTGTGTGTGTGTGTGTCCCCGTCCATACGTACTCCCACCAGATCTGAATGCTATAAAACAAAGCATATGGCACTGTCAGATAACAGTGCAAATACAGAAGTTCTTAGGCCCTACCATATCTCACTCTGTTTTGCCTCACAGTCTGCAGGTGCTCTTCCAACACAATAACCACTAGCCACACGTGGCTACTGAGCACTGAGACTGTGGACAGTGTGAACTGTGATGTACTATAGAGTACTACAGGGTGAAATACATGCTCTTTCTGAAAACTGAGGTCTAAAAAATGGCACACAATTTCTCACTAATAATTTTATATTACTAATGTGTTTGAAAGATAGTATTTTAGATAAATGTTTAATTTCTAGTATTACTACAAATTTTCAATTACATGTCTAGCTGACATATTTCTATTTGAACGTACTAGAGAGAGGCTAAATCTTCCAAAGTAATTTTTTACCTAATTCATTTGATTTCAGATGTACTTAAGCAAAATATAATTGGGGCGCCTGGGTGGCTCAGTCGATTAAGTGTCCAACTCTTGAATTCAGCTCAAGTCATGATCTCAGGGTCATGCACTTGAGCTCAGTGGGGAATCTGCTTGAGATTCTCCATCTCCATCTTCCTCTGCACCACCCCCGCCCCGTGTGCAATAGTATCTCTAAAATAAATAAATCTTTTAAAAAAATATCATGGGGCTCCTGGGTGGCTCAGTCGTTAAGCGTCGGCCTTCGGTTCAGGTCATGGTCCCAGGGTCCTGGGATCGAGCCCCGCATCGGGCTCCCTGCTCGGCGGGAAGCCTGCTTCTCCCTCTCCCACTCCCCCTGCTTGTGTTCCCTCTCTCGCTGTGTCTCTGTCAAATAAATAAAAATCTTTTTTAAAAAATTAGGCGTTTTATAATGGTTCTTAGAATAAGTAACATTATTTACATGCTAAAATTTTTCTTAATTACTAAAATCTAGGAATTCAACTGAGTAATATTTCTGATTGGATCTTATTACACTACAGAGGCTAAAAGAAAGTTCTGTAATGAATTGCAAGAACCCTGAGAGAGTCAAATCCAGAAATGTAAGATTTCAATAAAGCAAAGAATAACTTAATGCAAATATTATATGTCATTTAATCGAACAATTTAGGCCACAAAGAAGGAAAGTCTCATTAGTTTTACTTGACTTTCACTTTGAGTGATATGGTTCATTTGATCTTGAAATACATAATATAAGTTTGAAACCCATGAAAATCAATTTTGAAAAAGCCTTTAAAGAGGATGTTTCATGTTTTTACAGTTATGGTTGATGCACTTTTGGGTTAAGGTATGAACATCTTCCTTCTCTTGGTTTATGGCAAACTTCCTCATCTCAATTTTCAATAACCTATTTTCTCACATTCTTGGAGACATATTACTGGTTGATTTTTTTTTTTTAACCATGACAGCTACCAGTATATAATCTAATTTTATATCCACATGCAGATGGCCGAAGTTTTTCATAACTGGGTATAAATACGATTGAACTGCCCAAATATAAGTAAATCACTCAGGTAAATAAAAATGCGTATTAACAGGGGTGACTGGGTGGCTCAAATGGTTAAGCATCCGACCCATGATTTCGGCTCAGGTCACGATAGGAGGGTTGTGAGATCCAGTCCCACGTGAGGCTCTGCACTGTGGAGTCTGCTTAAGACTCTCTCTCTCTCCCTCTGCCCCCCCCACCTCTCTTTCTCTCTCCTCTGTCTCTCTCTCTCTCTCAAAAAAAAAAACTGTACTAATAAAGAGGAACAATATCAAGAATAGCCCATGTAAACATAAGTCCTTTCTACATTAAGAAAATTGGCTATTTAATAAAGAAATACAGGACGCCTGGGTGGCTCAGTCGTTAAGCGTCTGCCTTCGGCTCAGGTCATGATCCCAGGGCCTGGGATCGAGCCCCACATCGGGCTCCCTGCTCGGCGGGAAGCCTGCTCTCCCTCTCCCACTCCCCCTGTGTTCCTGCTCTCGCTATCTCTGTCCCTGTCAAATAAATAAATAAAATCTTTTAAAAAATTAATAAATAAATAATACATAAATACATAAATAGCAAAAAAGCCAATTTCCCCCTACAGCCAAAAGGCAAATTCTGATGTAACTATCTGACACTGAAAATGATTTTTCGGGGCGCCTGGGTGGCTCAGTCGTTAGGCATCTGCCTTCGGCTGAGGTCATGATCCCAGGGTCCTGGGACAGAGCCCCACATCAGGCTCCCTGCTCATAGAGGAATCTACTTTTCCCTCTGCCCCTCCCCCTGCTTCTGAGCGCGCTCTCTCTCAAATAAATCTTAAAAAAAAAGAAATTATCTTTCAGGCTACGAAAGCCTCTATCATTACACTAATAAATGGCATCCACGTACATTTTTCAAATGAAATTTAATTAAAATTAAAATACAATTTATTTTCAAAACTGTTTTATATTGTGCTTTTGGAAAATACTATAATTAGTATTTTTATCCAGTATTTATTTTATAAAGAAGTAATGAATAAGCGGATATTTAAAAAAATGTGTTTTCACAAGCCACAAGCTTAACTATGAGGCATCTGTGAGCTTTCACAATGTAAGTGTGAACTGGAATTAATCAGAACCAGGGTCAAAGAAAGTAACTTTCCCCAGGATAGCTGTATTCCCCAAAGCAGTGAACAACAGGACATGTTTATGCATAATATGGACTGATGCCAATATCCAAAACATCAGATCTGACAGCGAGGTACTCCATATGATTGTATTTGTCAGCATAAAGATGGGCTGGTCTTGGTGTCTGGGAGCTGAACCCAGCATGAAGGACGGTCAACAGTGGCAAAACCAAACTACGTTCCCACGAGACTGCAGGCTATAGCAGAACTTTGCGTGCCATGGTTTATCTTAGCTCGGGACTGTGTTTGGTTTGGAGTGATAAGAAGATTAAAAACTGAAGGTCAGCTCAACTCAAGATTATCTAAAGGGTGTATTCAACCTCCAACCAATTTCTTTATCAATTCTCAAGAAGTTTTGGATGCAGCCTTCGGAATTCGTCTGTAGAGGTTCCTTGGTAAAGTTCAGGGGTCTGAAGTTCGAAAACCTGAACTGAAATATTACTCTCGATTCTTGATTCTATTTTTCCCTCAGAAAACTAAAAGATAGTACTTACCTAAGCACAGATCAACAGGTTTATAAGAGGTATATAAAAAAATTGCTTTGTATAGACAGAATTTTACAAATCTGCAATTTTTTGTTACTACTATTGTGCTATTGCGGTAGTGATAATTCTGCTGCTGGACACCAGCTAATAAACAGGTTAATATGAATATCTGATTTTGCATGGACCTGAATAAATATTTCATTCTATCTTAATTTTTTTAATCTTTAGTCTTTATGCAACAAGTTACCTGTTTTCATGTTTATATGGGGTGGAGGAGGAGAGGTGCTTTGCCTGGTGTGTAACTCATTCTCAGTGTCCTTAGAAAGAGAACAAAGATACCTCCCCCACAACTTTTTCAGTGTCCAGAGCTCAGCCACCACCGGACTCAGCTGCTCATTAATGGCTGCTTTCAGAGTATAGCCCTGAAAATTTGACTAATTAAGGAAGTGTTCCTCAATGACCAATCTGTGATGAAGACTTGATATGGCACCAAGGCAGGATCTGAATTAGTGCCTGTAACCAGTTCACGTGACGTCACAGTTGCAAGCAAAGTCAAGAGAAAACAATGAATGAGGTAAGAGAAGAGAAGAAAGGCTGGAACAGGCGGAGTGATTACAAGGCAGAGGAGGAGGTACCAGGCGAGAGCTCCATGAATGTGAGCCCCTCAAGGAGGCTGCTTTTATAAGCAGCCCAACCAACTTCCCTCAGCACCAGGAGGGTTTTTTAAAGAGGTTTATCAGGGCCAGCAAGCGGTATCAGATGCTCACTTGGCATGACAAATACATCTCTCAAGTCAAATCCAGAGGCTTGCAAAAAAATCCAGGGTTTTGGACAACCAGAAGATTAAATACACTTCTAGAGAGAAAAAGATGACTTGACCTAAGTATACCATAAGGGCACTTGTGGAAGTTAGCGGTCTCCTCATAATCCAAACTGTGTTGAAGGAGGTCTAAAAACTATGATTTCTGAAACTGAATAGGTGGCTTTTGGGGTTGTCCAGGGAGGTAAATAAAGGCCCGTTCTATCCATTTTGATGATCACAATAGCTGTGCTTCGACTCTAACAAAATGTTTTGTTGGCACAGACGGGGTACAGAAATAGTAACAAGGATGAACCCTCACTGATGCGGCAACTCTGTTCTTCTGCATAAAATCCATGTGAAATTGTTTATGCATCTGTGGCCGGAGAACGTCCTAACTGCAACGATCATGGCGAACTGTCCGATTACATAATGGCTCCCACGATTATAGACTCTTCTCTTCCCACAGCCCAGGCACTCTACGTTGTCACCCCGTTTCATCCTCCCAGATACTCTGGAAGGTCATGTTTTATTTTCACCTCACATATACAGTGAAATAAAATGTCTCCCTTACAGATTCTTAGATTTTACAGCCGGTATTTCAGCAGCTCTAGTCTTGGTAAAGGATACTCCAATAGTTATAATCAAATCACTCAAGAAATATAATATCTAACTTAAGAATTATCTGTTAAACCTCAATGAGCAACACCACAAGTGGAACTCTTAAGACTTTATTCACAGAAGTTTTCACACTGCATTTCTCTCTCTCTGTCAGTGAACATAGAAGACATTTCTTACAAAAGTTTCAACTAACACAACTACAGAGTGTTGCCAGAATATTTAAACATGGACAAAAGCTGTACTTACACCAGTACTTTAAAAATAAGCACCTCCCACAGTTCACTCACCAGTATTGCAATAACTCTGTCCGATAGATGACCAACCAACCCAGGTTGCTGGGACTGAGAGTCTAGTTCACAGGACTTGCGTGCTGAAACCAAGAAACTCGGGGGCCAACTGGAACACGTGGACACCCTCCTAGCCAGATGTGTTGGTCAAAGGCTTTTACCATGAAAATAAGTGCCAAACACTACCTTCTAATTACAGTGAGAAACACTATTTGTTTTGCATTGGTCCTTGTAACCTGGAACTACCTGCTGGAGTCAAAGTTTTGAAATGACTATTCTCTAACACAGTTTGCCCCAAGAGCGATCAATTTGGGGTATTCCAAGTCCCTGATTAGAATACTCATGAATTTTTTTCCCAAAATGCATAAAATGTCTGCCACATAATTGTAAGTTTTACTTTTTCTGTCAAGGGTCAAGATTCATTGTTTAGGGAAATATGCTAGAAATAGATACTATGTGTTCGGTATTAGGAATCAGAATCAACAACTGACTGTAACAATAACCCCCTATACATACCCTCAATATATTTATCACAAAGCATCCCTCTCCCTGACATTTTAGGTGCTATATACCATTTTTCCCCTCCATTAATCTTGAAAAAAACTCATACATCTAAATAGCAACTTTTTAATGCCATGCCTTGTGCTCTGTGTAGGATATGAAGTAATGCCCAAGGCATCCATTCAACCAGCAGTTACAGATCTTTTGCTCAACATCATGGGACTGTACACAATTTTGTGCTTGGCACTTAGTAAACTGTCCAGCAGAGAGGAAGACCTTGATATGTGGCTATTGGTACAATAAATGGTTCCCAAAGGAAATACAAAAGTATTTCTACTACTACCTTCATCTTTCAAGAGCTCATAGCTCCCCTGGGGGGAAACATGTCATCCATTAAAACCATGTTTTCTCAACTTCAGCGCTATTGACATTTTGGGCCAGATGATTCCTTATTGTGCTGGGTTTTCCAGTACATTATAGGATATTTAGCAGCATCCCTGGCCTCTACCTACTAGATGCCCACATCCACACTCCAACCCTGTTGTGACAACCAAAAATATCTCCAGACATTTCCAAATGCCTCCTGGGTGGCAGAATTGACTCAGATTGAAGACCAGTAGTATAAAAAGTAAGTCACAAAATCTGAGACAACAGTCAGTGAGGAAAGTTGTACTCCTACCCTGCATGTGACCACCTGATGTCGAACAGCAGTGAATGGAGAAAAGGATTAATACATTTGCAGGATCTGGGGAGAAAGCTCTCAACACCAGGGGGGGAAACCAATTTAGTTCAAAATCATCTGGGGCTGGGCACGGGATACTTTAGTTATAACATACTTTCTTGGGTTGAAGTTCTAAATTGATTTTGAAATTGAAATGTTTGCATATGCCCAAACTATTCTTAAAAATGCTTTAGAAAACGACTACTCTCTCAGTAAATCTACCACTGCCAGTTTTCTCCCCCAGCATTGGCACAGTTTACTCTTCTCCAAGTATCAGTACATAAAGTAGTTGGCTTGTTTTTGGTAGTTCTTCTGGATTTAAAAATTAAAGTTACATTCTAGAGTATAAACACTTTAGGTGGAATAGTGAGCAGAACTACCCACAGTATTTAACACACTTTTCATTCTTGAGTTTTTAAAGTTTTTTTCTTAACAGCTACTGATGTATAGCTTCACTTGTGCAAGTAATTTAAATGTGCCTTTGATGTAGCTTGTCTGTACGAGATAGAGAACTGAATAAAAGACCATAATCCAAACCGTGGAAGAGATCAAAGTTGAGCGTGCACAGCAGAGCCCGGAGGAGTTCCCGACATGGGGAAGATGCTGCAGGTGCTGTGGACTTGCTCTTGGGCGCAGTCACCGCAAGGATTAAATGTTAAGTTTGCTGCTCCCATCAGAATAACGATGCCAGGAGCACCGGCTATTTGAGTGGGGGGAGAGTGGGGAGCAGAGGCCTTGCTGAAACTTCAGTAGAAGGGATTTATATGCAGGTTATGAAGACTGCACTGGGAAAGATTAAGAAAGACGAGCAAATCCATGAGGAGGAGCACATGTAAGTTGTTGGGGAAAATCATCGTAAATGAGACTGGAAGGATAGCATGAAGGGAAAATTTTGCACCAGACACTGACTGTAAACAACATGAAAGATGTTATTTGAGCTACGATGGTAGGGGAGAGCCTTCAGCGTAGAACTGAGCTCGACTCTGCACACAGCACAGACGGACAGAGTGAGGAGTCGGGGGGCAGAGAATTACTCAGAGGAACCAGACTGCATTTGAGGTCAGGGGGTGTCTGCTAAATGGGCAGAATGGAACTTTTGGGAAAGGGGGCCAAGATCTCAGACATCTACCTACTGGTTGTGCAACTCTAAGTTACTTAACATCACACCAAGTGTTTTTCGGCCTGCAAAACCCGGGTCATGTCAACCAAGCGTTTGTGGGAATATCCTCAATTACACATAGTACTTGGAACTTAATTTGTACCAACAAAAAGGATGGCAGCTATTATTTTTTTTCCTTTATGTATGTGGCCAATGTTTACAACGATGTAACATAGTCATTAAAAGCAGAAATTTGATGTTTTATGAGCCCTCACTCAATACTGATAATTACATGGCATTTTCTCACAAAATAAGTATTGATCTGCACCAGTAACTTGATTAAATGTGCCTCTGATGTAGCTTGTCTGTAGGATATCAGTTCTAGAAATATTTAATTTTACTTCTTATTTCTAAGGACATCATAGGATGGTGCTGAAAGCATTTCCTAAATATATGCCTCTGACACATTGGGCTCTAAAACGAATATTCCCTTCTCTTGAAAGTAAAAATTGGCTTTAGTGCTATTTTACAATTCTGGCATCTTGCAGTAATGTTCACACTCTCATTCCCTGAAATCACATTATCTCAGTGCTCTAAAATTAGCTAATACAGTCCTCCAAAAATTTCTGATTTTAACAATGAAATAAGATTGGAAACAAAAAGACCAATAAATGTCTTCTTAGTTTCACATACATGCAACCACATGCACGCGTGCACACACACACACACACACACACGGACATTTTTTAAAGAATTAAATTATACTTAGTTCTTTCCCCAAGAAATAAGCCCTTTGAGAGCTCTTAGTAGAGAAGCTGCTTCAAGAGGAAAAACTAAAGGAATGTCTCACAAAAGAAACTGGATACGTTGAAGTCTGGAATGAATTACTTGCCACTGGTGGCTATTTCTTACACATGGAATCAGAGCTTCCCAGAAGCTTAACAAGGAACCTGCCCAAAGTGGTGAATTTGGGCAAGTTCATTGACCAAGACTCCAGAGGAAAACACAGAGAAACATTCAAAGAAATGCCTTAAGCAGTAAAATCACCATGTGCCTGGGCAACAACCCGGTTGTTTCATTTAAAACAGAAAAGCAAACCAGGATCATCTTTTCTGCTTATTACTTTATTCACTGGGAGAAAGCAAGGAAATGGTAGGGGCTTAGCGAATTCAAGTATGGGTCTCATTAAAATAACATTTAGGTGGAAGAAAAAGCCTTCAGTATGAAAAATGTAACAACTGTAAGCCAGAAAAACAGTAACTATCCATTTTACTTGGAGGAAGAGAAACATATCCTCATAAAATGGAGGCCTGTCAACAATATAGGGGAAAAAAAATCAACAAAAACCTAGGCTACAATCCCATCAAATACTAAAGGGAAAGAAACATGTCTAACTTTGTATAACTTCCAAAGACACACAAATTGCTTCCACCTATTCTTTGACAATAATTAGACAAGGCAGAAGTATTTAAGTGCAGGAGAACACATCAGTGAAGATATGGCAAAGCCACACCCTAAGGTGAAGTCAACAAGGGGCAGGACTGGGTGACCACACTGAAGAGTTAGAGACATTTCCTGACATTCTCTAGCCCTGCCGACTTGTGTCATAGGTAGAGCCTTCTTTCCAAAACTACCTGAGACAAATGTCCTTCTCACATTGGCCTGACTGGACAAAATATTTTTCTCTTTCTATAAATCTATCACTAGCTTTGTGAACTATTACTTTATCCTTCTGAAAGCTGGCATATGCAATCCACAAATCTCAAAGAAAGGTCAGTAGAATGATTTAAATAAAGTTGAAATTGTTCTGTTAAACAGAACATGGGGGCCGGCATGTTCGGTTAAAAGGAAGGATACCTGCTTGTTTTCCTCCCGCATCCCAGACAGACCTGGACTGGACTTGCAGCGTGAAGGGGCCGGATCCCCCCGAGCCCCAGCAGCACAAAGCTGTCCCATCGGTTACTCTGTTATAAATCTCTCTCCTCCACGGGCAGCCGCATCTCCCTGAACGTAACTACACCCTTCCCTCAGTGAAGACCGCTTGACAAACTGGTGTGTTTAGCAAGGTCAAACATATTCCTCCACATTTTATTTCCTATTCTAGAGGAGTCCCTTTCCTACAGAGATGCGGGTAACAATTCTGACACCACTATAACCATGCACTGAACCCTAACAAATGCATGTGAATACAAACAGAGGAGCAAAAGCCCCCAGTGCCACAGGGGCGGTTTACAGGTGAGCAAGCAGGCTGTGCGTGGTCAGAAGCAGACACGTCAGTGTGAACTCGTGTGCAGCTTCACATATGGACAGCCACACACAAAAATGCATATAGATATGTGCATATTCACTGGCTAATATGCTCACATGTATTTTCTTGCCCTGTCGTCTTAGAGGGTCTAGAAGCCACACCACTCCAGAAACAACAGATATGTCCAGTACCCAGAACTTGGCTTTTAATGCAATTCTCCAATAAAAGGAACCAGGAGTCCTGGAGGAAATGGCTGATTCTAGAGCTGGGCAGGAAGGATTCCCAACAGCAGCCAACAATCCCACACTGATGAGAGCATGTCAGATGGGCCCTGAAGCAAACGGAAAGAGCTTCCAATCGCCAAAGCTGGAACAATCTGAGCAACAAAATAAAGTAGTATTGGATTATAATCTAACATGTAAGTACCCATGAGCTCATACTGGCATCAACAAATTATTATACAGATAAACAAACTGGGGAAAAGGGAAAATCTCCTACACAATGAGAGACCACTTCATACATTTTAGAAAGGCTATCATCAGAAAGAGAAAAAATAACCAATGCTGGCAGGGCTGTGGAGAAAAGAGAACCCTTGCGCACCATTTGCGAGAATATAAACTAGTACATCAGTATGGAAAACAGTATGGGGCGCCTCAAAAAATTATAATAGGACTACCATATGCCACACAAATCCTACTTCTGGGTACATATCCAAAGGAAATGAAATCATCACTTCAAAGAATTATCTGGACTCCCATGCTCACTGCAGCATTATTCACAATACGCAAGATATGGAAATTACCTACGTGTCTACAAACAGATGAACGAATCAAAAAATTTGGTACATATATGCAATGGAATACAGTTTGGCCTTAAAGAAAGACGACGTCCTGGGGCACCTGGGTGGCTCAGTCGGTTAAGCATCCAATTCTTGATTTCAGCTCAGGTCACGATCTCAGGTTCTCGAGTTCAGGCCCCACATTAGAGGCCTGAAACCAACAAACAAACAATAATAAAAATTAAAAATAAAAAGAAGGAAATCCTATCATTTGCAAGAACACAGGCGAAAGTGGAGGACATTATGCTAAGTGAAATAAGCCAGACAGAGGAAGACAGATACTTCATGGTATCACCTCCATGTGGTGAGGACCACAGGGAGAGGTTGGTAAAAGATGAAAGACGTCTCATGTATAACACGGTGCCATAGTTGATAGCACTGTATTATATAACTAAACTTTGCTAATAGAGAATTTAAATTTTATCATAAAAAGAAATCTCCAACACAGAATATTTCCAAATTATTTCTGAAGATACACCATTCTCAAAAGACAGAGCACAAGTCCCCACTTCTTGAGTGTGGCTGTGCATAGTGACATCCTTCTGAAGAGTACGTCCAGGAAAAGGAAGGGAGTCTCATACAGCAGAGAAGCCTGACAAAGGCTACCTGAGCCCAACTGTCGTGGTGACATCGATGGTAACAGGTCACGGTGACAGTGTGTACCTCTGAGGTGATGTGATGAAAGGACACTACCTCTATTTTCTCCCTCTCCAAGACACGCAGCTCTATCCTAGTCACGAGAAAACACCAGACAGACAACCTCCCAAACACCTAACCAATGCTCCTCAAAGCTATCAAGGTGCGCAAAAACAGACACACTGTGAGAACCTGCCACAGCAAAATGGAGCATCAGGAGACACGATGACCAAGTGTAATGTGACAACTGGAAACATTATACTACGTAAGGGACAGGAATGATATCCATGATAATCAAGACAATCATTTCGTTGGAAGTTCAAGGTTTCAACTTTACATCATTCAGGTTTTTAGTTTTGGGGTTAAAGGCCCTTCAGGTGTCCCAAGTGAAAATGCAGATTGAGAAAGCTTGAAAGAATTAAGATATTAATGTACTAGTCACTACCACCGTAGTCTTTGAACTTCACTTAAATAAACCAACTGAAAACTATCTACAACTTTGGAAATTAGAGAATAATACTGACAGTATAATATTCAGAGCAAATGCAGTGTGGGGGAGAAAAAGAATGCACACTCACTGAGATAAGAAAGTGTTATGTCAGAGAAAGTGACACATATTAACGGTGACTTTTAATAGAATTTATTTTTTTAAAGATATTACTTATTTCAGAGAGAGAGAGAAAGAGAGAGAGAGCACAGAGGGACAGTCAGAGGGAGAAGCAGACCCCCCGTGGAGCAGGGAGCCCGATGTGGGACTCAATCCCAGGGCCCTGGGATCAGGACCTGAGCCGGGGGCAGACGCTTAACCGACTGAGCCACCCAGGCGCCCCAACAGAATTTCTGTAGAAAGAAGAAATTTTTAGAGTCTGACTCAGTCAAAAGAAAGCAGAGGAAAGGATGTACAAATTGACAAACTGCCAGATGCTTTCAAATGACAAACATTTCCTTGCATCTCGACTTTGCCTGAGGATGGGTCTGATGGGACACCAGAAGTATAAATAAGGCAATACATTTTACTAATGATAAAATAACAGTGATATATGATGAAATGTATTTATATGCATACAGTAGTATTCATTACAATTTTATTTGGTAAAACGCCTTTGGAAGGTGTAAGAAAAACGGATGGCTGTATTTGAGTATATTTTAAAGATTTTGTTGAGTTACTCAAGTTAGCACAATAAGGAAGAAAAATGTACATTGGTTATTAGCAGATAAAACCAAATTACATATACCCTTATAGCCTCAAGACTGAAATAAGCAGAATTTCCCTGGATTAAGTTTCTCCTGCCCCAGTTAATAATATCATGAGATAATTATCAGGTCAATCAATTAAACAGTAATTACTACTAATCATAGGTGGAATAGCAATCTCATACTTTATCAAATGTCTGGACAGGAGTTTGTGAGGAAACTGTGTGGAGCAAAGGATGAAATCTCGAGACGGACACATGTTGTAAATAACATGTTGAACCTGTTGCCTTGAGAACTTCCTGGATGTAACACAGGTTTCTTCCACTGATTGAACATACTGACTGTGAAGAAAACAAGCAGTTTTGTAGATCGCTGTTAGTCCAATTATTCTTGCTGTCAGTCTTGTACATGGAAGGGAATATGGTCTGAGACCCAACAGAAAGGCCTGTCTTGCGTCTGCTGAATAAGCAGCGCAAACACTGCAGACTACTGCATAAAGTGTTGTTCCTTCTTGCTTTTGCCAAGGATGGCCGAGCCCCCTTCACAAGAGGGCTGTAAGGATAGAACAGGTCAACCTGCTATAATTTTAAGCTTCAGTTTAAAAAACACAAAAAGAACTCTTTCATGAGCCTAGGAAAATTGGAGAATATACTGCAAGCACCTTGGGTTTCTAAAGTTCTTTTTTAGAAAATCAAGAGCAATATGAGGCAGTACTATACTAAGAGAAATTTCTAAAGCATTTATATTTATTTATTTTTTTATTTTTGTATTGTTATGTTAATCACCATACATTACATCATTAGTTCTTGATGCAGTGTTCCATGATTCATTGTTTGTGCATAACACCCAGTGCTCCACGCAGTACGTGCCCTCTTTAATACCCATCACCAGGCTAACCCATCCCCCACCCCCCTCCCCTCTAGAACCCTCAGTTTGTTTCTCAGAGTCCATCGTCTCTCATGGCTCGTCTCCCCCTCCGACTTACTCCCCTTCATTCTTCCTCTCCTGCTATCTTCTTCTTTTTCTTTTTTCTTAACATATGTTGCATTATTTGTTTCAGAAGTACAGATCTGTGATTCAACAGTCTCAGCCACAGCAACTTCTTCCTAGAAACATCGCCAAAGGCAAGGGAAGCCAGGGAAAAAATGAACTATTGGGATTTCATCAAGATAAAAAGCTTTTGCACAGCAAAAGAAACAGTCCACAAAACCAAAAGACAACCGACAGAATGGGAGAAAATATTTGCAAATGACATCTCAGATAAAGGGCTAGTATCCAAAATCTATAAAGAACTTATCAAACTCAACACCCAAAGAACAAATAATCCAATCAAGAAATGGGCAGAAGACATGAACAGACATTTTTCCAAAGAAGACATCCAAATGGCCAACAGACACATGGGAAAGTGCTCAACATCGCTCGGCATCAGGGAAATCCAAATCAAAACCTCCATGAGCTACCACCTCACACCCGTCAGAATGGCTAAAATTAACAAGTCAGGGAACAACAGATGTTGACGGGGATGTGGAGAAAGGGGAACCCTCCTACACTGTTGGTGGGAATGCAACCTGGTGCAGCCGCTCTGGAAAACAGTATGGAGGTTCCTCAAACAGTTGAAAATAGAGCTACCATTCGATCCAGCAATTGCACTACTGGGTATTTACCCCAAAGATACAAATGTAGGGATCCGAAGGGGTACGTGCACTCCAATGTTTATAGCAGCAATGTCCACAATAGCCAAAGTGTGGAAAGAGCCAAGATGTCCATCGACAGATGAATGGATAAAGAAGAAGTGGTACATATACACAATGGAATATTATGCAGCCATCAAAAGGAATGAGATCTTGCCATTTGCAACAACGTGGATGGAACTGGAGGGTGTTATGCTGAGTGAAATAAGTCAATCAGAGAAAGACATGTATCATATGACCTCACTGATATGAGGAATTCTTAATCTCAGGAAACAAACTGAGGGTTGCTGGAGTGGTGGGGGGTGGGAGGGATGGGGTGGCTGGGTGATAAAGCATTTATGGAATCCTCTATCTTTCCATAGAGAGCTTTGATTTTAAGTCCCTATCCCATTGATGCAAAGTATTGATTTTTCTTCCCATTGTTCATGAGGTCCTTTCATTTGTATAAGAATACCACTACAATGCGTCCATCAATTCAGGGGGAAAGGGTGAATACACAAACTACAGTCCAGAAAAAGGTTCCCTCTGTTAAAATATAAAAGAATGTAATCTATGCTTTTACATTTTATGGTCACTCTGTATATTGGTGAATCATTAAAAACTGCGTAGTCGGTCTAGTAAGGAAATCATTACTTTTATCATTATTCCAAGATCAATAGCAAGAAAGACACTCTAGTAAGAGAGAAGAGACTCTAGAAATTAAAGGCGAGTTTGTTGATCTAAGCCCTACTTCTCTTCACCAGTGACCACAACTGAAGCATTATCCAGTTTCAATGTAAAAAAGAAAAATAAGTTTTGATTTATGGTTAAAAGAGTTAGGAGAGTTCTGATACCCTTATGTAAAAAAGATTTGCAAGTCTCTGGCCTAAGTCTCCCTTTATTTTTTAACAAACCCAGATCCACAGGACATCGTGTCTGAGAGCCAAGAGATGCTGACTAAGTGCTGTCCTATCCCCTGCCTCACACCTCTATTCTTCTATTTCTTCATGACCAAACCAAAACTAAATGATATGAGACCGTTAGACTGTAATACGATTTCTGTCAGAAGGTAACAACAGTCTATCTCACTTTTTAACTGACCATCCTGTTCTCTGGTGGTCTTCCTCTAGAACCTTCAACACTGTGGTGAAGTTTATCACTTAAAAGAGATGTGGTATAAAGAAAGAAGGCATGCATAGGCAATGACCACAACTTTAAAGCAAAGCCTTGGCACATTTAATTTGCCCAGAAGTGTCAACTGAATTATATTTTTTCAAATGGAGCTATTTCTATTTCTACTTTAACAAAGCAATTAAATAAGTTCAGTGTTAAAGGACTAAACACTATTTTATGGAATTGTCTGATAGTTTCTTGTAATAATATTTTTATATTTGGGCATACAAAATTTTTTAGAAATTTGTACTAATTTGAAACTTGAATTTTATGAAAGCAAACTTATATTTGAAGTATATTTTCATTTTATTGGTATAATGTTTGAAAATGATATAAAAATACAAAGAAAAAAATTAAAATGTGTTCATTATCATCCCAACTGGAAATCATTTTAAGTGACATATTTTCTTGACATATTTATCCTATTTGTATTTGTGACACAAAGTTGGAAGCATACTGAATACACATTTTTGAAAGTGGTTAATTTCATTTAATAAAATATCATGCTCTCATATAATTAAAACAATTTCAAAGCCTTGTTTTAGTGACTGGCATTAGATTTATATGCCTATAACACAATTTCTCTTAACTATCATCTATTTCTAGGCACTCAGTTTGTCCACAAGTTTCTACCTTAAAAAATAATACTGCAACTTTCAGTTTCCAGTTCTTCACATAAGGAGCTCAATATCCTAACAATGAGTCAAAAGCTGAACAGACTGAAAATCAACAACTATTTTGGATTCCCGAGGAGAGGGCACGACCAGGCAAACTACTCCCCCAAGACTGGAGAAAACAGACAGGTGAATATATACAGTCAAAGTAAGATTACTGGAGCAGAGACTCTTGAGCAGAAACCACCAGGGGACCCAGTTAGTGCCAGTGTAGGCAAACCTGAACTCTAACCGTCAAAGTGCTGGAGCTCAGTGTGGACGCGTATTAGAAGCCCCTAGGGGACTCGTCACAGAGGGGCCCTCACAACGTTGGAGCTAATAAGCAATAGAGCAGGTTGCAGGACACAAGTCTAATATACAATAGTCAATCGCTTTCCTGCATACCAGAAATGAACAAATGGAATTTGAAATTAAAAACACAGTATCATTTACATTAGCACCAAAAAAGGAAAAATTTAGGTTTAAATCTAACAACATATATACAAGATCTATCTGAGGAAAACTACAAAACTCTTATTGATGAAACCAAAGAACCAAATAAAGGAAGAGACAGTCTACGTTCATAGACAGTAAGACCCAATATTGTCAACATGTCACTTCTTTTCCCAACTTGATTTACAGAATCAATGCAATTCAAACGAAATTCCAGCAAGTTATTTTGTAGATATCGACAAACTGATTTCTAAAGTTTATATACTGAGGCAAAAGATCCAAAACAGTCAACACAATCTTGAAGGATAAGAACAAAGTTGGAAGACGGATGCTATTGGACTCCATGTGACCACAAAGCTGCAGTCACCAGGCAGTGTGGTACTGGCTACAGAACAGACAGCTACATCAAAGAACTGAAGAGAAAGCCCAGAAATAGACCTTAATAAATACAGTCAAGTGACCTTTGACAAAGGAACAGAGGCAAGAAAACTGGGCAAAGACAGACTTTTCAACAAGTGGTGCTGAACAGGCGGACATCCACATGCAAAAAGAAAAAAAAAAAAGTCTAGACAAAGAACTCCCTTCACAAAAATTTATTCAAAATGGATCCCATATCTAAATATAGAATGCAAAACTATAAAACTCCTGGAAAATAACATAGGAGAAAACCTAGATAACTTTATGACAATGACTTTTCAGGTACAACCCATGACAGAAGTAACTGATAAGTGGGATTTCATTAAAATAAGAAGTACTGCTCTGTAAAAGACAACATCAAGAAAATGGAAAAACAAGACACAGACTGGGAGAAAATATCTGAAAAGGACACATCTGTTAAAAGACTATTATCCAAAATACACAAAAAACTCTTAAAACTCAACAATAATAAACAACCCAGTTAAAACATGAGCAAAAGATCTTAAGGGACACCTCAGCAAAGAAGATATAAAGATGACATATAAGCATATGAACAAATGCTCCACACCATATGTCATCAGGGAAATGCACATTAAAACAACGAGATACCACTACACACCTATCAGAACCAAATTACAAAACACGGCCAACAGCAGACGCTGGTGAGGACGTGGAGCAACAGGAACTCTCATCATTGCTGATGGGGATGCAAAATGGTGCAGCCACTTTGGAAGACACTTTGGCAGATTCTTATAAAATTAAACATACTCTTACCATATGATACAGCAATTGTTCTCCTTGGTATTTACCTAAAGGAGTTGAAAATTTATGTCCACACAAAAATCTGCACACAGATGTTTATAGCAGCATTATTCATAACTGCCCAAACCTGGAAGCAACCAAGCTGTCCTTCAGTAGGTGATGGATCAATAAACTGTGTTATATCCAGACAATAAAATATTATTCAGTGCTAAAACAAAACGAGCTCTTAAACAATGAAAAAGCATGAAGGAAATTTAAATGCATCTTACTAAGTGAAAGAAACCAATCTGAAAAGGCTGCCTACTGTAGGTTTCCAACTATGTGACATTCTGAAAAAGGCAAAACTGTGAAGACAGTAAAAAGGTCAGTAACTGCCGGGGCAGGGGGGAAAGATCAGGAGGGATAAATGGGCAGAACACAAAGGAAAATACTCTGCAGGATACCATAATGACAGATACATGGCATTATATGTCTTTCCAAACCCATAGGATGCACACCACCAAGAGTGAACCTTCATACAAACCACGGACTTCGGGTGATGATGTGTTGCTGCAGGTTCATTAACTGTAACAAATGTACCACTCTGGTGGGCCATGTGGACAGTGGGGGAGGCTGTGCCTGTTTACAGGGTGTGGGTGTATGAGAGATCACGGTGTCTTCCTCTCACATTTACTATAAACCTTACACTGCTCTAAAAGAAATCAAGTAAGAAAGTAATAATACAACAAATTTGATTTACATAAAATTTACCAAACTTATCTGATATTTTGCTAGAATTAGATTATGGATTGAATTACATCCCCTCAAAATTCATATGTCGAAGCTCTAACAGGTAATGGCGTACCTCAGAATGTGAGTGTATTTGGAGATAGGGCCTTTAAAGAGGTGATGAAATTAAAACGAGGCCATTGGGATGAGACCTAAACCAATATGACTGGTCTCTTTATAAGAAGAGGAAATTCAGAGACACAAAAAAGAGACACCAAGGATGCATGGGTACAGAGAAAAGACCATCTGAGGACACAATGAGAAGGTACCCATCTGCGATCCAAGGAGAGAAGCCTCAGAAGAAACCAAACCTGACAATTCTCAGCCTCCACAAGTGTAAGAAAAATAAATTTCCATTGATTAAGCCACCTAGTGTGTGTTATTCTGTTTGGGAGCCTTATCAAACTAATACAGGTACATTTCCAGAAGTGATATCACTGCATGAAGCCCACGGACTTACGAAACACTGCCATTTTGCTTTAGAAACAGTAGGAAGATTCTATTATCTGCTCACAAAAATAATCATTTATGTGTTTAAAAGAACAAACTGAGGGTTCTAGAGGAGAGGGGGCTGGAGGGATGGATTAGCCTGGTGACAGGTATTAAAGAGGGCACGTTCTGCGTGGAGTACTGGGTGTTATACACAATGAATCATGGAACACTACATCAAAAACTAATGATGTAATGTATGGTGATTAACATAACATAATAAAATAAAAAAATAAAAGTATTTAAAATGAAAAAAAAAGAACAAAGGAAGGAAGAGAGGCAGGAGAAAAAGCAAAGATTTTGCTCTAAAAATAATTTCTAACTATAAACAGAGTCAGACATCTATTAGGGTAAGAGTCTATCTTTCATCTGATATATTTGTCCCACCTATAATATAGCCCAAAGCAATTTCTTTTCTGTTAATAAACACATGAAATAACTATGGGTTACTTACATACAGAATACGGGGCAAGGAACTATACAGAATTCCCTTCCTCATAATTACAATCTACAGAATTTGCAGAGAACAAAAGAAAGGTAACAAATGTTCTGTGACCCTTTGACAGGAATCTCAGCTGGTGATCACATAAGACTTACCTGTTCAGGGGCGCCTGGGTGGCTCAGTTGGTTAAGCGACTCCCTTCAGCTCAGGTCATGATCCTGGGGTCCCGGGATCGAGTCCCACATCGGGCTCCCTGCTCGGCAGGGAGTCTGCTTCTCCCTCTGACCCTCCCTCCTCTCATGTGCTCTCTCTCTCTCATTCTCTCTCTCAAATAAATAAATAAAATCTTAAAAAAAAAAGACTTACCTGTTCAATGATAGCCAGTGGTAAATAAACATATAAAAGAATGTCTTACTTTATACTGTCCTGAACTATGATTGGTCCTTTTCCAACACTATGAGAATCTGAAGAATTATCACACCTACATTTTGTAGAAAACCCTATGATCTGAGGCAGTGAAGTACTTGAGAAAGGAAAAATAACTTCCCAAGAAAAAAACCTGAAAGGTAAACTGATTTTTTATAATACAATGGCTATAATTATTTACCACTTTCTTAATATGGTTATCAAATGTCATTGCTTTAGTAATTTAGAACTAAATCTGGCAGGTAAGTGCTATGCTGGCAAAGCAATACAATCTCTAATTTTACAAAATCCATAACAGAGTAGACACATTTAAATGAGTCTGAATTTCCAGAGGTTTGCTTGAGGGAAAATCTTTTATATTCAAAAACTGATAAAAGCTGTTAATATATGTAATATGAGAAAATGAGTTTGTGTTATACAATATTAGATCTAGATACACCAGAAGATGCTACCTTATTATTAACAATACATGAGTCCCAAGGCATGTTAATTATATGATTTTGTGTTGCTTTGTAGATGTGATAGGGCAATTAATTTTTTAAGTGACAACTATACTCAAGAGTAAGAATTTTATATTATTTTTAGCATTTTAATAAAGGTGAAATAAGGTTTCAATGACAAATATTCATTTACAGTATTATTTTACATAACTGCATTTGGCTTTAATTCTACACCAAGGGGACAGACTTGCATCAGCAGTATTCAGCTCAGAAGGTGCTCAGGTTAGAGCCTTTCATTACGTACTGCTTATAGATAGAGAGAAAATGTATTTTATCAATGTGTAGCAAACATTTTTACGTGAAAGGTTTTTACTTGGCAGATGGGCCCCATGACCACAATCATTTGGGACATTCTAGATTAAAGCGGTAACCCAATCTCTTCTTCCTTGAAGGAATTCCAAGACCACTAACATGCCAAAATGCACTGGAGATCCCCCCAAAAAGGTCCAGACTTTTCAATATTTGCCAACAGTCAGGTCGATGATGTTATTAATTATCAAGTAAGATTTTGGTTCTAGCCTTATTTATTTTATCGCTGTTGAACACCCACATACACAAAGTTAAAAACTGTGTTCTACGGACATTACACAGGAGGTAACTCTAAATTCTGAGCAACTGGGTTTTCGTCCCCACTGTTATTATTTTGGTTCTGGACCTACTACTGCTGCATTATTACAACAGCTCATCCCGCTGAAATCAGTTCTTCAGCGATGCTTCTAAATTCAGATCCTAAGTGGGCTTGCAGACTTTCAAGGAGAAGTCTCGGTATAGCGACTGGTATCACTGCAACGCAGCCTGTATGACCTTCAGCATCTCCGCCCTGCTCAAACCCCTGCTTTGGTCGCTCGTGTTCACTCATGATTCCCTAACTACACGATGCTCTTTCACGCCTGCCTGCCTGTGTTCTGACACACCACCTCGCTCGTCTCCTCACATTTCCAGGATTAGCTGGAATGGAACCAACCCTGTGATGCCTTCGTTTTCTTTTATTTTTTTTTAAAGATTTTATTTATTTATTTGACAGACAGAGACACAGCGAGAGAGGGAACACAAGCAGGGGGAGTGGGGGAGGGAGAAGCAGGCTTCCCGCGGAGCAGGGAGCCCGATGTGGGACTCGATCCCAGGACCCTGGGATCACGACCTGAGCCGAAGGCGGACGCTTAACTGACTGAGCCACCCAGGCGCCCCGATGCCTTCATTTTCATCCTGCCCTTTGAATCAATCTCTAAAATCCTCTTTTGTAGTATTTTATACTTACATTTATGATAAAAAGTACCACAGAGTTACATGCATCTCTCTAAGTATGTTGTAGAGTGTATCAGCCCGGGACACCTGGGTGGCTCAGTCGGTAAAGCGTCTGCCTTCCGCTTAGGTCATGATCTCGGGGTTCTGGCGATCGAGTCCCACGTCGGGCTCCCACTCAGCGGGGAAGCCTGCCTCTCCCTCTCCCAGCTTATGCTTTCTTGCTCTCTTTCTCTCTCTCAAATAAATAAAAATTTAAAAAAATTCTTTAAAAAAAGTGTAGCAGCTAGCAGAGAGAATATTTAGGGAAAAAATGATCTCTTTGAAAAACATCCAGTTTGTGCATCTACCCCACTTCAATAATAATAAAAAAGGCTTTCTCAAAGGATGAGCCACAAATATAAAATAAAAAAGTTCATTATGATGTTTTACTAATTCTACTGCATGAATGAATCCTTATTTTTCATTTTAATTTCCCCTACTATCATCTTATACTTTGAGTTAAGATTGCTACTGGCAAGAAGGCAAACTCCAGCTGTGGAACTGGAGCAGGAAGACACGGGTACTGGAAGTAGGGAGATGAGTAACTGAGAATGGAGGCCTCACTCGGCTGGGCTGATTATTTACTGGGTGCCTACTGTGTGCTCGGTGACTTGCTAAACACTTGATGTTGACTGTCCTGTTTGTGAAGCTTAGAAAGACAAGACAAACTAACAGACAAAGAAGTCAGAGGTGCTACACTCACGTAACCATACGAATTCTGCACTTCCACTCTGCGTCGGACACTACGCCAGACCCAGTGACACAAGAGTGAGGAGGTAATTCCAATTCTCACAGAGCACACAAACGAACACTGTGAAGGCTGTTGCCGAAGAGGTCTGTGTGAGATGCCACGAGTGACTACAGAAGCCGCCTGTTAGCGACGTATCGCCCGCAGAAGTGTGCTGGTGCCCCAAACCCCAGCACCCCAAGACGTGGCCTTCCTGGCAACAGGGTAGTTGCCCCTGTAGTCCGCTCAGTTGAGATGAGGCCGTACTGCAGTACCATGGGCCCCTCAGCCAGGATGACCAGTGTCCTTCGAAGGAGAGGAGAAGCAAGACAGAAATGACACACGTGGGGGAGTCACGTGA
This sequence comes from Callorhinus ursinus, assembly GCF_003265705.2. NCBI lineage: Eukaryota > Metazoa > Chordata > Mammalia > Carnivora > Otariidae > Callorhinus > Callorhinus ursinus. The sequence goes on along the minus strand of NW_027397094.1, from coordinate 1,259,309 downwards.
CAGTGGAGGCGGAAACTGAAGTGCTGGATGTGCAGGCCGGCGAAGATGAAGGGTTTCCAGAAAACCACCGCGGGGCTAGACAGAGGCAGGCAGTCTCCCCTACTGCGTTCGGAGGGAGCATGACCCTGCCGGCACTTTGATTTCAGACCCCAAGCCTCCATACCTGGGAGACAGAAAACTCCTCATGCTTTAAGCACTCATTTGGGGGTACTTTATAAAGACAACTTAAGAAAACTAATACCCCGAGTTCACATCAGGATGACATAAAATTTCCTATTTAAGCCAGCTTGTGAATTAGCGCTCCAAGGAGTAGATATTAGTTTTCCATGGAAAATGGACATTCTGATCAGAAATTAGGTGGAGAGCAATTTGTGGAGCAAGAAACTAATTGATTTGTCAAAGTGTGGTTCACTTCGATATTTTCTGGACAAAGCAGCCCTACCTACCGATGCATATGGGCTTCAGTTCAAAAGATAACAGACCACCTGGCACAGGACATAAAGAACTTCCACGTGCCTCCCGCGGCCTGTCAGTCATCTTCAGGCAACCTAGCATTAACAACGACATTATCGTACGGTAACTGACTCTAAAGATTTTCTCTCTCATGTTATCACAACCTCATTGGCTACTGACATACAATATTTCCTTTAACTGCATCATTATATAGCAAACAAAAAGTAGTTTGGGCATTCAAAGGCATATTTTCTTCCAAGGACTCCACACCATGTATCAGCTCTGTCAATAATTACAGATCAAAGGTTCTGCCTATCAAGATACTCAGCAATTGAACAATGTCAGTCCTATATTAGAAGTCTTTCCCCAAAATGCCTACTTCCATTCCTACATCTCATATTTCCTTGAAATATATAGGTCAGTTCAGTTTCATTCTACCTTTTTGTTTGTCTGGAAGTGTTTTTATTTGTATATTCTCTCTCCAAAAATTTGTTTTTCTATGCAGGAATTCTGGTGCTTCCTTTAGCTCTGATTAGGGGGTAGGTACTTTTTACAGGAAGACTGTACCAGAAGCAGGACAGAATGAAGATGCAGTACCTAGGTCTCCAGGAGGTAACCAATTTTATCTTATTCATCAAGAGATTCCAGGGGATCAGTCTGCTTTAGAAAATGATATACTCCTCAATTCTTTATCGTCTTTAATAATCTGATTAACATTTGAGAAGTGCCACTGTCAACACCGTTCATGGCTTTTGATGATCTGGCTGATATATTTACCAGACTGTTGCAAATAGTCCTGCTTCCCTTCTCAAATATTCACATTGATCTGTACCGCTAATAACGATTCATAATAATGAGAATTTCAATAGCGCGTTTTCTTTCCTACGGTTTCAGCTCTAGGAGAACATTTAAAAACTGCTACATGAGGTCCAGTCTGCGGAAGGTTTACAGCTTTTTTGCTTTCCAGACTAAAGAGCCTTCATTTTACTTACCTTGCCATTAATGAGTGCAAGCACATATGGTAAGTGTTCACAGGCACTTATTGCTTGATGGCTTTTATACAATTCTTAAAATCCATTTGACATATTGTGTTATTTTTCCTTCTTATTTATACTTTACAGTAACCTTTTGCTTTTCAGTTTGTTTTTGTTTTGTTTTTTAGACATTTGCTTACATTACTAGAGAGCGCCAGTATGCTTCATTTGTTAGTTCATCAAGCAACCACAAAGAACGAGGAATTATTTAAATAGTACAATAACAGCATCATTTTGGAATGACATTTTACAACATCTTGCTTAAAACTGTCATCTGTTCTCTCATCTCCCTCAAAGTGTCAAAGGTGAAATTAGAACCTGCCATATTTTAGTAAGGCGTAATTGAAAACATGTTATTTATTTCCATCCAATCATGGCATAAAGGAAAAGGCCTTCCCTGTTTAACTGCTGGCTCTTGCTTTCTATCACTTCAATTTTGCCCCTTCTAGAATTTACACAAATGGAATAAAGCTGTATTTAGCTGTTTACATGTGGGTTCCTTCCCTCATCATAGCACTGTGGACATGCAAATATTTTGTTGCACAGATCAGTCTGTTACTCCTTTGTATTGTGGGGTAGCGTTCACATTCTGACATGGATATGAGCATTACTGCGAGTTTGGGTTTCATCAGCTTTTTTCTGGACTGTCAAGGTAATAGCTTAGATTATTGATTCGAGTCTCTCTTCTACCATAAACATTTATTGCTATAAATGTTTCGGGTATCTCCCACAAATCTGAATGTTTTTCTTTCGTTTTCTTTCAGCTGTGAATTTTTTTAAATTTTATTATGAATGTTTTATCATGGTTTATTTAGAATTAAATTGTTTCATCTCCTAACATTTAAGGATTTTTTCAATTAGCTTTTTGTTACCAATTTCTAATTTAATTCCACTAGGATCAGAGACTATACACGGTATGATTTTAATTCTTTTGATATATTGAAATTTATTCTCCGGACTAGAGATTGTTCCACTGCATTATCTTTACTGTGTACACTTGCAATGAATTTGTATACTACTACTATGGTTGGAATTTTCTGTTAATGTAAGATTATCACACCTGAGCATGTTTTAAATCATTATTTCTGATTTTACATCACCTTGTTTTCTCAGTTACTGAGGTTTGTAAATTCTCTATAATTTTGGATTTAGTCACTGCTTTTCAGTTCCATCACTTTCTGTATCATACATTTTGAATTTCCACGATGAGTTGCATACTAATTTATACTGTTAGGCCTTTCTGCAGAATAAACCCACTTATCATTATAAAATGAAGCTTTTTATCCCTTGCTGTGAAATGTACACTGGCTGATAAACACTTCTACTTTCTTTGAACTATTAGCTGGCATCATATCTCTTTCCATCTTTTTCCATTTAACTTCCCTCTGTGATAATTTTTAAAATGTATGTGTTGTAGACAGCATATTTTAGGGTCTTGCTTTTTTATGCAATGTGAACAATCTTTTTCAATATGAATATTTAATCAATTTATACTTAATGTAACTAAAGATGGGGTATAAATTTACCAAATTGCTGTCTTCTATTTTCCTTTCTATTACTGGCTTTGTTTTCCTTTTGTCTTGCTTTCATTTTTTCCCAGTTATGCTAATCTGAAATTATTTTTAGCACCTCTGTTATAGTACAACTGATGTACCAGAAAGCACATTTATTGAAAGTGAACAATTTGATCACTTTTAACACACATAAATACCCATGAAGCCACTGCCACAATCAATAAACTAAACATACTCAGCACCCCCAGGTTTTCCTTGCTCCGTTTTGCGGTCCAACCTCTGGTCTCTCCTGGCCCCACTACTCTAAGCCCAGAAACGCACTGATCTACCTTTCATCATTATAGATTAGCCTAGATATTCTAGAATTTCATATAAATGTAACCATGCCTTATTTGAATCACTGAATTTTTATGATTCCATTTTATCTCCGCTGCTGGCTGGTTAGCTGTACCTCTGTGTTTCCGCGTTCATTTACTGTGGTCATTCTATGACCACGGCAGATCTTCAGATGATGTTATACCACCTGATACAGAGTGAAGAAGCATGAAAGTGCATTTCTTTCTTGCCCTTTATAATATTTTGTCATGCATTTTACATCTACATAGTTTATGAGGCCACGATGTATTATATATAATTTAAATATCAAACTACTTTGGGGCGCCTGGGTGGCTCAGTCGTTAAGCGTCTGCCTTCGGCTCAGGTCATGATCCCAGGGTCCTGGGATCAAGTCCCGCGTCAGGCTCCTTGCCCGGCAGGAAGCCTGCTTCTCCCTCTGCCTCTGGCCCTCCCCCTGGCTCATGCACTCCCACTCTCTCTCTGTCAAATAAATAAATAAAATCTTTAATAAATAAATATCAAATTATTTTAAAACAATTATGAAAATGAAACACCTATAAACAGCCATATTTACATGTTTGTTGTTTCCTTCATTTGCACAGCTCCAAATTTTCACACGGCATCCCCTCTTGTTTCTGTCTGAATTTCATTTAGTGTTGATCTACTGGTAAGAAATTCTTTCACTTTTCTATGTGTGAATTAGGTAAGTCACCAATTTGTATTCATTTGTGAAAAAAATGAAAAATGATACTACTCTTTACTTTCAGTACTTAAAAGATATAAATTCATTGTCTTGTAGCTGTACTGCTTCTGACAAGAAATCCAATGTTATTGTTTCTCTACAATGTCTCTTTTTAGAATTCTTCTTCGTTATCACTGGTTTTCAACAACTTGATGGTAATGTGCCTTGGGTGATATTCCTCACATTTCCTTTGTCAGAGTTCTTCAAGCATTTTGGATTTGTGGGTTTACAGTTTTCATAAAATTGCATAAATCTATGAATGCTATTTCTTTCCATGTTTTTCCTTCACCCACATCTCTACCCATCTCCTGAGAACACCATGTGCTATGTTCCTGCAGCCCACTGAGGTGCTATTTGTCTTTTCTGGTATTTTTTTCTGTGTTTCATTTTGGATGGTTTCTAATAATTTTAAGTTCACTGATCTTTTTTTATTTAAACTGTCTAATCTGCTTTTGATTCCATACAAAGTATTTTCATTAAAGGTAGTGTACTTTTCATTTCTAGCAGCATGAGTTGGTTTGTTTTTATATGTTGCAGTTCTCTCTTTATCATACTTCCTGCTTTTCTCTACCTTCTTGAATATCTGAAGTATGTTTATAAAAGGAATCATGTCTTTATTTAAAAATTTTATCTGCTGAGTCATTTCTACTTCTGACTGATCTTTCTCCCGGTTATGAGCTATGTTTTTGTTTCTTGCATGCCTGAAAATGTCTGAAAGAATAACATTTTTTGAATTTTAAGTTTGTGGGGTTTTTTCTTTTTATATTATTTTAATTTGACTTGGGTTCTGTTGAGAAAGTTGCATGGAATTAGTCTGATCTTTCCGATTCTTGTTTTTTGTTTTTTGGTTTTTTTAATTTTATTTATTTGAGAGAGAGCAAGAGCAAGAGAGAGAACAGGCAGTGGAGAGGGGGAGAGGCAGAAGGAGAAGCAGACCCCCCGCTGAGCAGGGAGCCCCATGCGGGACTCGATCCCAGGACCCTGACATCATGACCTGAGCCGAAGGCAGATGCTTGACTGACTGAGCCACCCAGGTGACCCCAATTCTTGTTTCTAACTTTAAAAGTGATTAGCATGGACTAAACTTGATCAGTGGGCCTAGAACGGTCTTTAGTCTATTTTCCAAGGATCCTACCAGTCTGTATTACTCTCCTAGAGCTGCCATAAAAACTACCACATACCGGGTGATATAAAACAACAGAAATGGGTTCTGTCACTGTTTGGGGAGACAGAAGTGAAAGTTCAGGTGTCATAAGGGCAGTGGTCTCTCCCCTAGCTTTAAGGATTGCTGGCAGTCCTTACCATTCCTTGGCCTGTAGCTGCTTAGCCCCAATTTCTCCTTCCATTGTCACATGGCTTTTTCCACTCAGGGTGTCTCTGTCCTCACCCAACATTTTCCCCTCCCTCTGTGTGTCTGTGCATCTTTTTACAAGGACACCTGTCACACTGAACTCAGAAACCACTGTGCTCCAGCACGACCTTCTCTGGTGTCCCCTATTTGCAAAGACTCTACATCCAGATAAGGTTACATTCACAGGTATCAGAGGTTAGGGCTTCAGCAGAACTTTCTGAAGGACACAATCCATCTCACTAGTTACTCCACGTGTTAACGCGTCTTTGCACTAGGAGCAGTGTGAGATACAGAGACTATTCTAGTCCTTTCTTTGCTGTTGGCCTCGCACTGGTAGGGGGCTTAGGGAACCCCAGGTCTGCAAACCCCCAGAGCTCCCTGTGCACCTCCCTTCCTTATTCTACTGGGTCACAAATGCCTTGGCTTCTGGACTCCAAACGCTGCTTTTCTGAGTAGCCGAGACGGCAGGCTCCTTTCGGGTTCCCCCGTCCTGCACTGCAGGCTCGAAATCTGTTTCCAAGCAGTGGGCTGGGTTCCTCGAAGAGCTCAAAGCACTCCTTTGCAAGAGCTCTGCTTCGCTCCCTGTTCGCCACGCCCCATTGTCATTGGCTTCCTCCTGGACGCTCCCGTAGGGCAGGTCATCCCCGCCCTGCCCACCGCACACCCCCAGAGCCGCGTGGCAACCGTGCAGGCAGCACAGGAGCCCTGCTGGCCTTCCCGGGAACCCCCGTCTGCTCTCACCTGTGCCAGGCTCCGGGGGGCAGGCCCCGGGGATCCCCCCCAGGGCTCAAGGCGTTTCCCCGATGCAGGCTCTCGTAAGCGAAGGGTCCAACTCCCCATCTCAGGGCCCCAGTGAGGCGGCGGGGTCAGAGAGCGCGGCCTGAGGCTGTCGTTGGGGGGGGGGCTGGCTCAGGCGCAGGCCGGCGTGGTCCCGGGGACACGCTGCAGACCCCACACCGCAACACCGGCGTGAAGGCACGCCTCATCAGAGGGCCGGGCCTTGCCCTGGGATAGGCCCGGGGCCGGGGCCGCCACGCTCGGGTAAGGTCCACGCGCGTGGGCAGGCCCGGCGGCTAGTGCACCTGCCCCCGCCCCGCCTCCGGCCGCCCGGGTGCCGCTCTCGGACGGACCCCCGGGGCGCCCCGCCGCCGCCCGCCGAGCCGCCTGGGGCATGTGGGCGGGCGCCGGCCTCTCCGGGCGACGCCGCTGGGTCGGGCCTTGCGCTCTTCTCCCAGGACCAGGAGTCCGCGTGTAAAGCCATCTTCCTAGGACACACCGTCTTCTACTGCTTTATAGCACGTTTATGACGAAGCCTGCCCTCGGACTTCGCATCCTCCGTAATCAAGTAAATGTTTCCTGCACCTTGTCTTTATGGGCCGTCCTTCAATAATTGATGTGCATATTTGCTAAAAATATTTTATTTTAGATGAAGGTACCCGCTTCACGTGCTACATGCTGCCACTGGGGGAAAAGGTATTTAAATACTACTTGGTAAAAACATTAATAGAAGAATGCAATGCTGGCATACGCTGATATTTACTAAATACTTACCCACACAATGCTCTACCCCAGTCCACTATTTAACATAATAAAGTTGACTACATTAGAAAGTCTCCTATTTACCAATAGTAAAATGCTGGTAACACCCCTTATCTCTAGAAGATAAATTCAGTGACTCTCCTGTCATATAAGTAGGTAAGCATAACACTGGAAATGAATGTACCAGGCTCAGATGTCATGCAGATATGGCCGTGCAATATGTACTATAGGATAAATTGACAATAAATATACAATCAGATAAATTGATAGTGTTGATTATCTACCGGTGAGTGAGTAGTGTATGTTGGTAACTCCATCAAAGCATGGGAAATTATTTTGCTGAAAAGACGTTTGACCCAATAAGACAAATTTAACAACATCCACTGTAAAAATGCAAATGAAAAATATATTTTTACAAGTAAAATACATAGACCTCATTGCGTACTAATTTATTTTACAAGAAGTGCTAATAAACTTGGATATTTGGCTTTCCATATTTCACTAAGTTTAAGAATGAAAGCTCACTGAAATGGCAGGGGAGTTGAAGAATTAAAAGCCAGTTCTTAAGGCAAAAGAAAAGAAAAAATTCGACATAACTTTGGTAAGAATCCCTATGTGATTTGAGTTTTTTAGCATAGCATGAATCTGCCTTACATTACTCTCAAAGGTATCACTTATTTTATTACTGATACGACACAGTACTCCAAATTATATATGTTTATGGCAATGAATCACAAAAACAACAATAAATATTACAAGTCATTGCCATTGTACCCTACCAAAAAAAAGCAATAATTGTTTTGGATGATTCCTACGACAAGTTGAAATAACTTTCTGGCACGAAAAAGTGTAACAGTCTCTTGTCTAGAAAATTTACATCTGTGCCATTATTCAGGAAATTCAGGAAAATACACATATATGTTTTTGTATGTATTAGAGAAGAAATAGCTAGATGGCAGTGTTCAGTGGATGGTTAAACTGATGTAACTCTCACAGGCTCTTTAATAACTCCTTAATAAAGACCTCCAAAGTACTTATTTCTTTACATCATTAAAAATTTATAAAACAACAAATCATATCCTGGCTTATTATCTATCATTAACTGCATATGCATATAAATCCAAATTGGCAGAATGGTATTTATTGGATAAATCATCATTTTGCTGAGGGAGAAACTGTCCTTCTAAATTCTTGTACTCAATAAATAAGACTTGCTGGTTTTTTTATTTCCCTGACATTCTTTAAACTTTAAATAGCATAATGTAGTGATATATGTTATTTCCCCATTTCCAGTGCTCTTCTTCAAATCTTTTAAAAAATTCATGGGTGGAGGGCGCCTGGGTGGCTCAGTCGGTTCAGCGACTGCCTTCGGCTCAGGTCATGATCCTGGAGCCCTGAGATCGAGCCCCGCGTCGGGCTCCCTGCTCGGCGGGGAGTCTGCTTCTCCCTCTGGCCCTCGCCCCTCTCATGTGCTCTCTCTCTCTCTCAAATAAATAAATAAAATCTTTAAAAAAAAAAAAATCATGGGTGGAGGGAGGGAGATTTGGAAGAAGGTGGTCCAAAGGTAGAGACTCTCCGTTGTATGACAGGAAGTCCTGGGGATGCAGGTAACCCTGCTATAGGACACATGGGAAGGTTCTTAAGAGAATAAATCCTGAGAGTTCTCATCACAAGGAGACTTTCCCCCGGTTTATTCTTTTCTTCTCTCTTTTCATTTTCTTGTACCTACATGAGAAGATGGATGTTAGCTGCACATATCATGGAAATGATCTCACAACAGATGTAAATCAAACCATCATGCTGTGCTCCCTAAACTTATTCAGTGATATATATCAATTATTTCACATTAAAACTGGAAAAAAATAAAAAAAAATCACAGTGTTGTAAAACTGATGAACTGAGCCATTTTTGTTTTAGGCTTGCATTATCATAGTTGTTATTTTTAGATATTCAACCTACTTTCATTGAGAGCTTACAGGAAAATAAGCTAAAATATATAAACTATAATATTTTAAATTTATTTTTAATCTTCTCATTGTTCTTGTGCTAATATATTGAATTAATATATTTATTGGGTTTATTCAAACTTTTCACCTTTTACCATTCAGTGAATGGCTATTATATATGAAGCTTATAAACTCCATATAGCAAAAGTGAAGCCTGGTTTAATAAAACAAAAGACAAATACAGAAAATTCTGTTCAAGTAATTAGTCCTCCCAGATTTGTTGGAATTTACTACCCAAAAAATCACTATAGATGATATATATAGCACCTTTGTTCTTATACTGAAGGAAAACCATCCAATTATTTTGTTCCTTGGTAATTTCCCACAGTTCAATAAACAATAAACCCCAAGTCGTATTTAAATAATTCTCCTTCCAAATGAAAACATCACCGAAACTGCACCAGTACAGAGAGGATATATACAAGCTTTGGGCTTCTGCAGCTAATCATTCTGGTGTGAAATGTGACCAGCAATTTTCCATGAGCTTTCATGAGCTTGGAATTCAGACTGTGGGTCTACTTGTGAGAAATATGGCAAGAACAGCTCCCAATCAAAGCCTCTCACATCTTGCAAAGGATTGTTGAGACCCACAGGTTCTTTAATCTTGCATGTTGTAAGCAACACTACCCAGCATTATTGAAGTTATTTTCTATCCCGAATGATTTCTTAGTGTTTATAATAAGTGTGAAATGCTGTGAGCTTCTGGCATACAACCTACTGGGGAGGTAGGCCGAAGTGCTGGCTGAGGGATGAGGTAATCCTAACTGCCAGCCCTACCCCACTGCTCCTTGCTCATTTCCGTATTTTCATCTAAGTCATGGGCTTCACCTTCACAGTCTGCTAGGCAATACTTTGTCCACATCACCTGCTCTAAAACGCCGGGTCAGCGACATAATTATAGCCCCTGTCATTTGGGTCTTGCTTAGAAGCCTATGACTCTGGAGAGAGGGCCTATCTGATGATTTAGGAGTGGCCTGGAGGATGTCCAGGGTGTGATCCATCTGCTCGGTCTCAAACCTGCCTCTTCTTCCGAAAGCTAATGCTGTAGCTGAGAATATAAAATTTGAAGATTAAGGTTATTTAATAAATTAAGCATAGCGTTTCAAGAAACAGAAGAGGATGAACCACAGCGTAAGTGGGATGCCTGATTCCTGTGGGCAATGCTTTGGAGCAGCCTGCCTTCTCACTGGAGTTCGATTAGATCCACAGCCGTTGGGAATAAACTGAATTAATGTGATGCAAAGAGACAAGCATTTCCCTGCTTTGCACACAGTAAATCTGAGGTGGCGACTGTGATCTTAGGGGAGCAAGAGATCACGGTAGGAAAAAGATGGGGTGAGAGTAAAGGGAACGGGAGTGGTTTTCCTAAGTATTGACTCTACGACATCAGGATGGTACGATGAGCTGCTAACGGGAGATGTTCAGAGTCTACAGCTGGGAGAGGTGGTTGGGGGAGAAGCGGGTTCTGCCTGTCTCATCCTAGTGGCGGGGACCTTGGGGTATGGGGTTGCTGTTTCTTCGGGAAGCTCAGGGGTAAATCCTGCCCCTTCCCACTGTTCCCTTCTCCTTGAAGCAGCGAGTGCTATAAGGAAGTCCAGATACAGTGAGTGAAGGAAACAGAATCTTCCCAAGCAACCACTACGTACCCGGATACTCCCGGTTATGAGCACGTTCTGTCAGGCCTGCCGTTCCCCACCGATCATAGCCAGATCGGTGACTCACCTGTCTCCTGAAGGCCTGGTTCAACGGGTGCTTTCCCCGTGCTCCCCTCCCTGGGAGGCTGGATGTTGCCCTGTATTTCAGAGCCCGTTTGTCAAGGGCTGGATAATGGTCTGGCAGACGTCCATGTGCGGGGTTATCTGAGTGGACTCAAGGCAATCAAGTACTTACAAGTGGAACGCAGTCGATAAAAGTAAGCCGTAGAACCTGTGACCGAAGGAGCAGACAAGTGGAGGGGTACAAGGAACCGGAAAAGGCGAGGAGACAGATCTTCTCTGGAAGCCTCCAGAAGACACGCAGCCCTACCAACCCCCGATGTTAGAATCCTGACCTCCACAACTGTAGAAGGAAAACTCTGTATCGATTTATGCTACTAAGTTTGTGGTCAATGTGCTACAGCAGCAATAGGAGAAAAATACAGCATTGTAAATCATTTTTTTATACCCACAGCACGCATTACCATGATCACTGTCTGTGGCCCACTCAGGGCGAGCTAGTACATCTAGGGATCCTACCTTATTTACCATTTTCTGTTGATCAAGCACATTTTCTAGTACACGGTAGTCCCTAAGTTGCCTTTTCAGTAATTGGAGAAGTAAGTCAATGTTTATTCGTTAAGATCATCTGCTATTACTTGGGGGCACCACTGGATTTTGTGTAAGGCCAGATAAGCCAATGTAAGATATAAATGATGCAGAATATCCTAGTTTTAAGTCCTGAGTGGTTGGAAACAACAGCAGGTTGTAGGACGGATTTACTTATATTCCTGGTTTTCTGCGCAGACTTTCTGACAGGGACTCTTCCAAATTTTGTTATTTAATGATCAACCAATATATACTTTTGCAGCAAGAAGGGCAGAGAAGAAACTCCAGCGCAGTAACTAACATTTTCTTTCCTGCTAAAAATGCACTTGAAATGGTAGAGGGGAAATTAACTATGTTTGATGAAACCATCATTCATTCCCCATCTTGCTTTACAAAATGTAATTGAACTGATATTGGTATAGTACTTTGGCAATCTGAGTAAGAGGTACCATTCTATTCTAAAGTACAAGAATCTTTCTGTATCTCCATTCAATTCTTTATTAAATCACAAAATAAATTATGACTTTATAGAACAACCATGTGTTCCAGCTGGTTTTGAAATAAGCAGTAATGGAAGACAAACTTGAGATTTTTATTTTAGAAAAGTTTAGAAAGCTGAGACACAGAGACAGAGAAAGAAAGAGAGTCCAAATTGTGAAAGCTTTCCCATGTGGCCACAAATATCACAGGGCAATTTAGGCATACAGACCATATAGACTGTGCATTAAGACAGAGGTGAAAAAATTCAGACACAAGCATATAATACGCACTTCATTCCTACCATAATGAAAGAATCTGCAATTGTTATTATCATACAGCCACTCTTCCACAGGAACATCAAATGAGATAACCTCTTCAAATTTCTTTTTTTTTTTTTAAGGGTTTTATTTATTTATTTATTTATTTATTTGACAAAGAGAGAGAGAGTATAAGCAGGGGGAGTGGCAGAGGGAGAACCCGGCTCCCCGCCGAGCAGGGCGCCCAATGCGGGGCTCGATCCCAGGACCCTGAGATCATGGCCTGAGCCGAAAGGCAGACGCTTCACCAACTGAATCTCCCAGGCGCCCCCAAATTTCCAACTGAAGTATGACTTCTTAGTTGTTCTCATCATTAAGAGACCAAAAAGAAAAGTGGATTTGAATATTAAAAGAACTACAAAGTATGAAAAAAATAGGTAAGTACTATTTAACTTTTAAATTTAGTCCCCTCAATGTACTTCCTTCTAACGTGGGGTGTTGCTTAGCATTAAAAACTTGACCTCTGGAAAGTAGCCAACTAACTCATCTCCACCACTGACTACCTCAGTTACCTGGATCACTTCAGACTCCCCACTGGTAGAAATGTAAATGGAACATTCCATTATTAGGCTTATGGGCTACTGTAAACATCAGTGTGCCAAGTACCAATCAATTTTAGTTTTAACATTGCTATTTCCTCAAGAAAAATGATATATTTTAAAGTTAGCCATTTTTATAACACTAGACTTATAAAGCAACCGCTTGAATACTTGAAAGATTTAAATTAAAATACTCTGTTATATGAACATCTTTTTAACTATTATTTAAAGTTAAAATGAAAAGGGAGGAAATTAATTTAAAGATCCAAAGAACTAAAACATACCCTCAGCAAATATGTGCTGCGAAGTTCTGGGTGGCATTTACGTAAGTCTTCATATTTCTCTCTCAACAATTTCAAAACCCCATCTACTTTCCTAAAAAAGGTTGGATTTTTCTACTTTTTAAATACCTGTAAATGTTACTTCCATTTTACAAAAAATAAAAGTTTGAAGTTTCCTTTTCTCATATTATATCAAAATACATTTTTTTCAATAATGAAGACAACAACGTTTTTGGTATTATTGCAAAATTGAGTATGATCTTCAGAATCAAGATCAGACTATTTCTGGACCCTTAAAGAGTAAGCATTATGGGAGAGAATATAATATGTATTTGTATCATAAGGTCTTCCTAGATTCCTATTAGAAAAATCAATAATTTCAGAAGGTGACCTCCTGTAAAATGGACTATTGCTGTATTTGTCTTAGGGAGGAGGAGCAGGAACAGAGTCATTAAAGTGAAGCTTGAACCATTTGATCTGACAGTGTAGGAAATGAATCGCCTTTACCTGAATGCCTATGAAGCAGGCTCACATTCCTTTTCTTTGAATTGTTTGTGCAAGAACTTTTGCTTTTAGGAATAACAAGATGCACCTGTTGTGTTAAGTAGCAAGACTTTTGGACAAAGGCTATGCGGAATTTCTATCTGGGGTTATTTGAGAACCAAGTCATATTTCCTAAATGAGTTACCTAAGCCTGTCAGTGAACAAACCTGTGAGGAATCTGTTGCAGACTTGAGCCCTGCTTTAGACAGACTGATAATATCTTTACCTCGAAAGGCGAAATCTTGGACACCGTATTAGCCACAAATTGAATTGGTCCCCTAATTGTTTCCCTTTTAGCAAAATGTCAAGGAGGAGTAAAGGTCTTATTTGCATTCTGTGTAGCTCTGGGATACCCCAAGGGGGGGTAGAATATAGACTGCAGTGTTGGACAAATTCCACGCCATAGAGTTCCATTCATCCTGGAGTCCATGACACACTAGACAGACCTAGTCATCACTCGAACAGCGTATGAAGTCACGGCCACGGATTAGTGAGCCATCTCAACCAACAGTGTCTCCACTGGGGTTCTCTCCGGCCCCCTACATATATATAACTAATGAGAAACATAACTTTGCCTTCTGAAGGTAAAAGATTTGGCATGTTACATATGTGATTCTTCTCCAATTATAAAACATATGTAAATATACAAGAGTAAGAAGCAGAATTTCAGTTCCATGGATACAGAGTTTCTGTTTTGTAACACAAATATTCTAGATTTGTTACACAGCAATGTGTAACACTATTATTAGTGTAACACAATTAGTTAACAGTAATGTACAATACATTTAAAAAGCATGAAAACAGTAAACTTTAGGTGATATGTTTTTGATCACAGTAAAAAAGATAATAAAAGTACAGAGTATGTTGTAACAAACACCAACGTAGCTGTTACCCAGATGTAACCAATGTTAAAAATGTCCCATATATATTTCAGTTTTTCTAAAGAAGCAAAATGTGATTGAAGTCGCTGAATTCCTCATCCTATCCAATGGTGTATCCTTTTCACCTTCTTCAAAGGTAAATAAGATCCCAAAGTAGGTATCGATGTGTTCATCCATGTTCTGATAATTTTATTCTAAATGTACTAAATGCAATTTACATTATGCATTGTATACTAAATTTTAAAAAGTATTCAATAACATAACACTTTTGAAGGTAACACAGAAATCAAAACAAATAAAATTTCCAATTATAAATTATAAGGACTGCTGCCTTAACTTTCTAGAGTGTTAGGCTGTCTTTCGGCTCGATCCCCTGGATAATTGTCATGTTATTTTCTTAAACTTCTTGGCCAGTGTCTTACTTTCCTAGGGCTGCAAACAAAACATCACAAACTGGTCTGTTTAAGCAATAGATATATTTAGAGAGATAGGGAAGCTTAATTTTTTAAGATTTATCTATTTTAGAGAGAGAGAGGGAGGGGCAGAAGGAGAGGGAAAGGGAGAATCTCAGGCAGACTCTGCACTGAGTGTGGCTCAATCTCCGGACCCTGAGATCATGACCTGAGCCAAAACCGAGAGTCAGACGCTCAACCCGACAGAGCCGCCCAGGCGCCCCTAAGCAAGACCTACTTACTGTCTCACAGTTCGAGATGTTAGCAATAGGGAGTCTCAGTTGTGGGCAGTGTTGGTCCCGAGGGCCCCGGGGAAGACTGTTCCATGCCCTGCTCCAGCGGCTAGTGGTCTGCCAGAAACAGGCCGTGCTCCTCGGCCTGGCGACCCCCTGCCTCATTCTCTGCCTTCGCTTCCACATGGCCTTCTGTGTCCACTCACACCACCCTCCTTCTGTGCATGCCTATCTGGGTGTCCACGGGCCCCTTTCTATAAGGGCAGCAGTCCTCCTGGGTTAGGGCCCACTCTAGTGATCGCATCTTCCCTCAATTACTTCTGTAAACCCTATTTCCAGATAAGGTCACATTCTGAGATCCTGGGCCTTCAAGACATTCAGCTCATAACAGCCCTATTGACTTACTCCGTAATTACATAAGAGCAATTAGCCCAGGGCTGACAGTTAATGGATTAGATCTCAAACTCTAAGGCATATGCTCATTGGGAGGAGCATCTTTAAATGTCACCAAAGTTCTCTCCCTGCCATGGGACGTTTACGAGTTTGCAAAGGGCATTTTCTAACTATCATCTATCCACCCATCCAGAAAATCTTTCAGAAGCAGCAAATAGTTTATTCTAAGACATTTTTCCCCCCCAGAGGGGCAGGGACTGGATATGTGATTACGGTGGTCAAGGTAGGGAGAGTGTGGAGCAGAGGGCCGCCTCTCCCAAATCTCACGGTCTTTGGGAGCCTTGCAAGTGTCAGGAGTTACACTGTGGCGAGGAAACTGGATGGATAAAAAACAGCCACACAATTTGTGATCCGTTGGTCAATAAAGAACTATGAGTTAAGGAACGCAGTCCTAAATACGATTCAGTTATGCATTAAATAACGATTATCCAAGAAATTAACATCAAAAGTTTTTAAACTATGAAAATTGAATAGGCTTTTAAAATGCCATTTTTTTAAAATTAAGGCATAAAACTTTTTATGTTGACATCACATTTTCTCTATTTCTCTCTTGTGTCAAATGCTGAAATCTATATAGGAATGCAGTTTTCATACACGCTTTTGTGTAATGTAATGGAAGACTATTTCCATTTGTGGAAAGCTTTCACAGCTGCTAAAAAAGCATTGTGCCTGGATGAATTTTTATACAAATGGATGATTTTGATTTCACTTACATAATTTTATGTAATTTATTTCATAAAAGGTTTTACTGAAGGTTTTAAACAAAGCACATTTTGGGCGCCTGGGTGGCTCAGATGGTTGAGCGTCTGCCTTCGGCTCAGGTCATGATCCCAGGTTCCTGGGATCGAGTCCCGCATCAGGCTCCCTGCTCCTTGGGAGCCTGCTTCTCCCTCTGCTTCTCTCTCTCTCTCTCCCTCTGTCTCTCATGAATGAATAAATAAAATCTTTAAAAAAAAAATAAATAAAAAAATAAAATAAAAAAAGCACATTTTTCTTTTTTTTTAAAGATTTTTACTTATTTATCTGAGACAGAGAGAGAGAGCACAGAAAGGGGAGTGGGGAGGGGCAGAGGGAGAGAGAGAGAGAAGCAGACTCCCCACTGGGCAGGGAGCCTTACTCAGGGCTCGATCCCATGACCTGGAGATCATGGCCTGAGCCAAAGACAGATGCCTAACTGACTGAGCCACCCAGGCGCCCCCAAAAATGTACACTTTTAAATGTCAGGTTATAGAGGCATGGTCAGATTCTTTGACAATGAACTAAGTTATAAAAACCCTACACAGATATTATAACAGAGGTGAGTATAATTGCACAAACTTAAAGTAATTAAATGGAAATTATTTTATAATAATCAATAATAATTGCCAGGAGCTACCCATTCTTAAATGGCAATTAAATTACAGGATAGTTAATGTAGGGGCGCCTGGGTGGCTCAGTTGTTAAGCGTCTGCCTTCGGCTCAGGTCATGATCGCAGGGTCCTGGGATCGAGTCCCGCATCGGGCTCCCTGCTCAGAGGACAGCCTGCTTCTCCCTCTGCCACTCCCCCTGCTTCTCTTCCCTCTCTCACTGTCTCTCTCTCTCTGTGTGTCAAGTAAATAAAAAAATCTAAAAAAAAAAAAAGGGAATAGTTAATGTAACTAAAAATGGATCTTTCTCAAACTTAGTAACATTGTATCTCACTAGCTTGTATATCACAAGAAAGACATGTTCCCAAGATGATGTTACTATTTCACTGATGAGCTTGGACCTGAATCCTGATCATCCTAAGACACAGATTGTCTATCTGTAAAATGAAGCAATTGAACTGAGGGATACCTAGCTCCCTCCCAGTCCTTTTGTTTAGGGGAAAGCTGAACTCTCAGGTTGTAGCTTGACTCACTTTATCCAAGCAGCTAACTATCCTTCCATCCATCCTTTGATTCCTTCATCAAAAATTTAAATTATTACCGTGTGTCAGGCACTGTGCTAGAAGCCAGGAATAACATTTTGAACAATACACATGGTGTCCTTTCCACTTGGAAGGTCTTTCCATAAGAACACAGGCTACCAGTTGTACTTGCGGCTTTAATTCTTTCACTCCTGCTCTAATAGTCAGACCACCTATTACACCAGCAAATAGAAGATCATTGCTCTAAACTTACATCAGAGTTTAGGCACTGCCCACTCCGAACACCTGCTCTCCTTGAGAAAGAAATCTGTAATGGTTTCCAGATCGAAGCAATGTTGCTTTCACTGACATTCTTCATCACTCACTGCTGCTATTTCAACATCACCCCACTGGTCACCTGGATTCCCCATTCTTTCCTTGTGTGTGGTCACAGAAAACTCCTCTCTTTATACAGTCACATTTGATTATCTTACATGCCCTTCCTTGCCTGTTTCTCTCTTCTACACTGGACCCCCCTGATTTCAGAATCCCTAAGGCATTGGGCCCCCATTTCAGGTGCTGCCTGATGCTGTGGCACTTGATCAGTCTGAGCACATTGTAAGCAATCAAGAGCCCTGATGTAACTTAAGTCAGTTTTCTACCTGTTACTCCATCGAGTCAGGTAACCTGTGCAAGGGAGTACCAAACATACGACTATTAATGATCAAACTTTTCATCCTGACCCATCACAGAAGGGATAGAAAGAAGCAAACATGAAAATATTCTGAAAAAGATGTAGCTAACCCCCTCACAGACTATTGAGGATGAGATCACTTTTGGCTTACTGTGTGCAGTCATTATTTATATTAATCAGGTTGGATTCGGTTCAACCTCACATTCCATTACATGGGAGGATTAATATGGATGAAGTAGCCAAAGTATTCCAGAACCAAAGACGTTACAAGGCCTTTAAAATTAGGCTGCATTAATGGTTTTATTTGGAACTGGGTTCTTAAGAGCCAGAAAAGTCCTGTTTTTAATTTTTTTTCCCTCTCTTGATTATTACCACAGTGATGTGGGGAAGTTACCATAATTTTCTGAGGGTCAGTTTCTTCATGTGTAAAATAAAGGCCATAGCATTTAGTCCATAAAGTTATTTTTATGAATATATGGGCCAACACATTTAGATCTCTCCTCCAAGGGCTCAGGAGGGTGTAGGTCATATAGATATTCCCTGTGCCATCACCATCCTGACTATCAGTAGACACTGTATGGGTTTACAGCTTTAAGGATTACTGTTTCTTGAGTTCTTCGTGGTTTACAACAGTCAGCAAACCATGGCCTGCATGCCCAGTCCGGCCATCCACCAGTTTGAGAAACGCTTCATTGGAACACAGCCATACTTTTGTTTGTATACATTCTGGCTGCCTTGGGATTACAGTGGCGCAGCTCAGTAGTTGTGACTGCAAAGCTCAAAATATTTACTATCTGATGCTTGCAGAAAAAGTTTGAGAAACCGTGGTTTAATGGAACAAGGAGTTTCTAGTATAGGCTTTTATGTCACTCAATTCCCTAACACCACTGGTGCCCAGGAAGGGTAAAAACCCCACAGTCTGTTTCTGAGGGGATTAACCAGAGGAAACCTCTCTTCAAAAAATTAGACTGATGGATCAGAAGCGAATTTTTTTGGCTACTGATACTGAGAACCCTTACCTTATAAAAACAAGCAGGATTACTTCTCAACATGTATTATTAAATTGTCTCTTTTTCAAGAGGAAGAATAAAAATGAAAAAAGTTACATATAGTTAATTTTGGGGAAACTGTGTGTCAGGGAAGAGGAGCTAAGTTACATGTTTTTGTTGAAGTCATTTCCCCTCTGCATGTCTGCTATTTTCTCATCTGTTACAAGAAAGGGTTGTGCTCAGTGCATTCTATGCTTCCTTCTACTTGGGAGATCTTATTTTTTTAAAAAGATTTATTTATTTATTTATTTGAGGGGCGAGATGGGCACAGAGGGCAGAGGGAGAGAGAAACCCCAGCAGACTCTCCGCCGAGCAGGGAGCCCGATGTGGGGCTCGATCCCAGGACCCTGGGATCACGACCTGAGCCGAAGGCAGACGCTTAACCGACTGAGCCACCCAAGGGCCCTAGTTCAGCTTACTTATAATGCGAAGTGTGAGATGCATTAAGGTTATGTTTTTGTTTATGGATTTTTTTTATAACCATTCTTCCCATAAACAGTTTTTCCAGGACCATTTAGTAAAAGACTGTTTCTATTTATCTTGGCCTCAATTTTCTCAGCCTTTTCTATTTCCTAGAGGAGGAATCTAGTATCATTGATTTGAGAACTTTCTTTTCTAGAATAACATTTAGCACTAATAAATTGAATAAGAGAACTTTACAGATTTTGAAGATTTTCTGTGATTTCTTGTTTGGTGTGTAACTTCCCATTCATTCACTCATTCAGATTACCAACTTCACTTACTTCTGCAAATTATTTGAAGTTGCTTACAAATTTTTCTGTATCCAGCCCTTATAATTCAACATCAAAATAAAATTAAGACTATTTTATGCATGTAAAAAAAAATTTAGCACTAATATTTGCCTCCAAAATCACTTTAGCAGCCTCACACACGTTTTGATATGCCATGTTTTCGTTTTCACTAAGTTCAAATACATTTTTAACTTAGTCTTTGGATTTTTTCAGCAAACAGTGAGTTATTTGGGGTTGTGCTATTTAATTTCCAAATTTGGGAGATCTGCCAGAGGTCTTTCTGTTCCTGATTTCTAACTCAGTTCTACTCTTTAACGGAAGGAGAGTTTCCATGGCCTTAAAATTTTTCATTTTATAGAAGCTTGTTTTAGGGCACAGAATATTATCTATCTTGATATATGTTCTGTGCGTACTTGGAATACACTAATAGTGATTGATAATTCTATCATCTGTGTCAGGTCTGTGTCAGTTTTGATCAACTAATTTTCTCTTTTTATGGTTTTACTTTCCTCCTTTCTGGCAGCTTAGTAATTTTTAATAGGATGCCAGGCACTGGGGATTTAACCTTATTCATTGCTGAATATTTCCGAAAGATATTCAGTCTTTGTTTTAGACACAGTTACACTAGTCTTCCTTTGGAGTCTTGCTTCTAAGACTTGTAGGCAAGGCTGGAGTTGTTCTCTGTTTAAGGCTAGTCACTCCCCTTGGCCAAGGCAAGGCCCTTCTTTATACTCTAACCAAGAGGTTTTCCGGACTAAGTGTTGGGAACAGGCCCTATTCCAAGACCTGCATCTCTGGGGC
Organism: Callorhinus ursinus; assembly: GCF_003265705.2. Taxonomy (NCBI): domain Eukaryota; kingdom Metazoa; phylum Chordata; class Mammalia; order Carnivora; family Otariidae; genus Callorhinus; species Callorhinus ursinus. The sequence continues at coordinate 1,238,688 of NW_027397094.1, read as the reverse complement.
TTTATAACTTTATTCCTTTTTGGTGGTTCTTTCCCCCACCTTCAGTGTTCATCAATACTTAACTGAACAGTTGAGGGGGTTTCTGAAGATCTGTGCAAGTCTATACACTGCTTTCTCCCCTCAGTTACTTAGCTGTGCAAACTCGGGTTGCCTTGTTCCCCTCAGGCTCCTGGCTCCCATTTCTCAAGCCAAGGAGTTCCCCTGGATTTGCCTGGGTCCCTCCTCTGTTGCCTGGGCCTGGAAACACTCTCATGACTGGGCAGACATAGGGCTTACCTCATTTGCTCCTGATGCCTCTGGGCAATGATAAAGCTCACCTCATTTGCATCTCTCAGCTCTGAAGAAACACTGTCTCTTGTTACCTGATAGACAGCGTCTTGGGGAACATCAGTTCACCGGCCTTGCACAGTTTTTCAGCAGCCCAGTAAATTCAGTCCCTAATAATTCTATGTTGTCCAGAAGGCGAAGTCATACATCTTATTTGTCAATGCTTTGTTGCTGTGGCAAACTTTGGAAATGACTCTATTTGAAGTGTGAAAACATTGAGAGAAACTTCACTGTAAAAAAAATATTTTGTAGAGCAGCTTCCCCTATTCCACTGTATTACTAAGGGGTAGGAAGAGGGAATTAATCTAATGAGTTAGTGTTTTTCTATTTCCCGGCACTCACCTGTAATTAATCTAGCAAGGAGTATAAAAGAAATCATGTAATTCACAAGGAGTTGGTGTTATACAATTAGATTCATTCTTGATGATACGCCAAATTATAAAAATCTCGTTTGTGTGTTTCCTACCTGAGCACCTTCTTACATAGCCTGAAAACTTTGTAAAAAGCAATTATTGAATGTTAATTGTATTCAGTTAAGTATAATTATCTATTTTTAATTCAAATAATTTATATTAAAATAATATATGGACAATGATTTTTAATTGTTTATTGAATTCTTGTCTATGTATGTTATTGCTAAGAACAATTACTAGTGTTCAGACGTGGGTAAATATATTTTGATATGCCAAATGAATTTAGACATTAAAACTATTAATGATAGTCCAATTATTCCCTTTAGGAATTTAAAAAATCACATCTAAATAAATAAAATCCATTCCTTTCTCAAGTTGGGAGTGGTTGCACAGCTTTACTATTTCGTCTTACGGGATATTGTGAATGCTCTTTTGAGAAGGTCAGTACAATTTTTGGTGACATGAGATAACAAACCAGAGGGAAAGAGAAACATCTTTGTTTCTTGAGGTTTTGTTGATATTGTTGTTGCTGTTTTTCTTATTTGTAATATATGCCACAAGACTCAGCCAAAAGCTGTCTCAGCTAAAAAGTGAAACATGCAAGTGCATTCAACTTCAGTAAGAAAACCGAGATCCCACCGCACACTTGACCCTCTTACTTTCCCCTAGCTGAGAGGTGAGTTAGTCATCTCTAAGAGCTACAAAGAATCATGGGGACTATTAATGAGCCTTAGTAGAGGGGAACATCACATAAACAAAGTTCTATACTGTCTGACCATAGAGATAGAAATAAAAGATGAAAACTTGTATTAAACTCCTTGCATCTCAGTGTAGACTTCTATTGCTTTGGCTAACAAGTTAAGTAAATATTGAAACCTGGTGTTAGGTGGTAACTTGGAATATTATTTGCCTACTGAATACTCGTAACTTGAATTTAAAGAATCTAAAACTTTTTTAAAAAAATATTATATTTATTTATTTGAGAGAGAGAGAGAGCGTGAGCAGGGGGAGGCGCAGAGGGAAGTGGGAGAAGCAGACTCCCTGCCGAGCAGGGAGCCAGGTTCGGGACTCCATCCCAGGACCCTGGGATCATAACCTGAGCTGAAGGAAGATGCTTAACCAAATGAGCCACCCAGGCACCCCAAGCATCTACAACTCTTTAGTTCTTGAATATCAAGGTAACAAAACTCTTTAAAAAAAAAAAAGCAACCTTGGCATTAAAAAAATAAAATATAAATTTATGAATGTATTGCCATTCTTAGAGGTCAGACTTTTCACTGTATTTGTTCTTTTCTTACATGCAGATCATGTTAATGCTTTGAGTTTTATGCTATTAAGTAAAAAAAAATAGAAGATTGTTTAGTCTTTCCTGAAAAGAAAATTTTGAATCACAATATAATGCATTCATTCAAAAATAGTTCTCTGAAGCTTTGTATGATTTCACATATTACATTTTAAATACTTCTATTTCCTATGAATATTTTAACATGCCACCTAAGATGCTTATTTAGAAGTATCTCAAAACTACTATATCTAAATATTTTTACCTCTCTTCATACACATTTTTTTATCTTTAGCAAAAATACCTAACAACTACTAAGTGCCTAACATATGTCAGAAGATTTTATCTTTACCTCAATTCATCTTTACAACTAAACATCTCACATAAGAGGAAAGAGAGTAAGAATCTGTCTCCATTGGACACCTTGTACAGGTCATATCCCAATTCATTTCTGTCTAACCCTAAAGTTTTCTTGGCCAAATCAAAGAAAGTGCTATGTATTATGCTCCCTAATAAGGGGCGCCTGGATGGCTCAGTTGGTTAAGCATCCGACTCTTGATTTCCACTCAGGTCATGATCTCAGGGTGGTGAGATCCAGCCAATTGGGCTGATCTGAGCACAGAGCTCAGGGGGGCGTCTGCTTGTCCCTCTCCCTCTGCCCCTCCACCCACTCACACACTCTCTCTCTCTAAAATAAACAATTAAATCTTAAAAAAAAAAAGGAAGTACTGAATCCTCACTACTGTTTTCTTGTCCCATTAAACTTGACCCAAACTTATTTGATTATAACCCAGATTCTGGATGGTTGTCCTTGCTGCCCTAACACCTGTAACATCACAGAAAATTAGCATTCTCTTACTGTCTTCACAATTTGGAAATGTATATCTTATTAAAGCTATATAATGGCAAATATCACCTTTGTATTGTCACCTTTGGGGAGGGTACTATAGACAAAGATATTCACTTTAAATATTTAGATATTCATCTAAAACTTCAAAAATGTTCAATAGTATAAAGTCAGCTTCAAAGAAAATACACTTTCTTCCAAAAATGTATTGCACATTTGAAAACAAAACCTTTGCTATTGGTTACTTTAGTCCTAACACTTCTCCAATATCTCTGCGCTAATTAGACAGAAAATGGAATGTCTACTATACAGTGTTGAGTCCTGAACTGTGAAGGGTCTGATATGTTATGCTACTTGTAAATTAACAAATCTGCTTGTTACTGTGGTCAGAATCAATAGTCAGTTAAAATTCAAACTCTTGCAACAGTCTGGGAGAACAGCACTAGAGCATTCTCCTTCTGAGAAAGACCCCACCAGCATTCTGAAAAACAAAGATCATTAACACAACTCTCTCCTGCACCTCTTGGGGTCTAAGATGTTCTTTTCTTAGATATGGGGATTTTTGCTCTTCCTCCAACGTCACAAAATCGGTACGTCTCACTTCAGTAGTTATAATTTCATTTCCCACCCCCGTCTTCCCCCACTTGCAGATAGACCTTGGTCCAAAAGGGTTGGATGCAAGAGGAACAAAACATTTTCATAAAATTTAACCTGATCTAGTTCCAAATCCCCTAGACAATCTTTCAACCAGGCTGCCAGCCATGGGCTTTGCCAACCAGACTGGCCCAGTGGCTGTTAGGATAAAGAATGATACAATATGCCCAGGAATGATCACGGCAAAATGTTCAAACTATGTCTATGTAATCCCCTGGCCCTTTCCTTGTGATCATTACTCAGGAAACAGCTTAGTGGAGCTTATCCCATTCTAGGAACAGATGCATTTAATAATCAAACTGCCGTATTAATGCATATGGACCAGGAAAAGATGAGGGAAGTAGTTAGATGACAGCTAGCTGTTGAGGAGCTTCTGCCAGTTCTTACATTATGTTTCATGAAATGAAACACTGTGACAGGTATGTGTAACAGTGAAACGCCAAGTAAACAGAGCTTCTGGGGAAGTAACATTTATTTGAGAAGAAAGGAGATAGACAAGAAGCTCCCACTCTATCCTTCCAAGTTTGTCTTCCAAAAATGCAATATATCTTCAGGTTGCAGTATAAATCACCATCGTTGTGGTATGCACGCGGCCGCTGGCAAAGACCTCTGCTTTGGGCTAGCCTCGGACTCTCCGGCACAACCAAGCATCACAGCTTCCTAATTCCCAGAGCTTCTCTAGGATTGCAGCAGCTGCTGTGGGATCTGCTCTGCTATCTGTTTAACTCTGGCCCCGTGGTTCCCACTGTCCACCAGTGACTGACGTGTCCACCAGTGTTACCTGCTGCTGAGTGGATGGGGAAGGATGTAAGAATTATTTTGTCACACTATAGATTTTATTTTCTCTCAGTCATTACTATTAAGGTGCCAAGTACTCTACTAAGCATCATGAAGCTGTAATCAGATTTATTCCCAATTTCTTTAATCATGTATTATAGGGGTTGCTACAGTTCATATTTTATGAATGGGAAAAATGAGGGTGGATGGATTCAATCCCTTATACCAGGTCCCACAGCTGAAAATGCTGGAGCAGCTTTTGGATGCAAACCTCAGACTCCCAACTGTAAGCTCTGAAAACGGACATATTGTTTCACGTGTCCCAAGATCCTCACTGATATTTACCTAAGTACAGTCCCAAATTATGTGTCTATGATTACCAGGCATGAGAGGTTCAATAAAAACACTATCCTAAAAGGTATCTTCAACTTTGCAGTACGCAGTACATACTGGGGACTCTATTCTCAGGGACGTGCATTACCTCGTCAGAACTTCTTCCTTTTCTAACTGCAGGTTTGTCCCCTTTGACCAGCTTCTCCAGGACTCCTCCAAACCCCAGCCCCCAGGGACTGCATTCTCCTCTCTGTTTCTGTGAGTGTGGCATTTTCAGATTCCACATATAAGTGATATCATACAGAACTGGTCTTTCTCTGACTCATTTGTATAATGTCCTCAAGGTCCACCCAAGTTGTTGTGGATGGCAGGATTTCCTTCTTTCCCATGGCTGAATAATATTGCATTGCATAGATGCCACATCTTTATCCATCCATCCACTGACACTTAGGTTGTTTCCGTGTCCTGACTATTGTGATTAATGTGGCAATAAACATGGGAATACAGATATCTTTTCAAAACCCTGTTTTCATTTCCTTTGGATATATACCTAGACATTGGATTGCTGGAATATACGGTAGTTCTATATTCAGTTTTTCGAGGAATCTTCATATTGTTTTCCATAGTAACTGAACCAACTGACGTTCCCACCAACAAGACACAACTCTCCTTTTCCTTTACATCCACACCAACACATTATCTTTTGTTTTTGATAATGGCCATTCTAACAGGTTTAAGGTAATATCTCCTTGTCATTTTGATTGTTCGCATTTCCCTGATGATGAGTGATGCCGAGCATCTTTTCATGTGTCTGTTGGCCATCTGGTTGTCTTCTTTGGAAACATGTCTATTCTGCTTCTCTGCCAATTTTTTAATCAGATTGTTGTTGTTGTTGTTCTTGAGTTGTAGGAGTTCCTTACATATCTTGGATATTAACCCCTTGTCAGATACATCATTGGCAAATATTGTCTCTCATTCTGTGGGTTGCTTTTTCATGTAGTCAGTGGTTTCCTTCGCTGAGCAGAAGCTTTGCAGTGTGATCAAGTCCCTCTTGTTGATTTCTGCTTTTGTTGCTTGTGTGTTTGGTGTCACAGCCAAGAAATCACTGTCAAGAACAATGTCCAGAAGCTCTTCCCCTGTGTTTTCTTCTAGCAGTTTTATGGTTTCAGGTCTTATGTTTAAGTCTTCTAATCCCTTTTGAGTTAATTTTTGTGAGTAATGTAAGATAGAGACTAGATTTCAAATGTTCTCACCACAGAAAGAAAGGATAATTAGGCGACACGATTGGGGTGTTAGCTAACGCTGAGCTGGTAATCATATTGCAACATATACATGCATCAAATCAAAGTAGTGCACCTTAAACTTGCACAGTGTTGTATGTCAATTATAGATCCATTTTATTTTATTTATTTTTTGTAAAGATTTTATTTATTTGACAGAGAGAGACACAGCGAGAGAGGGAACACAAGCAGGGGGAGCGGGAGAGGGAGAGGCAGGCTTCCCGCGGAGCAGGGAGCCCGATGCGGGGCTCGATCCCAGGACCCCGGGATCATGACCTGAGCCGAAGGCAGACGCTTAACGACTGAGGTCCATTTTAAAAAGACATCATCAGCTCAGCAATCTCACCTCACTTCTCAGATTTAGGGCCTCAAATTCCCTTTTTGTAAAAAATCGGTTCCTTAGTAGTTCAGACTAATCTCTGGTGGAGTTAATGTCATGTGTTTTAATAGCAACAGTAGATCAAAATCATTGACTGTTTTTGAAATAATGGGAAATTTTAAGTTAAATTTAAGTCTTGGGTGACCAGTGCTATCACAAATGAGAGCTACATTTATCTTAATTATGAAGCCTGGTAAATGATTCTGGGCTGGAAGACTCTCTAGCAGTTTGTTTCTGAGTCAGTTGGCCACGAGAGCTTCCTTGAGCTGACTAAAGGTCAACATTACATTATTGGAATAATTTTAGATCTGTTTCCATAGTAATAGTCTTGCACATAAGATAATGCTATAAATACCCAATAGCTTTGTATTTTTTGTTGCAGATGACAGCAGTGTTGTCTTTTAAACAAATCACACATCTGAAGTGGTTGAACTTTGGAGTAAAGATCAAAGCACCCGCATATTTCATCATTTCTATCATTCTGTTCTCGAATATGATCATTATGTAGAATCACATACAGTTAATTCTTTTTTGGTCCCTTGATGTTGTTTTTTTTTTTTAAAGATTTTATTTATTTTTATTTGACACAGAGAGAGAGAGTGAGAGAGAGAGAGAGAGAGCACAAGCAGGGGGAGTGGCAGGCAGAGGCAGAGGGAGACGCAGGCTCCCCACTGAGCAGGGAGCCCAATGCAGGGCTCAATCCCAGGACCCTGGGATCATGACCTGAGCCGAAGGCAGCCACTTAACGACTGAGCCACCCAGGCGCCCCCCCTTGATGTTGTTTTTATCTGAACTTTTATAAACATCATTAGGAGAAGTTACCCTGTGGAAATGGCTATTGAAGACGAGACGAAGTCTAAATACAACACGTATAATGCGACTAGATTGAAACATTTCACATACAGCAGCTCCTGTGAAAGGAAAATAAAGATTCAGTGTGGACAAGCTCAATATGAGTCATACTGAAACAGAAAACCTTTCTGCCACTCTGGCCATCTTTAATGGAAATACTGCATTGTAAACAAGGAAAGGGGACCCTTTCTCAGTTCGCACTATTAAATCTATTACTTGAGTGTGACGCTCATTTCTAGTTTCCATTCTTATACCAGCAGAGGAAACGGAACTAAAATAGGGAATGGTCTTAATGTCTTAAAACAACTCGAAGGTTAAAAAAACTCAACATGCATAGCCAGGAAGCTAGACGCGGGGCTAGAACTTGAGTATCTTCAAATTACGGAGGAATTTTCCTCTTTGTGCCTTTGAAGGGCAGAGCTAGACTTCATTAGCTATATGAGGGTGTATGGAAGCAATTTTTGAGACCAAATAAGAAAGCCTCTGATTTTTACTTTCCTTTTCTATAAGCACTTAACTAGCTCCTTTATTATTTTTTTAAGATTTGTTTATTTGAGAGAGAGTGAGCGCGCGTGTGCACGGGCAGGGGGAGGGGCAGAGGGACAAGCAGAATTGTCCCCACTGAGCGCGGGGCAGAGGGACAAGCAGACTTGTCCCTGCTGAGTGCAGAGCCCGCACCCCACACTGCAGGGCTTGATCCCAGGACCCCGAGATCATGACCTGAGCCAAAATCTAAGAGTTGGTTACTCAACTGACTGAGCCACCCAGGTGCCCCTTTACCAGCTCCTTTATATAAATTATGACATTTAATACTCAAACAGCTCCATAAATATATGTTTTCATATTTTTATGGATATCAAGGTTGTAGTTCAGAAAGGCTAGGTAAATTGCCAAAAGTCACACAGCTTCTAATTATTGGTATTGAGTATTACACCTGTGCCCTGTTTCTTTCACTATAACCAAACTACCTCCCTGTAGACTATCTTATACTCTGATGAATATTATATGGATATTGTTTTCCTTTTAGGTTCGTAAGAAAAATCAAAAAGCCTCTTAAATTGCTTTAGCTTTCAATAAACTCCCCCTGCAACTAATTTTAGTTGTTTGAAAATATCTCCCAAGCATACATATTCTTATACCAAAACTTAAGGATTTTGAAAAAATCCTCAAATTTTCTGAATGAATAGGGTTCCATCTTTTGAAAAAGATGAATTCAGAGACACTTTTAAGTCCCTTAGACACTCTCCGCCTCTACAATGGGTAGTATGTTTCTTTAAATTATGCTTGCAAGATGATGAATTAAGTCAAGGAATAACTATCTAGTCCTATTGCCAGATTTAATGAATTTATATTTATTTCTATTATGTTCTTTCTCTAAATAGATGGCTCACAACATGATGCATTTTGTTCTCATATGTTCTAGGTTACAAAATCTGAGTTAATTCCTCTGCCTACTTTAATTCAGAATCTGCAACCCAATCCTAGGGATTGACAGCAATGGTTTACAGAAATTCTATAGTCAAAATTTGCTCAAATAAACAAAACAAAGTCCCATACCCAATACAACTTGCATCACAGGTTTGTTCTTCAAGGTCTCTGATTCTTTTCTAAAATTAAATGTTACATGCAATACCATGTGTGTGTTTATGTGTGCGTGTGTATGTAAAATAGGGTAAAAAAAAGTAAAAGGAAGATAGAATCATTTTGATCAAAGAAGAGGAACTACGTCCATTTTAGGCAACCATATTCATTTTGCAGTTGTTATTGTTGACTGATTTTAATTGGTTGTTTCTTTGCAAAAGGCTGGTTAACTTTGTAAACTATGACTGTGTTTTAAACACATGACTTTCTAAACCCTGTCTTCCACTTTATAATTTAGAGTGAGCTCAAGTTGCTAATTTGACCATTTGCTTGACTGAGGAGAGAGGAGGCCGCTATAAAAACTCTCACGCGATTCCAACTAAAACAACATGACATTATTGTGAAAACTTATTGATTAAACCATGTGACATGGCACTCCTGCATAGCTCTGATCTAAAATATCTGAAAACAAAACTAAGGCTAAACAGAAAGTAAACTAATTGAATGATGTATGGCTGTAGAGTCAGAATATGTACGGACATTGGGTTTGCTTCTGAGATCCAAAGCTGCTGGAGATTGACAGTATACCCTAATAGCACTCTTGTAGGACGTAATGTACATTGTAAGCACCTTTCTGATCTTCATAGGTATACCTAAAGGGCAGGGTACTTCAAGGAACAAAATACACTGCATATTCTATATGAAAACATATGAAAATCTTAAAAACAGATTAAGCCATGGTTTATATTTGAGATCGTCAATACATAATGCACATATTTAGAACAGTGAATCTAGTAGGTTGTATTATGCAAATCGAAATTTATGTATCACTTTTTAGCTATAAATGCATTTGGTTAGAGCTTATTCTCATGGTTGAATATAAGGTCTATAATTTTACTGGCAAAAAAATAAAAACAGCTATTTTCCTCTAAAAAGATGGCAGCCATCAAGAATAAACTCATAAAGGCCTCTATAATATAAAAAAGCAATTTTGTGCAGAGGTCAGTATATGCTATACCTAAATGTGGATCCATAGCAAATATTGAAACAACCTGTTATAATTACTATGGCAGCACACTTACAAAATCAAAAAATATTCTCAATCACTGGCTGTTTAATTTTAGTTATATTTACCTCTAAATTAACTGTCTATGCCACGGTGTTTGGCATATTGACAACCTTGATTTTGGTAGGCAGAATTCTAAAATGGCCCTACCCCTCGGTATTTTTCCTTGGTTATGTTTTATCACAGGATAGAAAGCATGTTCCAGATGTAATGAAGGTCTTAAAAAAGAGAGAATATCTGGGTACTGCTAGCCTCATCATGTGACTGCTTTCATCACAGAGATTTGGCTGGCTGGTAGCAGGGGCAGAAGTTGGAGATTCTCAGCTGGAGAGGGATCTGATGTTTTGTCTTTGCTGCTGAGATGGAGGGGCGTCAGTGCAGGGCCCTACAAGGAGCCTCTAGGAGCTGAATGGGGTCCCCAGTGCGTGGCCAGCGGGATGTCAGTCCTGGAGCTTTGAGGAGCTGAATTCTGCCAACGATTTAAATGACACCGACAGACGGTTCTCCCCCAGAGCCTCTAGCTATGAGCCCAGTGTAGCCAAAATCTTGGTTTAGGCGTGTGACATCCCAAACAGAAACCACAGCCACACCGTGCTGGCTCACTGACCTACAGAACCGTGAACTAATAACTAGGGGCTGTTTTCAACCACCAATGTTGTGATAATTTGTTGGGCAGTAAGAGAAAACTAACTCGGTGACCCATATTGGTTGAGTGTCAATTAATTGTGACATAATGTGTATCTTATACCTGATTATCTGAGAAATCCTACGGACGCACAAACAAATCAAAAAGTCAGACAAACATACTTGTTTTGGAAACTCAACTCTTGCAATTCGAAGATCCTTACACATTTTTTGTTCATCCATCCATTCATTCATCCATCTGTCCTCTCAAAAAATTACAGGGGGGATTGTACTTGTCTCTACATATTCAGTGCTGAACAACATCACAGAGACATATCCTGCCCTTATTGATCTTATAAGCACCTCTCCAAAAGTGATGTCTTCTTTGTTCACTTAAATCTGAGCCAAATGTGATAACTGCATTTTTAGTAATAGAAATTGCATGACGCTTCCATACTTTGAATTTAATTTTGAACATATATATTGTAGTAACATGAGTTTTCACAAATTCTAATTTATGTGTTTGTCATCAGTGATTCTGCAATACCAATTTATATTATTAGAAATGCAAAAAAAAAGTTATGAGGTGGGGTAGGCATACATATATAAAGATGAGTTTGGTCTGTTAGACAAATTATTTGGGGAACAATGGAACTTATAAATACCATAAAGGGCACCCTCAAAATATAGGAACTAAGAACATTTTAATGGCCTAATATCTTTCTGTACTACAGAAAATTACAAACATTACTTATTTCTCTCTGCCACTGGATCCTGAGTCTCTTGAGGTTCAACTAGCCCCAAGCTGTTTGATATATGTGGTTACTTATCAGATATTTGAAGGGTCAAGAAATGGAGAAGAAAAACCACTATTTACAGAGAGTTTTCTATTAGGCCAAGTGTTTTCAACCTGCATAATTGGTACTTTGAGCGAGAGATTCAAGCAAAGTATCATTACAATTCTGAAACAGAAACAAAGGTGTTAGAATAACATTCAGGAGAGTGGAAGACATTGACTTACACCTAAAAAGAGAGAATTTTTAGGAGTGTGAGTGATATCCTAGGGCACAGGCAAAGGCATTGTCAGGAAAGCACAGACTGTGGTCAGGGAATACAAATCTAAATTCTGTTTTACTGGGCATTTACACAAGAGTCTTGGGAGACAATGGTAGAAAGCTTGGGTCATGACAAAAAATGCTTTTAGAAACAAGTGGGAAAATCTATATTTAATTCTAAAAGTGGTAGGGAGTTAGTAACGATTACTTCTGATTTGTTTGAGACCTAATTAAGTGTCTGTTTAAGCAGATCATGGAAAGTTCTTTTATGACTCAAAAATGAGATTTATCAATATCCAAAGTTCCAATCTTATTTAAAAGTTGGAATATTTCAAATTATTACTACCACACAATTATATAAAATAGTTGTATGTTTACCTAACCCCACTAATAAACCATAAGCAAGTTGGAAAAGCATCTCACCTTTTTCCCCAAATCACAAAGTACGTTGTCTTGTGCAGAAAAGGTAGCTAATAATAAATGCTTGCAGCAGTAAACATTCCCCATGGCTTGACGGTCATCAAAATACTGGCATTCAACAAAATATATTTAGCTCAGAAATGAACCTAAAGCTAGTTTATTCCTCTTTTTAAATTTCTCGAGGCACTTTGGGATTTTGCACTCATCTGTGCAATCATTGTAAAGATCAATTCTCACTCTTTAGAATTAAGAAAAATGCATGAGTTTGTTGTTGTTTCCTGTTTTCAATTCTTTATTTTTTTTAAGGTTTTATTTATTTATTTGACAGAGAGACAGTGAGAGACGGAACGCGAGCCGGGGGAGTGGGAGAGGGAGAAGCAGGGAGCCCGATGGGGGACTCGATCCCAGGACCCTGGGATCATGACCTGAGCCGAAGGCAGACGCTTAACTGACTGAGCCACCCAGGCGCCCCACAGTTAACGTAATTCTTGTATTTTCAAATATTCTGTCCTCTGGGCCGTGTTGTATACAGGAAGATACAAGACAAGGGGACAGAGAGTCTACAAAAGACAAGATGGATAATGATCATTTGATATGGTCCAAAACAGTCAAAGAGTTCTCCATATGTGGATTATATCATCTTGCTGGGGGTAGTGTTGCTTCCTTGCTTCATTACATCGGTGCCATCATCAACTAAATAAAAAAATCAAGCCAACAAGCATTTATTGAGCACCTTCTATGGTGCAAATTACTTTCCTGAGCACCTAGAGTAAGACAGGTTTTCAAGTAGGTAGATGAACACACTCTGTCCTCTGTTTTATAATTACTTTCAGATGATCGCTATTATATCTCTATGTCTCTTTACATATTTTCATGTTTTCTTATGGTGAAAGCTTGAGTATTTGAGACAGTTCAGTTTACTTTGTTGAGGACGTAGCCCGACAAAGAAAGCGACAGGTGGACTTTTTCTTGCCCCGTCTGTTCACCCACCGTGTCTCCAGCACCAAGTTCAGAGGCCAACGTGCTGAATGAAATTCCCGAGGATCCACAGAGCATGTGACCCAGGCTGGGGCCCTTCACAGGAAGTACATCAAGGTGCCTGTACTCAGTGGGACTCATTACTTGTTACTAGAATGGAGCACTTAATGTGGAGTAATGCATTACTTGTCTGAACCGAGGTGCTCTCGGGTCCAGTATCCTCACTGTATAGATGGTATAACCCTCTCTCCTTTATAGAGGGCGGTGGTTGCAGAAGCAAACGTCTGAAGGGCAGTCTGCTGGACATCAAGCTTCCAGCCTAGAGCCCAGCTCCATGCTCGGCTTCCTACAACACACTTCCTTCTGAAACTGGATCAGGAAGGAAGTGAGCAGGCGGCCCCATGGTGCCCAGATCCCCCATTCCCAGTACACAGTGAGAGGCACACACTCACACGTACAGTATTGCTTACCCTCTCAAAACTGAAGCAGTTCGGGGAATATCGAATCAAAGTCTATTTTGTGTGATATAAGCAAGTGCTAGAGTCAAAGGCCAACCTGGAGAATTGGGGAAAGACGGTAGGTCTCCTTTCCCCCCTAAACTCCAACCGAGGTGTCTGGCAGCTAGAGTGATATCCCTGTGAGGAGTACCGGATGCTCGCACGGCTTTTAGCTGGAACTCAGTAAAAATGAAACTTCTTGAAAGACGCTTTTCTGTCATGTTTAGTAGCTCAGTGGGTAATGGGGTCTGATAGGAACAGTTAAGAGTAGCTGGCTGCTTTGAGGATTTCTGAACTGAGTTAAGTTATTGCCATCATCTGTTTCCTCAACTCATTTGCAGTCACCAGCTGTTAAGGGGAGGTTTTATATCTAACAATAGGAAAGAAACATGCATCTGGACACCAGATGTCTTGTAGTTTGTATAGACATCTATAATACACTATTAGGAAGGAGAGAATCCATTCAGTTTTAGTTTCAAAACTGTTTCAGAATATTCACTATGGATTTCTTTTATGTGTATGCTTGTATATGTCCATATATGTGTACGTACACTTGTGTACCTTTAATATTTGTGTCAGATGACTCCTCTAACCCATAATTCTAGTTTGCCATTGGTCCTGAAATATACTCAGTGAAATTTAAAAAATAAAGATAGAGATATAGAAATGACTATAGTACAGTTTATCGATAGTCTTCCATTCTCTGATAATGAGTTCAACAGTGAGTGTGAATTTTCTATATAATTGAGAGCAAAATCTTTAATGTCCACTATAACAATTTATTTTTTCCAATGGAAAATATAACAGATTCTTGATGTTCTTAAGGAATAGATTCTAATGCCATTTTAATTGTATGTTTTGTTACCACTTTGCTAAGGACTTTAGCTTATCTAATGGGGTAAGGTGTATTATAAATCATTCCATACATTTCAGTTAAAGAAAAACAATGTAACACCGAGTTGTGGATTGGACTGTGCCTAGACTTATCCTCTGGCTCTGTGCCCCCTCAAATATTAATCATGCTTAGATTTTGTGTTTCAGGGAAATGCCAAGTAATTACATAGTACTGACCTTCAAATTCAGTCTTGAATAATAAATTACACAAATATTAAAGCTAAAAGAATTACTCTGGCTGTTTTTAGTCTCTTTTCAATCATTTCTTATTTTTGAACCATGATCTACAAGTTTTAAGTCATGATGACACAACTTTACAATAAGTGAAGTGTTATTCTAAATACATTACAGACTGAAATTGTCAAATGGGCCATTTATGGAAAAGGGCAACGAATACAGTATTCTAAATATATCCTTAAAAATACATGATTTAAAGAAATTCAGTATAAGAGAATCTGATAGGCATGTGTATTATTTAAATTATGATGATCTAAAACAGTATTTCTGGGGCTCCTGGGTGGCTCAGTTGATTGTCAGTCTCTTGGTTTCAGCTCAGGTCATGATCTCAGTGTCCTGAGATCTAGCCCCACATCAGACTCTGTGCTCAGCGGGAGTCTGCTTGAGACTCTCTCTCCCTCTGCCCCTCCCCTCCTCTCTCTCTCCCTCTCTCTCAAATAAATAAATCTTAAATAAAATAAAACTGCACATATAAGTGAGCTCATGCAGTATTTCTTTCTCTGTCTTACTTTACTTGGCGTAATGAACTCAAGGTAATCAATCCACATTGTCACAAATAGCAAGATTTCTTTCCTTTCTATAGCTGCATAGTATTTCATTGTGTATCATTTTACACACACACACACACACACACACACACACACATCTTTATACATTTATCCATCTATGGACACCTAGATTGTTTCCATATTTTGGTTATTGTAAATGCTGGTGTAATGAACATGGGGGATGCACATAATTTTTTTGAATTCATTGTTTTCATTTTCTCCAGATAAATACACAGAAATGGAATTGCTGGATCATGTGGTAGTTCTATTTTTAGTTTTTTGAGGAATCTCCATATTGTCTTCCAGAGTGGCTGCACCAATTTATATTCCCACCAACACTGCATGAAGGTTCCCTTTTCTCCACATTCTCACCAACACTTATTATTTGTTGTCTCTTTGATAATAACCATTCTGACAGGTGTTAGGTGATAGCTTATTGTGGTTTTGGCTTGCATTTCCCTGATGATGAGTGATGTTGAGCACCTTTTCATGTACCTGTTGGCCATTTTTATGTCTTCTTTGGAAAAATGTCTATTCAGGTCTTCTGCCTATTTTTTTAAAGATTTATCTATTTTAGAGAGAGAGAGTGAGTGAGCAGGGTGAGGAGCAGAGGAAGAAAGAGAATCCTGAAGTAGACTCCTGCTGAACACGGAGTCCGATGTAGGGCTCAATCCCAGAGCCCTGAGATCATGGCTGGAGACAAAATCAAGAGTTGGCTGCTCAACTGACTGAGCCACCCAGGTGTCCCCTTCTGCCCATTTTTTAATTTTTTTTTTTGCTACTTTTTTGTATGAGTTCTTGATATATTTTGGATCATAATCCCTTGAAAGACCTATAATTTACAAATATTTTCTCCCATTGGTTGCTTTTCCATTTTGTTGTTGATTTCCTTGGCTGTACAGAAGCTTTTTACTCTGATGTAGTCCCACTTGTTTATTTTTACTTTTGGTGTCAAATCCAAAAAAAAAAAAAAAAATTACCAAGATGGATATCACAGAGCTTTTTCCCTATGTTTTATTCCAGGAGTTTCATGGTTTCAGACCTACACATAACTCTTTAATCCATTTTGAGTTAATTTTTGTAGATGGTATAAAAAATGACCCAGTTTCATTCTTTTGCATGTGGCTATTCAGCTTTCCCAACAGCATTTATTGAAGAGACTGTCCTTTCCCCGTTGTATATTCCTGGTTCCTTTGTCATAAATTAGTTGACCACATATGCATGGATTTATTTCTGGGATCTCTATTCTGTTCCATTGGTCTATGTGTGTATTTTTCATACTGTCTTTTATTACTATAGCTCTGTAATATAGTTTGAAATCAATAAGTGTGATGCTTGGTTCTCCTTTCTCAGGATTGCTTTGGCTAAAAAAAAAAAAAAAAGAAAAAGGCAAAATTAAACTACTGGGACTATATCAAAATTAAAAGTTTTTGCATAGCAAAGGAAACCATCAACAAAACGAAAAGGCAACCTATTGAATGGGAGAAGGCATTTACAAATGATATATATGATAAGAGGTTAACATCTAAAATATATAAAGAACTTAAGCAACTTGACACCAAAAACCCCAAATAATCCAATTAAAAAATGGGCAAAGGACCTGAATAAATGCTTTCCAAAGAAGACATACAGATGGCCAATAAACACATGAAAAGATGTCCATATCACTCATCAGGGAAATACAAAATAAAACCACAAAGAGGTATCACCTTATACCTGTAAGAATGACCAGAATCAAAAACACAAGAAATAATACAAGTGTTGATGAGGATGTGGAGAAGAGAGAACCCTCGTGCATTGTTGGTGGGAATGCAAACTGGTGCAGCCACTCTGGAAGACAATATGAAGTTTCCTAAAAAAAAATTAAAAGTACAATTACCATATGATCCAGTCATTCCTTTACTGGGTATTTGACCAAATAATGTGAAAACACTAATTCAAAAAGATATAAACACTCCTAAGTTTATTGCAGCATTATTTACAATAGCCAAGGTATGGAAGCCACCCAAGTGTCTATCCATAGATGAATGGTTTAAAGAAGATGTGGTATACACACACACACACACACACACACACACACGCACACACACACACACACACGAATATTACTCAGCCATAAAAAGAATTGAATCTTGCCGTTTGCAATGATGGGGGTGGAGCTAGAGGGTATAATGCTAAGTGAAATAAGTTAGAGGAAGACAAATACCATATAATTTCACTCATATGTGGAATTTGAGGAAAAAAAACAAATGAACAAACAAAGAAAAAAAGAGACAAACAAAAATGGACTCTTAAATACAGAAAACAAACTGGTGGTTGCCATAGGGGAGGTGGGTGGGCATGGGTGACATAATAGACAGGGATTCAGGAGTGCACCTGCCATGATGAGCTGCAAGTAATGTACAGAGTTGTTGAATAACTACATTGTACCCTCAAATCTCACATAACACTGTAAATTCTACTTCAACTGAAAAAGAAGAAAAACAGAAAAAGTCAAAAAAAGAAAAGAGAAACTGATAATATCAGAATTAATTAATTAATCTGCTTATTTGCTGACTGGCTGATTGGCCAACAGGTCATTTCTTTACTTAAATTGTTTACTTCAATAGATGACATTTTTCTCACCCTCCAAGATAAAGAGTAGCCCTGATCTTCTATCAGATAAGTCATTTTGCCAGCTAACATCACTTTCAACCAGTTCCTAATAGCCTGAACATTCGGGGGCCATGGCTGTCCTTATGCCTGTTACTCTGGTCCCTATAGGTAAATTATTAACATATAATGGAAATTCCATAGTTTTGGAAGTTTGGTGGGCCTGGGTCTGAATCCTAGTTGAGATGGTCCCTACGTGTGTGACTCAGAGTAAGTCACTCGTCAAGATTCAGCAGCGTGAATGCAAAGCGTAAAGCACAGTCATTCACAACACATGTCTGGTGGGTTTTTACTGCTAAATAGACTCAGGATTTGCGTCTAACACTCTAACTCCCAGGAAGACATGATAATTCCTCATGGAAGGGGGCGGAGCAAGACGCGGAGGAGTAGGAGACCTAGATTTCGTCTGGTCTCAGGAATTCAGCTGAATAGGGATCAAACCATTCTGAACACCTACGAACTCAACAGGAGATCGAA
>NW_027397094.1:1189755-1215515 GCF_003265705.2 Callorhinus ursinus | reverse complement strand
GTATTGAGGAGGGCACGTTTTGCATGGAGCACTGGGTGTTATGAACAAACAATGAATCATGGAACACTGCACCAAAAACTAATGATATAATATATGGTGATTAACATAACAATAAAAAAGTTTAAAGCAAACATGATAAACATTAAAAAAAAAAATTCCTCATGGTAGCCTCATGGCCATTGGCTGGAATCCTTATCTTTTTCATCTCTCTTTTCAGGCTGTTTCTGTGGGGGACTGGGCAGTGGCTCCCATATGCCCCACCATCTTACGGTCTCATGCTCTATGTGGACTTCTCACCAAGAGCCACAGATGACTTTGATGGCCGTTGGCCGCCTGAACAATTTCTACCATGATACTAACCTGGAGTTTGTTGGATATGGCATGTTGTTTGATATAAAAAAGTCTTACTTCCTTCATCTCTACACTGGAAACAAGACTATTAACACAATGGGTTGTTTAATTAAATATCTATCACCATTTATCACAATGTCCGACTCATACAGACTATTCGAATATGACAGCTATAATTACAATCGTCTTTAGCATTATACATGAGTGAATATTGTAATATTCCTAAACCATGTTCAGGCCCTTCATATCCCTTTTCTCCTCAAGCCTTGGATGATTTAGCTACCATAATAGAGGCAAATGCCACATTTCAGCAATTTTCTCTGGGCCCTTACTCCACTTGGTTTTGCTTCTTTAACCTTCTTATTCATAGATACTTGTAGAAATGTCAGACTATCTCACACTGTTGTTTATTTAAATAAAGCAATGCACCTTGTACATTTGAGATTGCTCTAGAATTCTAACGGTACAAAAGAGATTTACAATATGGTTCCTAGGACAGTGAGGTTTTGCTCCACCCTAGGCCAATCTGAATTTGTTAAAAATAATTTAAGGCTAAGTGATACCTTAGATCTTACAATGCAAATCAGCCTTCTTTTAAATTTAAATTATATAAAAGGTTCAGAATATTCTACTCATGAAATTCTAATATTTTACCTTCATGTATTCTTCATGTATTCTGTTCTTTTGTAGCTGACTGTATTCAATCCCTGGAGTTCTGAGAAAATTCTTATTCTGAGAAGATGTAGGGAAGAAACAATACCCATCCATATGTGGTTCTCTGATTGGGTGTATGGTAAAACAATCTGAATTATTTTAACATTTGATCCACAAAGGCCTAGATTTTGAGGCAAAGGTTATATTCTTCAATCCTTCTTATGTTTCTCTTTATCAGAATGCTTGATCAAGAGCACTAATAATCTGCTGTCTGGTATTTCCCCAATTCATGCTAGACTGAAAATGAAGACTCTAGAATGAAATGCCTGAAAAGTTCTACTCCCTCCTGAGGGCATATTTTTATGACTATATGCTTTAGCATTACAATTAGCTTACCTAATCCCTGTAATTGCATGTACAAAATAATGATAAAATCTGAATCCAAAAGTGATAAAAGTAATTGATTAATGTATATCTTTAGGTCTTGTTTTCATAGCTGAGTGAATGAAGCCTTATTGTACCAAATTATTGGGATGTGAAGACCTAAGCAATTTTTCCTAACTATCACCAACTAATCAGGACCAAGTTAAGTATAAGAAACCCCACTATTTAGTGGGATTTAATGTCAAGATACATAGACTTCAGTCTTTGAAATCAACAAGTATCACCTACAATGAAGCTGGCTCTATACAAATCTATTGAGTGATCTAGCTGCTCAGTGTAGTTGTATTTTATCTCATTCAAATTATTTTAACTTTATATAACATAATATTGTTTATTAAGAAAAATTGACCTAATACAAAAACTGTGATATCTTTTAATCTGTGATCCCATCCCATGATCACCAATCATACAATTTCAAGGGAATGTGGCCAAGTGAATTGAATTGTAAATTGCATTTACACTGTTCCCACATGGGTGGTATCACTTTAACTAATAAACAAAGTATTCTCTGTACACTGTCAAGATTATCCTAAGTATTTTAAGTAATGGGAAGTTTTCTGGAATGTAGTCTTATATTTTTAGATACATTCTTTAAAATAAAATGTCCTTATTACTTAATTACATAGGTAGCATAATTCCCTTTGGTAGGGATTGAATTCTTCCTTGCAAAAGAGAGGTGTTGAAGCCCTAACTCCCACTACCTCAGAATGTGACTTTATTTGGAAATAGGGTCTTTACAGAGGTAATCAAATGTTAAATGAGGTCATTAGAATGGGCCCTAATCCAATATGGTAGTGTCCTTATGAAAAGGAAAAATTCAGACATAGACTTGGACACATATAGAAGGATGATGATGCAGAGACTGGGGTTATGTTGCCCAGACCAATGAATGTCAGGGAATGCCATAAGGTAGAAGATGCAACCCTGTGGATTGTGGGGGGAGTATGGTCCTACCAACACCTTGATTTCATAGTCTAGCCTACCAAATTGTGAGACAATAAATTTTTATTGTTCTAAGCCACCCAATTTGTGATACTTTGTTACTGCTGCCACAGGAAAATAATACACCTTTTTTCCTTCATTTATTTATTGTGTAAAACTTGGGTAATATGTTGATTCCTTTACAACTTGAGTCAGTGATGAATTATAGAATAATATCTCTAAGTGCAAGGCTATGTTCTGTTTTGCATATACAAACTCATTTAATTCCTACAACAATCCTTTGAGGTAAATGCCATTATTTTGCCATTTATAGATGAGGATGCAGAATCACACAAAGGTTAAACATTGTGCCCAAAGAAACACAAAACTTTCTTGGGTAAGTTACTTTTGTTTGTCTTTCATATTGATGGGTATCTGTGTTTCATATTGACTTCATTTTGCTTAATATGTTACAAACCACTCAAAATAAATGTGAATTACTTGGGAGTCAGGTTGCTTAATCAAAGTAGTTACAACCTCTCAGGCATGACTGTCTAAACATCTTGTTATAGTTCATACTTTCCACTTGCTCAGAAAAAGGGACTACTGGAAAGAACCAAAGAAGAAAAGGAAAATTCATTTCTCTTCATCCAAGAAGCTCTTTCCTCCTGACACTCCCTATGCTTTCATATGTCCTGGACAGAATGGTGAGGCAAGCAGTAAAACAATTCCTCAAGACTTACTTAATGGTTAAGTGAATCTCTTTCTATGCATTGATGTTAAATTTGACAATCAATTCAGTTTAGTGTGCCAAAATGTTTCCTTCATTCCATTTACTCATTTTTAAGAGATGTTAGCATAATATGTTATAGTACACCAATGTGGTCTAAAACAACCTTTAAAAGTAGCTGTCACACATTAATGATTTAAAACCTAGAGAAGAAACTTATTCCAACTAATAATTCTATTCAACTTATGTTTGCAAATTATTTGCAAAAATACATTAAAACTGTAAAAGTCTGAGAATTTGCCCTACTTTTAAATAAGAATTTAAATGTCATGAACATTGTCAGAAGACATAAGACTCCTTGGTCAGAAACAAAGGATTTTATTACTCTCAGAAATAGCAGTAGTCATGGGCGCCTGGGTGGCTCAGTTGGTTAGGCGACTGCCTTCCGCTCAGGTCATGATCCTGGAGTCCCGGGATCGAGTCCCGCATCGGGCTCCCCGCTCAGCGGGGAGTCTGCTTCTCCCTCTGACCTTCTTCCCTCTCATGCTCTCTCTCTACCATTCTCTCTCTCTCTCAATAAATAAATTAAAAAATCTTTAAAAAAAAAAAAGAAATAGCAGTAGTCAGAACACTAACATTTTCTTGTGCTGGTTCCTTGGGTCCTAATTCCCAAAGGGCTACACAGAAAGGGCCAGATTACAGGTGAGTACAGAGTAGCTTTCATTACAAGAGAAAAAACCTGAAGTTGGATAACCTAAATGTTTTATGATGGGCAATAAGCATGCCTGCCCTTTGCTTCAGATGACAACATCATCTCTGTCTTCCAAGAAGAGTCTCTATGCAAACATCTTTGGAAAGATAATCGGGAAGAAAAGTAGTTCCTCTGCTCACATGACATGCAGAAATACAAGAACCCACAGATAGAGCTGTCTCCCCCAAAAAGCATGCAATTAATTCATCCTGCATGATCATTAGAAATAAATTACTTAGCCGATTTATGGAGACTTAGGAATACTTTGGATCAATTCCATTAACAACTCTGGACTCAATATTAATGATGCTCATGAAGAAACATGCATCACAGGAGTAACATCGGGGATGCAAAACGACTATAAGGCACAAGCAGATGAGGAGAGGAGAGCCAAGGCAATGAACATCAGGTTAACACCACTGGGTCCTCCACGTCTGGCCGAGGCCGACTAACAGGGATAGGAGTCACCCTTTCACCCAGAACAGATGAACAACTAGACAAAGACATGAAACAACTGTTACCACACCGTGTACAGCTGCCGATGCAGGGCAGACTTCCCTGAGGAGGGGAAAAATAATGAAGTGATCCTCATGACTGCCTCAGCTCACTGCCTCAAGAGCTTCTGGGCTGAGGCTCAGCGCCAAGGAACCTCCAGCCCAGAAGTCCTCCTGAAATGAGGAGATGGAGCTAGAAGTCCAGGGAGGCTACAGGAGCAAGGGCGCATGGGGCCGAGGACTTGAGAGGAAGAAGCATGCAGAGAGGGACACCAGCTTTGGGGCTATGAGTCCATCTCGTGACTTTAGACGAGTACTGAACTGTGTGTGTGAAGAGACTACTGGCCTCCAGAGAAAGGACCACCTGGAAAGAGCACTGGGCATAACAACAGAGCCACACAGGGCTGAGAATTATAGCACCTCTTTCCACCAGCTGGACTAGAGGAAATATTTGAGTCAGGCAAAGATTTCTCACTCACAGCACCAATGCATGGACCATAAACAGAAACAACTGATCAATTACAATGCACCAAAGTTAAGGATTTCTGCTCTTCTAAAGACAAGAGGATGAAAAATAGAACCACAGGCAAATTATTTTCAGATTATATATTTAATAAAGAACTTCTATCTGCAATATACAAAGACTCACAAAATAAAGAAGACAAACAACTAATGTCTCATAAATAGGCAAATTATTTGAGCTGGCACTTTAGTAAATAAGATACATAACAGTAAATATACACATGAAAAGAAGCTCAACATTATTAGCTGCAAACTCATTAAAAAATAAAACCTCAAAGACATACCTATAGGAATAGCACTACCCTCTATAAAAATGTCTAAAATTAATAAAACTGTACCAACTGTTGAGGACAAGGAACAACTAGAATTCTCTTATGCTACTATGGGATTATAAAATGCTAGGCACACTCTGAACAGCAGTCTGTCAGTTTCTTCAAAAGTTCCTGACACTTCCATAGAATTCACCCTGGACAGTTACAAGGATTTACCCTTGAGAAATAAAAGCACAATTTCATACAAAGAACTGCACAGGAAAGGTCACAGCAAATTTATTCATGATAGCTAGAATTAGGGAAAAAAAAATAGCTAAAACTAGGAACAACCCAAAGGCCCATTAACAAGTGATTGAATAAAAGAACTGTGGTATGTCTATACAATAAATTAAAAATAAAATAAAATGAACAAAAGATGCACACAATCACATGGTATATCTGAAACTGACTAAGCTAAATAAAAGAAGCCAAACAACAACAACAAAATACTGCATATTACATGATTCTGATTATATAAAATCCTGGAAAATGCAAACTCACAGTGACAGAAAGCACATCAGTGGTTACCTAGGGTCAGGGTCAGAA
The DNA here is from genome assembly GCF_003265705.2 of Callorhinus ursinus. Classification (NCBI taxonomy): domain Eukaryota; kingdom Metazoa; phylum Chordata; class Mammalia; order Carnivora; family Otariidae; genus Callorhinus; species Callorhinus ursinus. The sequence continues at coordinate 1,209,791 of NW_027397094.1, read as the reverse complement.
GCTTGCGGGGGGGAGGGGTTCTGAAGGAGTACGACAGATTCTATCATGGTGATAGATTCATCTTGACTGTCACCACTGTTTCATTTGTGAACATGCATGCGGAAACTAATCCAATTGTACATTCTAAAGACGTGTAGTTAATCGCATTTAAATAAAGTTGTAAAAAATCTTGACCAAAGTCATACAAATAGTATTGGTGATTAAGAAACAGAAAATGTAAACAGTGAAAACTGTTCATTTTGTAAAGTTTAAAAATGTCCCCTTTAAATTTCACTTTTAACTGATCTGTTTAGATTTTATATATATACATATATACAAATTTATATATATTAAATATACATATTTAAACCAAATCCAGAGGGAAAAAATACTTGTTTTCCTGCCAAAAGTCTTTTTAATGGGATCGCCATGGTGATTTTAGGAAAAAGATGTAATATACATAGATACAATTATGGAATCTTCCAAGCAAAGTACTGTAGTGAAAGCAGGTAGTCAGAGTGTCCAGTTTTGTCTCCTGTGAAGTTGCATCGGAGAAGTTCTGCTTACACATGTAATAAATGCAATGTTTAAAACTCTTCATAGTGGGGCGCCTGGGTGGCTCAGTCGTTAAGCGTCTGCCTTCGGCTCAGGTCACGATCCCAGGGTCCTGGGATCGAGCCCCGCATCGGGCTCCCTGCTCAGCAGGAAGCCTGCTTCTCCCTCTCCCTCTCCCCCTGCTTGTGTTCCTGCTGTCAAATAAATGAATAAAATCTAAAAAACAAACAAAAAAAACCTCTTCATAGTATCCTGATCCTGGATCCAGAAAATACATTGTTTCTCTGACTCTCCTGTTGGACTAAGACTGAAGTATTGCGTTGCTGGTATCTGCCCCCTTAATAATATATGAGAGTTGTGCTGTGATCTGTTTTAACAGATGATACCTGACACACCAAAGGACACAGATCCTCGGGGTCTGGGTCGTGGGAAGTGCCTGGAAAACTGGGTTCTCTTGAAGTAAGGGGGTGAGAAGCCTGAATCCAGCAAAATAACACTATCATCAGAACTTCCTGAGGGAACACAGAAGAGCTCCACTCTAAGCCAAATTGCTGAGCCTGTAAGGATCTTACAGCGGCCCCATTGCTGAAACCGCTGAGGCAAGGGGGACTGTGCCAAAGTCCATCTGCAGAAGACAGACAGCATGGGACACATGCCCTTTTTTTTTTTTAAGATTTTTATTTATTTATTGAGAGAGAGAGAATGGTAGAGAGAGAGCACGAGAGGGAAGAGGGTCAGAGGGAGAAGCAGACCCCCCGCAGAGCAGGGAGCCCGCTGCGGGACTCGATCCTGGGACTCCAGGATCACGACCTGAGCCGAAGGCAGTCGCCCGACCAACTGAGCCACCCAGGCGCCCGGGACACATATCCTTTTAATGTCAGAGCTTTCCATTTCTCTTATGTCAGGTAAGAACAGCTCCTGGAAGTGAGACAGGACGGAGACAGAACGTGGGACCAGACCACCCACCGTCGGGGGAATTAAGGCAAAGAGTTAGGTGATCACTCAAATTTCAAGTGCAGAAGAATTCCTTGGGGGACTTTGTGAAAATTCAGATTCCGATCCCTAACTCATCCTCGCCCACTGGAGTCTGACTCATCAGATCTGGACTGGGGCCCAGGCATCTGTATTTAGAGAAGATGCATGTCACGTGGTCTGAAGACCACACTCTGGCAAAAGTACTGAGTGGATGAGAGGTGGACTGTGTGTTTCAGTTCCAGCTGCACCGCATCCTAACCGTGGAGGAAAAGCAGAGTGTACTACTTACACTCTCCCAGTTTCAGTAAAAATGGGTAATGAACCTATCTCAAAAAATTACTGTGAGGGTGACATATAAAACATTAAGAATAGGGCATGGCACAGAGAAAACACTCAGAAATTACTTATAACAAATGAGCCTCCTTTTTATCATTATGGGAGGACCAGGCAAAACCTGACAAATATTTGGTGGTGGAATCATCATGAAATGTTGTACTCTCATTCTGACGGGGCAAACGTAACCACTTAGCTTAAAAACATGGGCGCACGTTGCAGGGCACACTATAAAGAATGGATCAAGGCTTGGTGCTCTGGGGTGAGGGGCCCATGCTCCCGTTTCCCTGGGACAGCACAGCTAAAGTTTAACCAAGATTATTCTAGGAAAACATGATTGTAGTAAACAGTGACTGAGAAACTGAATTCTAAAGGAAAGGATAAAAGCAATCTGTATAAAAATTCACATCATGAAGGAAATAGAGAAGTTCTAGATGTTTTATATCAAGTAGTATTGTATAATTACATCCTTTTTAGGTATTTCTCAAAGAATGAAGATCAAGCTTCAGCTAGTATGCATCCACTTAGGCTAATATTAATAGCAAAGGCAAAAGAAATAGTTGTGGGACTATAGAAAGTAATAAACATTTCTTAAAAATAAAAATGGAATTGTTATCATAGTCTATTTGTAAAAACTTTAATACTTCAAATAACTTCAACTCTGTTTTAATGAGAATCTATGATGAACTTTTTCAATTATTTCAGTCACACGTCATGGTCGTTGATGAAGTCAAACGTATCTAATTTTTATTTACAAAAGTAACTTTCAGCAGTTTCTTACCTATATTCAAAGCAAAAGGATAGCATTTTTTTTAGGGATTTTTTTTTTAAAAAAGCTCTGTTGAGGGGTGCCTGGGTGGCTCAGTCAGTTAAGCGTCTCAGGCTCACTCTTGTTTACTCTCTCTATCAAATAAGTAAAATTATTTTTTAATTTTGTTTTTTTAAGATTTTATTTATTCGACAGAGAGAGAGAGACAGAGAGAGAGCACGAGCAGGGGGAGTGGGAGAGGGAGAAGCAGACTCCCCACTGAGCAGGGAGCCCAATGTGGGGCTCAATCCCAGGACCGTGGGATCATGACCTGAGCTGACCATGAGCTGATCACTGACTGAGCAAGCCAGGCATCCTCAAATAAATAAAATCTTAAGGGAAAAAAAAAAAAAAAGAAGCACTACTGATCATTACATAATAGTGACAAAAGATTCACACTGTCAAATATATGACTCCAAGTATTTTAAATAAAAAAAATGTAATGAATATAAATTCATGTAAATGGAATCAGGCAGACTGTATTTTTAAAGGAGACTTTTTAGCAGTTTTAACTTCACAGTAAAATTGAGTAGAAGGTATAGAGACTGTGTTTTTCTTTCCAAATAACATAAGAAACTGACATACTTATAAAAAAGACAAATAGCACAACTGTGAATTAATCTAAAAAAAAAAGAAAAGAAAACAACCACCACCTTCAAGCAACATTAGTGGAGGTCAAGGTTTGTAAACTGTGTGAGCCCCTTATAATTTCAGTCCAAATAGTCTTTTATTGTTTGGAGACTCCAACGTGGGAAACTGCTTACTTTGGGAGGATATTCTGATGTTGCTTCCGAGGTCTAAAAATCCAAGAGAATGACCCATTTTTAAAGTTTCCATTTGGTATGGGCCTTGAAATCCTGATAAAGGTTATGTGCTTCAGATGCATTCCCTTTGAAAAGTCACCCAATTCTTTAATGGCCACATCCTTTGTAGTTAATGTTAGTGTCTAGTGATTACCTCCATTTGCTTTTATAGCTCCCTCCAGAACCTTCCTCGGTTGCCCCACCCTCCATGCTCTGGGGTGACGCACCCTCATTACCCCCGCCTCCCACAGCCACCCCCGAGCCTTCAGCCCCTCTCCTTCCCCGCTCTTTGATCACACTGTCTCCTGACTCAACCTCACTTCCTCCCTCATGATTCTTGGTGATTTAAACCTTCACACAGATGCTGCTTCTACATCTCGGTCCTTCTGATCTCGTCCTTCACCTGACCTCAGCCGTTTGCTCCCACAGGCAAGACTTGTTATTAGGTAGGACACACTGGATTACAGTGACAAGATGGCCCCAAGCTCAGTGGCTGGAAACAAAAGGTTCATTCCTTTTCTTATAAAATTCCCCATCAATCTGCGTTCTCCAGGGAAGTTTTCCCCATGCAGTTGCTCAGCATTTGAGGCCACTCCCATGCAGACCAAGTCCTTTTCAACGTGACACGCCAGCTTCCGCAGCATCAAGGAAAAAGCACGGAGAATTATGTGAATTTGCTTATAAATGCTTCAGCCCAGGAGTCAGAAAACGACTCTTAACTCTTCGGCTACAGCAAATCACATGGTCATACCAATCGCTAAGGGTATACTTTTTTTAATCATAGTGTCTTCTTGGTCCAAACTTCTGGTTAAATTCAATCCTTAGCCTACTCTGTGTCTGCACGTGTACAGCAGAACATGGCCAAGGGGAGTAATGCTGAACCCATCACCATGAACCTGGAGCAGGCAATCTTACCATATTTCCATGATTCAACAATTCTTACTGCCCTGGACAACAACTACAGACCATTCTCTCTTCTCAAATCTCCAGCACATCCTTTGAGTTCTCATTCTTAGCTGATAATGTCAATCCCCCAGGACAATATGTATTTTTTTTTTTGTAAAATATAACATACATAAGTCACTGTGTAAAAGGTTGATGCTACTGCCCCACTGGACGAACAGAAGCCTTCGGAAGAGACCCTCTCTCCATCGACACCCATCTCCCGTCGTCAAATGTTGGCGTCCTCCTGGGTTTTTGCTCTTTTCTTCCTATGCTTGCTGAACACATCCACCCTGACAGCTACAAATGAGATCTACTGCAGAAGCATTCAAAATTTGATTTCCATTGTGGGCCTCACCCCTGATCTGCACACTCACAAAGGCAGCTGCCGGCTCATGCACCCCTTAGAGTTTGAACAGACACCTCAAACACCACATCCCAAAAGCTGAGCTCCTGGCAGGTGGCCCACATCTTCACTCCACACCGTCCCTCCACATCTGTGTGAGGTAACTCCATCTTCCCAGCTCCTCCGGCAACACAAAGTTCAGAGCCCTGACTTAACGGGTCTTCAACCAACAGCCCACCCCATGATAGTCCCCCCTTCTCCCCCGGCAATCCTCCTTCCCCTCTGCTGTATTTTTATTCACGGCACTTTTGCTGCTGTTTTACTTATCGGTCTGTTTCAACATCTGCACTGAGGTGTAAGCGGCAGAAAACTGGGAAAGGAGTTAAGAAATTCTTAACACGGAACTACCACACAGGGAGTTAGTTTAATGAGGTCCTAGAATTAGGAAGTGATATGAGAAAGGAAATAAAGCTGAAAAAAACCTGAAAAAACAAAAAGAATCACATTTCTGCAACGCTATCTTGGCTCAATACATGTTGACCGGGGTTCATTTTATGAAGTTATAGGTCATGTAGAAAATATCAGAAAACAATGGACTCTAAGAACACCACATTATGCTAATCCTTAGAGTTTGTTTTATTCGGTTAGCTCCATTTTGTGATATTTATTAAGGCACGAGACATTTTGGGAAAAGCTTTCTGGCACTGTAAAAAGAAGGTGAGTTTGGGGAAAAGAAAAGCTGACATTCTCTGTATCTGACCTCATTAACAATTCTGAAAGTAGTCTCTCATCTGAATTTTTAAATAAATTGCTACTGGGAAAAATATTTGCTATTGTGTGTGTGATTGGCAAGTAAGTGTATCCTGAGATACCACACAAATGAGCAGAGTCAAATGTAAAATGGAGACAATGTGCATCAAATGTGCCAACGGTCATGCTCAGGGGTGGGGCTCCCATCTGTGCGGCCCTCACTGGCCAGCGGCTCGGCGGGGAGACTTCACATTCCTCCACACCTGGCTTTTGCTTATGACAATATGCCAGATTCTCCTCAGCAGGATGGCGGCTTGTCGAGCAGCTAGAAATGGCATTGTACTGTAGGTCCATTTATCTCTGAGTTTCTAAAAGCACCTCGGTGTGCTTTATACGCCTTCATCACTACTTAGCATCTAGCTCCTAGACTGTCCATATTTACGAGATACAAAAGGGCAAACTTAGCTAAAGTTAGTGCTTTTCTTCTTAAAAGTTGTGAAGAAAAGATACTCAACATCACTCCCAACAGGGAAATGCAAATCAAAACTATAATGAAATATCACCTCACACCTGTTAGAATGTCTGTATCAAAATACAAGAAATAACAAGCGTTGGCAAGGATGTGGAGAAAAAGGAGCCCTCATGCACTGTTGGTGGGAATGCAAACTGGTGCAGCCACTGTGGGAAACAGTGTGGAGGATCCTCAAAAAAGTAAGAAATAGAACTACCCTACAATCCAGGAATTACATTACTATTTACCCCCAAAATATAAAAATACTTAATTCAAAGGGAAATATGCACCCCAGTGTTGACAGCAGCAATGTCCACCATAGCCAAACTCTGGCAAGAGCCCAGATGTCCATCGACAGGTGAATAGATAAAGAAGATGTGGTATATATACACAATGGAATACTATTCAACTGTAAGAAGGAATGAAATCTTGCTATTTGCAATGACATGGATGGAGCTAAAGGGTATTATGCTAAGTGAAATAATTCAACCAGAGAAAGACAATTATCGTATGATTTCACTCATGTGGAATCTAAGAAAAACAGATGAGCGAGCGAGCAAGTGAGAGAGAGAAACCAAGAAACCGACTTAGAGAGAACAAACTTGTTGCCAGAGGGGAGGTGGGTGAGGGGGCTGGGTGAAATAGGTGATAGGAATTAAAGAGTGCACTTATCATGACAAAAAATATAAATATAAATAAATACAAAAAGAAAAAAAGTCAATTTGCACTTTCACATTCATTTTTTTTTTTTAAGATTTATTCATTTATTTTAGAGAGAGGGAGACAGAATGAGCTTGCAAACAGGGAGAGGGGCAGAAAGAGAGGGAGGGAAAAAGCATCTCAAGCAGAATCCCCACTGAGCGTGGAGCCCAACACGGGGCTCCATCTCCGAACCCTGAGATCACGACCTGAGCCGAAATCAAGAGTCGGATGCTCAAGCAAACGAGCCACCTGGGCGCCCCTTTTCATTTTCTTAAAACCATGCAAAGGCAAACAGAAATGTAAGCCTGAGACTTCGGGGAAACTAGAGAGTCATAATAATCTTGCAATATTTATTCTTCCACTTACTCCAATCTATGGACACCAAGTATCTTTCCATTTATTAGTATCTTTTAAAATTTTTCATTGATTTTTTTAGTTTTCAGTGTACAGATCTTCTCACTCCTTGGCTAAACCTATTCTTAAGTATTTTATTATTTTTGATGCTACTGTAAATGGGACTTTAAAAAATTCTGATAGTTCATTGTTAGTGTATAAAAGGGCAAATGATTTTTGTATATTGATTTTTGTATCCTACAACTTTACTGAATGTGTTAGTTCTAAGATTTTTGGTGGTCTTTGTGGCTTTTCTGTACAATATCATGTCATCCGCAGAGAGGCAATTTTACTTCTTCCTTTCTTATTTGGATGCCTTTTATTGCTCTTCTTGCTTAACTGCTCTGGCTAGGGTTTCTAGTACTATGTTGAATAAAAATAGTGGGAGTGGGCATCCTTGTTTTTTGTTCCTCATCTTAGAGGAAAAGCTTTCCGCTTTTCACTGTTGAGTAAGATTTTAGTTGTGGGCTTGTCATATATGACCTATACAGGTTTCCCCTGCTATCCAAAAGTTCCCTTGATGCCATTTTACTTTAAGAAAGACCTACATTAGTATCTATTTTTGCTAACCAAAAGAAATTCAAAGAGGATTTTTGCTTTTATGAAATAATTGCTTCTTTGCTTTACAATCACTTCAGCTTATGAAAGGTCTCCCAGGAATGCTCTACTTTTGGATACCGGAGGAAACCTGCCTTATGTTGAGGTGCATTCCTTCTACATCCAATTTATGATTACACTTCAATCTTCTTATTCGTTATTGATCCATTCAAGTTTCCTATTTCTTCATGATTCAGTCTTGATAGGTTGTAGGTTTCTAGGTACTTGCCCATTCTTTCTAGGTAATCTGATTTGCTGGCTTAATTGTTCATAGCAGTCAGTCTCTTATGATCCTTAGTATTTCTAGGTATCGGCTATAATGTCTTCTTTCATTTCTGATTTGAGTATTCCCTTTTTTGTCAAAAGATTTGTCAATTTGGTTTCTTAGTTTCATTGATCTTTTCTATTATCTTCCTAGGCTCTATTTCATATTGAATCCCATGACCTGAGTTATTTCCTTCCTTAATTTGTCCTTCTTTTTCTAGTTCCTTGAAATGTAAATATATGCTTATTTGGGATACATTTTCTTAATGTAAGCATTCAACACTATAAAATTCTGGGAACTGCTTTTGCTGCATCCCTTATGTTTTGGTATTTTGTGTTCCCATTTTCCTCTGTCTCAAGATATTTTTTGATTTCCCTTTTGATTTCATCTTTCACCCATTCGTTGTTCACTAGCTTGTTGACTAATCTCCATATGTGTGGATTTTTAAATTTTTCTCACATAATTGATTTTCATTTTCAAACCATTGTGGTTAGAAAAGATAATTAACATAATTTCAGTTTTTCAAACATTATTAAGACTTGTTTTTTGGTCTAACACATGATCGACCCTGAAAAATGTTCCACATGTGCCTGAGAAGAATGTGTGTTCTGCTGCTGTTGGATAGAAAGTTCCCTATGTGTCTGTTAGGTCCAGCTGGTCTAATTGAGCCTCATTTTGTCCTTAGTGGCTTTGTCTTGATCATCTATCCATTTTGAGCGTGGAGCACTGAAATCCCCTGTGCTTAATGCCTTGTTGTTCATTTCTCTCTTGAGATCTGGAGTATTTACTGTGTCTGTTTCGGGGCTCTTATGCCCCTCAGCTAGTTTCAGGATTTCAGAGGGAAATGTTCTGTGTGGAGCTATGTATTTGGTGCATCTGTGGGAGGGCAGAAGCTCAGGAGCCTCCTATGTCGCCATCTTGATCTGGACTCCATCATGACTTATTTTAAACTATTCTTATAATGAGACAGAAGGAAACATCTGGGACTAATTTTCTGATAAGTGTCCAAAATAGATGAATGGAAATGTTTTTGTCAAAGCTAAAAATAACACACTCACGTGAATAATTACATGTCCTGGCGTTAAAGATGGAATGCAGTCCAAAAGGCGCTCCTCTTACAACTCCTGCGGAATTAAATCTTCACGTAATCAGCCAGACTCTTAAAGGAAAAACCACTGAAGGTGTAAGCGGGTCCCAACTCTGCCTCTGTTCTACTCTGTGGTGACAACGAATTATCCTTGACATTTACACCTTAGTTTTCTTCTCTGTCAGATACAATCATCTCTAAGGCACTCCCCAGCACTTAAATTCCAAGATTCTCTGATCCCAAACACAGGAAAGCTCAGAATCAGGGAGAGGTTTCCTGTGGCGCGTGATGCGTCAGTGAGAGCGCTGGCATCCACGCTGGGAGGTACAGATGGGGAGGCTAACTTCCAAATGGAAGTGCAGCAGGCTCCTCCCCCACACAGCCCTCCCTCCATGCCTGTGTGGTTGCATCCCTCTCCCTATCAAGTCTGTAACATCAAGGTAAGGCCGATACACTTGATCACAGACCATCAAACTCCACTGCCAGCAGCAGGACAGGGGAATCGCTAGCAAACACGCAAGGGCAGGCGTGGCAGGCAGTCTGAGGTCAGCCCGGGTAGAGCGACTCCATCCTCTCGTCTCCAGGCACAGCGTTCCCAATTTTGAGAAAGTCTCCATACGGTTTCAAGACAGCTCTTGTATCTCATCATATTTAACCCTTTGGATATGCCACATGGTGTCATTGGAGGTATTTAAGGAATATCGAGACCCTGGCTAGATAAATTCTATCAGATAAAGCAGGGCCAGAGCAGGCCCTCAGTTGACTAGACAACATTAATATGACCACGTACACGTCAGGAACCCAGGACAAACGCATGCCACCAGCCATAATCTCAAAATCCGTCCATAATCTGGCAATTTATCACCATCTCCAATGGTACTACACAATCCAAGCACCATCATCTTTTGCCTTCCTACTTTTTATCTACATTTGATTCTCCATATAGTAGCCATGTGCTCTTTTAAGGTATGGGACGGACCATACAACTCCCTTGCTCGTAATTCTTACCAGCTTCCTAACTTAAAATACATATAACTCTTCACCATGAGCTACAAAGCCCCCTGTTGTCTGGCCCCGAGCTTCTCTTCAAACATTCTTCACTTCTGTCCTTCCTCTCTGCTCTAAGCTTCCCAGATGTCAAACCCTCCCACAAAGACACGGCACACTGTCCTGTGTCAGGGCCTCTGCTCTACTATGTCCTGCCAGGACCCTGCTTCCCTCAGTCACTGATTTAAATTTCTGCCACATTTTGTTCCTGTCTCTGCTGAAATGTCACCCTGTCAGGGCGGGCCACCTATTGAATATGAAAGTTTTCATTATATCCCTTTAAGTTTTGCTTTATGTTTTTTCTTCAGAGTATGATAGGATGTTATAATCCATATTTCCCGACTGTTTGCTCAGTCTCCTCCACTAAATTATAAGTCACTGAAGTCAGGAACTTTGGTTTCACCACTGTATCCCACATGATGAGAACAAAGCATCACACTTAGTAAGCACTGAATGTGCTGAGAGTGAATACTCTTACTGCTGTTATTTAAACGTACTTCAGCAAATCAAAAAACAGAAGGAACTGAGATGAATCACTGGTCCAAATTACAAACATGTATATTTTTCCAGCAGAGCTGGAGTCAACAGAAATGCAGCCACATTTGAAAAGGTGAAAAAAAAAATACAAGAAATCCAGGTAGGAAGAGCCCAAAACCCGAGTGCAAAGATGGGATGTCTTCACCATTCTCACTGCCACATATGTGCTGTTCCGAAACAGTGCTGGTGCTGGTGGTGGTGGTCGTGCTGGTGATGGTGGCAGTGATGGTGGTGATGGTGGAGGTGGTGGTGGCAGTGATGGTGGTGATGGTGGCGGTGATGGTGGTGATGGTGATGGTGGTAGCGGTGGCGGTGTTGGTGATGGTGGTGGCAGTGCTGGTGGCGGTGTTGGTGATGGTGGAGGTGGCGGTGGTGGTGGTGGTGGCGGTGTTGGTGATGATGGAGGTGGTGGTGGCAGTGCTGGTGGCGGTGATGGTGGCGGTGTTGGTGATGGTGGAGGTGGCGGTGGTGGTGGTGGCGGCGGTGGTGATGGTGGAGGTGGAGGTGGTAGTGATGGTGGTGGTACTGGCGGTAGTGGTGGCGGTGGCAGTGATGGTCATGTTGGTGGTGGCGCCGGTGGAGGTGGTGGTGGTGATGGCGGTGGAGGTGACTGATGATAATGGTGATGTCTTGCTTCCATAACTAGAAACCACGTACAGCAAGATTGTTTGACTAAGAATATTCTGTATACTTTAATACTGAGAGCTTGTAGTAAATACATACATTTGATAGTGTCATAGTGTCTGAGGTCATTTAAACCTGGGTAAATCTGTGCCTTCAGTGGGTAATTACACAGAGCTCTGAGTTTTCCTGGTATTATTAGTCACTACCTGAAACTAGATGTCTGAAATTCAGGATTTCCCATTTATGAAACTGGACAGAAAGTAATTATTTTCCTTGGTTATATACGGTGTTTGGGGTCATCAGACAAGAGACTGATAATTAGTTGCACAATTTAAAATTACATAACGAAAATGGTCTGACCTGGCTCCCACCTGAGATTGTTTGGTGAATGGGTGCAAATTTTGGTGAAAATCTCTATTCAGCCACATGTTCTCAGTGATCCTAGATTATTGCTTTCTTTTGTGATGCTAGAAATTTTAGCTCACCTCATAAGTGTAGCGATGGTTGATAGATTTGAATGCTTAAAGGGTAAAATAAAGCATAACTTCTTTCTCTTTGTTATATTTAAAATAGATAACTTTTCATCCAGCAAAGTTTGCATTAATTTGTTTAGAGTGGTATAACAGATACTAAGGACCTCATGTCCATATGTACTTTTTTTTTTTTTAGATTTATTTATTTGAGAGAGAGAGCATGAGTGGGAGGGGAAAAGGGAGAGAGAAACCCAAGCAGACTTCCCACTGAGCACAGAGCCCAACAGAGGGCTCAATCTCATGACCGAGATCACGACACAAGCCAGAAGCAAGATCAGATGCTTAACTGCACCACCCAGGCACCCCTGGACTCATAACTTTTCTATATATATCAATTATTTCTTACTGCAAGAAACCGCCATTCTTTCTGTGATGAATGAGGACTCTCCTTGCCCAAGGAAGTTTTCTGGGCACATATGCAAATTGCCAAGATGATGACGCTGATGACACAGCAGTTCTCAACCGAGGATGATAACCGTTCCTCATTCTTCAGATACTCTAGCTCAGCGGGGTCTCAAGAAAGTGTGTGAATCAGTCACCCATGGAAGGAGCAGTTACTAGCATACTTGTACTCGACTCCTTCCTTTCCCTACCCAAACAGCTCACTTCATCACAGTGCTGCTTGGATCATTGCCAAAATAAACGACTTGCACTCAAATTTGTGTATCAGGGTCTTTTGTGGTGAGACCCAAACAAAGACCACTGGTACTACACGTGCCCTCAGAAATCAGATTTTTAGGATGGGGTTATGAGCTCTCTCACAAAATGCTAACAAGGTCACCATTGTCAATGGTGAGCTGCACGGTGTTAACCTATGATTTACTGAAGCAACGAAGTTTTAAGACTCAGCTCTAATGAACTGGGATGAGGTCTGGCAGCAACTGCATTTGCCTTCACGGTATTCTAAGGCCTATCATATTTTAAGGCAACAGTAACTGTAAGCCAGAGCTCTTAAACAAAACAAAAAAACAAAACAAAACAAAAAAAAAACAGGCTGATGCCAGCCTTTTAACTCAGGGCATGCTGTGCATGACAGAGGCCTCCTTGGTAGGCTTGAAAGAACCTCCCTTCCTCTTCCTAAAGCCAAAGAGTAGAACATGTTAAAAATGAAGATGGAGAATTTAACGCTAGAGTGAGCAGTTATAACAAGGCTGACCCCTAGCCGCAGTAAGGCGACCGTGCTAAGGAGGGCTGGATGTCAAGATTTGGCAGGGGACACTCGAGTGGATGCTTCTGAGAACCCAGACTGCTCATGACAATAGGATGGCCTGGTTGTAGCATGTACTCTTCACCCAGAAACTTCTTTCCCAGTGGAATACTGGAAGGCTGGAAGGGCTTCACTGACGGGCAGCTTAGATGAAATGGCCAGTTTGGGAAAGACACCTGTGGGGTTAGAGTCCTGTGCATCAGTGGTCCTGTGTCTCTGGAACAGAAATAAATGGTGGTTAAGAGTGGCTCATCTCACAATCATTCTCAGTGACCCAGGGCATAATCTATACTTCCTAGCCCTCCAACATTAGAGTCTATGCCATCGGGTTCTGTCTTAGAAGAAGGCTGAGTGGGGGACATTCCTCCTAGAAGAGACTTGAGTTTTGATAAACATAAAGCTATGATAACCACTTAGTTATTTGAGGTTTCTCTAGTGTAGACCTGTAGGTGGCCAGGAGATAAAATACTATACTGCTGGAAACAATGAACCCTTCGGGTCAGGAGATGGGACTGTGGCAAGCAAGGACAAAGATGTATATATCTTGAGCTCAGTAGATTGACGTGGGCGCCCCTTAGGACATCCATCCTTGGTGAGGACCTTCAGTGGCCAACTGTAGAAATCATGGTCTGAAGGAGCAAAGACCCCAGATGTTCATATACTTTAATGTGATATATCTTTACTTTGCTGAGTAAGCAACCAAGATCATCAGATGTGCTGATGCTGGTTGAGGTAAATGTGGAATCTGTGGCATAAAAGGGAAAAAATGATTATTAACGATCTATTCTAAGCTAATTGCAATTGCGGAAAAATGAGTGAAATACGGGATCTCTGTGTTATTTCTTTGAAGTGCATGTGATCTTACAATTATTATTTCAAAATAAAAAGGTGTTGTAAGTATGTATGTCAAGTCTTGATGGGCCGCGATCTTGCTCAAGCAAAGATGAGATGTGAGGAAGCGAATGTGAGACACAGACGGGTCTGGGGAGCACAAGCGGGGGCCGTGTTCTCATCCGTGTCCTCACACTAGTGTGTCTTGTGCCGGACTCTGTCAGCTGCGTCTGGCTGGAAGCACGTACTCCGTGTGTGGGGCCGAGGGGAAGCACCAGGAAGTTCATCCTCTGAACAACCTAACACAGGACAACCGAAAAATGCCCATGTACCCTGGCTCTCCTGCCGCTTAGCACAGCTCTAAGCATGTTCCCAACCATCGCCCAGGGATCACAGTGGGGGTGCCCCGATCACCTACAACAGTAACGTGGTCAGTAAACCCTGGGTATTGACTTTCTTCCTTTCCCTCTCTCTTTCACACTCAAGGCCAAAACTTCCTAGAACCACTTGAACAAACTACTTGTGCTCAGATCTTTATCACAGGTCTCCTTCAGGGGGCTTGAAGCAAAGACAAGGATGCTATGAAATTCTCTGAGGGGCCCTGGTTTTACCTCCAGCACTTCGGGGAATATTTGACATATGAGACAAACATGCTTTACTGCAAAGCACATCAGGAAACACAATGAGGAACACAGCACTGTGGCTTTATTCCTGCTTCCAAGCAGGTGCATGGCAGTTGTGAGTACACCCTCACAACTCCAGTAAATCTCCCGGTTTTGCAGAGACTCGTGGGCCACTGTGAAGTCTACCAGGGGCCCAAACCCTCTGCTGTGCCCACCAGCTGAGCCACTCTTTATTCCCAGTCCCTGAAATCTTTAGTTATCAAGATGGCGATCTGTTCTCTTTTGAGAAATCCACAGGCTACAAAGGAATTACTTCCCCTGTGGCCCATCCTCTACTGGAAACATGATCCCAAAAGTTATCTCCACTGTTGATAAAGGGAATAGATCCTCATTATTTTTTCAGGGTCATTATTTTACCCCCTCCTTCTTTCATTCTTTCTGTCCAGGACAAAAAGCTCCTTATTGTGCAAAATAATTTCTTCATGAGATTCCTGTCCCGCTCAGTCCTGCGACCTTAAATGTCCACATCCATCACCATGAATTGGTCTTATTTCAAGTAGTATTTCATGAAATCCGTAGAATTTTACGGTTAGAGAGACAACTGGTTTCCCCGGCATAGAGATGAAGAAGGTGCAGTTCTGACTACCTCGTTTCTGAATGAAGAGACTGACGCTCACAGAACTTCAGGGAACTGGGGAAGGTGGGGCAGTAAGTTTTTTTTTTTTTTTTAAAGATTTTATTTATTTATTCATGAGAGACAGAGGGAGAGAGAGAGAGAGAGAAGCAGAGGGAGAAGCAGGCTCCCAAGGAGCAGGGAGCCCGATGCGGGACTCGATCCCAGGACTCCGGGATCATGACCTGAGCCGAAGGCAGACGCTTAACCATCTGAGCCACCCAGGCGCCCAATGGGGCAGTAAGTTAATGACCGAGCGAAGACCTGGACACACCAGTTTGGCTGTGCTCCAGGGACATCAGGGACAGGAACGTGAAAACAAAGGAGTGAAAGACATGGTACACATATGCAAAAATGCAGTATTTTTTTTTTTTTACTCTAAGGCAGTCAAGAAAGAGGACAACTACTAATTAATCAAGATGTAACATGCTGCTGGTCTTCAGACAATGCAAATTAGGACTGGCTTCACTGTCCTTTTTTACATATTTTTTCATTTTATTCACTTTTCATATTAGTATTTTGAGTTAAAAAGTCATATTGCATGAATAAGTTATCTATCTGCATGTTCTAGAGGTTACACAGAGTTTGAGGACATATCAATCTGTGTTTTCTTGCCATAGACAGTAATAAAAGTTGTGATATGGGCAATGGTTTCTGAGTAGAATGGGGTGTAAACTGATAAAAAGTGCAACCAAATTGAACTTGGAAAGTGCAGAAGCAGGAGGTGGAGAGGAATAGCTCTGGAACTTTAACACAGCAAAAAACTGAACAATGGAGAGAGGAAAGATGCTATTGTACTTATGCTACATTTCTATAAGTAACTCCCAATACTTTCATTCATTTGTGAGGACTTACCGAATACAATGTATTCAATATCTTGCAAGTGCAATAGGTAACTTTATGCCTTATTTCCCACCTAAGATATGCAAAGGGGATTACATAGTTGAAACCAGGCTTGTCACTGGAATCGTTGATGGTAAGGGCATGAAAGGGAAATCATTCACCTCAAGCTCTAGGAGACCCAAAAAAGCAAAGAAGTCCCTCGTCTACAAGTAAAGGATATCAGCACCCTCTTGATGCCTTTTAGCCTCCTCTCTGGACACCTGCCTGCACCTTCCCCCCACACAACACATACCTTCCAAGACCACGACAAATGATGTGCACTTATTACATTAGATAACCTCATTACTTAAAAAAATGCGAGATATAGAATGCAAAAGGGAATAGGTTGGAATAATTTGGTTATGTCTCCAGAGCTAACACAGCCTTTTCCATTTACCATAACATTGTAGACAGTTGCCAAATGGTCTCATATTTATAAGGTACTCACACCTAGTGCATGAATAAGAGACTTAGTGACAAAGTTTAATAGCTTTGGAGTTAGGAAGAATGGAAGGAAGGAAGGGAGGGAGGGAGGGAGGGAGGGAGGATGGAAGGAAGCAAACTGAGTCCTAGTTAGGTCTTATGTTCTATATAAGTTCTTGAGAAATTACTTGAGTGTTCATTAACTTCATTCTCTGCTTCTTAAAAATACCTGGTTTTCAAGTTTGTTATAAACCTTAAGATCAATATAGATGTCATCTGGCAGCATTCTAACAAGATCAATTGTTTCAAGTTTTACGATAGCTCACAAATATTAAATAATATAACACGATATTTGGTGTGTATTAAATTATTAGCAGAAACCTTTCTAATTATTTGTTTGATATGATGTTTGACCACTCCATGACTTTCATCATTCATCTTTTTATATAATCTGTCTCTTGTATATGTCACAGATCATTTCAAAATTCCTTCTCAAAATCTCATTTTATCAAGTAAATTTAATTTATATAAAATTTTTATTAGCAATTATCTGGACTAATTTCTACCTTATTTTATACACTCCTTTACCATGTATTTTTCTTTTCAGGCTTCTATTGGATTTTTTTTTCCAGTGACAAAGAGCTTTATTACTCACAGCAGACTGTGAAGCAAAAGCATCATGCTTCTGTTGGTTCCCCGGGCGCCCTGAGTCCCACGGGTCCATTATGGTCCTTCTCTATGCTACACAGGTAGTCGGGGTTGTGCCACATCTGAGGAACACCGACCATGGGGAACCCACCTCTTTTACAGAAAGCAGTAAGCAAAGAGTGGTCAGGGCTTTGTATTCTTGGCATGCCCAGCAACAATGTTCAGGAATGCTCAGGAACTATGGCAGTTTGCCTCCTCCAGTATCTGACCCTAACTTTCTCGGCTGAACTCAAATAGTCACACGAGTATACCACTCCATCTGCCATTCTGATCAATCTGACTAACAGAGACTAGAGGTAACTATATTTAATTTCTCTTGTACAGAATATAATTAAGGCTACTCTCAACAGAACTTCAAGCAGCAAGATGAGGCCAATGTACAGTAACAGATTCAAACAAGCTGCCCAGGGACCCAGACTCCGTCATTTGTGCGTAAGCCTCGAGCAGGGCCAGCTGGTCATATTCCAGACATCCAGGATAGAGTTTAAGGCAGCAATTAGTGATCAGAACACAGACGATCGATACTGGGGGGATGGTTCCTTATTGCTCACCCTGGCCTCCTGCAAGCTATCTGCAATGTGCTCCAGGAACGTGTGCATCACTGTCTGCCCTGGGGCTGGGGCTCAGAGATGAAACTGACTACAATTAATCACAATTTACTATCAAAGCCATCCCCCAAAAGCTGTAAAGTCTCCAAAGTTCCCAAATAGTTACATTAGACAGATTCTACCAGCATGACTGGTTGCCTGGGCTGGGGACGGATTCCTGGCACTTCCTCTTCTGCCTTCTTCCTGGGATCCTCCCCGTGAAGTGTCTTCATCTGTGACTTCCCACAGGGGCTTGAGTGAGTCCCACCTGGTTGAAGGACAGAGCCAGAACGATGCCACCACACTCCCCCACACTTGGCTCTTTTATATTTTGCCTGAATCCCACTTATGCAGATATGAGGACCACGTATCTTGACCAAATTTACTAGTCTTTAATTCACATCGGTGAACTTCACTTTTATGAAACACTTTTGCAAAATTCATGAACTTTCACCTATTTTTGGACCGTTTTAATCGCACTTTGATGGGCTCTTCAGCATTTTCATTATTCTTCAGTTCTCTTTTCTCTGTCATTATTGACATTCATGAGCCGAAAAAACATAATTAACAGTATCATAAGTGTGAAAATGTGAACTAAAGAAATATCTGAAAATAATGGAAGACAGTGGCACTGCACATTTTATTAATAGCATAAAGAAACATCATATAAATGGCAACGCACATTAGACATTTATAAAGTGTAACCATCTTCAGTTACGTATAATTTATAAGCAAACAGAAAAGCATATTGGCCAAAAAAATATTTGTGGCTATTATTCACAAACAGTACATTTTAACATCTAAAGTAAACTGAGTGTTTATAGAATTTTGTTTGCTTTCAGAAACCTCAAGTGTATTTGTTGTATTTTCCATGCTATGATTTCTGAAAATAAAGAAGAATCTCCTTTTGTGTACACAAACTTTCTTCATAGAAGTGTTAAACACATAGGCCTCAAGTCCTAAAATAGCCAATAATGATTTTTTAGGCAATAAGCAATATTAAAGCAATCTTATTTTCTCTCATGGTTGAATGGCCAGTTTGTGAGAGTTTTCTGGATGGATCTTGCATGCAAACACCATATAGTTTCTTCCACCTTTATGAACCTAGTTTCCTTTCCTTTTTTCTTAAGATTTTATTTATTTGAGAGCAAGCTAGAGCAAGAGAGAGAGAGCATGAGCCGGAGAAGGAGCAGAGGCAGAGGGAGAAGCAGGCTCCCCACACAGCAAGGAGCCCGATGCGGGACTGGATCCCAGGATCCCGGGATCACGACCCGAGCCGAAGGCAGACGCTTAACCGACTGAGCCACCCAGGTGTGCCCCTAGTTTCTCTTTCTATTGACATTGAAGTTCTTACTGTCTTTTTTTCCTTCCATATTTTCTTATTTACAGCAAGGGTGGGGGCTTTTTCTGTCATATTCTTATAACCCCATTTATTAAAGAACTTGAACCATATTCTCCTAGGACAAAATCAAGGGGTATTGGAGATGTATCACATACTGTTATTCTCCAAAGATCTTCCCTGCCAACAATGAACATTTCCTCCAGGAAAATGTCCAGAGATGTGTTCTATTTTACCCTCAGGGTAAAGTTCACAGACAACCTACAACACCCTCTGAAAGGCTGGGGCAAGTGCATGTTGATTTAGGAGTCTGATTTCCTTAGGTCCCAATAATTTATCCCAGTGCCCTCTTGACTATTTTCATAAGGGCTACCTGTTGACCTAATCCAAAGTGTTTCAGGTAGATGTACTCCTGAGTAGGTACACATAAAAATATTCTTAGGCTCACTTACATAGTTTCAAAATTTAAATTGCTATCTACATTATAGAAACATAGAGAATTAGATATAAAAGAGCCTTTAAATATCATTTACTTTAACATTCTCATTTTACAGATAATTCACTAAAATATGAGTGCTGTTTATGACCAGGTTTGGAAGACAAACCCATACTTCCCAAAAGCAGCGTCACCACTCTCTGCACTAAGACATGTACCTTCAGTGTAAAATACAGACTTTAATCACAGCACGACCGTGATATCCATGAATCATTGATTCTAGGGGTGCAATCATACATATGTAACAGTGCAAAAGTGAGAGAACACTTGCTGGAAACCAAGAAAAGGAAGCTCTTACTGCATGAACCACTCTGTACTACCGCCAATGATTTACAGGACAGTACCACAATGTAAAGATAATGTAGTAGAGAGGGATGCCAGCAAGATGGTAGACTAAGAAGTTCCAGGTCCTAATTCCCTCACTGAAACATTAACACACACACACACACACACACACACACACACACACACACACACACA
>NW_027397094.1:1186642-1189745 GCF_003265705.2 Callorhinus ursinus | reverse complement strand
ACACACACACACACACACACACACACACACACACACACACACACACAACCAAGACTGAATCATGAAGAAATACATCTGAATAAAACTATAATGAACAGGATGACTGAATCAGGAATCAAAACCTCCCAACAAAGAAAAGCCCAGGACCAGAGGGTGTCTTCCATGAATTCTACCAAACAGTTAAAAAAGAATTAAGCCAATCCTTTTCAACTTCTTCCAAAAAAACTGAAGAGGAAATACTTCTGCTGTAGATTGTTTGTGCCCCCCCAAAATTCACATGTAGAAACTCTTAACCTCCAAGGATGGTATTAAAAGCTGGGGTCCTTGAAAGGTGATTAGGTCATGATGGTGGAGACCTTGTGAAGGGGATTAGTGCCTTTATAAAGGAAAACCACAGAGCTCCCTCATCCTTCCACAATGTCGGGACATAATGAGAAGGTGCTGGTTATGACCAGAAAGAGGACCCTTGCCAGACACTGAATCTTCTGGCACCTTGATCATGGACTTTCCAGTCTCAAGAACTGTAAGAAGTAAGTTTCTGTTGTTTACAAGCCACCGGTTTATGGTATTTTTGTTATAGCAGTCTGAACTAACTCATTCCATGCAGCTAGCATTACCCTGCTATCAGAGCCAGACAAAGAAAACCACCACAGAACTACAGACCAATTATTTCTCATGAACACTGATACAAGAATCTTCAACAAAATACCATCAAACCAAAATTCAAGAATATATTAAGAGAACTATTCACAAACCAAGTAGGATTTATTCCTGGAATGCAAAAATGGTTTAACATATGAAAATCAAACAAGGACATACACCACATTAACAGAATGAAAGCAAAAACCCCATGACTATCTCCACTGATGCAAAAAAAAAAAAAGCTTTTGACAGAATAAAACAATCCTTCCTGATAAAAGCACTCAACAAACTAGGAATACAAGAAAACTAACATATTAAAGGCCATATATGAAAAACACGTGGCAACCATCATATTCAAACGTAAAAACGTGAAAGCTTTTCTTCTAAGATCAGGTACAAGGCAAGGATCCCCACTCGTCCCACTCTTATTGAACATAGAAATATTAAGTCCTAGCCAGAGTAATGAGACAAGAAAAAGAAATAAAAGGTATCCAAATAAAAGAGGAAGAAGTAAAATGATCTTTGTTCACAGATGACATATCCTTATATGCAGAAACCCCTAAAGATTCCACACACAAAAAAACCCGTTAGAACTAATAAACAAATTTAGCAACATTACAAAAAAATAAACTCTCATGTGTATGGTAAAATATTCGACAGTATTGTCATAACCATTCAAGAGGGAAAGGACTCTTTTCAACTAATGGTGTTGGAAAACTGGATATCCACATGCAAAAAAGAATGAAGTTTGAGACTCAACGTGTACCACATACAAAATGACTCAAAATGGATCAAAGTCTTTACCTAAAGAACTAAAACTATGAAACTTATAGAAGAATATATAGGAGAAAAGCTTCACTACATTCGATTTGGCAACGATTTTTTGGATATGACGCCAAAAGCAAGGCAACAAAAGAAAAAAATAGGTAAGCTGGATTTTATCAAAATTAAAAATATCTGTACATCAAGGACATAATCAAGAATAAAAAAGTAATCCACAGAATGGGAGAAAATCCCTGCATATATCTAATAAGCTATTAATATCAAGAATATAGAGAGAGTTCCTACAATTCAACAACAAAAAAACACACAACCTGATTAAGAAATAGTCAAAGGACTGAACAGGCATTTCTATTAAGAAATGACCAACTAGTGTTTGAAAAGATGCTCAACACTGGTACCTGGTAACTGAGAGGGAAATGCAAATCAAAACCACACTGAGATACCACTTCATACTCATTAGGGTGGCTATTACCAAGAACAAACCAAAAAAACCCCTAGAAAATAAGTTTTGGGGAGGACGTGGAATAACGGGAACCTCTGTGCACAGCTGGTGGGAATATAAAATGGTGTAGCCACTGTAGAAAACAGTATGGTAGTTTCTCCGAAAATCAAACATAGGCTTACCCAATACTATCCAGCAATTCCACTTCTGGAATCTCAAAATAAGAGAAAGCAGGGACTCCTATGGATATCTGTATACACATGTTCATAGCAACCCTGTTCACAAGAGCCAAAAGGCAGAGAAACCTAAGCATCCACTGACAGATGAATAGATAGACAAAAAGTGGTATATTCATACAGAATGTTATTCAGCCTTAATAAAGGAAGTCTGACGTTGAAAATACTGTGCTAAGGGTGAGCCAGTCACAAAGGACCAGGTATTGCATGATTCTATTTATATGAGGTCCCTGGAGTGGGTTACTGGTTCACGGGGAAGGAGTTACAGTCTGGGAACATGGAAATGTTCTGGAGGTGGATGGCAGTGATGGATGTACAACAGCATGAAAGTACTTAATGCCCCTGAATTGTACACTTATAAATAGTTAAAATGGTAAATTTTGTTATGTAGGTTTTTCCACCAACAACAAAAATAAAAATTGCAATACCTATATATTTCAAAGTGTTTCACTGTAGCATGAACAAGCCTCCCTCGTTCATTTGGAGATTTCCTTGAAGATTTCCATCTGCCCCAGGTCATTTATGGATCTTGACATAGTGCCTGGCTTGAACCCAGTCCAAGCCCCTGAGACATAAGGTTCAAAAGTTATCAAAAGAAGAAGCAAAGAAACAACTCTTGGATACCTATCATGCAACAGGCAGTGTATTCTGTAGTAATAACACACAATGAAGACAAAGCACAAAATTAGCAATGTTAGCACGACGCTTCGTAAAACGGTGAGGGCCAGGTGGGACCCCTGTTCAGGGTGTGGAGGTAGAGGAGCAAATCTTCTCTGCTCTGAGAAATGCCAAAGATAGCTATGGTAAGTACAACTTTTCAAAGGTTTGTCAAAGTACTGCAGATGTATTTCATATTTTTAAGATAAAAATTATAAAGTTGTAATAGTTTTACTGTCTATAAAACAACTTCTAACCGCTGATAAATATCTACTCCATTAAAGTGTTATAAAAACATCCAGTGGAAATACTGGAGATGAGAGAATACCAATTAGGAACAGAT
>NW_027397094.1:1170106-1186542 GCF_003265705.2 Callorhinus ursinus | reverse complement strand
AAAAAAAACTAATGATGTATGGTGATTAACATAATAACGAAACATTTCTTGTTTAAAGTTTTCTTGCATTTGCACATCTAACAGGTTGCTATGGCAACTCAGTTATCTTGAGATACTCAGAGATTAGATTAAAACACCATAATGTTGAAAACCTACATTTCCACTTTTATTAATTATACTTTTAACAAAAAGATGACAACTGTTGGAGATTAATTTTTTTTTTAAAAGACAATATTAGAAGATGTTGTTCATAGGTAAACAGTCTTCAAGACCAATGAATTCAGGAACAGAAACGAGGAAAAATGGCCACCCCCAAACTCTCATCACCCTAAAGAGCTCTCTGCCCCGTGTGTGCGTGTTTGACTGGGGGTGAGGTGAGGGCACAGAGGGGCCGGGGAAGTAATTACAAACTCAGTATTAAAATGTGACATGTGACACGTGGCTTCTGAAAATTAAAAAGCAGGTAAGAGGAAATCATCACAGCTTTTAACTTCCCATTGGAGCATGAACTCTTCAAGAGCACTTGAATCCAAAACCACAACACGGATTCAGGATGTTGCAGGTACCGCTAAGCACACCTTCTGAGAACCACTCATGATGGCAATTCCCCAGCATCTCACAGATTCTTGGGGCTGGAGTAAGGAGACCAGCAACCAGCAATAAAAAAAGCACCGCAGCAAGGGGAGAAGTAAAGGGGCACAAAGCGTCGCACGAGCGTGCCTGACCGCCTCACGGCCAAGGACACGCAGCAACCGAGCCAACAAGCAAACGGGAGGCCACAAGCATAAGGTGTTTCCAGCTCAGAATGACGGGGCTCAGCGGTCTCGGGCTTACGGGCTGCTGCTGAGCAGATCACAAACCTCCTGCCTGGTGTCTAGAGCAGAAGCAGCTCAGGAAGGACTCATCAGTCACCTTAAAACTCACGTTAGGAGGGTTTATAAACTTTGGACTCCTTTCCAAGTGGGAGGCAAAATTATTCAAACTGCTCAGCTTTCCTAAAACACGGGGTAATTGTAGGACTTGTATGTTTTCCGCTCTGAACAGTTCAGCATTCGTCTCTTCCGATCAGGCATGTCTTGAGGTTTCAGCACAAGCGGGAGAGACTGCAGGATAGCGAGGGAAGCTTGTGGTAACCCACTCCATCTTTATGCGGGCAACAGACAACTTCATCAAACTACTACGCTGTCTTTGACCAGCATTCCATTTGCTGCCTGCAAACTTTTATTTACTTGACATGGAGATCCTCTGAGAAGCAGCTTTTCTAGTCTAGTGAATGTTTAATTATCACCAAAAGTTAAGGGGTTTTCCAGGTAAGTTTGGCTGCAGAAACCAGAAGTGGATCCGTAAGGTGTCAGCTTCTAACAAAACCACCTCCAAGCCTCAGTGGCTCTCTGAATATGAAAGTCTGTTCCTGACTCACAGCTGTCCCCAGGAGCCAGGCCCCTCCACTGTTGTCCCCTTCCCCGCCACCTCAGCATCCTCCCCAGTTAGCCAGCCTCGGGGTCCTCACGAGCCAGGCCTGAGGTCACACTGCTGTCCCCATCTTAGCTGAAGTCCAGACACAGGACCTCACCTGACGCCACAGGACGGTAGGAAATGAGCTCAGCTGTGGGTCTGGGGCACAATTCATAAAAGTGTATTTATAATAAACTTAGGCAATTTATCTCTTCATAGATCAACATTTTCATTTCCTGAGTTTGCTTTCCATGGGAACAGGACCAGGAGGGATTCGTGTCCTCCACTGTCCCGTCTGCCCTCCGGGCTCGTGTGCCGGGCACACAGGTGGGCCGGAACCCCCTACAGCACACGTTTCCCTTCAGCCCTCACTGCTCTGCCCTCCGCCGCCCTCTCCTCCCACTTCAGACTCTGCCGTGACACAACCCCGCCCCCACCCCCACATCACTTCCAGCTCGTCCGGGGCCCCAGCCCTGTTCAAAATGGGTGGGTCCACCGCTTCATGGTCTCCAGGACAACCCGGCAAACTGATAATACAACATATGCGGAAGTCTCGATGGGAAAGAGTGAAGTGTTTCTCACAAAACGGTCCCTAAATCCAGTGCATCATAATCACTGGAGGTGTTTGTTAAAAATGCAAAATCTAAACCAGCCACTGGGAGTTAGAACCTCCAGAGAGACAAATGAAATCAACATTTTAAGAAATGCCTCCAGGTGACTCTGTTGCACCTCAAATTTTAAGAACTAAAGGTTTAGCTCTATGTCTTCCCAGATAACATATCTGGGTCATTACAGTGAGTCTGTGTGTGTGTGTCAACGATGACATGAGGGAAGAAACAGAGCATACTGGCCCCGAATATCACGGCTGCTGCTGCAATTGTTTTTCTTTAGGGAAAGCACCTGATCCTCAGCTACTTAGTCTACAAATGGTAACAATACTATCTAACCAGTTAATGCCTAAAAGCATTAAATGTTTATTACCTAAGGATTGACCATTAATCTGTTTAAAAATTGTGAACTGAAAAAAATCTGCTATTTTCACTGAGAAGATAACCTGGAAGGTGACAAAATCAACAGGAAGACAAGCAGATAAAGGTTCAAAGTTTCAACATCTATTTGCTTTTGTCTCTAAATTTCGAACATCTGAGGATGTCACTCAGCGCCCTTTGTCCAACCAACGGCCTCTAACGCCCTCCAGTCACACCACACACCACAGCCTTCCTGTGGCCACATCACACCTCCACAGCTCCTCCACACGGTCCTTTGTTACCCTACTTACCCTGGCTGTGGAATCTTGCTTAGTTTACTTCACTCTACAATTCCCCAACAAAACGCCGTTTTGTACCTTTTACAAAGGCCTGTTTCCCATCCCACTATTTCCAAACATCCCCTGGATTAATTCCAGGGAATTAGCTCCCCACTTCACATATTTCTGGGGCATGTGTGTATATGTAGATATATAACATATATATGTTATGCTGATTTCAACATATTTTAGTAGGCAGAGCAGAAATATTTTTCTTACATGCCAAGGTCTATCAACTGGGAGTGGCTGAACGGGGTACTGGGGCACGAGGGAGGTGATCTTCCATACTTATGGGCATCAGGGAAGGGCCAGGGTTGACCAGACGTCTGTTCTGCGAGTGGGGCTGAGAAGGGTCAGTGGTGGTAACTCCTACACAGAACAATTCACACCCACAGGGCTCACAGACAATTAGAATAGGGGACACCATAACATTGCAGCAAGCTTGCATTTAAATTCACAATATAAAACCTACTGTCATACACTGTTAGTGAAATCTGTGCTCAAAGGATACTCGAATTGTTTGTTATGATTAAACCACAAGAGTTTCATTTGCTTCTCTCAGGCCTTCATTCTCTTGTTCCATGTATTTCAAGTGGATTTTTGAAAGATCACTTCGTGACGGCAAATGCAATGTTCAAAGCGTCTCTGGTTGCCTTCACAGGGCTGTTCGCATGCCGGGTATACTGAGGATAGCAGAGGTTAAATAAATAGAGAGTTAGCAAGTTCAGGTTTCTCTCTGTTTTCCCAGATATCAGCTGTTCAACAAAAACCATCATTAAAGAAGCAGTACCAGTTCATAGAAGAGTAAAACCAATGAGACAGTTTGTCAAAGATGTGAATGTTCAATGTTAATACAAATGCTACAAGCGGTTAGAGAAATTGCAAATCAAGGGACCGAGGACTTAAAGTATGAAACTTTTTGGAAATCTCTGGAGGATTTGTTACAAGGATGGAGATTCTTCATCCACATTTCTGCCAAGCATATATATTTCTGTGAAGAGAGTAATGTCTAGAGGAAGACATTAGATTTTGAATTTTTCTATATTTTGTATTATATATAATTTCATATACTTATTAACCATCTAGGAAATATCAGATAGGCTTCAACAGACATGAAACAAAATAAGTGCACTGTTCTTGTCACAGAACCTTAACACTGTCCAAATCACAACATCCAAGAAGCAAACATCTCTTGAACTCTGTTGACAGCACTAAATGTGAACTCTGTTCCAAATACAAAATTTCAAATGAGCCAAGATGTCCACTCAACTTCTTTACAAATAAACTGGACACCCATAAAAAACAGCAGACTATGGATAGCAGTCAGTACTGCGATAAAGTGAGAAAGGTTTCCCATAGTGTCCAGGTGTCTTCATGATTGGAATAAATGACTCCTTAAAAAATAACAGAAAATAAAACTACATCATAAAGAGAGAATAGTACCTGCCTTCACAGTTCAGAATATATGCAAATGCACATATATTTAAAAAATATGATACTCAGGATACTTAACTAGAAAAAACAAAACACAAGATTAAACAGCTTTGTAACTTCGGTACATGTCTGACAGAAAACACCATTTGGTGGAGAAGTCATTTAACAGAGGTATTTCCTGTAAGTGACACCCTGGTGACCAGGAACTAAGTTCTAGAGATACAAAGACTGCAAGGCAAAGGACAACACCTGTCACTGGCCGGGGGAGTGACGTTCGAGGCAGGTGTCCAGGTGCAGCAGGAGGGACCCGTTTCTCCCCAGCAGCACCTGGATTTCTGAGGAGGAACACCCGGGACTGGGGGGTCGAAGAGGACAGGGAAGGAGGCAGTTGAGAACACCAAAGTGCAGTGAAAGAGTGAAGAAATGGGCTTCCGGCTGCCGGCTTCAAGACTTCAGCAGGACCGCCCCCAGACCTCTGGATATGCCCCACTTGATGCCACGCCAGGCCCAGCGGCACCCCAGAGCCCCAGCTGCCAAGCCCACAACGCCCCCCACTCTGCCACCAGCCAAGTGCATCCACAAGAGCCAGCTGTTACAGGAGAAACCACAAACGAGCTACAGTGCCACCTTCCATAATAGAAAAGAAAGGTTTCTAATGGCCAGCCTGTTGACCTGTAAGATCCAAAGTAAACAAAAAACCTTAATTAGGGAAGGTGACTGCTACTTCAAATGCTAAAGCAGAAATACATGTCTTCAAACACCATAAACAATCAAGGAAATATGGTATCACAAAAAGAAAATAATTCTCCAGCAACCAAACTCAGAGGCACAGAATACTGCACTCTAACTGATAAAGAATTCCAAATAGTTGTCATGAAGAAATTAACAAGCTATAAGCAAACGCAGAAAGGTCATTCAGTGAACTCAGAAACAAAATTAATGAACACAGTAGTTCTTTACCAAAGAGATTAAAATTATAAGGAAAACCCAAACAAATACTAGAACTGAAAAATTCAATAAATGAGATGGAGAATGAAGCATCAGTAACTGGGCAGATGAGACGTTAAAGAGAATAAGCAACTTGGAGGGTAAGAATAGAGAAACAGTTCAGTTCTATGAGGAGGGAAAACTAAGATTTTAGAATAGTGAAGAAACCCAGCAAGAGCTATCAGTTTCAATCCAAAAGTTCAAAAAGGCAAATATAAAAGTAACTGGTGTACCAGAAGGAGAAAAGGGGGAGAAGGGGACAGTCTACTTAAAGAAATAATAGCTGGGAACTTCCCAAACCTGGGAAGAAATGGTACGAGTCCACAAAATGTTTACAACAGCCTATTATCTCAATGCAAAAAAATCTTTTCCAGAACACATTATAATGAAACTGTCAAAAATCAATGATAAAGAACCTCACAGGCAGCCAGGGAAAGGAAAGTAACCTTGCAAAGGAACCCTATTAGGCTATCAGCAGATTTCTCAGCAGAAACTCTGCAGGCCTGGAAAGAGTAGAATGACATGTTCAGAGTGTTGAAAGATCAAGACTGCCAGCCAAATACACTTTGCCTGGCAAAATTCCCCTTCAGATATGAAGGAGAGATAAAGGATTTCCCAGATAAACAGAAGCTAAAGCAAGGTTACTACCACAATGCTTGATTTGCGAGAAATGCTAAAAGGAATTCTTCGAGCTGTAATGAAAAGATGCTAATCAGTGACACAAAAACACACTCTACTCTGCTACAGAGTTAGAAAATGGTAACTATGTTAGAACAGCCCTGCTGCCACTTAACTGTGGTATAAAGGTTAAAGGAAAAGAGTATTAAAACCTACAGCTACTATAATTGGTTAACAAATTCACAGCATAAAATCAGTGAACTGTGACATTAAAAACATAAAAGGGAAGGAGTAAAAGGGTGGAACTTTTATACAGGAATGAAGAGAAGGTGCTTTCAGCATAAAATGACCATTTTCATCTCTGAGATGTTTTACATAAACCCCATGGTAACCACAAAGCAAAAATCTAGACTGGATTCAAAAACATTAAAAAGGGCGGGGGGGGGGGGCACTGAGCAAATCACCATGAAAAATAACCAGAAGTCAAACAATAAGTTGGCAGTTGCAAGTCCTTACATATCAATAATCACTACAAAGTAAGTGGACTGAATTATCCAATCAAAAGGTGCAGAGTGACTCAATGGATAAAAAAAAAACCCAAGACCCAAGTTTACGTTGCCTACAGAGACTCATTTCAGCTCTCAACACATATCGGCTCAAAGTGAAGAAATGGAAGAAGATATTCCATGCAAATGGAAATCTAAAAAAAGGAAGGATAGCCATATTTATATCAAAGAAAATAGAGTTCAAGCCAGAAACACTAACAAGAGACAAAGAAGGTCGTCAAAAAATATAAAGGGTTCAATAAATCAAGAAGATAAAACAGTCGGAAACACATATGCACTCACCATTGGGACACCTAAATATAGTAAGCAAATACTAACAGGTATGAAGGGAGAAACAGACAACACTACAAAAATACTAGTGAACTTCAATGCTCCACTGTCAGCAATAGACAGATGATCCAGACAGAAAATCAACAAAGAAACACTGGAACTGAACCACTTCTTAGACTAAATGGCTTAACTGACATATATACATCATTCCATCCAACAGCAGCAGAAAACACATTCTTCTCAGGTGCACAAAGAACATTCTCTAGGATAGATCCTATGATAGGACACAAAATAAATCTTAGCAAATTTAAGGAGATTGAAATCATACCAAGGATCTTTTCTGACCACAATGGTATGAATTAGGAATCAAAAAGAGAAAAGCTGACAGGTGCATGGCTGGCTCAGTCACTGGAGCACGCAACTCTTGATGTTGGGGTTGTGGGTTTGAGCCTTATGTTGGGTGTGGAGCCTACTTTAAAAAAAAAAAAAGTTTTTTTTTTAAATAAGAGAAAAAGTGAAAATTCTACAAATATGTGGAAACTAAGCAACACACTTCTGAACAACCACTGCACTGGGTCAAAGAAAAAATCAAAAGGGAAATAAAAAGTTATCTTGAAACAAAGGAAAAAGGAAATATATCAAATCCTATGGGATACTGCAAAAGCAGTTCTGAGAAGAAAGTTTACAGTGATAAATGAATATATTAAGAAATTGGAAAGATCTCAAATAAAAAACCTGATTTTATACCTCAAGGAACTAGAAAAAGAAGAACAAACTAAGTCCAAAGTTAGAAGAAAGAAGATAATAATGATCACAGCAGAAATAAATTAAATACAGACCAGAAAAACAATGGAAAGGATCAATGAAATTAAGAGCTGGTTTTTCAAAAAGACAAAATTGACAAACCCTTTCCTAGGCTAGTTAAAAAAGAAAGAAGACTCAAATAAATAAAATTAAAAATCAACTGATACTACAGAAATATACAGAATCTTAACAGACTATATAAACAATTATATGCCAACAAATAGAACCTACAAGAAGTGGATGAATCTCTAGTAACACAACATATACGAAGACT
Organism: Callorhinus ursinus; assembly: GCF_003265705.2. Lineage (NCBI taxonomy): Eukaryota > Metazoa > Chordata > Mammalia > Carnivora > Otariidae > Callorhinus > Callorhinus ursinus. The sequence goes on along the minus strand of NW_027397094.1, from coordinate 1,178,828 downwards.
GAATAAAGAGAGGGGAAAATCTGAACAGATCAATAACTAGTAAAGTAACTGAATCCGTAATCAAAAACCTAACACAGAAAACTCCAGGACCAGATGGCTTCACTGGTGAATTCAACAAATATTTAAAGAAGAATTAATGGATTCCAAGAAAAAAAAGAAATTCCAAAAAAAGAAAAAAAAAAATGAAGAGCGGGGAACACCTCCAAGTTTATTCTATCATGCCATTCTATCACGCCAATATTACCATGTAACCAAAGCCAGAAAAGAACACTACAAGAAAGTAAGATTATACACCAATATCCCTGATGAATGTAGATGCAAAAAATGTCAACAAAATATTAGCAAACACATTAAAAAATTCAAAACACATTAAAACACATAATAATGATCATACACCATGACGAAGTGGGATTTATCCCTGGGATGCAAGGATGGTTCAAATATACACAAATCAATAAACGCAATACAGCACACTAACAGATTAGAAAAATCACATGATCATCATAACAGATGATGAAAAGGCATTTGACAAAATGCAACATCCTTTCCTGATAAAACCCTCAACAAATTGGGTACGGAAAGAACACAACTCAACATAATAAAGGCCGTATACAACAAACCCATAACTAACATTATACTGAACATAGAAATTTTGAAAGCTTTTCCTCTAAGATCAAGAAAAAGCAAGGATGCCCACTCTCAACCCTCTTACTCCATACACTATTGGACGCCCGAGCTACAGCATTTAGTCAACAACACAAGTAAGGCATCCAAATTGGAAAGGAAGAAGTATAACTGCTATTATTTGCAGATGATTTGATTTTGTATATACAAAATCCCAAGAACACTACCAAAAAACTGTTGGAACTTCAGGAAAGTTGCAGGATATAAAATCAGCATATGACGAGCAGCTGCATTTCTATATACTAACGATGTAACATCCAAAAATGAAATAAAGAAAACTACCCTATTTACAATAGCTTCAAAAACAATCAAATACCTAGGAATACATTTAATCAAGGGGGTGAAAGATCTGTACATTGAAAAGCACAAGACCCTGCTGAAAGAAGCTGAAGACACAAACAAAAGGAGACATCTTGTGTTCATGTATTGAAAGAATTAATAGTTACAATGCCCATACTACCCAAAGCCATCTATAGATTCAACACAATCCCCATCAAAATTCCAACTGCTTCAAAGAAACTAAAAAGAAAACAAAACAAAACCTCAAATTTATATGGAACCAGAAAAGACCCTGGATAGTCAAAGCAACGCTGGGGAAGAACAAAGCTGGAGGTATTACACTTCCTGAGTATACTACAAACCATGGTAATAAAAACAATATGCTACTAGCATAAAAACAGACACACAGACCAAGAGAACAGAACATAGTTAAACTTCCACATATACTGCCAATTAGTATTCCACAAGGGGCCAAGAACACCCAATGAAGAAAGAACAATCTATAACAAGTGGTGCTGACAACACTGAAAAGAACACATGCAGAACAAAGAAATCGGACCGCTATCTTATAGCACTCACAGAAATTCACCCAAAATGGATCAAAGATTGAAACATAAGACCTGACACCGTAACACTCCTAGAAAAAAATGTAGGGAAGAAGCTCCTTCATACTGCCTTTGGCAATGGGTTTTGGAGAGGGCACTAAAAGCACAAACGTTGAACAAAAACAAAAATCAGCAAATGGGAACACAGAAACTTATAAGCTTCTGCACAGCAAAAGAAACAACAAAATGAAAAGGCAACCTACAGAAGGGGAGAACATTTTTGCAAACCAGACATATCTAACAGGGGTTAATATCCAAAATATATGAAGAATTCAGACAACTCAATCACAAACAACATGATATAGAAAATAAATGGGCACAGTAACTGAACAGACATTTCTCCAAAGACAACCAAACTGCAAACAGGTACATGAACAAATGTTCAACATCACTCATCATCAGGGAAAGGCAAACCAAAACCACCATGAGATACCACGTCACACCTGTTAAGACTGGCTAGAATCAAGGAGAGAGACCAAGTACGGTGAGGATGTGGACAAAAGGGGACCCTTCTCACTGCTGGTGGAAATGTGTATTGGTTCAGCCAATATGAAAAACAACACAGGGCTTCCTCAAAAAATTAAAAACATATCTACCAGATGCCCTGGCAACTCCATGTCTGTGTATACACCCAAAGGAAATGAAAACAATATATCAAAGACATATCTGAACTCCCATGTTCACTGCAGCATTATTCACAATAGCCAAGATATGGGAACAACCTAAATGTTCATCAATGGAGGAACTGATAAAGGAGATGTGATGCATATATATTAAGTTATATATATTATCCATATGTATGGCATATATTCGTGTATATACACATATTACACATATTATCCAGCCACATGAAAGAAGAACATCTTGCCATCTGAGACCACATGGATGGACTCTGAGCAATTATGCTAAGTGAGGTATGTCAGAAGAGAAAGGCAAGTAATGTATGGTATACTTACATGCGGAATCTAAAAAAGCCAAACTCATGAAAACAGAACACAATGGTGATTACCAGAGGATGAGGGTCAGGAAAATAGGACTGACATTGCTTAGGGGACAATCCTGCAAGGAGTAGTAAATGAGCCCTAGAGACCTAATGCACAGTGTAATGAACAAAGACAATACTGCAGGATCACCATCAAACTTGCTAAGAGACTAGAACTTAATTATTCTAACCGCTAAAAGAAATGATAATTAAATAATGTGACAGAGATGCTAATTATGGTACCTCTACATTACAATGGCAATCACAGTACAATACATGAACTATCAAATTAACATGTTTTACACCTTAAATTTATGCAATGTTAAGTGTCAAATATATTTTTATTAAAAAATGGAAAAGCGGGGCACCTGGGTGGCTCAGCTGTTTAGCGTCTGCCTTCGGCTCAGGGCATGATCCCAGGATTCTGGGATCGAGCCCCGCATCGGGCTCCCTGCTCAGCAGGGAGTTGGCTTCACCCTCTCCCCCTCCCCCTGCTTGTGTTCCCTCTCTCGCTGTGTCTCTCTCTGTCAAATAAATGAATAAAATCTTTAAAAAAAAAATGGAAAAGTAACTGGCACGTAGGTGCTGAGAAAAGTTTGTTCAGTGCATCATCAGTACATACTAATAGAAAAAATTATCAGGGAGTTAGAACAATTCTGAATCTGCATGTAAGTATCAACTTAGCCTCAAAATATAAAGGAGCATGCTTTATGAGTATGACCGGGTCTCCGTGCACGTGCGCGCGCACACACACACGCACACACAAATTTCAGAAAAAGAACAAAGGAAGAAATTTGCCAGAAACTGTAAACCTTCTATGGAAACCCTCACTACCACCTGCCAGACTATCACCTGTTCAACCTAGACAACGTGACTGCTAAATTACAGGTAGACTCACACCAGTAACACTGCTGTAGAACATCCAAAAGCAAACAAAACCCATTTCATTACTTAGATAGAAAACTGTTTCCTTGAGGTGCATGGAACCCCCCAGTTTTACTTGTTCTCCAATACAAAAGACATAAGACGTATAACAATGATTATCAGAATTAGCTGAATATCTACTAGCCTTTCCTTTTTGTTCTTAAAAACATCACATTTGTTGCATTACCTACTTCTTCAGATCGCCACCGCCACCCCAAGAGAGTTAAAGTTAATTAAGCGAATCAGTTCCTGAAAATTTCTGAGATGGGACAGAGCTACACGGAAGGGGTAAAACAGAGACTCTCTTATGATCACAACCAAACTTTTTTTTTTTAATCAAAAAAGATTTCTCTTATTCTTTTTCAAGAGAGCAAGAACAGCCTGTTGCTAGCAGCGAGGGTGACTCGGGCACCTCAAGTAAAGCTGCTCTTATCTTTATATCCCAGTATCTCTGAATACCATTCAACATAATTATTAAAACTAACGTTATTTTGGTAGTCATAGGGTATTGTCTGACAACCATAGTCATTTTGCAAATTGATAGGAAGTCGGTCACCATTCTTTATCAGAACCACCTTAAATTATGGCTGAGGTTTTTTTCCCCTCCTGTTTTCAACTGTTAGTGCCTAGAACTTTGATAAGTGGAATATTACTCAGGCACAATGATTCTGCATTGTTGAAAATGGTTTCCAACGTTCTCAGAGAGTCATGAGCCTTCAGTGACTCACACACCAAAAAGCAGTGAGCCGTGGGAAAAGCAGTTCATCAGTTTCTAGTTGGTACACACTTGTTCCGATGGGTAACTACCACCATCCAAGAATACTAGTCACTGAAACGCTTTAGTGATGGCTTTGGTAGGTATAACATGCACTTGCTTATAATTGTGATCACTCTCTTCTACCTACTTTTTAAAAGATTTTATTCATTTACTTGAAAGAGAGTGAGAGAGGGACGCCTGGGTGGCTCAGTCATTAAATCTCGGCCTTTGGCTCAGGTCGTGATCTCAGGGTCCTGGGATCGAGCCCTGCATCGGGCTCCCTGCTCAGTGGGGAGCCTGCTTCTCCCTCTCCCTCTGCCTGCCACTTCCCCTGCTTGTGCTCTCTCTCTGCCAAATAAATAAAATCTAAAGAAAGAAAGAAAGAAAGAAGGAAGAAGAAAGAAAAAGAACGAAAGAACGAAAGAACGAAAGAACGAAAGAAAGAAAGAAAGAAAGGACTCGATCCCAACAGAGGGAGAGAGAGAAGCAGACTCCCCACTGAGCAGGAGGAGCCTGACAGTGGGGCTGGATCCCAAGACCCCGGGATCATGACCTGAGCCAAAGGCAGACGCTTAACCAACTGAGCTACCCAGGCGCCCCGAGAATTAGTTTCTTAACAGATTCTTCCTTCCTGTCTTCAAATTTAAACTCAGATTGTCTTTATCATCTTTTTTTCTAATCGTCCAAACTTATGTTCAGCACATAGCTGACATTCAATAAATGAAACAGCCTCTAGATAATTTCATTTGTTTAAAACTGAGTTCAAGAGGCAGCTCTTTTGAGAAATCTTCCCTGAACATAACCCAAGGAACATTTACTAAGTCCTTACAAAGTATGCAGGCATTGTGTGTGTTCATTTGTGGATGAAAGTTATGCATGTTCCTGAACAGAGCAATGAGGAGCACCAGTGGTGAACGGCAGGATCTGGACCTGAGAGGAGCAGTGTAATTCCTTCCTCCCTCGGATCTGCATGCTCTCTGCCCTGTTTATGTATATTGTTTAGGACTGAACTCATCTTTCTCATGTTGAAAATGGCGCACTGCAATAAACCGGCGTCTCAGTCAACATCAAGAGCAGAGTTTCCAAATACAAAGCTGCACATCCTCCACAGCAGTCTGCTGTCCTCATGGAGTGATCCAATCAAACAACCAGAAGCAGAGCCAAACTTCACTAAACACATTACTTTAAATTCCTCTTATTTCTAGAGCATCTGGGCCAGGTAATCCAGACATGGAGAGGGTGGACTGGCCTCTGTCCCTAAAGAGTATTTTCCCTCAAAGCCACATAAAAAGCATAACTTCCTGTCCACTGATAACTTACATGAAAAACTTGAAAATTAATATACCTACCTTTTAAACTCGTATTTTAATTAAAGAAACTGATATGCTTACTGTTTATGATCGGTTATTAAAATTAGACCTGAAGTTTTTGCAACACAATTTTATAACACTGAGAATCTATAGCATAATTTAAACTCATTCATTCTTTCATAAACAAACCCTACTTTGATGACTCCCAACTCAATTAGTTTTTTCTAACATTTTTTATAGTATGGTGTAAATAGAACAAATTCTTGTGCACACACATATAAATTTTTTCTCTGTTTATTTCTTTTATAATGCCTACATGTGATAATCTCTTATTTACAATAGTCTGGTCAGCCTATGAAAGCTTAATTCTGGGTTTACCCCTTTTTTCTATTTCAAAACACTATTTTAGGCATATAGTAATCAATCCATTTAAGTAATTATCAACTCCTTCACTAGGATTTAATAATTAAGAAATGCAGGATGAAATGAATCATGCATGCCTTGGATAGGTGTATTTGCTAAAACCCACTTGGCAATTTAAAATTTAGAAATACATGGGAATATGGCATCCAACAGTTAATTTTTGTATATTGCAGAGTTCCGTGAATATTAACAAGGCCTTTTTTATAACTATGTCAACAGTTATAGAAATTCAATTTAACAACATAAAAGAATGTACATCCCCCCCAAAAAAAACTGTTTAAAAAGGCCTAAAACAACATAAAAGATGTTAATTCCTGAGCCTGAGACCTAATGCCTAGGTTACCCTACATTTCAAAAACAAAGTATATCAAGACCCAAACATTAAATTCCTCAGAGCCCAGTGTTCAAAGGAGCAAATGGGCCATTTAAAGAATAGGCTAGTAATAATGAAATTAGTTTATTTAATTTCACACTCTGTATTTCAAAACCTATACATAATTGCCTCAAAGAAGACACATACAAATTGGAATACAAAAAATTGCATGAATTGTATAAGACAGGAATGGGGTATATTAACCATAGATCCTAGAATGGTTAGAATAGCTTTCTTTTATTGTTATTATAGAACACGTATCATATTTTATATTATTCTTTTATTCTAGAATAGCTTTCTTCTCACAGTAGGGCAGAATATTCAAAGTGAAACCTTAATTTTACAAATTTTAACATTGTAAAGACAGAATGAGAGGTATTAACTTTGCTAAAACTACCCAAGTGTTAACAAGAATATCTTCCTGGCAAAAGTAAGTCACATAAAAATAGAATTCAATAAGGAATTGCAGGATGGTACCTTGGAAAAGAAAATAATGAAAGAACATTAAAGCAGTATTAAAATAATGCCAAAAGCTTGTGCTTTTGAAAAATGGAAAAAAAAAATCTTTGAGAAATACTAATGAAAAAGAAAATCTTCAAACAGCAGAACGAAAATGAGGAGAGACATAAAGAACATTAACATATATCTTTAAACATTTTTTCTAAATATTGTATTGGGGATATCCACAAGTGACTGACAGAAGTAAAAACAAATCTTCTCAACTCTATAACCAGCCACAAGAATTCTCAAAAATAGAGTTCCGTCAAAATGGACCACGAAAAAGAAACAGGGAGTGTATGTGATAAAGGATCCAGGCCCACAAAGATGGAAATTATAAGCCTTTCCAACACAGACGACAAAAGGCCTGTGTATGTTGTATTAAGATGAGAAAACATAAGCTCAAAACGTAGGCTAGAATAACAACAAAAATCCAAATAACGTAAACTGAGGTCTACTATATGAAATTAAGAAAGAAATTAATCTTGAAAATTAAGAACAAAAATTAAGAAACGAATGCTAAAACAACAGATTAGTAACATACAGTTAACAAAATAAAGGAAAGCATCTAATGATGCATTCTAGAGAGAAAAAATTATAAATATAAAAGAAAGTTTATGTAACATGAAGAACGAAGTTAGAAAACCTAACTGATGTCTAACTGGTGTGGAAGAAGCTTGTACAGAAGAGGTAAGACCATTTTTTAAACAGGCTGAAGAAACTCCAGAACTGTTTAAAGACTCGTAATTTCAGATTTTGCAAGCCCAACTAACTTCAGAATGAATGAATAAATGATCCAGACGTATAGGAAGAGCTTTTAACAGGCATTTTTTTTTTTTTTTTAGATTTTATTTATTTATTTGACAGAGAGAGACACAGCAAGAGAGGAAACACAAGCAGGGGGAGTGGGAGAGGGAGAAGCAGGCTTCCTGCTGAGCAGGGAGCCCGATGCGGGGCTCGATCCCAGGACCCCGGGATCACGACCTGAGCTGAAGGCAGACACTTAACGACTGAGCCACCCAGGCGCCCCAAGCAGCTGACTTCTATCAGCAAAGTGAAAGCCAGATAATCATGGGAAAAGATCTTCAATGTTTTAAATGAAACTACCTGTCTACTAAGCATTCTCTACATAATAAAAACATCTTTTAAGAATGAGAATAAAAGGGATGCCTGGGTAGCTCAGTGGGTTAAATGTCTGCTTCAGCTCAGGTCATGATCCCAGGATCCTGGGATCGAGTCCCGCATTGGGCTCCCTGCTTAGTGGGAAGCCTGCTTCTCCCTCTCCCTCTGCCCGCCCCTCCCCCGCTTGTGCTCTTTTGCTCTCCCTCTCAAATAAATAAATAAAATCTTAAAAAAAAAAAAAAGAATGAGAATAAAATAAAAACATTCCATAGTAAAAAATAATGAAGTGTTATACAGCCTCCAGACCCTAACCAAGGAAGTCTGATACATGTATTTCAGGTAGGGACATTATCCCATATGAAAGCTCTGACATATAAAAATCAAGCAGGCAAAAATAAAAAAATAAAAAAAAAATCGAAGTAAATGAGTGAACATGAACAAAACACTGTAGAGAACAGGAAGTCCAACTTCCAAGAACAAAATAGGCTAGAGGTAATAAACTGGACAAAACATCATTATTAGTTCAGAGTATCATCAACGGTCAAGTCTTGTAAGCTTCAGTACTCGTTATACTTTACTAACTATCAAAGCTAAACTGGGATAATAATCAGTGAAGAACTTCAGAAGAAAAAGAAAAAAGGAATGAAAATGAAATGATAAACAAAACCAAAGGCAAAAAAGGAATATATAAGAAACAAGGGAGACAAAGATACAAATGTAGGGACCCGAAGGGGTACGTGCACCCCAATGTTTATAGCAGCAATG
>NW_027397094.1:1152428-1160106 GCF_003265705.2 Callorhinus ursinus | reverse complement strand
CCCTCCCCCCCTCTCATGCTCTCTCTCTCTCTCATTCTCTCTCTCAAATAAATAAATAAAATCTTTAAAAAGATAACGAACTACAGGGGCACTTGGGTGGCTCAGTTGGTTAAGGTCTGCCTTCAGCTCAGGTTATGATCTCAGGGTCCTGGTATCGAGTCCCACCTGGGGGTCCTTGCGAAGTAGGGAGTCTGCTTCTCCCTCTGCCTGCCACTCCCCCTGCTGTGCTCTCTCTCTCTCTCTCAACTAAATAAAATCTTAAAAAAATATATAATGAACTACATTAATAAAAACAGCAATAATGTGGGATTTATAACATATACAAAAGTAAAATGCAGTGGAAAAAAAGGGTGGGGGGAAGAAACAAAAGTGAATTACACATCTGTGTCGTTTATGTAAAGCTGCATATCAGGTGAAAGCAGACTGGTAAAATAAAAGCCGTGGACTGTAACTCTTTAAGAAGTGGTGCGGATACCCCCAGGGTGGCCACCAATGAGTTACTCTAGTATAATCTTTCTAGGTGAAACACAGGACTTGTTTCTAAGCGACAGAATATAGTACTGGTGGTGGGGTATCCATCTGTTGATTAGGCTACATTAGGCAAAACACATCACTCCGATGATGTCATTTCATGACATCATGCTCCGCAGCAACCCCGAGAGAGAGCTCTCCTGCTGGCCTTGAAGAAGCAAACAGGCCTGTTGGAACCACCAGCGGTGAAGATCATGGAGACTCTTGGACCCAAAAATAGATTGTAGCCAGTGGCTAGTAAGATGGGGCCCTCTGTCACACAATCACAAGAGACTAAAGTGTTTCTTGGAAGCAAGTTATTCCCTAACTGAGCCTCCTGAAAAGAATCCTGCCAGGTTAACATCTCGGTTGCTACCCTATTAAGACCCTGAAAAGAATGCAAAAATTCTGTCCTATGGAAACTGCCTGAAATCCTGACCCATGGTAAATGTGAGATAACAAATGAGTGTTATTTTAAGACACTGAATTGTGGTGATTTGTATTGCAGCAGTAGGAAACTAATACAAGCAACTTCTAAAATAAGGAAGTAAAGAGTTACAGCTAATAAGCCAATAAAATAGATACAAGAGAATCTAAGTAATATTAACAAATCTAAAAGAAACAGAAGAAATGAAGAAGGAGAAAAAAGAGATGAGGGAAATAGAAAACAAATAGCAAAATGATAGACTTTCAGCCTAATTATATGAATAGCTACATTAAATATAAGTGCCTTAAAGACACAAAAGGCAGAGATTATCAGATTATCAGCACAACAATTACATTAAAAGATGCACCAGGGGCACCTGGGTTGTACAGTTGGTTAAGCATCTGACTCTTGATTTCAGCTCAGGTTATGATCGCAGGGTCCTGGGATGGATGCGCCTGGCATGGGGTCTGCTTGAGAATTCTCTCTCTCTCTCTCTCTCTCTCTCTCTCTCTCTCTCTCAAATTCCGCCCCTCTCCCCACTTGCATGTGCTCTCTCTTTTTTTCTCTCTAAAATAAATAATCTTAAAAAAAAGAAATGCACTAAATATAAAGACAAATAGATACAAGGGTGGGAAAAAATTTATCAGGCTGATGCTAATTAAAAGAATGTTGGAGTGGTTATTTTAATATATATGTGTATATTCAGAGCAAAAAATACTACCAGAAATAAAGAAGGTGATTTCATAATGATCAAGTGCTCAGTTCATCATATGAACTTAATAATCATAAGTGTTTATTTACACTGAATAAGAGAACATCAAAATATATTAATTAAAAACTGATTTGAAAGGAGAAATGAATCTATAGTTACAGTTGGGATTTCAGTAAGCAATTTACAGTATTTGATAGAATACTACACGAAATGGCAGAACACTCATTCTTCCCCAGTGCACACCAAATGATCAAACAAGCCCATCTTATGGGTCATAAAATGCATCTTAATAAATACAAATGACGAATAGAACCATACAAAGTATGTTTTATGTGTGTAAAGGATCCAAATAATTTCTTCTACATGTTTTCAAAATGATGACATACTCTCATGGAGTAGTATTTTTTTATTTTTTAAAGAAATCAAGTTAACTCTTAAACTTTCCTTAGACTTCTGCTCAAAATCCTTCACCTATAAGCCTAAATCAAGCCTCTTTATCATAGTTTCACAAAACTGTGGACTTTTTAATACTGGTTGCAGTTGCATTTTTACAACTGATTATACAATTATTTGAATGATATCTTTCTCCTTTTCTAATAAGCAAACTCATTGAGGGCATGAGTTGCATATATTTTTGCTCATAAGCAATAGTAAGCAATTAATAATAATTTGTTATAGCATATTATAAGAGAGGCAGCTTTATGCATAGCCTTAATAGGCCATTTTAAGATGCTGGTTTTATCATAAGAGTAATTACAAGCTATTGAAGGTTTCTTGGTTATTAGATGGCAAGTCAGATTTCAGTACAGTAAAATTAAACCTGAATTCTGGGTGGAAAAAAAGCCTGGGAAGTGATACTATTCCAGCAGTCTTAGTAAAAGATGAGAACATTTTTGGAGTGCATGATTCTGTTTGGTGAAGTGGCAGTGGAGATAGAAATAACTTGATGTATCTGGGTGGAATAATCCATAGGTGTTATGATTGAGTGGGTCCAGATATATTGAAGTTGCTAAACTGTGTATGAAATGTGAGCTTACATTTTTGACTCTGCAACTGGGTGAATTATGTTGCAATTTCTTGGAATAACCATTCCTGGAAGAGAATCCTGTTTGGGGAATAACAGGGAAAGATCCTTGACTCGTCTCTGTTGACCTTCTAGGCGTTTTGGCTGTCCAAGCGGGTATTTTTAAGATGCATGGACAAGCAGTTTTAGAATGTGGAAGAAGGACAGACAGGAAATATGCACTTCCCAGTTATAGCAATATGGGCAACTGAAGCCATGGAAATGGGAACCGTCTTCTAGGTTGATAGTATGTAGTGAAAAAGCAGAGAGGGCTGGAGCCAATGCATTGAGTAACTCTGATGTCTCATGGGTTTATGGAGAAAGGATGGCTTTTAAGAAGACAGAAAAGTCTACAGTGATTAAAAAAAAACAAAAAACAAAAAGCGCGATCAAGTGTGATGTGCTGTAGGCAAGGGAAAAGAAGTTTTCCAAAAAGGGTAGTTATTCACTGAAGTTTTAATAAGCTCCACTGTAATTTGTATTATGTACATACTTGTAATGACAAATGCTTTCCCTCTGCTTTCAGTAAAGAATCTTCCTGCCTGACTCCTGAGAGTCCTTCCTGCTTGATGAATCTATTTTTTAACACTTTGTAAATATTCTACATATATACAGTGGAGAAAACAAATGATACTTTCTTTTTTCTTTAAACGACACTTTCTAAAAGGCACATCTGATTAGACTAATGAGGATTGGTTTTGTTAATCTGTTTATGTTTGAGGGTTTGGGTGCCTTTTATCTATTTATTACAAATTTCCATGGAAATTTTGACTTGTGAATCTTTTTTTCCCAAACATAGTAAATGACCTCATCTTACATCTAGATTTAATATTGTTAGGGTAAACTAAATAAAATTTAAAATTTAGTTTCTAAATCACATTAGCCACATTTCAGTGAGCAATAGCAATGTATAACTAATGGCTGCCATACCAGACAGTGAAAATTTTAGGATATTTCCACTGATGGGGGCGCCTGAGTGGCTCAGTCGGTGAGCGTGGACTCTTGGTTTCTGCTTGGGTCATGATCTCAGGGTCTTGAGATGGAGCCCGTGTCAGGCTCCACACTCAGTGAGGAGTCTGTTTCTCCCTCTGCCCCTCCCCCTGCTCCCACACATGCTTTCTCTCTCAAATAAATAAATAAAATCTTTAAAAAATAATATTTCCAGTAATGGAAGATTCAATTGGACAGTAATGATTCAAAAAAAGTTGTAGGTATATTAGACATGTATACCCATACTTTATGTACAAAAGTTTACATGTACATTAATTTCAAAATAACCAACAAGTTAAAAAAATCCATAGTTTAAAAAATATCGCATTTGTAGTAAGGAAATTGCAAATATACAAATTGTATGTGTTTATAAGTTTGAGGAGTGCTTGTTTGCAGCTAATCTACTCTAATGCCCTCCACAAATTATATATAGAAATTTTGTGTTCCTCAACCAATCTTCCTCTGTTGCAGCAGTAACAGCACGACCAGAGAGGAAGTGAATTCCCTCAAGCATATAATTGATATGGGTATTATATTTTCATTATTAAGATGGTGACATCTATTAAATCACTGAACAAGTGGCAGATAAAAAAATAAAGCATATGCTCCTGGAAATAGAAAATTTCCTCACTCATTTTGAAGCTTTTATTGTGTAATGCATGTGAAATGGTTTTGAAAATGGTACTTATGCTAGCATTCAAATGGAACATCAACTGTTGTATCGGGATGCATGAAGTGATTATGGGGAAGATTCATCTGAAATTCACAGAGCATTAAGAAAATATAAGTAATGCGATAAGACGCATCTTTGCAATTGTCCATAGCAAAACGCTTCCAGTACTTTATAAAACATTAAAAACAATATATCATGTTTTGGGCACTGATTTCCAATGGCACAGAAACTTCTATTTGGTATGTCCAGCTCTCCCAGCATCGTTTTAGGATTTGAAGTTGCATTTCCAGACCTTCTGTGCCCTGTGGCAAGTTCCTCTAAGTGGGTCAAGGGAAATCCAATGAATAAAACATTGCATATAAATAGGTACATATATCGTAACTATCTATCTATCATCTGTCTCTGTCTTCACACATATCTTTATATGTGTGTTTGTATATCACCATAAACATCAACTGAAAAGGCATATTTTAAAATCCTTTAAATTTTCTCCTAGAACTTTAACATTAGCCTTTTTTCTCTATAGAATCACTGGTTTTTTGCTTCCCATGTCACAATCATGCACAGATTACTAATGTGTAATTCCATTGTGATTTTTATTAATTCAGAGGCTAAAGCATAGTGATCTGTGCCAGGACATTTTCAAAAAATGCTTAAAAATGTATTAAATTTATTCATTATTGAGATGTAACTGTCAAAAGTATTTCCTCTTTCCTTTGTTCCTAAACATAGGAATATTTCTATGTTTATATCATTTTAGACCATTGACTGATGGATTTTTTTCTATATCTCAAATATTCTATATGCAGGACTTCAGAACTTACATAATTTAGCCTGTTGAATTCTTTAAAAAAGTTATTTTTGGTAATAGTAACTTGTTAGGGTGTTCTTCAATAGCTAGCACTGTGAAGTATAAAAATCTTCCCTAAAAAGTTGATAAATAATTATTTCTTTGGTGTAGGTGTTTGAATGCTTTAAGGTGAATTGTATATCTGATTGGAATGCAGCAAGCTAGTCATATGGCAGCCAATACAAATAGTTAATCAAAACGTGTTCATAGCGACTCAAACTCTTGATGAGGAACTCTTTTGCATTTATCAACCAATAAATACATCCTCCTGTGTGTGTGTGTGTGTGTGTGTGTGTGTGTTTTCAGTTTTGCTCTGGGAATAAGGAATTCCAATTGGTTTACTTACTTTTTAAGGTAGCTTTATTGAAATGTAAATTATAATTTTAATTATAAATGTAAAATTCAATGGTGTTATTATATTTACAGGGTTGTACAACCAGTTTTAAGAGATCTGTTTTGCCTGTCGGCAGTAATCCCTGATCCCACCCACAGTCCCAGATCAGCAATGATGTATTATTTTGCCTTATCTATAGAGACTAGCCTTTTTTGGACAGTCCAGAAACAGATACTGTGTAGGGGCTTTTTGTATCTGGCCTCTCTGTATTGGTACAATGTTTTGAGGATGATCCATATTGTAGCATGCATCAGTAATTTGTACCTTTCAATTGATGAATATATTCCCCTGTGTGGATATGCCACATACAGTTTATCTATTCACCAGTTGATGGAAATTGGATTGTTTCTAGTTATTGACGTTTACAAATAATCCCTCCCTGAACATTCCCTTAAAAGTATGTATGTGAACGTATGTGAATATTTCTCTTGAGTAGATACCTAGTAATGGAGGTGTATTCAGTAGCTTTGTTTATAACCACTACAGTGGGTGTGAAGTGGTATCTTGAGGTTTTAATGTACACTTTCCTCTGAAAAATCCCTCTGTTAGCTCAAAATGAACTGTAAGTGTAAATGTAAGAATCAAAACTAAAAATCTTTGAGAAGAAAACAAAAAACATTATATGATTCTGCTAGGCAAGAATTCTTAATAGTTTGAAGACACATTTAAGAAAATGAAAGACAAGCCAAGGGCTGGGGAAAAAAATATTTTCAAATCCTATTCCTGAGAGAAAAGACTTCTATGTAGGATAGATACAACTCTTAAAATGCAATATTTAGGGAAGTGTCGCTCTTTTCCGTCCTCCTTTCTTGGTCCTTGCTGTGCCGGCGGCGCGCTCCCGTGCGCCCCCCGTAGCCATGCCTCGCAAAATCGAGGAAATCAAGGACTTTTTGCTCACAGCCAGGCGAAAGGACGCCAAATCCGTCAAGATCAAGAAAAATAAGGATAATGTGAAGTTTAAAGTTCGGTGCAGCAGATACCTTTACACCCTGGTCATCACAGACAAGAAGAAGGCAGAGAAACTGAAGCAGTCCTTGCCCCCAGGTTTGGCAGTGAAGGAGCTGAAGTGTCCCTGGCCCACTGATTTGAACTGTATTTAAAGCTTTAAAAATTCTTTAAAAAAATGCAATATTTAGAAAACAAATAACCAATTGATATTTCACCCAAGAAGGTATGCAAATGGATAATAAGGACAGAGGGGTGGACCAGTTAGACTTTTGGAAAAAATTTTATATTCAAATCAAAGAACGAGACACAATAACTCACCTTATTTAAAAGGAAGTAGGCACGGAGATTAAATACTGCATAAACAGGACACAGCAATATATTGACAAAGTGAGATAATTCGCTCTGACACGTTAGGTCCTTTTTTCCCTCATAAAAATGCAAGAAAACCTACCCTCTCTGAAAATTTCAGGAGCCAATCATCTTAGTGTTTTGAAAAGAGGAACAGCAAACTCTCAGTGGAGGTGCCTATTTTGAGATTTGGAAAAGAAAATGGACCAAATCTGACATCTATGGAAACTTTGTGCCAGATGGATGAAATTCACAATTATTAA
This sequence comes from Callorhinus ursinus, assembly GCF_003265705.2. Lineage (NCBI taxonomy): Eukaryota > Metazoa > Chordata > Mammalia > Carnivora > Otariidae > Callorhinus > Callorhinus ursinus. The sequence continues at coordinate 1,152,928 of NW_027397094.1, read as the reverse complement.
TCCAAAAGTGCTATACTCGGTTTTAAAAAATAATAAACATGTTCTCATTTAATTGCCACACAGACACTCTCTGAACTAACTTTTTTTATTCCCAAACTAATAGAAAGGGAACGGAAGCTCAGGAAAGCATAACTAGCCAAAGCAACTTAGCCAAGACCACAGAGCTAGTAGGTTGCAAAGCCACATCTGAAACAAATCTGTGGGACACCAAAGCCATTCTTTCTCTTACCTGCACTGAGCGGAGTTCGACCTGAGAGGTTTTGGGCAATGAAACTTCATGGAAGGCCTGTTTTCCCTCACAGCATCAGCATCTTCCTTTCTGACCTTGGACAATCAAGTAAAATCAAGAATTTGATTTTCTCATTTGATGAGCAGTTTTCTTGTGAGAAAACAAAATAGTTTCTGGAAACTATCTTGCTGTATGCTTGGCACATAGAGGATAATATTAACATGTATACAACATGGATCAGACTTGTTTTCCAATAAACTATATCTCTTCC